>NC_138348.1:30429206-31041081 GCF_046562875.1 Panthera onca
CAAGGATTTCCATTCTGTCACCGGTTTCTCAAAGGTGATTGCCATCCAACCAGGAAGATAGAAGACAACTCACATATTTAAAAAATGTGGATTGTGACTCGTGTTCAGTACAGAAAAGAAATATCAGTCCACATTAATTACAGTGTTTTAACTTGTAGCACAGTTGAAAGCTTCCTAAAGAGGGAGAATTAAAGCAATGTCTTTAAATTTACAATTTAGCAGGAATCTGTACGTGGAGACTAATTTACAACACTTTAAAGGATTCATATGTGTTTGCAATAGGAGTGCGCCATGGTACTTCTCAGATCCCCAAGGGAGAAGATCTGGATGTGGTTAGATGGGTCTGGGAAAATTCAGTGGCCTTCCTATACTGAAGAAGGTGTAAGTGGGCTACCTTGTCCTGGAAGAGAGGTGATCCCTTGGAAGGAGGTCAAGAGCTGACTGGTTTCAGGCCTGCCTCATGAGACCTCATGGCAGATTTTGTGGTTTCTGTGTGTATTCCTTCACCATCTTGTTCTTCTACGAATCTTGAAGAAAGGAATCAGCCATGATGTATTACCTTCCTTGGGAGTAACAGTTCAGTCACAGCTTTTCTTAACGTCTCCTGTATTGCTTTTCTCTCATTCTTTGCGGGAGGAGAAGAGGGTCTTGTGTTGCCAGACAGGACTTTAGTCCCATGATGGGAAAGCTTGTGGATTTCTCATATCCATCGCATTGCTTCTCTGCCACCACAATGGTTCCTGATTTCCTCTTTGTGATCACTCTCAGTTCTGTCTTTTCCAAAGGCTGAGTATGGTTTGAAAGAGGAGATGATATTTTAATCTGTGGTCTGGCCAGGGTAGAGGGGAGGTAGAATTTTGAAATCATCTTTGTATTTTTGGTTATTGTATCTAGAGCCAGCATCTTAGCACAAGTAGGTTTCAGTAAACTCATTTGTGGGACCAGCCCCTTCCTTTTTTTTTTTTTTTGTTGGTGGTGGGGGGTGGGGGTGAGGGGGAGGGGAGGCATGGGAGGGGTTTCAATTGCTCTTTTGATACTAAGATGCTGTGTAGAAAAAATCCAGGTACTAATTGATCCAGAGCCAAGCTGCCAAAAGTAAAAAGTCCATATTGCTCCGACCCGAGCAGAGCAGTTGTATTGTTCAGCAGTGGCTTCACCTTGTTCCTCCCTTGAACAGAAATGCAGGGCTGGTCTCCCGTGGCTTTTAATGAATATGAGCAGGGCTTCCCAATGTCCAGGAATTTGATCTCTATGCTGACCAAGGGGTCAGGAACAAAGAACGCACTTTTTCATGTTAGAGTACACCCAGGTGTAATTTGTCAGATTTAGTAACTGTGGAGGAAGTGCCTTAACTTCTCCAGCAGGAAAATTAGATGGGGCCTAGACAGTGTAATTCTAAAATGGCTACAGTACCAAGAGAAAGCCCATTGAGTTGCATCTGCAAAGGAAGCCTGAGTGGGATTTTTTTTTCCCTCCTCCCTTCCCCTCATTTCGGATTACAAACATGTTGAGTTCATTCATTCATTCATTTAGATGTAATTTTCTCAGCATTTTTAAAAGTGGGAGTTAAGTGTTGATTCCACTCTCTGCAGCATTTATAATTGTGTTTGCACAGAAATAGCTACAAGGTTGCTCACGTTTCCTTGTTCTGATCAGTGCAATAGTACTTTATGTTCACCCTGTCAGAAAAGCTTCAGATGTTTTTATTTCCAATTATAAGTTTTGTAATGCATCATGTATTTTGCTGACAGTCTTCAAGTTCTTGAAATAGCGAACAAATTAACAGCAGATACTGAGTGAGAGGATTAGGAAACCAATTGGCAACTCATATGATAGAATTCAGATATGGGGATGGGTGGAATGGGCTCATTTATTTTATTTTCACAGTCATACTTTGTAATTAACTTGGGCCAAAAAAAAAAAAAAAAAAAAAGGAAGAAAAGAAAGAAACACTCCACGTTCAGCAGGAAAGTCTTTTCACGCTAAAGAACAGGACTATACCAACAATCTTGGTTCCTACCATCATCTCAGGGACTCCAGCTTTGATTCAGGAGGGTTCAGAAAGGTATTGGCATGGAAAAAGGCCTGTGTGTGTGTTAAACAAATATGCACTCTGCTTTTACATGACTCTGTTTAAAGGCCCAGGCTAACATTTCATTTTTCTTGGCACAGAGCCCGCAGACTCTCCCATATGAAACCAATGGGTGTTCTGCCCTGATCTAGAGTTACAGGCTCTGTTTACATTTTTGCCTGTTCCAGAATGCAGCTGACTGCTCTTAAAGCCGCACGGGATCAGATTCACTTCTGGTTTAACAACTGCCCTGTTTATTTGAAAAAGGAGAAAGCAAAACTGATCACTTTGCTTTCTACCTCCCATTCATGGCCATAGCAGTAAATACCATTTCCAAAGCCTGGTTGTGTAGAGCTTCTGATGTTAGATCCGCTCATACCTCCTCCCCACCCCTATCCCCCTCCCCGCTCCATCCAAACCCTTGAAGCCCGCCCTGGTGCCTTCATCTGATGTATTGGTGGTGATTGTGTAGAATGTGGAGGGGTGTATGGAAGTGTTCATGTGCATTCAGTTACGCTTAGTATCAGCTATTGGCATAAATTGAATTTTTGCTTGTACATCCTGAGAGACAACTTCAATTAGCAAACAAGAGTAATAAATAAACTTACATTGAAATGGTTATTTCACTCCGAGCATTGTCACCTGCATTGTCTCATTTGGGCTTCCCAACGATCCGAAATAATTAAAATTTAAGTTAAAAAAATAATTTTAAGTAGTTGAAATAGGCAGAGTCGTGTTAATAATAGTAATTAATAATAGCCAGCATTTCCAAGTGCCCATACGTCTGGTGCTGCTCAGTATTGCCTCCTTTGACTGAGGCGGCCAAGATAACGTTTTTGACAGACAAGGTGAGTTCTGGGGGCACAAGGACTGGAGTCCAGCACTCCTGTGCTGAGCTGTGTATACTAAACCAAGATACCTTAGTAACCACATGTCCTGCTCCTTGACCTGAGGCAATTCAGGAAAGAGCCACTTGGAAGACTTAGCTCTTTTTTTTTTTTTTAATGTTTATTTTATTTTTGAGAGAGACAGAGACAGAGTGCGAGCAGGGGAGGACAGAGAGAGAGAGAGAGAGAGACACAGCATCCGAAGCAGGCTCTGGGCTCTGAGCTGTCAGCACAGAGCCCGATGCAGGGCTCTAACCCATGAACCATGAGATCATGACCTGAGCTGAAGTCGGACGCTCAACCGACTGAGCCATCCAGGCGTCCCTAGCTGTTTCTGTCTAGTTGCAAAAGAGGCACACAGAAATCCACGCCTGTACTTGTCAGGAGCTCTTAGGATTCCAGGTAAGGTACTCATAGGGGGAAAATAGGGATATTGAGAGAACAAAGAAATGATCAGGTTGTTTTTGTTTTGTTTTGTTTTGTTTTTTTCACGATATCCTCCAGAGCCTAAAGTTTTCTGTGAATAATCTGTGTCTCAGTGTGCCAGAAGACGTGGATCACCTCCTTCTTGTCCTCTTGCTCCATAGAGATAACTTATGATTCCTTTGCACACACATCAGCAGGGGCATGTATTGGATGTCTCTGGTGTTTTCCATCCAAGGCACCAGGTCACAGCTGAGAAAGACAGCAGGTCCTGGACATATGCACCAAGAAGGAAGTGCTGGCAGGTGCCCCGCTGACGTCAGGCCTGGCATGGGTCCACACACCATGCTCCAGGGAAGACCTGGCCCTTAACACTGAGACCCAGCCGGCTGGCCGCTGGACGTTCTTTCATTTTCTCATGTTACACTAACAGGCTCCTTTTTTTTTTTTTTTTTTTTCAACGTTTTTTATTTATTTTTGGGACAGAGAGAGACAGAGCACGAATGGGGGAGGGGCAGAGAGAGAGGGAGACACAGAATCGGAAACAGGCTCCAGGCTCCGAGCCATCAGCCCAGAGCCTGACGCGGGGCTCGAACTCACGGACCGTGAGATCGTGACCTGGCTGAAGTCGGACGCTTAACCGACTGCGCCACCCAGGCGCCCCTAACAGGCTCCTTTTTAACCCATAGTTGGTGCTGGTGGATGGAAGGAGATTATACAGTGGCTCTAAGCTCTGTGAGGGCAGGGACCCTGTCAGCTTTGTTCTCTGCATACCCCAGGCTAGGCCAGTGCCTGGCACATGGTGGATGGTGTGCCCGTATCAGCTGAATGAATGAATGAATGAATGAGGGTGGTAGTGGTGGTGATAGAGCTGTGTCTGTGGCGGATGGACTGAAGGTCTACACAGATGAGTCATGAGTTGCACAGGAAAGGATATTTCCAATATGAGATCAAGCCTGGCCATGAATTTACAAGGAGGACTTAGAGATGGCAGAGCAAAATAGAACCAAACGGAGCACTAAACTATGTTTGTGAGCCTTGTGAACATTCTAGGTCCATCCTGAACATTCGTAAATACAGAGAGTATAACATCTCTCCGGGTGAGCATGGTTCAATAAAAAGTTGGGGGATGGGAGTAGTTGGACAAACTTAACATGAAGTCAATGAGAATTTTCAAAGGAAGTCTCCGACAATATTTTGAGATTCCCGTCAGTTTCTTTACATTCAGATGCCTTATCTCTGTGCTAAGAGCAACTACAGAAGTTTCTGTTAGATTTGGAGACTGTGTCTTCAAGCTGTAGTAAAAGTAGTCAGTGTAAAGCATGAATTTGGTAAGAAGCTAGACCAGCTGGGTACTTAGAGAGGTCTTTGGACATCAGAAACCAGTTATCAGATATGTGGTATTCTCTTTTCTTAATGGTCAAATTCCCAATGGTTGAATTTTTAGAGTCGAATTAGTCATGCGGATTCTATATCATTTATTTTTAAGCTCTTTTACCAACATGGATTTCTGATTTTATACTCTGAACTGTTAAGTGTAATGTGAATTTCTCCAGGTAGTACCAGAGAGTGAGTGCACTGGGGTCCCGTAGACAGTCTTGACCCAAATTTGCCTGGTTCCAGTCACCGCTGCTGCCCTGCCGTCCACGGTGCCCTTCTACCCTATAGAGCCGATGTGTTCACTAATAAGTCCAGGTAACTACCCAGGTTCATTTAATCCTCCAGACCGTCAGTGAAGAAGGTGAAATGAGCTTTGGAGTGCACAGTTCAGAAGTTGCCACTTCCACTAAGTGCTCCCCTTTGGCCAGGTTCCACATCCGCCCAGACTTCCTTCCTTTTTGCCCTTCCAAGGAGTCTGCATGCTGCCAAAGTTGTTTCCCAATAGAGGCGTGATAATCAAAGCCATGCTGTGTTCTGTGCTCCACAGGGGAGAAGCCCTCTGACCTTCTACGCTGCTCAGTGAGAAGCAGTCAAGGCACAATGTCACGCACCTCCTAATGATTCACCTATAAGCCCGTGGGAGCTTACAGGGGACAGGCCAAACCATGTTGTGCCCAGGGACAGCCCTTTGACAGTGAAGGCTTTGTTTGAAACTGGGCTGAGCACTTCTTGCTGATTCTCTTTTCCCTTAAACCATCCATTCCTCAGGTTAACAAACTTCTTGCAGGGCGTCCCCAGCAGGAAAATGTACCCTGAAATGTCTGAGCCCTAGGCAGGACATAGCATAAACACCTGCACGCCTGTTATCCCTTCTGAAGGGAGAAGCAGTGACGAATAGAGGCCATAGGTTTGGCCTTTAGAAACAGCTATCCCCAGTGAACTCGAGTCTCAGTTTTATCATTTAGGAATCATTTACTTTGTTAAGCAAGTTATTTCATCTCCCTGAGCCATAGTTTCACCTATGAAACTATATAGTTTCCATTGAGTATGCAAATAGTAATAACTACTACTTAAGAAGCATCACTCACGTACAGGCATCTTCTATAACATTGTTTTTAAGTGTCACACCAACCATATAAAGAAAATAAAATTACCCCCTTTTGGGAGATTATAAAATTGAAGGTTAGAGAAGTTAACTCACCCAGGGACACTCATTTCCTAAGTAGCAGAACTGGACATCAACCCCAAAGCCTTTATTCTTTTCACTACTCTATATATTTTTATGGGATTCAAATGTGATCATGTAGGTTAAGTTCTTGGCACTCAGTAACTATTATCTTCTATTGTGAAAGGTAACAATTGTGTAGTTTCACAATGGCTGCTATGTTTGTTTATTTGGTTTTTGGTTTGTTTGTTTTGTGTTTGTTCTGTTTTGTTTTCTCTTTTATGCTGGTATATCAGAGGAAAGGGGGCAGAAATGAAGAGGAAACTTAGTCTAGGAAAATGATTCCCCTTGTTTGTGTTTGTGGGAAAGAGAGAAAGAGAATTTTAAAAGCAAATATTGTGCAGTTGTGCACAGCAAGTTGCTTGTGATCTGGAGTAGTGGAAACCATTTAGGAAAGGAACCCCATATATTGGCTGCATTTGGTCAAAAGACATGGAAGACTGAATAGATGTCTGATAAATGAAGACATATGTGGCATTTTTTTTTTTTTTTTTTTTAACATTTATTTATAGCACAGAGCCCGACACGGGGCTCGTTTTGAGACAGAGAGAGACAGAGCATGAACGGGGGAGGGTCAGAGAGAGGGAGACACAGAATCTGAAACAGGCTCCAGGCTCTGAGCTGTCAGCACAGAGCCCGACGCGGGGCTCGAACTCATGGACCATGAGATCATGACCTGAGCCGAAGTCGGCCGCTTAACCGACTGAGCCACCCAGGTGCCCCTATGTGGCATTTTTAAGGTCACTTACATGAAGTATCATTTGAAATGTATGAGTAATGCTTGGTAGTGCATTTTCACCCAGGAAAAATAAAGGTAATCTTGGATGGGGACTATAAATTGAATGTGGAATGTTCCATGAGGGCTGCTTAAACAGGAAGCTAATGGCAAATTTGAAAGCCTCTGGGTTCTCAGAATGCGTGTGCATTCTGTAGAAAGTAGAAAAGATGAGTTACAAATCTGCATTAATCCAGGAAAGGATATAGAAAGGCGGTTTTGCTCAAACATAAGGAAAGATTAGCTTGGGTAAAGTATAAATGCAGTTGCTACAACTAATAACATCCAAGTATGAAATTCGCTGCCAAAAATGAAAAGGCAACAAAGAGAAGCACCTTGCACATAAAGACAAATTGGAGGAAGTAGTTAAGAACCAGCCGGAGTAAGATTCTTCCCAAGATAAAATTTTCTAAGACAGCATATGAAGGTGCTGGTGATATTATTGGGTAATTTACATACGTTCAGTTCTGATGTCTGGTGTGGTGGGTTTAGAATAGATCCCATCCCCCCTGCTCCCCCTAAAAAAGTAATGCTAACATTTCATGTGAGTCTATAGTAAATAAACATTGAAGGCTAAATAAAACCAATGCCGTTTATAAAGGAAGAAAAAAGTCAGAGTTGACAGCCTGACTTTCCCTTCTTTCCTAAAACTGGTTAGGCACTTCTCTTACATATTATGTACAGAATGATTGTTTATAAAACTAAGTGCCTCCGATGCCTGCCTGGCTTAATAACTATAGATTACGGATTTTTCTCCCTACATTGTAAGCTACAGATGTATTGAAATTGTGGGACATCTCAATCATAATACAGGATCCACTAAGATGTACTGACTTTCCAGGCCATAGGAGACTTCACGATCAATGGAAAGTAGCTTGGAGTACCATGGTTCTAGAAAGAGGACTACTAAAGACAGAAACTAGGAAAAAACTCTTTATTGTCTTAATGATTTAAAAGTCCAACCCCATGTCACTGGCCATAGTTGGGGGTCTCTATTTTTACTGTAAATCAGGTATCAATAGAAAAAAAACTTTCTTGCTTTGATCTTTACAGAATAAGAGTTGCTAGACTAAAACCTAATCAGAAATTGTTGATGGGGCACCTGGGTGGCTCAGTTTGGTTAAGTGTCTGACTTTGGCTCTGGTCATGATCTCACAGTTCCTGAGTCCAAGCCCCGTGTTGGGCTCTGTGCTGACAGCTCAGAGCCTGGAACCTGCTTCAGATTCTGTGTCCCCTCTCTGCCCCATCCCTGAGCATATGCACTCACGCTCGCTCTCTCTCAAAAATAAACATTAAAAAATTTTTTTAATTAAAAAAAGAAATTGTTGGTGGCAAAACTAGTTGGAAACACGCTGTTGGCTTGTTATTAGCCACTTTCCTGCTCTCTTTCTTCTTTTCCTTCGGTGTCACGTCAAAACAAAAAATTGTAGAAAGTAAATTTGTTCAAGAAACTCAGTTTGTGGGGTCTGCTTTCATATTATTTAAATAAATGAACTCGTAGGAAGCATTTGAGAATGAGGATTTTAGGGTATTCTTATGATGCCTCTGTTACTAAACATTCCTTAATCCTTCCAGTTTTTTCAGATGCAACCGCAAAGAACTTCCTTTTCTTAACCCAGATTCAGCCTCTCCCTGAAAAAGATACGATTTTGTAAGGACAAGTATTTACCTGTAGGTCCAGCAGAATGAGTAGGAGAATGGAAAACATAAGTGTGTGTATAATACTGGCCCTGACGTTTGTGCTTTTAGACAGCTCTTACCAGAGGCGAATTCTGTGTGGCCTGTATGGCATCTTCGGAGACTGGCCGGTGAAAGGCAAGGGAATTTTCAGGGTATTGAGTGCCTTCCCACGTTCAAATACATTGTATGTGCTGTTCAGGATTACAATTAAAGGGAAAGTCTGGTACTAAGGAAGGTTTTGGTTTTTTAATTTATTTGCTATAAGAATTACTTTCTGGAGAGTTCCAAGTCTCCTGAAAAGCCAGAGAGAAACACAATCACTTCTTTGGAAATTTTGAAGTTTGCCTTGCCCATAAACCACAGGCTTAACTGTGCTCTAAAGTCAGTTCTGAGATGTTGTAATTGTTGATATTTATGATTTTCATTATAAATGCGTTTTAACTTTGCTGATTGTTGCAGTGAGCAGAACAATTGGATTATTGATAAAAGAGGATACAAATATGCCACAGAAAATCCATTCTCTTTATCCATTGACTCACATACTCTTCTAAATGAGACCAAAAAAGCTTGGTCTCCAAAAAAACAAAAAATAAAAAAAAATAAGATGAAGGGAAAATAGTTGCTGCAGAAAACCATTAAGGAGAGAAATCATGCAAAAAGTGCACATCCCAATTCCTAAAGATTGTTTCTCAAGGTGTGTAAACTGCCTTCAGCTTATCAGATCTCAAGTCGATGAAGATTTTACAATTCCAGTAAAAATTCATACATTCACCTGGTTTTAGTCATTCAGGAATTAGCACCAGTCGTCAGAGAGCAATGGTGTGTTTTTCTTCTTATGCTTAGCACTAAGCGTTTCAAAAGCCCATATCCCCACCAAAAATATACAGAAGGATCATAACATTATAGAGAATGTATATAAATATATAGAGAAAATGAAAACTGAGAGGTAATATACCACAAATATCACAGCGATTTTTCTTTTATGAGTGTTCCTTTTTTTTTTTTTTTTTTCCTTTTTCCTTTCACTCTACTTTCCTGGGATTTTGTATATTCTTAGAGTGAGGAAGTTTTATTTTTACAGTCAGGAAAAAAGGCCCCATTGTCTAGTTGTAAAATGTGTGTCTAGGGGTAATTTGGAAATCGACTCTATTATTCTGACTTTATGCTGTTGTGAATATAGTTCTTGTATACTTGTGGGCCTGCATGTATGCACACATTTCACAGACACCTGTGTGTCAGGCCATTGCAAAAGATGGACAAGTGGAAAAGCGTCTGTCCTGATCAACTAGTGCTGTGGGTTGGTGGGAAGATTCCCTGAAAGCACCATGATTCTTGCATCATTTGCAAAGAAATTTTGTTTCCTCTTTTAAATCAGATCCCCAAAGAAAGTGAAGGTGGAACCTACCTGGCTCACTTGGTGCTGGGGTGACCAGGAGAACTCACATCTCTTTGGTGCTGCATTTTGATTCCTCCCTGAATGTGACACCCTGGGGTTTGGGTCAGTAAATCTGGCTTTAGGGGAGATGACTAGAGTGGAGGAAAGTCTGGTGTCTACCTTTGCTTATTTGTATTCCAGTGCCGTAAGCTCCCCTCCTCTCCTCTCCTGTGTCTTTGTTCTATTAATCTGCAAAACAGGGCTCGGCTTGTGATTAGTCCTTGGAGCTTGTTTCTATTAATCAGACTGCAAAACAGGTCGACTTGGATGCTTTTGTTCCAGAGCTTAATGCCTTCTCCTTGTCAGGCTGTGGTTCAGCCTGCTTGGTTTGCCTTAACTGGGACCAGGCAGTGAAATTTGGTTTTTATATGCTGACTGTATTGTCAAGAAAGAAAACACCATTTGAAAAAAGACAACAAGAAAATGCCAATGTAGAAATGTAGAGCTATGCTTTAGGAAGAGGAAAAGTTTATAGAAAATATAACTTATATAACCCGGTTGTGTTGTATGATAAACTAGTGCAGTTGACCAGAACGGGAAAATAAGGCATTATTCACATTATGTAGTCTACAAGTATGGTGTTGAGCAAAGGTTGCCTATTAATAATAATTTTATGTGTATTTGTAATGTAATTCTCTTTTGATACTTAAAGCGGGAATATCATCCTTTTAGCTACAGTATTGGGCAATTATAAGAAGACTCAACACAGTCTTGTGAATTTCTTTACTTTTCACCCTCCCTTGTGCCGAATGACCTTGCCATAGATTAAAATTATTCTACCTGTTAGGTAAGGAAAATGCAGTATCTCAATTTTCTTATCTTCATTATCAAGGGACGTGCACTGACCTAACCGTGGAGATAGAGTGGGGGTTAACTGAGTGATGATTATAAATTGCTTCGTAAAGTGCTCATTATCACCATTTTAAAAATTCTGCTAACTCTAATGTGCGAAGGACAGAATCGCTGGAAAAGAATTTTAATGCATAGCTTTCCCCAGTGACAGCGACGCTGTGGGAAAACCACAGTTTTTTTTTTTTTTATCAGAAGTTGTCTTTTACATCTCCAAAAATTTCTGCTAAATTTCAGCATTCATTACTTGTGAAATAATTTCCCGCCTTCACGCCCCCCCTCCTCCTGAAGAAAGAAAGAGAGAAAGAAAGAAAGAGAAAAGAAAGAAAGAAAGAAAGAAAGAAAGAAAGAAAGAAAGAAAGCTGTTGAAGTACAAGCAAGGAGCAAACTGTCAGAGTCCCAAATTAAATTTGTCATCAGTGATAAATTTAGTGCTGTAAGATACTTTAATAAGTGCTTCAGCTTGATTTATTGGTTTTGTTAGTTAACAAGAGTATATTATGTCTTGTACAGAACTTAGCAGAAGCAATTTCTGACTAGACCTTCCTTGATTAAAAAAAAATGAAAGTCTCATTTTAGTCGCAGTGGTAATTATTTTCGTACTAAATTGGAAGGTAAGCACACTGCAGTCTTGTCATTAATATTTAAAAAAAAAAAGAAAAAGAAAGAAAGAAAGAAAAGAAAAAGAAAAATGTCAGAATGTGAAAGGGAAGACATTTGAAAGGTCCCGGCTCTTTATTTTTGTACATACTTTATTTCCTTTGTGTGTATGCGGTGTCTTGGCTGTTTTACTGGTTGGAGCTTTAAGTTGCAGCCCCCGAATGTATAATCACTAATGAGTGTCAGGATTCAGCTGCTAATTTGAAAGGCTTTGTGGCTCTTTCACCCCAGACACTAGCAGCTTCATTAGGCTGTGCTTTGTCCACCCTGCCCTTTGTTGGCCTCTAGATCACAGTTAAATACCAACATTACACCAACACCCCCTCCCCCCGCGTTGAAACAGTCCAGACCCCATTCTTATGGTGCCTATCTTATCAGAATCTGCTACTGACATAAACTTGGGTGCCTCTCCAGCATGCCACATAATTAGGATTACCTTCCCCCAAAGAGGCCCTATTTCCTCACACCCGTGGGCAGGGGGGAGGGGTGTTCAGTTGATTAGAGATTTGAATTTTAGAGGATTTAGTGAATTTCTGTCCTTAAAAAAAAAAGTTTTCTAAAGCATAGTCTTTAAAATATGTTTTCAGGGCTGTTTCAAAGAAAGTGACAGAAAGGTGTTTCTGGTTTTTTTTTTCCCCCTTGACTTGGGAAAATACTGACCATTTATTATTAATAGCATCAAATAAGAAAAAATAAAGGAAAATCTAATGGTATTTTGTTTTCCTTTTGAGGTTTGTCTTTGGGACCGCACTCTCCTTAAAATCAAACTAGATAGCAAGCAGGTGAAGAGCTCTCTGTTGTGGTCTTTTAAATATCCTGAGAAATAAAACGTTGGCATGATTTGTCAAGCTTTTGATTGTCGGGAACGAAAGCCTTTATTTTACAGTGATATTGTTTGTAGATTTTTCCCCTACCATTCCCAATTCCCAGAGAAATTATTCTGCATTAATTTAAAATTTTACCCTCTATATGCTATAAAGCAGAAGTCATATGGAGGTATCTTTTGGAGGGTATGTGATTATCAACCACGAAAATAAATTTTTGTAGACTTTTTTCTCATTGGATCCAGTCTTCCAAGCCAGGTCTCCGGTGATCTTATTTTGAAGTGATTTGGATTCTCCTTCGTTTTTACAGAGAGTCATAAAATTAGAGATGGGAAAGAGCTCTCTGATTGCATCACTTTTTCCACCCCTTTGGCCAGTGTGCTTTCCCTCCCTCCAGCATATTCCCTGGTGTTCCATTCAGCCTCGTTTAAGATACTAAGACCAGGGAAGCTTCGTGTCCAGTCCCCTCTGGGAAAATGTCCCACGGTCCTTGACATGTGGATATGCTTTTAGGCATGCAAGCTAAAGTTTTCTGCTGCTTTGAGAATGCTTCAACATTCTTAAGTTCACTCTATTTTCTTATTTCTTGCTTCTACACCCTTGGGAACTTTTCCTGTGTTGGTCAAAGAGCCTGTATGCATTGTGAAAAAAGAAACAATACATACACACACACACACACACACACACACACACACACACACACGGTTTTGTCTTTTTATCCTTCTCATTCAAAATGGCAACATTATTTAGGGGGTTTTCCCATTATGAACCATGTGTCTCAGATGTGCCTAAATTTGAATGGTCCATATATTTTACCTATAAATGAATCTCATAAATCCTTAGCCATTTCATAAATCCTGCAACTAGATCTTGTCAGAGCCTTATTAATATTACGACTTTTCAAGAGTCTAGAAACAAGGTGAAGACTCTGTGAACACCTGTTTTTAGATGGGCGTAATTGAATTTATTAAAGTCCTGGTCCATGACACAGGGTCATCACTGGCCTATGCATAGCCCTTGTTATTGTTATGCTACTAATCCATTTATGAATAGAGTAGTAAACATCTGTTAACCCACACATAGCCAGAGAACTAGCACACTGACAATAATTTGTATTAATCTATGTATTTCCCTTCTTTTATCCCTCTTATGCAGGTAAACATTCATTTGAATTTTGTCTTTATCATTGTTTTGTTTATCTAGATTTGTCTTAACACACACACACACACACACACACACACACACCACGGTTTTTGGTTTTAAACTTTATTAAAAAAAATAGTATGGGTTTCTGCTTTACTTAAGGTGGCATAAGCTCCTGAAAGATTGAACCTACTACAAATAACTGAATTCTGAAGAAAACAAATGACTACCAAAGGGCTTTAGGGAGCAGACACAAGCAGGTAGATTTTTGGAGGAGAGGTGAAACTTGGAGGAAGTATTAAGCATAAAGTGAGTTTTCCATTCCTGTGGTTTTTCCCTGAGGGAAACCACAGTTGGGCAGAGTTATAACCTTGGGTAGCTAAAATTCCAACAAAGAACTTGTACTCTTTTTGGCAGGAAAAACCATTTGAAGAAGTTCAGAGTTACTAGAACCACCACGGAGTGAGGGGTAATTGTAGGAAAAAAGCCACGTAAGAGAAACACCAAATTCTGCATGTAATCTCTGTCCCAGTCTCTGGTTGATTCCTGAGCCATGCATGATGGGAAGGTTGAAAGCAGTCTGACATGAGCTCTGGGCTATTGCCCACCACAGACATGATGGTTTCAAGTTTAATTCCAACCAAGATAATTGCCTGCTGAGACAAACTGTGAACAGTGACCCTTCTCAGAAATATAACAGAATTCAGAGTCTCCGCGACATGACATTCAAAGTATTCAGTATTTGGTGTTACTTGATATGTGAAGAGCCAGGAGTAACATGACCCATTGTCAAGGAAAAGACAATGAACAGAGGCCAACCTTGAGGTGAATCAGATATTAGAATTATCAGAAAACAATTTTAAAGTAGCTATTATAATTATGCTAAGTGATGATAAAGAAAATATGCTTATAATGAATAAAAAATAGGAAATCTCAAAAGTGAAGTAAAAAATAATGCACCAAGTGGAAATTTTGGAACTGAAAACATGTAGTACTTGAGTATATCATTCACTGCATGAGCTGAATAGCAGATGGACGAACAGAGAAAAGAATGAGTAAACGTGATGGTAGATTAATAGAAGTTAAGCAATCTAAAGAACAGAATGAAAAATTATTGGAAATTAACAGCCTCAAGGATCTAAAGGACAATAGCAAAAGTATGACCTACAGGTAATCTGAGACCCATTGGAGAGGAGACAGAATAGAACTAAAAAGTTATTTGAGGAAATAAGGGCCCCCAAATCCTCAAGTTTTTGGAATACAGAAGTCTACAAATTAAGAAGCTCAGTGGACCCTAGAGAGGGAAAATATCAAGCAAACTGTGCTTAAGAATAGCGTAATCCAGGGAGCCCGAGACAACAGGCTCAGTCGGTTGAGTGTCTGACTCTTCTTTTTTGGCTCAGGTCATGATCTCACAACTCCTAGGTTCCAACCCCACATTGGGCTCTGCACTGACAGAATGGAGCCTGCTTGAGATTCTCTCTCTCCCTTTCTATCTGCCCCTCTCCCACTTGTGCATTCTCTCTGCATCTCTCTCTCAAAAATAAACATTAAAAAAATCTTAAAAAAAAAAAAAAAAAAGGATATCATGGTCAAATTACTAAAGACCAAAGAAAATGAGAAAATAGTTAAGGCAGCCAGGTACTGAAACAGCATATTATATATAGTGAACAATGATTAAAATGGCATCAGACTTCTCATCAAGCCATGGAGGTCAGAAGATAGAACAATTTTTTTAATGTTTTTATTTATTTTTGAGAGAGAGAGAGAGCAAGCAGGGGAGGCACAGCGAGAGAGAGAGAGACAGAATCCAAAGCAGGCTCCAGGCTCTGAGCTGTCAGCAGAGAGCCTCAAACCCACAAACCATGAGATCATGACCTGAGCTGAAGTTGGACGCTTAACCAACTGAGTCACCTGGCTGCCCCAGTAGAACAATTTCTTTATAGATCTAAAAGAAAAAAAAATATGTGAGCCTAGAAGTCTATAGCCAGTGAAAATATCCTTGAAGAATAAAAGCAAAATAACCACATTTTCAGATAAATTTAGGAAATCAAAGAAAATTTCTTGCTACCAAACCCACACCATGAGAGTCTAGTTCTTACACTGGAGGGAAATGATACTGAAGGGAATTTGGATCTTCAGGAATGAATGAAGCGCGTCAGAAATGGTTGATATCTGGTTGAATATAGAAACCTATTTTTTTACTGATTAATTTCAAAAACACATATGACTGTTTAAAACAAACATTTTAATATCTTGTGCTTGTAACATTTATAGATATGATGCATCTGAGAACCATGTCACAAAGTAAGGTAAAGAGACAGGATTTCAACCTTTACATTCTGCGTGACATGGTACAATATTAACTTTAAGTAAAATGTGAAGGATGTATAATGTAACTAGAACAATCTATAAAAATACACTATAAAGATGTATCACTTAAAAACCAATTGATAAGATGGAATTCTAAAATAACTTTAAATAGTATAGAAGAAGCCAGGAAGGGTGAACAGAGGCACAAAAAACAAAGTGGACAAACAGAAAACAAGTAAGAGTTGATCTACATATATTCACATGAATAATTATATTAACTAAAAGGCAGAGTCTATCTGAAAGGGTTAGAAAACAATTAGATGCTGTCTACAAAAGACACATTTAAATAGAAAGACATACTTTAAATACAAAGATGCACTTTAAGTATAAGATACAAATACGTAGATATAAATGGATGGGAAAAGATATACCAGGCAAATGGTAAGCATAAAAAGGCTAACGTGGCTATATTACTATCAAGTAAAATAGAATTTAGGAAGAAGAGTATTACCATAGATAAAGAGGGACATCCATAATGATAAAAGGATCAATTCATCAGACAGACATAATAGTCATAAATGTGTATGTGCTTAACATTGGACCTTCGAAACACATGAAGCAAATATTGACAGTGTTAAAAAGAAAAAATAGACAATTCCATAATCATAATGTATTTTAACACATCTCTCACTAATTGATTGTAAAACGAGATTAAAAAAAATAAGTAAAACATAGAAGATCAGAGCAACATTACTAACGACCTGGACGTAACTGCTATTTGTAGAGCACTTCACACAGCAGCCGTGGGCTGTACAATCTTTTGAAGTGCACATAGTAGTTTCACCAAGGTGGATCGTAGGCTGTACCATAAAACGAATTTCAGTAAATCTAAAAAGGTTGAAATCATACAGAGTATATGCCCTCGACACAAAGGAATTTTGTTAGAAATTAATAACAAGATGTATTTGAAAACTCCACATATTTTGAAAGTAAGCAACATGCTTCTAAATGAGTCAAAGAAGAAATCCCCAAATTTAGAAATAATTTCAGATTAAATAGTAGTGAAAGTAAAGTACATTACAATTTGTGGAGTACAGATGAACCACATCCAGCCCTAATGTTTATATTAGGAAAGAATAAAAACCTAAAGCAAGTTGTTACATCAGACTCCATCTCAGTAGCCTAGAAAAAGCAAAAACAACTCCAAAGTAAGCAGAATGACAGAATTTTTAAAGTTAAGAGCAGAAATCAATGAAAGAGAAAATGTAAAATAACAAAGCTAAAACTTGTTTTGAAAATATTAGCAAAATTATAAGCCTCTAATTAATGATTAAGAAAAAAGAGAATATAAATAAATCACCAGTATCAAGAATGAAAGAGGAGTTATCACTATAGATCTTAGAAACGCTAAAAATATATTTTAATATTATGAACAACTTTATGCCAATAAACTTAGATGAAATGGACAGATAAATTTAAAAATTAAACAACTTACTAAAAAAATACACAAGATAAAATGTAAAATTTGAATAGCCCTATATATAACAATGAAATTGAATTCATTTTCAGAACCTTTTTTCAACATGAAAACTCCAAGTTCGGATGGTTTTACTTGTGAATTTTATCAAACATTCCAAGAAGAAATGCCAAAATCTTGCACAAACTATTTCAGAAAGTAGAAGAAGAGGATATGCATCCCAGCTCATTTTATGGCCAGCATAACCTCAATACCAAATGCCTTTACTAAGACATTTCCCCCAAAATTACATAATAGTATGCCTCATGACCAGACAAAAAATATTTGAAAAAATTTAGAAAATCAAGTCCAACAACATACAGAAAAGTTAAAGTGTTACAACCAATTTGGGTTTATCTCAAGAATTCAAGATAGCTTTAACATTTAAAAAATCAATCAGGGGCGCCTGGGTGGCGCAGTCGGTTAAGCGTCCGACTTCAGCCAGGTCACGATCTCGCGGTCCGTGAGTTCGAGCCCCGCGTCAGGCTCTGGGCTGATGGCTCGGAGCCTGGAGCCTGTTTCCGATTCTGTGTCTCCCTCTCTCTCTGCCCCTCCCCCGTTCATGCTCTGTCTCTCTCTGTCCCAAAAATAAATAAAAAACGTTGAAAAAAAAAATACACCTAAAAAAAAAAATAAATAAATAAATAAAATAAAAATAAAAAATCAATCAATGCAATTTACCCTATTAACAGAATAAAGGAGAAAAACCATGTGATTACTTCAGTAGGTAACAGAAAAAGCATTTGAATAAAGTCAATACTCATTCATAATAAAAACTCTCCATAACTGGGAGTAGAAGAGAACTTTATCAGTCTAATACAGGGCCACAGTCTGCAGCTAGCATCATGGTTAATGATAAATATTGAGTGCTTTCACACAAAGACCGAGAGCAAGGTAAGGGTTCCTGGGCTTATATTTCTACACACTAATTCTTTTGAGGCCCTAAACAGCACAAAAAAGAAATTAAATGAAGATTGTAAAGGAAAAAGTAAAATTGTCTTTTTTTGCATGCGACATGGTTGCTAATTCAGAAAAATCTAAGGAATTTACAAAACAGGAAGATTCTAAGAGATCTTCTAAGAATCTAAAAGCAGTAAGTGAATTGAACAAGTTTAGAGGGTACAGCATTAATATACAAAAATCAACTGTATATTTGTATGCTAGCAGCATAAAACTGAAAATGAATTTTTTTAAATGTTAATTGTAAAAGCACCAAAAGCATAAAATGTTAAGGGTAACTGTAACAAAACATGTGGAGTATCTCATTACTGAAAATGAAACAATATTGCTGAAAGAAATTAAAGACTTGAACAAATGAAGATATACTGTGTTTGTAGACTGTTCAGTTTTCCCAAAACTGATGTGCAGATTCAACTCAGTCTACCAACTGAGTCAGAATCTCAGTAGGCTTTTGATTTTTGTAAATACATAGCTGATTCTAATATTTATTTGAATTTTTTTTAATGTTTTTATTTATTTTTGAGACAGAGAGAGACAGAGTATGAGCAGGGGAGGGGCAGAGAGAGAGGGAGACATAGAATCCAAAGCAGGTTCCAGGCTCTGAGCTGTCAGCACAGAGCCCGACGTGGAGCTCGAACCCACGGACCATGAGATCATGACCTGAGCCGAAGTCAGATGCTTAACTGACTGAGCCACCCAGGTGCCCCATCTAATATTTATTTGAAAATGAAAAAGATCTAGAATAGCCAAAAACAACTTAAAAAATAAAAGTTGGTAGACTTACATTATCTGATTTTCAGGCTTACCATAAAGCTTTTAATAAGCAAAACAGTGAGGTAATGGTGAAAGGTAGACATATAGGTCAGTGGAAAAGAAAAATGAGTCCAGAAACAGACCCATATATATATGGTCAAATGAATTTTGACACAGGGTCATGGCAATTTAAAGGGAGACATTAGTTTTCAATAAATTGTACTTAGACAAATATCAGTATGGAAAACTTTGACCCATACCTCACACCATATACAAAAATAAATACAAAACAGATCTTACACTGAGATACAAAACTAATTCTATAAGATGTCCAGGAGAAAAGAAAATCTTTGCAACCTTGAGGTAGGAAAAGATTTCTTAGAGAGGATACACAAAGGCATGAACCATAAAAGAAAAAAAAAAAAAAGCCAAATTGGACTTAACTTTTCCTCTCTAGAAGACACCATTACAAAAGTCAAAATGCTGTCCACAATCTGGAAGAACAAACTCTCAATATATGAATCTGACAATTATGTAAATCTGTATCCAGGATATCTAAATTCTCTTACAACTTAATAATAAGAAGACAAATATCCTCATAAAAAATGGTCAAAAGTTTTAATTGACTGTTCATAGAGGGAAATAAACAGATGGCCATTAACCATACAAAAAAAGATATTCAACATCATTATTCATGTTTGACATTCAAACTGAATGAGACACAGTGAGATACCATTAAACACCCTTTAAAAGGACTAAACATTTTTCAAACAGCAATACCAGAAAACGAGAAGTGTGGATCAAGAAGTAGAGCTCTTACATCCTGGAGGTGTGAATGTAAAATGCTAAACCTTTTGGGAAAACTTTCTACCAGTTTCTTAGAAAGTTAATCCATACCTACCATATAAGCTGGACATTCTCCTCCTAGGTATTTACAGCAAACAAGTAAAAATATAGGTCTCCACAGAGATTTGTATACAACAGTTCATAGCAGCTTTATTCACAATAACCCAAACAAGAAAACAACCCATATATCCACCAACAGATGAATGGATAAACAAGTATTATATATCCACACGTTGGAATACTATTCAGCAATAAAAAAGGAACGAACTACTGATCCATTCAACATAACATGGATGAATCTCAAAATCATATACTGAGGGAAAGAAGCCAGCCAAAAGTAGTACGTAAAATATGATTCCATTTGTATGAAATCCTGGAAAATACATACTAATCTAAATTAACACAAAGAAGATCAGTGGTTGCCGCTTAGACTGGGGCAGAGGGAAGGATGTACTGCAAAGGGCATGCAGAATATTTGGGGGGTGATGGAAATATTTACTGTGGCCCTGTTTCATCATTACACATGTGTATACATCTGAAAAAGTACAACAAATTGTGCACTTTAAATGGATACAAGTTATTGTACATAAATTTTATCCCAGTAAAGTTGATCTTTAAAAGGAAACTAGGCGGAATGTAGTCTTCTGGGGCTTTCTTATTTCATTCAACATTTATTGGTATGTTTAATCAAATATTTGAGGAAGGAAGGAAGGAAGGAGTTAATGAGGCATGTTTATGTCTGTCATTTCTTTAATAAGAGAGAATAAAAAGATGGAAAGAAGTTCAAGTTTTCTTTTTCCTTTTTTCAGTTTTATTTATTTTGTAAGAGAGAATGGGAGCAGGGGCGGAGCAGAGAAAAAGAGTCCCAAGCAGGCTCCACACCATCAGTGCAGAGCCCAGTGTGGGGGTCAATCTCATAAACTGTGTAAGATCATGACCTGAGCCAAAACCAAGAGTTGGACGTTCAACGGATTGAGCCAGCCAGGTGCCCCAGAAGTTCAAGTTTTCTTAAACGAAACAACTCAAATTCTCGATTCCATATCTAACCATCTCAGGTATAAGAGAATCAATTTATAGAAACAAGCATACAGTAACTTACATTTCAAGGCTATTGTTGATATTGTAATCAGGAAAAAAATTCAATTTGTATCAGCAACATTTTTTGTAAAGGTAAACAGCTTTTTTTTTTTTTTAACATTAGAGCAGGAAAGCAGGATGAGGGTATTAGTTAAAATACTTTTAGGGGAGTGTCTGGGTGGCTCAGTCAGTTGAGTGTCTGACTCCTGATTTCTGCCTAGGTCTTGATCTCATGGTTCGTAGAATTGAGCCCCATGTCTGGCATAAATGATAGAATGTTACTTCTGAAGTTAGGTTACAAAGATGTTGGCTTCCATCTTGCTGGCCCTCTTTTCTCTCTCACTTGCTCACTCTGATTGTCATCAGTTGCCATGTTGTTAGCTGACCTATGGAGAGACCCATGTGGCAAAGAATTGAGGAAGGCCACTGGCTAACAGTCCATGAGAAACTGGGGCTGTCAGTCCAACCACTTGCAAAGGACTGAATCATACCAAGGACCACTGAAGTCATCTTGGAAGTGGATTCTACCTAAATCCAGCCTGTAAATAAGACTATAACTCTGGACAACACCTTGATTACATAGTCTTGCTAGAACCTTTAATGGAGGACCCAGCTAAGCTGTGCCTCAATTCCTTACCTATGAAAACTACAAGATAATAAATGTTTGTTGTTTAAGCACCTAAATTTTGTGGTAGTTTTTTTACACAGATTTAGATAACCAATACAGCCGCGATGTCAGAATTTCTGGTTATTGGGCCTTAATATAAATACATTTTCAGAATTTTCAGTTTGTCATCACTACTACCCACTATTGAGAGCATGTCTGCCTTCCAGGGCCAGAAGCAAAGGATCTGGGATCAACGAATTACCATGGTTCTTGAAAAAAGAGGCTGCAAGAAAAACATGATCAGAAACTCTGTTCTTGGCCACAATCATGTGTCTTGTGTTTGTGTTTGGAGGAGAGGACAACTATGATTGTTGTCTGTGGTACATTCAATTCACCTTCTTCTGGTGATAGCACACCAGTTTGCTTTGAAAACTCACGTCTATTCTGCTGTTAATTCAGATGGTACAGGTGAGAGCCTCCCCATGCCATGCCAGCGTCAGGAAGAAACACTTGACTAGGACTAGCCAGTCAGAGCATTCCATCCTCCTTCTCATACTGATTGGTTCTGGAAAGGACATGGAAGTCAAGGTGGGATGATTAGACTCTCTTGATTGAATGTGAAGCTGAAACTGCCAGAAGCCACCACAAGGGGAGAGTCTACAGATTAAGCCAACAGCCAAAGATCCATCCAAGAAATGGAGATGGATTCCAATAATAATAAATAGGTATCTGGATTAAACCATGCTCGATGTCAGTTTCCTCATGGACTTCTGAGTTACATCAGCCAATGATTCCCCCCCCCCCCCGCCTTTTTTTTTTTTTTTTTGAGTCATTTTGAATGGGTGTCTGTTACCTGCAACTAACAGTTTTTGGGGGGCACCTAGGTGGCTCAGTCCATTAAGCGACCAACTCTTGATTTCAGCTCAGGTCATGATCTCATGGTTCATGAGTTTGAGTCCTGCATTGGGCTCCACACTGACAGTGCAGGGTCTGCTTGGGATTCTCTCTGCCCCTCCCTGCTCATGCTAGCTTGCTCTCTCTCTCTCTCTCTCTCTCTCTCTCAAAATAAATAAACCTTAACCAAAAATAAAAATAATTGGTGTTTTTTTTTCAGTTTACTTATTTTGAGAGAGAGAGAGAGAGAGAGAGGGACTGAGAGTGCACACATGAGCAAGGGAGGGGCAAAGAGAGAGAAAGAGAGAATCCCAAATGGGGCTTGATCTCACAAACTGTGGAATTGTGACCTGAACCAAGATCAAGAGTCAGATGCTTAACCAAGTGAGCCCCCCATTTTAACCATTTGAAAATGTACTGTCCAGTGGCATTAAGTACATTTATAATGTGCACAACTGTCATGTCTCCAGAACATCTTCACCTTCCCCCATGGAAACTCCATACGTGTTAAACAATCAACTCCTGTTTTCCTTTCTCCTAATACTGGCCGTCACTATTCTATAGTCTCTCTGTAAACTTGACTATTCTAGGTGCCTCGTATAAGCAGAATCATACATTACATACAATATTTGTCCTTTTGTGATCAGCTTATTTCACTAAGCATAATGTCTCCACAGTTCATCCATGTTGTAGCATGTGCCAGAATCCCTTCCTTTTTTTTTTTTTTTTTTCATTTTTTTTACTGTTTACATATTTTTGAGAGAGAAACACACACACACAGAGTGCGAGCGGGGCAAGGTCAGAGAGAGAGGGAGACACAGAATTCAAAGCAGGTTCCAGGCTCTGAGCTGTCATCACAGAGCCCGATGGATGCAGGGCTCTAACTCACAAACCGTGAGATCATGACCTGAGCTGAAGTCAGATGTTTAACTGACTAAGCCACCCAGGCGCCCCAGAATTCCTTCCTTTTTAAGGCTGAATAATATCTCATTCTATGTCTAGACCATGTATAATTTACTACCCATCTGTCAAAGGGCATTTGGACTGCTTCCTCCTTTTGCCAATTGGGAAAAATGCTGCTGCGAACGTGGTATACAAATACCTGTTTAAGTTTCTGCTTTCACTTCTTTGGCGTATGTAGCCAGAACTGGAATTGCTGGATTGTGCTGTGTTAATTTTTTTCAAGAATTGCTGTCCTGTTGCCTACAGCTACTGCACTATTTTTCATTTCCACCAGGAAAGCACAATGGCTCCAATTTCTCCATATTATTGCCAATACTTCTGGGGGGTGGGTGGGTTATAGTCATCCAAGTGAGTATGAAGTAATATCTCATTATATATTTTATTTTTGAAATGCTGGTCACTAAATTCCTTTCATGACCAACTAATGAGACACAATCCTCAGTTGGAAAAATATATTATTTTATAAGATTGTTTAATGAAAAAAGTCAAGTTAATAGACTCAACATAGTGGTGGGGCCAAAAAGCTATATGCAAAATGTGAAAAGGCTTTCTCTAAGTAGTGCAATGCTGGGAACAGGAGATTGAACAAAACAGAATACTGACCCTAGAGGACCTCATAAGTCACTTACTAGAGAGGGGACAAGTAGATCATTTCACAAATTTCACAGTGTTGCAGCTAGTTTAGTAAGATTACTCTGGAGGCAGAGGCATGGTGAGCACTCGATTCAACTTGGGTGGTTACGGAAAGCCTTCGGGAAGACTGAGAAGAATATAGAAGAGGATATTTCAGGCAGAAAGAGCTGCACATACAACGAATGGAGGCAATGAAAATTTTAGGATCTGAAAATAATTCCATTGCCCTAGAATGCAAGTAGAAGGGGTCCATAGTGGGTCTGATAGGCCAGGTGTAAGAGTTTGGACTTTGTCTTCTGGCTCTGGTGAGCCATAGAAGGAAGTAGGAGAACTGGTTGACTATTTTATCTTCTGGAAAGAGCTCTAGCAGCAGCATAGACTAAAATGAAGGGAGTGAAGAAGGAAATGAGCGTGGAGCAAGAATCAAGAATATTGTTGGAATTGTCCAGGAATGAGATGTTGAGTGTCTTCCTTAAAACACTGTCAGGGGAGATAAAGAGGAGAGAAAGCCTCAAAACATGTTGAGAAGGTAGAATCCGAAGATTTAGGACTGATGGCCTGAGGGTCAGGGTGAAATCAAGTTAGATTTCTGGCTTGCTGACTGACTAGTATTAAATGATTCCAGTAACCTGACAATGGATTAATTTATAATCTTGTTCTAAAGAGTCTTACTGTGAGAAATGTTGGATTATTTCATAGGATATGAAGGTTGGAGACCTAGACGGGATGACTTGGGACAGATGAGGTGAGAGTAGGAGCAAAGAGAGAAGCAGCTATCGGGTACCACGCACATTAAGCTAGAGTCATAACAAGGCAAGTCTGAAAGTAGAAATAAACCACCACACCCTTGGCTGGGAGGACTGGGAGATTTTTGGAGTATAGGTACAGTAGCTCAGGGCACAGATGATTTAAATGAGACTGGGAGGGGCGCCTGGGTGGCTCAGTCGGTTTAGTGTCCGACTTCGGCTCAGATCACGATCTTGCGGTATGTGAGTTTGAGCCCCGCGTCGGGCTCTGTGCTGACTGCTCAGAGCCTGGAGCCTGTTTCAGATTCTGTGTCTCCCTGTCTCTCTGACCCTCCCCCGTTCATGCTCTGTCTCTCTCTGTCTCAAAAATAAATAAACGTTAAAAAAAAAAAATTAAAATAAAAATAAAAATAAATGAGACTGGGAATGATATGAAGATGTGGGCAATCTACTTTTAAGGGGAGGGAGAGTTTTGTTTGCTGAAGTTCATGCTGGACCAAGAGGGTAGGGAGTAAGTGAAGGGAGAAGGTTTTCTAAAACCACTTGTATTCGAATCATGAGTGGCTTACCCAGGTGTCCATTTCATGATGGACCATCCTGTTTATACTTGAAAAGTAAAACGTTAAATGAGATTAAATCATTAAAGCACGTGCTAAGATAGAAGTGGATAGAATGATTAAAACAGACAGCTGAAAGAATTCAGTCATCAAGCACAGTATAATCACTCACAGGTAAGCAAGGCTCTTTGAGTTAAAGTGACAGCAAACTATAAATTGAATGTTGCCTGTTGAAGGACATGGTTCCAGTTGGGCTAGAGGCAGTCTCCTTGGAATTCTCTGAGTACCCTCCAGGACAGGACAATGAACCCTAGATCCTTTACTTGGAGAAACTGGGGGAACTAGGCTATGCCTTTCATTGAAATTTACTTGTTTTATATCATAAGATTCATAGGTGCAGAGAGGGAGAGAAAGAGAAAGAAGTTTCCTCCTAATCAGTGGAAGATGTGGAAGAAAGAAGGGGGAGGAGGAGGAGAGGGAAGGGGAGGGGCTGGCAGCAGCATTGCATTCCAGGGCTTACTATGTGGCCTGCACTCCTCCGAAAGGACTTTACTTGCCTCTCATTTAGTCCTCATAGCAACCTGCATCTCAGAGGCCTCTGACTGCAGAGGAGGTTGGGATGAATTTAGAGATATTAGTAACTCCCATGCTAATATACTTATTTGGAGAAGCAAGCCTAGACTTTGGTCTCTGCTGTGCCATTGGTGCATCTCTGTGAGTTTCCTCATCAGGAAAAGGGAATCATAGTATCCATGCATGCCTGTCTGGTTGGTTGTTGCGGGGTTTGGGTAGGCTAGTACGTGTATTCATCCAGTAAGTGCTCAGTGAATATCAGCCATTACTTTACATATTGCTGTTATTATTCTACATGACTTTTAATATTTTTAAAAGAGAGGAGTCGTATTTTAAGACAAAAAAGTACATGATAAGGGAACAGAAATGTATACACATACAGTCAGTGAAAACTGTATTTTCCTTTTCTACTTCCATCAAAAGCTATTAAAATGTAGGGCCTGCTATTGTATATTTATTCAGACATCAATCTTAATCAGCCCCTTTGCTACTTTGGCGGTAAGGGCATTGTAATTCTATTTTTATCGGTTCCTTCCTGTGCACCAGACATTCAAAATAGCATGAGTAAGGATCAAAAATATCTTAATGGATTTGGTTCCCAGAGATATCAGTGACCAGAGGAAGAGTTTTGCAGAAATTTCTTCCCGAGCTGATAAGGAAGGTAAGTGGGGAAGGTGTAGAGGGGAGGCAAGGGGGGCTGGCTTTGCAGCTAGCTGTGAGTCTCTGTAGAGCCAAAAGGCAAAGATCATGTGGCAGGTGAACTCTAAGGGGCCTAGAAGGATCTGGAGGATTCAAGCATAAATGCTTCCTATTTTCAGATTTATGCTGGAGAGCAGTGCTATGTAATTGTTTAGGATAATCCTGCCCCTTCATGAGGTAATAACCATGTTTTTGATAAACACACTTCCTGACGTGATTGCATTACTCAGACACACAAACACAAACACAGGGGCTCCCATGCCGTTAGTGGTTTTGTTTGGATTGCTTGCCTGACATCTTTTCTTTCTCTTTCTTCTCTTCTTTCTACTTCTCTCATTATTTCATCTCTTCCTCCTCCTTCTGGCCCTCCTTTCTCCCCCACCTCACTCTCTGCCTCTCAGTCCCATTTTGTATTCAGACCAGTCATCGTCAGAAAGTTATCAAAGTCTGGAAACTGGGATCAAAGGCAAGAGAAGATGCCATCAGAATATCCAGAACAACTGTAGTTCTTACATAAATGCATATGATGCAGTTTCCCAAACTGCACTGAGTTATGCCACATAATGAAGCATGACATAATCTTAGGCAGTGCACAGATGAACATTTGTTCTTGAGTAATTTTGTATTTATTGCATGCATATTGTAAAGTGTGTGTGTGTGTGTGTGTGTGTGTGTGTGTGTGTGTAGCACACCACACTTGTGATTTCATGGATATTACTGTTTAGGGTGAGGATAAATTTAAGTAATAAAAGTGAATCCATATGTAGAGAAATATTTAGTAAATATTAGTACAGGTGGTACACAGATGTGACAAATGAATCATGAATATACCACACGAGGACCAAAGCTTGAGAAACACCGTTTAACATATGGCACCTTTGACTTGAATTTGGCGCCTCTGGGGAGCTCTGTCCCCTTCTCTGTCCACCCCAAGTGATCTCTAAGAGGCATCCATGCCATCTTACCGTGACGTGGCATCAGCAAGTCCATCACTGAGGCAAGGATTTGGACTAAAACCAACCCCTCCCACTCTCAGCAATCCCACAGCTGCAGCTATGATGAAAGCCCAAGGCGTGAGCAATAACTCTGCACCAGCAACTTGAGGTTTTAAACATTTAAACATGTGGAGCAGGTGTGAATGTTATTCTGTGATACACAGATGCGAGAAAATTTCACTTCATTCGTATTTGTTTGTTTGGTTTTAGAGTTGAAATAAATCTAAATCTGAGCCCTTTCCCCTTAGCGTAGGATGAAATTAGATCTCACCCATGATTGAGGCTCTCTCTGCCCTGGCTCCCAACCCAAGGCCTTGAAAAGATTTGGGCCATTTGGAGGGGGCCCTGTGGATGGGGTCCACTGCTGATAGACCCTTTGCTGGTATTGCATGGTCTCTGGAAAGCGGGAGATGGCTCTGTTTTCCCTGACTTGGGCTGGGGACTCACTGCCCTGAGGGACATAGCAGAGTAGTTCCTGCTGAGGGTTTCTTACTACTCCACCCAATACACCTCCTTGTCAGAAATTCCAGCTGAGTCCTCACTACTCGAGACAGTCCTTCTGTTTTCACCGTAGAGGAGTCCCCCTCTGCTTATCTTGACTGCTTCTGGTAATCCTTCACCCCCGCCCCTGTCCCCAAGGGCACTCACCCAGCTTCTCCCCCGCCAATGCATTGACCTAGCTCCATGCTAGGTCAGTGAAAACAAAAGCCAGGAAGAGTGGGAGTAGTGGTGTTTCTGGCAACTTCTACTTAAACCATGATATACAAACACCCCTGAGGTAAAGGAACACAAAGGCGTTCTTTGAATAAGGTAGAGTAAAGCAGAGGAAAACCAAACAGAGATTAATATTTCTGTTAACTATTCCATCATATGTGAAGGTAAAAATTTGAAATACATAGGCCTAAGATAGTTGTTATAATATTGTGCTCTCTCTCGCTCGCTTGCTGTCTCTCTCTCTCAGTTCAGAGGCTTAGAAGTGTGTTCAGATAGATATAATATTAAACATCGTATCCCATTCTTACCAAGTTGACTCAGAAGCAAAGTATCAGAATGCCCTGGTTCTGCAGGCCTTAATAACGATCTCTTTCAAATGCATTTGAGTCCAAAACCTCAGTATATTTCCTCAGTGGGCCCAGTTTCCGCTGGGGGGACCATTATGATCTCAACTGTCAGGGTGGCCACGGCTTCCAGCAATAGCACCCGCTGCCCTTGTCAGTCCAGCCCCATAGGAGGCAGCGGTAGCCTACAATTGCTAAATTCAAGTTCCTCTTCTAATACTTTTGAAGCTAATTCTCCATAAAAATATTGATAGCTCTATTGAATTACCTGGCTATCACACATTACTCTCTTAACTGGGTCCTCATTCAAAGAGGAAAATAAATCTACTATATTTCAGAAACTAAAATTCCTAATCTATAAAATTTCAGAAAGTAGTGCTTCTGTTTGGAAACCCATGGGACACGGGGCGCCTGGGTGGCTTGGTCGGTTAAGCGTCCGACTTCGGCTCAGGTCATGATCTCACAGTCTGTGAGTTCGAGCCCCGCGTCGGGCTCTGTGCTGACCGCTCAGAGCCTGGAGCCTGTTTCAGATTCTGTTTCTCCCTCTCTCTCTCTGCCCCTCCCCTGTTCATGCTCTCTCTCTGTCTCAAAAATAAATAAACGTTAAAAAAAATTAAAAAAAAAAAGATTCTTTATTAAAAAAAAAAAAAGAAACCCATGGGACAGGGGCACCTGGGTGGCTCAGTCGGTTGAGCGTCCAACTTTGGCTCAGGTCATGATCTCGCGGTTCATAAGTACGAGCCCCACATCAGACTCTGTGCTGACAGCTCAGAGCCTGGAGCCTGTTTTGGATTCTGTGTCTCCCTCTCTCTCTGCTCCTCCCCTGCTCACACTCTGTCTCTCTCTGAAAAATAAACATTAAAAAAAAAGAAATCCATGGGACCTAATAATAATAATGTCCCTTTAGTCATTCAACAAATATTTATAGACCACCTTCTTTTGCCAGGCTTAGGAGCAAAGTCTGTGCTCTCATGGAACTTCCATTCTAGCAAAAGAAAATAGACTGAAAAGAAATTTATGTAAGAGAAGAATATCAGAGACTGGTAAATGCTGGGCACAGGAATGAAAGAGAATGATGTGTTAGCAAGTGGTCACTTCAGGAAAGGCATTATTATTACTACAAGCTTGGGTGTAACTTTCAGAGAAACTCCGTTCGTTGAAATCCCCTTTTCACTGTCTTTGGATTCTACCTGCTGAAGGTCACAAACTAGGAATTAGGGCTACATTTGGCTCTTGGATGTATTGTTTTCCATGAACAGTATTTTGTTTAAGCAAATACATAAGTAAGTTTAAAGGTCTTCATGTGGTACATGTATGCTCCAATATGTCATAGACCCCATCACTATTTCCAGTTGCTTTAATACTCCAGCTTCACTTGCTAACATACCTACAGAAACTCTAAATGCGATTCCAGCCTGAACCACTTGAGATCTTCCTAATTTGCATAGTATCACTTCCTGTTTGAGAACTTAACCACATGCCACACTCTGTGCTAAACATTTTATGTCACCTTCACAGCATAGTGGGGAAGGTGTACTGTCATTGTAGACCGTGGGGCTAAGACCCAGAGGCGACTTGCCTAGCATCATATGGCTAAGTGAGTAGTAGAACTAGAAGGCAGAGAATTAGACTCCCATTCGCTTCATACAGAAGCTAAGTTCAAAGCTGAGTAGGACTGAACCCTCTGAGAGTTACCCAGGTGTCTCATGGGTGTTAATACTGGCTTCCTAACCCAATAAGTTCCTTGAGAACATCCTCATTTAAAGTCTTGCACACTCCTAATAGAAACTAAAACAAAATAAATGATAAAATGATTATTTTATAAATCATAAAAGTTAATTGAAAATGAGCAAGAAGAAACAACTTTGGGCATTCCTACATTTTTCCCTGAACTTAGAGTTTCTTCTCATAGGTGGTATAACCTCAAATTAACAGGTTTTTGCCTGGTGGCACAAACCACAAACATTTATCTAGATGATTGAGAAAGAGACAGTCTGAATTAGGGAAAAGCCTAAGTTCCAAAATGGCGTAGTTTGGTCACATTCATTAAGAAACAGAAGGTATAAACTTTCACAGTATTATTGTGACAAGGTGAGAAAAAAAGACCATGTGTGTATGTGTGATGTGTTTTCATTGTGTGTTATCAACTTCTTTTTCTTGGGAAGGACTCTCCTTTATTCTGAAGTTATGTTCATCCTACATTTTGGTCTTTAATGTTTAATGAAATGTAGTGGATGATAATCGAGTGTGGTGAGTGTGTTTGTGTGAATGTACATGTTTGTGATTTATTATCCTTTCATGGTAGAATAAAAAATAACAATGTATGAATACCGAAAACATTCCTGGACATTTTACTGGTCATGAGATCCAAAAGTCTGGAACCTCTGGTCCTAATAAAATGTCAAATCAAAGAGGTTGCTATGTATTTTTCATTTTGCAGGTCTGTAATGAGTATTTGCATAGTGAAGGCATCTTAAATATATATCAATATAATTATTTAATCAAATTTTTATTGAAAGCTTGCTGTATATCACTTATAATCTAGTAGCTTATGTTTTTTTGGGGGGTGCCTGGGTGGCTCATTTGGTTAAGTGGCCAACTCTTGATTTCCTCTCAGGTCATGATCTCACTGTTTGTGAGATCGAGCCCTGCATCCGGCTCTGCACTGACAGCACAGAGCCTGCTTGGGATTCTCTCTCTCCCTCCCTCTCTCTATGCTCCTCCCAACTTTCATGTGCACTCTCTCTCTCGAAATAAATAAATACTTAAAAAAATAATAAATGCTCTTTTTGAGTCTTGTTTCTTTAAACTGTGTAAATAAGTGTCAACTTAGCCCTTCCCTGATGTACAGTTGCTAAAATTCATTAGTATAGGGTCCGATTAAAGATATTTTACTCTATTAAAACTGTATTGTAGGGGCTCCTGGGTGGCTCAGTTGGTTAAGCATCCGACTTGGACTCAAGTCATAATCTCACAGTTGGTGGGTTCGAGCCCCACATCAGGCTCTGTGCTGACAGCTTGGAGCCTGGAGCCTGCTTTGGATTCTGTGTCTCCCTCTTTCTCTGCCCCTCCCCTGCTTGTGCTCTCTCTCTCTCTCTCTCAAAAATAAACATTTAAAAAATTAAAAAATATATATATTGTAGGGGCACCAGGGTGGCTCAGTTGGTTGAGCATTTGACTCTTGATTTCAGCTCAGGTCATGATCCCAGGGTCCATGCTGAGCATGGGGCCTGCTTGAGATTCATTCTTCCTTCCTTCTTTTCTTTCTTTCTTTCTTTCTCTCTCTCTTTCTTTCTCTTTCTTTTTCTCTCTTTCTTTCTTTCTCACTCTCCCTCCCTCTGTCCCTCTCCCCCACTCCTGCTCTCTCTCACTGTCTCTAAAAATAAAGCTTTAAAATAATAATAAAAAATTAAAATATATTATAGTCAAGAATATTATATAAACTTTGTAAGGCGACAGATGGTAGCTAGACTTACTGTGGTGACCATTTCACAATATACAAATGTCAAATCACTATGCTGTACACCTGAAACTAATATAATACTGTTTGTAAAATGTGTATGCGTATGTGTATAATAATAGTTTGGGCATAATATCATATCAGTGAAAATATTTATGCCACAAGTGATGGAGAACTCAACCCAAGTTGACTTGAACAAATGGAAAGTATTGGCTTATGTATTTGAAAAACTTTAAAGTAGATGTGGCTTTACAAGAGGTTTTAGTGTGGCCTTAACATGTGACTGGGAAACTGTTTCTCCCTTTCCATTCCTTCCGTTGTTGGTGCCATTCTTGGGCATACTATCTCCTCATGTTTTCAAAATGACTGCTTTGAGGGACTAAGGGGGAGAAAGGAGACCACATCTAGGGAGAAGGCAGACTCAGTAAAATCCTGAAGCTGATTCTGCATATCTCTACCCTTGTATTAGTTGCTAGAGCCAACAGGATGGAATGCACCAATGGCCTTAGATTGGGTTGCAAGATCTATGATGCTGGCCTGGAGTCCAGTCAGCTCACCGTGGATCTACAAGTGGAAGCCAAGACTGTGGGGAAGAGGAAATGGAGGAATGGGCATGGGAAAGCAACAACAAATGTCCACTCTGAGCTATTGACTGGAGACAGGAAGTGGGCAGCTTTCCTTTGAAGCTTGTTTCCTTTATATAATTGGCAATTATTTGGTGTGTCTTTTCTTCAGTGGTTCTCAGTAGTATATTGTAACTGATATTTCAGAATTGGTCTGAATAAGTGGCAGAGAGACCTTTGTATTGACAGAAATCTGTACAAAGAAAAGGCATTATGGATTTTTAACCTCTTCTTCTTTTATAAGTTTACCATTTGCATAAAAATTGAGATTCCATCCCATAGTCACTCAACTATTCTTAACAATTTTATTTCATTTTTTCCTAAACCACAGGTTCTTTAGGAAAATCCATCTTTCTTCTTTCCAACAGTTAGTACTTTTTTCCCCAACTGACTCCCTTCTGTATGACCTTTTTCTTTCCAGATTTAAAATCTCTTCATATGTGCCTTTTTAAATTTCTCATTAAACTTTCCATCCATCAAATAAATACCAGATGATAGGAACTATGCCCCTTTCCATATTTTTTGCCATGTGGGTAATAAATATATCTATATATTTCAGTTTCCATCAATTAAACATACTATAGTGGCTTTTTATTTATCTGTTAAATGGGAGTTAGAGTGGATGGGAATGGGGTATTATTGGACTCCTTGTTTACAAGGACTTGGACGTTAGTAAACGTCTCTCAGAGATCCAGTCCAGGAAAATAGATTGAGGGCTAGAAATAGAAACAGGATTTTTTTTTACCCTAAATGAAGGAAGTCATTGTTTAAAATAATACTTAAAAGAGATTAATTTTCCTTCTCTTTTTAAAGAATGTTTCTTAACATACTTTTAAAAGACCTTTGGTATTTTTACATTATTTTAAATTACATGCATTATTTAGGCAGTGACTTTTATGCAAAGCATATATTGAAGTCTTGTTATTCCTTCATGCCTAAGTTGAAACTCTAGGCCCTGGGTGACTTTTTTTTTCTCTTTCCTTATGGGTCGTAGAATAACATAAATGAGTTTGTGCTGGGGGATAGTGCTTGTATAATTTGTTTTGTTTGCATTCTGCTTTTTGCTGTTTTCCATTTATTGTCAAAGGAATGTTTTTATCTTTGATTACTCCCTGGTAACGGGGATGTCTTTACCCTGGAAAACAGGGGTAATGAAGAATAAGGTATAACATGTGAAGTTTCTGTTTTATGTTCTCAAAAATGTGCTCAGACCAGGGCAGAGCTTTTCGAGCCCTTTAGTGAAGATCACCTTAATTGGCAACTGCAATATTTCCTTGCGTGTCCCCCGACATTCCACTTCCCATGCCTCTGAATCTGGCAATACTTGAAGGAGGCACACAGACTTGTTGAATTACAATTGATAAGTTGATGAGATGAATTTATGCAGGACCGTGAGGGCCCGCATCTCTGCCTGAATGTTTACACAGGATAATCTCCTGAAACATAGCTCAGTTTCCATTTTTGATAGGAAATATATGGTGCTTACCTTCAGAATCTGAAATGAGACTTTGGAAAAAAAATTTTAGAGGTTAAATTGTCAAGATGATTTTTGCTTAAATATGTAAAGGCTGAGAGAACATTTACTCTTCGTAAAGAAGAAGAATTAGCCATTGTGGTGAACTTCCAGGGAACATTTTCTCTTCTTTAGGGTCCTTTTCATCATATGCCTACTGTGGGGTGCTGGATTTTGTCCTTCTGCGGAAGTGAAAGCATCCTTTCCACTCCAGCAGGAATGGATTTGCTGGCTCTCAACTTTGCTGTGGCACAAATGATGTGCTGAGTCTCATTCAACAGTATCTTGGTGCAACATCATAATTTTCCCATCAGGTCTTTTTTTATTGTGGCAAAATACATGTAATAAAATTTACCATGTTAACCATTGTCAGGCATACAGTTGAGTGGCATTAAGTACACTCATATTGCGCAGCCATGACCACCATCCGTCTCCAGCACTTTTTTGTCATCCCAAACTGAAACTCTGTAGTCGTTAAACGAGAACTGCCATGTCTCCCTTCCCATAGCCCTTGGCAACCACCATTGTATTTGCTACCTCTGTGAGTCCGACTACTCTAGGTACCTCATTTAAGTGGCATCATACAATATGTCTTCTTGCATCTGGCTTATTATTTCGCTTAATATCATCAAGGTTCATCTATGTTGTAGCATGTGTCAGAATTTCCTTTTTTTAGGCGAAACAACATTCCATGTATGTACATACCCCATTTTGTTTACCCATTCATCTGTGGATGGACACTTAGGCTGCTTCTACCTCTTGAATATTGTGAATAATCCTGCTATGAACATGGGTGTACAATATCAGTTTGAGTTTCTTTTTTGGGGGGGGGTGTGTAGCCAGAAGTGGAATCGCTAAATGATATGGTAACTCTAGATTTAATGTCTTGAGACATTGCCATACCATTTTCTACAGCAGCTACACCATTTTACATGCTCACCAACCACACATACAACATCATATGTATTCAGCAGACATAATTCTCACCCCACCTTACCCCCAAAATGTGGGACTGTTGGACTACTGATTCTTGTCCAGAAAGGTTTTTCTCCACTTCGTGTGAGTAGGATGGGGAATTGGAGTCTACATTTATATGGTGACCAGGAGAAGCAGAAATGGATAAAGGGGGATAAAAAGACAAAGCAAAAACTATGGCATAACGAACACAGAAGAAGAGCCCACTTTCACAAAGAACACGGGATACTCTGCATTTAAACAGAAACTGCCATAAGCAGGGTGTGAAACTCTCACCTGCCTGCCATTGTTTCATTTTAGGGTGCACCTGGTCTTGGTTATGCCAAGTACAAAATGCTCCGTGTGCCTCTGTAATGGCCAAGCCCCCGGTGTTTTCTCTTTCTTGCACAAGTGTCCATGTGGGCTGCAAAGTGGAGCAGATGCTGGGCTGATTCTCAGATAAAGACTCCTTGCTGCTGTTTGCCTCTGGATAGTTCAAACCATGTCCTTTCATTTCTGGAAAAAGAGAGTGTCAGTTGGGCTTTCTGAAAACAATTGCCACCCTGGGCCAAAACTAATTGTCACAATATACATGTTCTGCTCAGGACTTTCAAAGGGAAGGAAGTGTTTGATACTGCTATACTTAGTCCAACCTAGCCACACACGTGGCAGGTTTGGGGTGAAGAGGAGGAGGCAGGACAACGTCCTCTGCAATTTCCCATAACTCTGGTAACTCACGATATATCTTGGAATAATAAGACCCAGAGAAGGAGCTTCTGTGTGAAACTTTGTGGATTTGAAAACAGTTATACTGAATATTTCATGATCTTCTTGTCAAGGCCTCTCCTTATAACATGACCCAAAGGCACTGCCATGCCTTCTTTCTTAGGAAGACTCGAACATTTCCAATTGCAGAAAAACCTCAAGAGATGCAGCATTTCAGAAGCCATAGTTTAGCTTTTATTTTGTCTGCTGGGATGTTTGTGGGTTTTCTTATTATAAAATGAGAGTTGTCATAGTGACTTTGTCTATTTCAAACCAAATATTCCATGGCTCCATAAAAGTCCCACTTAAGGAAATTGGATTTATTTATGAATGTACTAACATTGTGCAGACAGTAGTACAACGCTGATAAACAGGCATCTTTGGTGTACGGGATGTTTGGGTAAGTTTACATTTTTGAAGATTAAATAAAAAATGTTTTATTTTAATAACTGGGCAGAATTGCCCTAGGAACTTTAAGTCAGGGTTTTCTAGTGTCTCCAGGTGATCATAAGTAAGACAATTTTATTGGCCCCACTCATTTAGCATTAGAACATGTGGTTCCTGAATATAGGAACCTGTATTGACCTCAGTTTTTGCTATTCCACTGCCTGGGCCCTACCTAGACATGAATCAGAATCTTTGGAGGGAGGAGGGTGGGGAGCAGGAAATCTGCACTTTAGCAGGATGATTTAGCAGGGTGATTTTTATGCCTACTAAAATGTGAGAACAACTGGCTTTGAAGCTATAGGTATTTGAATTGGCTGTGTATTTATTCCCAGAACCACTCCTTGTAAATCGACTCCTGATGGGGGGCATCTTTCTGCCTCCTTCCTATAAAAGTAGAGGACAAAGTAACTTAATATTCTCTTAATTCGGGATCTGTGTTGTTTGGGATATGGATAATTGTGGTTTTTTACTGATTTTTAAATAGTTTTCCCTTCAGTGTTTTATTTCAAGCTCATTCTGCTCTATGTTGTAGGACGAAGGTTGACATGAAACCCAAGGGCAGCCCAGTTGTGTACATGTTTACTTCCTAGTCATGTAATCTTATTTATTTTTTTAGTTTTTATTTATTTATTTTGAGAGAGAACAAGCTTGGAAGGGGCAGAGAGAGAGAGAGAGAGAGAGAGAATCCCAAGCAGACTCTGCACTGTCAATGTAGAGCCCGAAGCGGGGCCCAAACTCACAGACCTTGAGATCATGACCTGAGCCAAAATCAAGAGTCGGACGCTTGGGGTGCCTGGGTGGTTCAGTTGGTTGAGCGTCCGACTTCAGCTCAGGTCATGATCTCCCATGAGTTCAAGCCCCGTGTCAGGCTCTGTGCTGATAGCTCAGAGCCTGGAGCCTGCTCCGATTCTGTGTCTCCCTCTCCTGCCCCTTTCCTGCTCATGCTCTACCTCTCTCTGTCTCTCAAAGATGAATAAACATTAAAAAAAAAAAAAAGAGTTGGACGCTTAACCAACTGAGCCACTCAGGCACCCTCCTCATTATGTAATTTTAGATGTTCCCTTGTCCCTTTGGCTTTCACTTTCTTCATGTATAAAATGAAAATACTGTACTAATTTATCTGTGAGTTTCTTTCCATCTCTAACATTCTATGTTTCCTTATTTTATTTTTTAACTTTTTCTCTCCCAACCTCAAAACATTTTCTCAGTCATGGAACTGAAAAGGACCTTGGAGATCCTTTGATTTTCACCTCTCATTTGGCACAAGAGAAAGCAGACTAAGAGGGAGATGGGAAGTGCTGCTTTGGAAGAGCTGGAACAGGAGCCCAGGGAGTAGCTCAAGTGAGGGCTCCTTCCATGATGACGTGAATTGCTTGCGTGTCACGGGAAGGACTCCATTCAGTGCTGCAATACCAGAGGTTGCCCTGGGCATTAGGAAATTAGGAATTTAATGCATATTGGCTCACCAATCATCAAGCTGTATCCTTACTCTGAGAACGTAGATTCTGGGAAGACTCAAACATGAGTTAAGATGGAAATATGAATAATGGTGGTCCACACATAAATGCCAGATGACTCTTGTTACCAGCTCCAGAATGCCAAGACAGTGTAAACTACACATTTTATTGCCATCCTCGAGTGTAGGAAAGAGCATGGCTTTGGACTTAGAACTGTGTTTGAACCCTGGTTCAGTTATTTACTAACAGGGATTCTGAGCAAGTTACTTTACCTCTTGCATAAAAGCTGTGAAATAGCTGGTTTGCAGATTAAATGCATATGTAAAGATTCCTGGAATTTAGTGGGCACCAAGTAAATGCTAGCTTTCTTCCATGGCCCTTTGTTTACTTTTTGGGACTATTAGGGTCTGAAACTTTACAAACTTGGGGCACATGTCAACAATTTGAAAATGCCAAAGGATCATTTTAAGCTTCTCATGTGACTTTTGGAGGATATCAGCTTTCAGCAATTTAAAAAGAAGGGATTGTTTTGAAAAACCAGAAGGTCAAAATGCCAGACTAATACATGAATGAGAAATTCCTTTTGAGCTTTCTTATTATGCATTTATGTCATCATTAAGGACCCTAGTCCCTGAGAGAACTTTGTCACAGACCACGGCAGAAAATCTCTCCTTCACTTAGTCCCCACTCCTTCTTGCTGTCAAAGTTCCTTTAGAACATGTCCAGGGAGCAGTGCTGGGGGTACATTCTCAAAGCATGTTGGTTTACTCCATAAATGCTGATGAGTCTTTTTCACAGACAGACTGAGACCATATGAGTGAGCTCCGTCCCTTTACAGGGCAGAGAATAAAATTTATCAAAGACTAGGAAGAAAAATTACTGCTACCAGGAACTGAATTTTCTTTCTATAACTTACTCCTCTCGATGAGGTATTAATTTTCACAGGGGTATAGGTCACTTTTTCCGGGTGTGAATTAGCTCCTATTGCTATGTAGTTGACAGTCTAGATACTTTTCGTTCATATGTGTGGTTAATGAATAATTAGTGCTCACATAAGTGCTTTAAAACTGCTGGTGAAAAGGGTCTTATATATAAAACTATTATGACACTATTTAAGAAATTGGAAAGGCCCCAAGTAGATATACTGTGCTTACAAAAAAGTTGGGGGGATGCTAAAAAAAAATAGGAAGCAGAGGCAAGGCCATTTCTTTTCATTCCTGTTTCCATTTGATTTTTAGGATTATAGAAGCTCACGATCGCCTATTCTTTAAAGTTTATCTAGCCAGCCAGCACCTCTACCAACAGTGCTCCACTAAACACACACACACACACACACACACACACACACACACATGGGAACGAGAGTGACAGAGAGAGAGAGAGAATATGAGTGAGAGAATGAGAATGGATGAATTCATCTACTCTCAGCTGAATCACCCAAGTAGTAAATGGAATGTGGCCAGGACACCTGTTACCCCCATATATGGTCAGGATTGATTTTGCTGGTTGCATGCTCCTTGATCCTCCTTCCCCTTGCATTTGTCTGCTTCTCTTCCTCTCAGCTAAGGACCATTCGTCAGGCAAAGCTAGATGTTCTATTCCAATATCCTTTGGTTGAACCCATATCCATCTATGCCTTTCTCCACAGGTCAGATAGTTCCTCAAGATATTCAGAAGGAATTTGGTGTTTTCCTTAGTTGTCTCTTCCCCAGCTGAATTTTCCCCAGATTCTTCATTTGCTCCTCACTTTAGGGGAAGGCACACAAAACAGAAGGACCTGCTACACTGTTTCCTCCATTATTTATATGAGTGTAGGTTTTCTATACAGAAATCATATTTATAAAGAACAATTGGAGGCATGTCTGGAGAGAGTTTTAAATTCTTTTTTTTTAATTTAAAAAAATGTTTTCAATGTTTATTTTTGAGAGACAGCATGAGCAGGAGGTGGGGCAGAGAGAGAGGGAGACACAGAATCCGAAGCAGACTCCATTCTCTGAGCTGTTAGCCCAGATCCTGACGTGGGGCTCGAACTCACGAACTATGAGATCGTGACATGAGCTGAAGTCAGATGCTTAACCGACTGAGCCACCCAGGCACCCTGAGAGTTTTAAATTCTTACAAATTATGCTCTACTTCGAAGGTAAGACATAGAGGCTTTGCACTAAGGATGTGATGAAACATTACCCAGGCCAGAGTCCTGTCAGTGTGAGAGGGGGGAAACAATCACAGAGCCTCTTGGTCAGAGCATCAGTTTGTGAGTCTCCAAGAGCAGAATGGCTGGCAGGTTCATGAGTTCTGGATATGCCCGAAGACTGTTCTCATCTTGGCAGGACTGTCCAGGTGAGGAATCTTTATCTTTGTGAGTGGGGAGTTCCCACATCTCATCATGTTAAGCCAGGCTGATCTGCACAGGGATGGCTTCCTGGGGGGAATAGCGATGCTTAATTGATTTACACTGTTGATGAAGCAGGCAGCCGTGCCTTCTGATTACCTCCCATCCCATATGGAGAGGAAGGCATAGGTTGTAGAAGCTGCCTTTTGGTATTAAGAGGAGGAAGAAAAAACAAGACATGGGAGTAACCTAAGGGCATATACTTCGCTTTTTAATTTTTTTAGCACCATGAAAATTAGCTTAATGGAAAACTAGTTTTTTGCTTTACATGTATATTCTAATAATAAAAATAGAGCTGTTGCCAAAACTCACTCTGAAAGACAGCCTTTGATTCTTAAAAACAGAGTGAGGGAAGCAGACAGAGAGAAATCAAGTGTCCATTCTTGTCAGTGATAATTGTCCACACTCCCTCCTAATTAGCCTTTGGAGAGGGTCACTGGCAGAACTTTTGGTCCCCCTTTGGCAGTGCCATGTGATGGGACGGAGCATGGGCCAGCACCCCTGAGGCGAGAGGGGTGGAAGACGTGAGGCTGGTTCCCAGGCCTGTTTGCTTTGAGCACTGGCCTGCTCACTTGTCATTGCAACAATATGTAGTGACATTTCAAACCGCTAGCATGGAAACAAGGTAAAAACTGCTTGGGACAACTGGGAAATTTCATTTAGACAGAATGTCAGACCTTAGTCTCCAGTGTAAATACTAGAGGCTTTGCTCTGTCCAGTTATGCAATAGCATTTGGTGTGAAATTAAATCAGAGGCCAGTGAAAATCCAGGTAGGATCTAAATGTGCTGAGTACATTTATGTTTCTCCCCTAATTTAGGAAAGCTTATGCTTCTCCACCCTTTGGCACCTGGAAGTACCTTGAAGAGGTCCCAACAGTCTTGAGTATGCATGTGATGGTTAGGTTCTCTATCACAAAGAAAAAATGCAGTTTGTGTGTTTGTTTGCTTGTATTTATTTTTTTAAAGTGCTTTGGTCTTCAGAATCTGGCTTGGCCATGATTATTTTGATTTGCCCTGCATCCTAACCTATATTCTTGAATAAGCAAGCTGGACTTGTGAACTGTGTATGTTCACAAGCCATTGTATTCATTTTTTTAGACACAAGATCTTTTTAAAATAGAGAGCAGGGTCATTTTCATTTTATTGCCAGTCTTTTATCTTTGAGGGATCAAATGATCAAATTATCAAATTTCAGGAAATTGTTGTTTTTTTTTTTTAATAGGTCATGAGTTTCAAAGGTCATCTCCTCAGCAGAAACATTAAACTTGTAAAAAATTTTTTTATACATTTTCCCTCTGGTGAATTCTCTACCCCCCCCCCCCCTCCACATACACATACAGAAACACCCAGGGAAAATGTTTACCTCTGCTTCCTGCTATTCAGCACTGTGCATTGTTAAACTGATGCTGTGTGTATACACATCATGGTTATGGCTGTAGCCCGACTATTGTTGAAAGATGTTAGACAGCCATTTATCACGGTACGCCAGTAAACCCATTGTAAAAATGTCCCGCTAGTTAAATGAGGCTTAGATTTAATGAGGCTGTAAGAATGGAACGGGTTTTTGTCATACTGTAAATAAGGTTCCTGTAGCAATGTCATCAGGATTAAGGTGCAGATGCCTTTTGTTTTCAAGCAACAATAGTCTCCTTGCTAAGGTAAAAAGAAGCCCCTTCCCTTTTAAAGGAATCTTTTGAAGAGGTTGTTGCTTGCTCACAGAAATGCATGAAACAAAGGTGTGTGGCACGGAGACAAGATGCGGATGACCTCACCGGGGAGGAAAAAAAAATGACACTCCCCTGACCTCTTTTGTGTACTACAAAAACACTGAGCACCGGAAGTTGCCTTGTTGATCCCGGCCACAAGCAAATGTTATCCAGATACTGTCCGGGTCCCACCTCACTGAGGGCAAAGATAGCTCCAGAGAGACCGAGACTGAGATTCCTGGCCAGCCTTTGAAGGGAGTGATGGAGAGTTAGACTGAGCAGGAGTACAGCTGCCCTTTTGAGCCAAATGGGGAAGCTCCAGGTAGAAGAAACAGTCTTTTTTCTTGGTCTTATCAGTGTCCAGTGAAATCTGCCATTTTAAAATCACAGAGCAAAATGTAGAAAATGACCAGAAATTTTGGTGCACTCAATTTTCCCCATAGGAAGGGAAAATCAGTTATTTTCCTAATGTGAAAGGAAACGAATTCAGTGAGAATGTCACCATACGCAGCCAGAAGCAAGTACGAGGGGTGCGGTGTTACTGTTGGGGCTGCAGTACACTATTTACAAAAATAGGCAGTCTTGAAATTGCTCTATTGGAGAAAAAACTTGATTGCCCCAGAAATAAAATAAAGTGGTCTCTATCTTCATTTTGCTATGGCCCCTGCAAAGCCTCAATTCAAAGGGATTGTTTTGAAGAAGACTAAATGGATAACATAGAGGCGCCTCACCCACCTCTGCAGCTTCCTGTGTCTTTCTGGACCAGGATCCCCTAGGGGTGTGGAGGCTTTCCGGACGGAGCCTGCAGCTTGATGTGACAGTGGTACCTCTGTAGGTTTGGTCCCCAAATTCTCTTTATGACGGAAAGGTTTGAGGAACTCTATTGCATCTATTTTGGTCATCACCAGAGGCTTAATTTTAACTGCTGGTAGTTTAGCTTTTTCTATTTATTTAATGTTCTGCATAGGGAAAAAAAAAGAACAATTCAAAGGGTTGTGTTTCCCTTCAGCGCTCATAGCACAGGACTGGATTGTACGTCCTTGCAGGGAATGCCTGCTGACTTCACCAGGAAACCACGTTTGAAACAGGTACAGTGCATGCTGGACATCCTCAGTGAGGAGGGTCTCCTCTGTCATGTCTCCATCTGCTGGGGCCCCCAAGTCCTTTCTTTCTCAAACCCCACTTTTGTTGTAAGTCCCTGCCATCTTTTTTGCAGAACCATATGGAATAATGTTGGCAAAGAAGCGTGGCAATGCTCTCCTGGTTCTTTCTTCCTCACAGCAATTTTTATGGGCCCACACTGCCAGACAAAATGTGTTTCTAGAGACATCTTAAGGCCAGTCATGTTTGAGTCAGACCTCCAGGGCAAAAACTCCACTTGCATGTGTCCTAAGGGCTTAAGTTATTTATTCATTCACAAATGTTTATTGAGTACCTACTGTGTTCCAGGTACTGTGTTAAGCTCTGGAGAGACACTCAGTGAAGCAGGTATGATTCCTCCCACTGGAGAGCTTCATGCTAGGACAGGGATTCACAGACTCTAGTGGGCACGGGTCACACCACACCTCCAGAAGGTGTAATTTGGTGAGTTTGAGTGGGACCAGAAAGCCTCGTTTCTAACAAGTACCACAGATAATCCAGATGGGAGGACCACAAGAGAAACTGATTACAGTGAGAGGGGAGGAAATAGAAATATCGCTATTTCCAGGACTACAAAAACGGCCTGAATGAAGGCCCCCATGGAATGCTGTAGGAACAGAGAAAGTATTCATGCCACAGGATGGGCCAGGACAGGTCCATAGATCCCCCCCACCCCAAGACAGGGTCTTGTTGAAGCCAGACCTTGAAGGGTGACTGAACCTTGGCCACTTGGCAGTGCTAGAGAGAGAAGGCCTTCAGAACAGGAAATAACAAGATCAAGGAGACAGAGGTGAAAGGGTAAAGGGCACAGAGTGCCCAGCACAGCTGGACTGTGTGTGAGGAACTCAAGAATTTGGGGTTTATTCTTAGGCAGTGAAAAGCCCTTGAAGAATTTTAAGCAGAGCAGTGAAACAGTCTGATTCCTGCTTTCCTTCTGTAGTGACCAGTTGAGGTGGTTGCAAGCAGCGTTCCATGAGCAGAAAGGGCGAACTGAGAGGAGGCAGGACATAGGAATCCTGCGCTGGCTTCCCTGCACTCCCCACGTCCCTTTGAGTCAGGCTTAATTGGTATGATTCTATTCCCAATTTAAGAAATCAAGGTTAAATGACTTGCCCACAATTACATCAAGTTACATGGGGAGCAGGAACTAGGGCACAGGTCTCCTGCCTCCAAACCTCCAGCTGGATCTCCCGCTGCAGCCTGCCAGTCGGGGAGATAAAAAAGTATCCCGCCCCCACCCCTTTAAATTCTGTGATAATGAGGCCCACTGCACAGAGCAATTGTATTCTTTTGAAAGTTCCTCTAACATTTATTGGAACACACAGGCAAAATGGTAAAAGTTAAATCGACTTTGTGATAACAGGCTTCTTTTAACATTAAAATAGCATCTCCCACGCAGGGATGGGGGTGGGAGGGTTCCTGATAGATTCTAAATAGATGAGATCTCTGGCCCGAAGGTGAAGATTTCTCAGTAGCCGAGTCCCTGAATCAGCCCAGTTTGAATGACAAATAGGAGGACACTGGCCGTTCAGAATCTCCGTTATCCATCAGGACAGTGCTGCCTGCTGGCAAAGACCCCCCTCTCACTCCGAACCCCTACTTTACACTGCACGTGGGTCAGGTCCGCAGTGGAAGTGTGTTTCTGAGACCTGACGGCCAAGGTCCCTAGTCATGCGGGGTCAAGCTGTGTCACATCTAATTCTCAAATGCCATCAAAGCATCTAAAAGATGAAGCCGAAAAGGATAAGGAAACAAGGGAGGAGACAGGGCTTCACAGTGAGTTTCACAGCCAGAAAATTACTGTCAGAGCAAGTCTTCAAGGTCCCCATCCCCACTTTATGGGGGAGAAACGGGGGCCCGGAGGGCAAAAGTGATTTGCTCAGACCCCCACTTTTACTTAGTGGTGAGGCTGGGACAGTGACCCAGGTGACCCTGGTGCCACACCACGCTGCCGCTCTGCTGTCTCATGGTTCTGTGCTGCCCACACATTATTTTCCAGGGATCCACTGGGATAGTTTATGAATCCTTTAAATGCAAAATTAAAAAAGCCTTCAAGACCATGTTCAGGACTCGTCTCTACTGCTTAACAGCCAGGTGGCCCTGAGCCAGCCCATCTCTGAGCCTGTTGCCTATTCTGGAAAACGGGGCCAATATTCTCTCTCTTCCTTCCTAAAGAGTTTCTCTGAGCATGAAATGTGTCCTTTTACATGGGAATTCTTTGCAAACTGAAAATGCCCATTATGACACATGCCATTAAACTCTTGACTACAAAACTTGGTGCAAAACCCTAACAAGTGTAGCTGTTATCTTTCTGTGTCTGTTTTCTGGGTGTTTTAGAAAGGGGCTCTATTGCTGATTCTATACACCAGGCTTTGGAGTCAGACTTGGCTGTTGACAAATCTCAGCTCCCCCATTTGCCCACTGCTGGTTATCAGCAGCTCACTTCACCTCCCAGAGCTCAGATCTTCATCTGTAAAATGGGACCAAAAGCAGCATTTAATTTAAAAAATAGTTGTGAGGATCAGTAAGAAAATACGCACATATCACTTTGTGCTATACCACCTACACCTGCTATCACCACATTGCTTCACTCATTCTATTTACTTACTCTGATCCAGACAAGGAGTAAGACTGTAGAGCCACATGAAGGCAGGGTCAAGGCTCTCTTGTTAACTGAATTCCCAGATCTGACAAGGCCTTGCAGTAATAGAGAGTCCATAAATATCTTGTAATGAAATAATGATTTCATATTCAAACACAGCAGAACTCTAAGATTCATGGTACTCTGATTAATTTTATTTTAAGCTATGCTTAGGGAGAGTCACTCATTCGTTCATTCCACAGACGTTTACTGAGCACCTACCATGTGCCAGGCTCTGTGCTTGGCAATGGATCCCTATTAGTATAAAAAAGACCCAGAGCCTGCTATGGTAACCTTCAGGTCTAATGGGGGGAGGGGGGAGACTGAACCACAAGCAACTAAATGGACAAGTAAAACAAATAAATCCAGTTATGAATTAGAACAAGTGCTGTGAAGGAAACCGAAAAAGGAGGTTAAAAAAATAATGGGGGATGCTCTTCCAGGCTGTGAGGGAATGTCTTCTAAACACAAAAAAATTAACTCCTTGCATTTCGTCTTTGTTAAAGAAAGTTGTCTAAAATAGTTTAGGCCGTTTTCCTTATAGGTCAAAACAGACACACAGCAGGAGCCTTTGTAAAGGCTGTGGTGAAAATCAGTGTGATAAAGCTGTAAAACTTGAGTGCTCAACATGGTCATGTGTGGAACCCATGAAAGAATCATAAGCATGGGTCTCTGCCCAGAGGTAGAGAATGAGGCTTCCTGGTGGGTGCCTGGCTTCAGTCCCGACTGTATGGAACTCCTTGGGTGCTACTGTGCCCTTGATTCTCAGAGCCCTTCTCCTTCCAGGAGATGTTGATTCCTTTGCTGGCAGATTCCTGTGTACATCATCATGACTCCCTCCTCAGCAACGAGATTGTTGCTGCAGGAAGCACAAGACGGGGCTCAGTGTGAATGACTTAAAGGCATTCTCTAGACCTCCGGTGGAAGTCGCGGTTATGAGAACAGTGTCCTTGTGATTTGTCCCATTCTCCCCCCAAATCATGCTCATTCACCTGTGAAAAAATGCCGCCTCCATAGTAGACAGTGATAGCAGACAGGGAACTCTTAACCAGAGTTGCTCAGGGAACCCCAGTTCTAAAAACACCCCCCCCCAAATTGTATGTTAATTTTGTGTCTCTGGTGTGAATGTGAATTTTCTCTTTGGAAGGTGGGTAGTCATCCTTATATTCTTAAGGGGGTCTGCTCCCCCAAAATAATAAGCACAGCATTAGCCAGTGGGGGTGGCATCTTGGCCTTCCCAGCATCTAGCACTGGGACTGGTATAGAGCAGCCTCTGAAGAATACTGGTTAAATGAAGTAAAGATTCATTTGGAAGCAGGCCCTTGGAGCCATCAGCAAAGGACAGAATCCCCACTCTGCCTCTTCTCCTTTGCGCCCACCCGACTGCACAAACCCTTCTCAGCTCTGCCACCCTCTTTGATGTGCCCCTTCGCACTGGGCTTCCTCTTTATCAGCTATCAATATCCAACGAGTGCTGGCTCTTGTCAGTCTAATTTCGAGTTGCTGCTGCTTCTTGACACCCTGCACTTTATCAACCACACACTGCTTGGCTCCTATTACCACTGATCTCAGAATTGCTAATAAACAGCAACACCAAGGCCATATTTTCTGGTCCCTGTCAGGCCGCCGCTTTCCTGGGTGAAATAAAAGTCCTATTAACATGCTCCTCCTCATTGCCTCTGACAGTTTGATTAATTAGGCCTCCTCTTTAGATGACCTCTGCACTAACACGACAAGGAGGTGAATATAAAATGAATAGTTTGCCCACATAATGGGCTACTGTGGGTTTGGGATTTTTATCAAATCAGACTGTCAGAAGTTCTGAACTTGTGTGAAATTCCATGGCGTGCATCAGCCCAGGAGAACGGATTCTGATCCAGTGGGCTCTGTCACACCCAGACAGGGCTCTCGGGGAGAGCCCACCTGACAAACAGTGGCCTGTCTGCCTGGAATGACCCCTTGCTTATGCAGTCCTGTTCATAGAGTCCAAATCTAATGTTCTTTTAACGTTATCAGATAAAATGACCTTTTGTTTTCAACAGCTGTTCTTTCCCTCTTTCCCTCCCTGCCTGCTAAAACAACACAATATGTTAACTTTGTGGCTGCTTTGCCCCTCGGAACACTAATGCAAAATCATTACAAAAGAGCACTTAAGTTAAATGTCCACATTTTCATTATTAAGTCACTGTTTTCAGGGAAATCAGTAACTTGGACATAAAACATCGTTTCAGGCTGGAACTCGGCGTTGGGGGGTGGGGAGGGGCACACTCTGACAGTCTTGGGGGAACAGATTGGGCTGCTCATTTTCCATTACAGGAGTGTGGAGTCCAAGGGGTGCTCCTCTGCTGCCTTTGCTGGTAGGCACTTCTTTAGCGAGGGAATGGCTTGGGAAGCCATTAGCCAGATTGAAATATACAAGGGGCTCTCTAATTGCTTTGCCGAGCAGGCTCCGTAGATATTTTAAATCCTGCCTGCAAGGAAGAATGGAGCAGCCCGGCAGAGTGTGAAGGCTGCAGCAGGCAAGCAAACATGGACAAAGATTCCAGGAGATGAAGAGATGTTTGTTTCTGCTGCTGACTTAACACTGTTTTGTTTTGTTATTCCTCTGCAGTGAGTTAATTTATCCTTTTTAAGTCATGCTATGTAATAGCTAGCAATTTTTAAAATGCGTCATTCCATCACAGTGTCTTCCCCAAAAAAGTAGTTTCAGAGAAGCTGCGATCAAGTCAGTGAATACCTAGCACAGAGCTCCCGTGCTTGCTTGCTGGGTGCTCAATAAGTAGTTGTCAGGTTGAGCTGAATTAAGAGTCTTTGCTCAGGATGAATTCCCAATGGGTGAAACACTGGGAAGGGAGAGTAGGAGAGGAAACTTGCCAGTGCCCTGTAGCATATCCCATTTTCTATATACACTTAGAATTTCCAGGACCAGAAAGGAACTTGAAATCGTTGACCTTGACTACAAAGCTATTCATTTCGTATCAACCTAAATTTGGGCTCGATTAATAGCTATCTGCAACCAGCCTAGTGACATACTAGATGGTACAAGGAGAAATGATCATACTAGTAGAAAATAGGGTACTCAAGAAGATACATATCCCTCTACCATCATTTTAGAGATGGTAATAGCGACCCTAGGGAAGGGGAAATTACTTGATCAAAGGTTATGTTAAGTCAAGCAGGTATTTCTGCATCCATGTTCATAGCAGCATTATTGACAGTCACCAAATGGTGGAAGCACCCCAAATGTCCATCACCAGATGAGTGGAAAAACAAAATTTATGTACGTACAATAGGATATTGTTCAGTCTTAAAAAGAACGGACGTTCTGATACATGCTACAACACAGACCAACTTCGAAAATACGATTCTGGGGCGCCTGGGTGGCTCACTCGGGTGAGCGTCTGACTTCGGCTCAGGTCACGATCTCAAGGTTTGTGGGTTCGAGCCCCACGTCGGGCTCTGTGCTGACAGCTCAGAGCCTGGAGCCTGCTTCCGATTCTGTGTCTTCCTCTCTCTCTGCCCCTCTCCCGCTCATGCTTTGTCTCTCTCTGTCTCTCAAAGATGAATTAACGTTAAAAAAAAAAAAAGGAAATATGATTCTAAGTGAAGGAAGCCAGACACAAAAGGACAGAGATCATATTATTCCACTTATATGAGGTACTTATAGTAGTCAAAATCATAAAGACAGAAAGTAGAAAGGGCTAATGGGAGGGAGGAATGGAGAGTTATTGTTTAATGAGTATAGACTTCCAGTTGGGGAAGGTGAAAAAGTTCTGGAGGTGGAAGGTGGTGATGGTTACACCACACTGTGAATGTACCTAATGTCCCCAAGCTGTACCTTTGAAAATGGTTAAAATGGTAAATTGTGTGTTATGTATATTTTACCACAATAAAAAAAGGTCACATTAATCAGTAACAGGTTAGATCAGAATTCAGGTCCCATGAGCCCCAGTCCAAAAACAGGATGGAAAGAATTTGGTTTATGAATCAGAAAATACAGTCTAGTTTTACGTATTAGTTGAAGGTCTACCCACAAGTCATGTCAGCCCTTTGAGCCTTATTTCCTATTTATGATATGAGAAGATTGAACAGTGTTTCCCTTGTGCCAGCCCTACACGCCCAGAGCCCTTCCTCACCTACTGAGTTCTCCCACTAGACATTTTAATGAGGCCAGCCAGCCTGGTTTTTGCTCTCTGTACTTTCTTTTTGTCACAGGTCATTCAGTCAGTGACTGGATACCTAAACTAGGTGTTGTCAGGGGAAAAAAGTGAATGAGAAAACAGAAGCCTTAGAGGGACTGCTTATCTCCCCCAAACTTAATTTCTCAATTCCCACAGAGGAAAAAAAATTAATATGGTTGCTGTTAAGAAATTGCTGTGTGTCCTGTTCTTTCATCCCAATGTGGGTGATCACTGACTCCTAGAAATCCTGACAAGTGAAGTCGGAGGACATGCTGAAATTTATTTAATTAAGGTAGTACAGTGGCTGCTTCCATGTCCTACACAGTTATGGGGTTTTAAGAAATTAATTCTGTCATAAAGGCAGCTAAGATTTTGTTAATGTTTTGTGGGTTACTGAATAATTTAAACATTTTTAAACTCGAATAAGTTAAGCAAGTGGGGAAAATTTTCACAAACCAGCACAACCCAAAAATACAGATATGAAGCCAAAAGGAAAAGTGGAATGGAGCAAGATGACAATAAATGTCCTTTTCTTAAGTGAGTTAATTTATTTATTCTTTTTAAGTCTTATTAGCTTATTTGAGACCGTTGTAAATGTGCATTTTATTTGTTGTGTCAGCCCTGAGGTGAGTTTATTTGGAATGTTTATTTTAAATGGATTAGCCATCGTGGAGTTAGCTCATCTTGGAAAAATGTGTCCTGTTTAAAAAAACAAAACAAACAACAACAAAAAAAACCAGGGATGATGTTCATGTGTTTGAGAGTAATTCAGAAACCACTATTAATTTCCAGTCTTGTTATGGACTACTTCAGGAAGGCAAGTGCATTTGATACGTTTGAAGCATTTTGTGAGACAAGCAAAACAATTCGGAGACATTGAAAGTGACAGCTGTGCCCTGAGCGCATGGCTTTATTTTCATTACTTCACAATGTAGGTGGAATGCAAATCATGCCGCCCTCAATTTCATATATTCCATCTTTCTGTGCTTTCAGGGTAAACTTCTCACCTAACACTAGGAGTCCATCCTGTTTGGTTTCTTTTCGACTTTCCCAGTGAATAGCCGTTGTGTATATGTTACTTATTTTTGAACTCATTACAGAAAGCTTTAATCAGTTTCCTTGCTTTTGCTTTAACTTTCACAACTTGACAAGAACACAAAAAGATGTTTGTTTAGTACCTTTTCGAAAAAAAAAGAAAGAAGGTAGTGCTTTTTCCAGAAAATCTTATGTCCCTTAGCAATCTGCATTCATCCAGATATCAAATGTGGATTGGGAACAGGGTGCCCTTCCAAGCACCTGGGTGCTAAGAGAAACATAAGGTGGGCTCATCCCTGCTTAAGAGGAGCTTTTTATTTAGTTAGGCAGTCTCTCTCCTAGTGAGAAATGTTGCTGATTCACACTGTTTTCAGGTAAGCAGAACTCCTTCAAACTACTTTACTGGTCATTCTCTTGAGACAGAAGGTGCCAGAGGAGGGGTCCACTATTTATGACCCCCAACTCTGTATAAAGCATGACCCATTCCCTGAGTTCATTCTGCAGAGCTAAGATATGAGCCCAGATCTTCTGGCTGCAAAGACTGGGCACTTTCCACATCACCATGATACCTTTCCAAAATGGTTAGCCTCTGTCTCCCTTTACTCTCTCTCCTCTGCCTTCTCTCTCCCCCTTTCCACCCTCTGTCCCTTCTTTTCCCTCCCTCTCCTCCTACAATGTGAAGTGAGCTCAGTGAGACAGGACACTGACCCTGAAACCAGGCAGACCAGAACCTGACTGCCACCTGTGCTGAGTGCCGTTGGACCAAGTTATTTAACTTCACTAAGGTGTGGATTCCTCTGCCTAAACCAAAGGAAACTGATACTTAAAAGTAGTAATCATAAGTTCCAGCATGTAAGGCACTCTGCCTAGTGTCTGACACAGAGGTAATGCTCATTAATGTGAACTACTGTTACTTTTACCATCTCCTCATCATAAATGCTGTTTCTATTTCATGACTTTTTAAATTTTTTTAATGTTTATTTATTTTTGAGAGAGAGAGAGAGCACAGAGGAGCGGCAGAGAGAGAGGGAGACACAGAATCTAAAGCAGACTCCACTCTCTGCATGTGTCAGCACAGAGCCCAACACGGGGCTCGAACTCAAGAACTATGAGATCATGACCAGAGCTGAAGTCGGACACTTAACCAACTGAGCCACCCAGGCACTCCTATTTCATGACTTCTTAATATCTATCATTTCCTCGTAGGTCCCCAGCAGAGTGTGGATGGGGAAGCAGGACTGATTTCAGGAGTCTGCATTTCTGTGCGCAAAGAGACATATTAATAGCTGAGGAATTTCTCATGTGATTGATCTAAAGCAGATTACAATCAGAGCTTAATAGTGATAACTGCTTTTAAAAATGGAGCCCCCGTGCATAATCAGAGGACATGTCTGTCACCTTATGTGTGATATTGCAGAACTCTTCCTGGTGGAGGTGGTCACTCCAGCCTCTACACAGTGAGTGCTCGGTAACTTTTGTTTGTGTGGCCAAATGAATGAAGTCATGAATGAATGCCAACACTTACCACATTGTTTTAAAATATTTTCATATCTGGTTCCCACATCAGACCATGAAATTAGTTGTACACTACAACGTCTACATCCCTGCTCCCCTGAGATAGTTCTTCACACCTAGTAGGAAATCAGAGAATGTTTTTTTCTGTTGCTCCTATAGGCTCTTTTCCTACCAGAGACAGTTCTCCAGACACTCACGGAGTTCATTTAACCAGGTACCTACATCATGGATCTTAATTAGTGGGATCCATTTTTTCCTCTAAAACATCCCCAGAGTATTTCGGTGACTACTCTTCTTTCTTCCCATCTAAACTCTTGGGATTTCCTTTTTCACCCGCCATGTTTGAGGGAACATCTGTGTTCTTCCAGTTCTTCCCATCTCCATCCACAACTTTCCAGCAATCTCTGCATTTCTACTTAAACCAGGTATCTTGAATATATACGAAGTGCTCCCTTCTTGCCCTCTTTGAGCCAGTTGTTCCAATGAGCCAGAGATCAACACACACAAATACTTCTTTTATATCTGGGTGCCAGGCATCAGGTGAGGCTCTAAGGATACAGTGGTAGACAAGACCTGTCTCATAGGACACTCCAGTGAAGGAGCAATTCAAGGATGATGCATGTTTCAGAGTGATAAGCAGGGGAGAAGAGGGCCATCTAAGCCATCCTGGAGTGGGGTTCTGAAGACTATGGTGGGGCCACAACTTGTTCCCACTGGGCCTGAGAAATGGGGAAATACAATGCGAAAAAGAAAGGGGGCCAAGAAAATGCAGGCGATGGCCCTGGGACCAAAGCTTTAGAAATGTTTCTTGCTTTCATAGTTGGGATTGAATTAAAGGACAAAGTAGGAGAGAAATATGAGACTGAACCACAGACTCACAGATCTGTTGCCAGGCTCCTGGAATGAGGGGGCATCTTTTGGAGGCATAATTAAGCTATTACCGCAAGATTGTAGTCAATTGTAAGTATTTCATACATTGCAGATGTTTTTGAGAGTGATTGGTTTCATAGACGGGAATTGTGGCAAATGTATAAAAATATGATCCCTCACGTGTTCCATTTCTGATTTTCCACACGGAACAGATGATCTTGATTGTCTCATGGTCAACCCAGAGTTATGAAAGTCCGGGAAAATTAGAAGGAGCACAAACTGCTACTTAAGTCTTTTCTCAGCAGCATTGGAAAGCATGTGTTTCTAGTAATAACTCCTGGGAACTATTTGGTCAGTAAATGCTTCAGCTGTAATTAAAAGGGCATTTCCTTGGTTTTAATTTATTTTAATTAATTAAAAAATATGTCATCTGGGTATGGGGATGTATAGTCCCTCTTAGAAATGGAGAAATAGTATTTCTGAGACCAAAATGCAGTATTTTTCAGAGTGTCTGAAGGCTCTCAGACCTATTGGATAACCTTGGAATGAGGAGGGAGGGGGAGGGATTGATTTGGGAAGTACTGTGCACTCTGTCCTCTTGGAGATTCTCAATGTGTGCTAATCCACTAAAGGCTCTGAGAAGTCCTGCAGGAAGGAAAGTTTTTAACTTGGCCTTTCACAGATATGTTTGACTATGAAACCCTCTTTTTCACCCAACACCTATTACCACTCCACAGTACACTCTTTGGAAAATGTGTTTGTAGTGGGATTTCTTAGCATCTTCTGGATGCATCCTCGTGGTGATTCCAAGCTGACAGGACATATAAGCAGGCATGCCTCACACAGAAGCCAAAGGCAAGGCCTCAGCCATTGATTTCATCAGCAGTGCTAACTCCATCCTGATTGTTTATTGAGTAGAACAAGCATATGTCAGCAGAGGATAATGGATAAAATATTGGACTTAGAGTCAGACAGTCAGTTCCCAGTCTTAGCCTGGCACTAACTAGCTTTAATACCTTAACTAAGGAAAGTAACTCTACTGAGCTTTTCTTCTTTTATATGTAGAATGTCATTGCAGTGCACTTGTAACATTCCACAACTGCCCTAATAACATCATTCATTCAGTGCTCTGGAGTCTATAGTGGGTAGGATAACTTCTTCTGTTAAGAGCCATATTGTAAATATCTTAGACTTTGCAGGCGATAAGGTCTCTGCCGTGACTCCTGAACTCTGCTATTACAGTGTGGAAGTAGCCACGACAGTATGTAAATGAACAGGCATGGCTGTGTCCCGATAAAACTTTATTTACAAAAACAAGCAACAAGCTAGATTTGGTCCACAGGCCATAGTTTGCTGACCCCTAGTGTAGGGCACATTGAAAGCTTTACATATATTACCTTTAATTAACACTGTGGGGTAAGAAATGAATAACCTTGATTTATACTCAAGCAAACGGAAGCACAGAGATGTTCAGTAACTTGCTTAAGGTAATAGAGTAGTATGTAGGACCAAGAACTGGGCTCCTACTTTCCATACTAGATTCCCTTCCCTGTGACATCACAAAGACAGGTTATAAATTACAAACATATATACAAATAGGACATAGTGTTATCTGAGGCAATCCCCTTTTATTGTGCAATAGGAGGCAATTCATGAGGGAAAGCACATATTAAATAATAAGCTTATTATTTCCTCTTGTTGAGTCTACTCCTGCTTCTGTCCTATGTCCCAGATCTCCCCAACCCCCTTGATCATGGAGTATTATTCACCTTCTCCTTGTTTGGCAAGGACTGGGATTTCTGGGGCACCACAGTTTAAAGAGATAGCCTTTTTCTGGAAATTACCACACCACCCTCCCCCAAGCAGAAGATAATAGTTACACTGCCAAAGTGCCTGAAACTTTGAGCATTAAAGCGTTGAGAGCTAGAGATGTGGGTTTTACAAAAGCTAGAGTTCGAGCAAATTCAAACTAGTTCTTAATAAAAAATAACCCCATGTACATTCATTTATATTTTTCTTCCTAAGTGGAGTAAAACTAGCCCTAGAGTCAAGTTTGAAATTATTTTCATAATTTTGGGTAATTAAGACACTTCCCAGATCTCATTAGCAAAAGCCCAAAATAGAATAATTGGCATATAATTAGTGATTGGCAAATCTCTCAAGGTTTGGAGGGTTTGTTCTTTTCCGAATCTAGAAGTGCAAGGGCCTAACCTGAGTTTCTCTGAACCCAGGACATTTCAAAACCAGACAACATTCCATTCCCAGTTAATTTGTTCAGTGTCATTTGGGTTGTTTCACCAGAATCCCCATCCCTCTATGAGGTCCTTGGACACTTTTGCCATTTCTGACTTAAATCTTTCTCCCCTGCTAGAGTCCTGTTTCCGAACAACTGTTCAGTGTGTTCCCTCTCTGTGGCTAACACTGGGCAAAATGCCACGGGAATACGAGGGTGTGGGGCGGGGGCGGGGGGGAGGCCTGTCCTGCTGTCGAAGAACCAGGACTGTATAGGAATAGAGGAGAAGGTGGCAGGTCACTCAGTGAGGGCTTTTGCCCCTGAGGTTTAGAGCTGGAGCATCCTACTTCTCTCTGGCTCTCTAGATGCTTCTCAGGGCCGTCCTGGTTATCTCCGTTGATCTCACAATAACCGTGCAAGGCTGTACATGTAGGACCCAGATAGTACCGTCTTATGCCTGAAGAAGTGGAAACACAGGGGAGTCTGGTAATTTCTCTGGCGTCACACAGTTTTTTATGAATTACAATAAAAACTAATCTCCTGCACTCCAGGTGGTTTCCTAAGTTCTCTCACCCCTTTATCTTGTCCCGGTAAAGAGCGTGAAGTCCGGCAGCTCTGCGTCCAAATCCAAGGTCAACCGCTTGGCCGTGACTCTTCATTTCGTAACTTAAACTTAGTCTTATTCTTCACTGATAACTGAAGACTATAATAGCTACCTTGTGGAACTCTTACAGAGATTAAATAGAGGACGCATGTGGAAAGCACCTAGCAGGTGTTTAATAAGAGGAAGCTGTTATAATTATCCTCTGACTAGAGTTCATCATTTTACACATGCTCACGCTGCTTACTCCTTCTCAAGTCTGTCTCCTTTACTGAACCAACTCCTTGAGAATAAGAACCAAGTCCTGGTGATCTCTGATGCACAGGAGGGCTCAACATATTTTAGTCATTTAACAAACAACTGGCGCTTAAGGTATGTCAAGCAACATTCTAAGCGTTTTATTTATTTTAACTAAACTCCACGATAAACCCTTGAGGTAGAGGAACGACTGTTGCAATTATACAGATGAGAAAACTGAAGCATGAGGAAGTTTGCCAGAGTTCACCCAGCGGAGTGGTAGAAGAAGGGTTCAGACCCGGTTGACTGGCTCCAGAGTCCATGCTTTGTGCTGCCATCAGGTGGACTGGGTGGCCAGGCCCATCAGCTCTGTTTGCCTCAGGATTCCTGCTCGTTGGTCCTGGAGGCTCATTTTGCTAATAAGTCAGAAGATTATCCCATCAGGTCAGATACCCTCTGCTGCCTCCCTTGCACTACTCTCGATCTAGTGATCTTGGTCTTGATCTCTGGATCTTGTAGTACTTACTACAAGAAGAAGTAAAGATGACAGCTGAACCCCAGGCCTGGATAACAAGGCTGGTTCTTATTCTCCTGAAGAGAAAGGACTTAGAACAGTCCCTTCCAAGCCCCCGTGCCATTCTAGAGTTGGAATTTGTTGGGGGAAAGAGAAGTTTAGATCCCACTTGAAAGAAAGTGGCAAAACAAGGGAATTCATCTCCCAGTCCCCATTTGAGCTTCTGTCTCAGGTAAGGTGTGCAATCACTTGCAGAGGTGTGTAATCAGTTTAATAGAATCACAGAAAAGCTTCAATGAACAGGGAAAGGGACATATTAAAGCAAACATAAGGTAGTAAAAAGAAAATTCATTCCAAGTTGTGGGTGGGTAACTGAGTGTTTAGGCCCTAGTTTTTATTGCGTCTCAACACTGGGAGACCAGCAGCTCTGAGGTAGGCCTGGTGATGACAATATCCATTAAAGTTAATTTCCTGATAGAGGCCACTTAAATCTGATTGTTGTTTTAATTTGTTCCACTGTTAATTTCCTTCAGCTTAAATAGAGGAAGCTCTCTGCACCTCCCAGCACAGGTGGTCTCAAAGAGGTGATATCCATCGTGGCCTTGATCATCTAGAAATGACCAGCATGGCCACACTCTCTAGGCAGGAGGTGACATCCTTACTTATGACTAGAACCTCGATGTTACCTGATTCGGAAAATATAGATGGTCACCTTAAAAGTCTAAAGATAAAGTTGATTTATTAAGTGAGAAATCTTTCTGTTACTCAGCAAAGGCCCAAGTCCACATAGATCTCAGTGGGGAAAATGTGCACCCCAGTGGTGTCCAGGGTAACTACCGGGGTGAGATCCAAGATTTCCAAATTATACATACTAATTTTGTTGTTGGAAGAACTAATATAAACACAGACTAAAACATCAAAGCAGAAGAGAAAAATCTCCCAATAATAGCACACACAAGGTTTATGAAGTATCAGACTCTATCCGAAATGGTTTACAGACAGGAACCTTGTGAGGTAGGTTTCATTGCTGTCTTCATTTTTACAGATTAGGAAGCTGATGCCCAGAGAAATAAGTTAAACTAACAGCCACGATTTGAACGAAGGAAGTCTGACACAGAAGCCTGCTCTTTACCGTGCTTCTCAAACTCTGGTCCCAGCAACAGCAAGAGCAGCACCTGGGACCTCCTTAGAAATGCACATTCTCAAGCCCTACCTTGCACCTACTAAACTTTGGAGGAGGCCTTTCAGGTGATTCTGACATACTCTAGTATTTGAGAACCACTGCCCTACACCTTGCTACCTCTCTAGAATTTGTTTCCCATAAAATATCCATCAAGTACCAATAAGGGGCAAGCACTGTTGGAGATACAGCAAAGACAAAATGCCTTCCCTCATAGAGCTTACAGTTTAGAAACACTAAAGAAAATTAGGTATTTAATGGACCAAGCCCTGTTATCTCAGGTGGGCAGATTATGTTGCCAGTGAGTGAAATAAAAAATATCCTGAGGGATGCCTGCGTGGCTCAGTCAATTAAGCGTCCAACTTCGGCTCAGGTCATGATCTCGTGGTTCATGGGTTGGAGCCCTGCGTCGGGCTCTGTGCTGACAACTCAGAGCCTGGAGCCTCCTTCAGATTCTGTGTCTCCTTCTCTCTCTGGCCCTCCCCCGCTCATGCTCTCTGTCTCTCTCAAAAATAAACACTAAAAAATTTTTTTTAAATATGCTGAAACTCAGCATTCTACCCACTGATGGGCTAATGAAGAATAGATTCATAAGGAGTTCAGTAACTTACGCAGGTGACCCATCTATTTATAATTCAAAAGCTGGCTTAAAACTCTGGGTCTTGGTTCCTGACTCTAGTGTCTTTCTACTGACCATGCTTTCCTTTCTGCTGACCATGCTTTCCTGAACCACTTTGCCCTGACTCTTGTCAGGGGGGAGAACATGAAGTTTATTGATGAGCTGACCAGATCCCTACTTGGCTACTTACAGATTTACCCCACATAGATTAACTTGGGGACTTTGGCATTGCTGGTAGAGGCAGGGCTGGAAATTCGAACCCCCAGTTACTTCTAGCTCATAAAACCAAGAGAGACTCCAGTCTAGGGAAGAGATAGGGATAGTGGGTGGTCAGCCTTTGTTGGCCAGCCAAGTGTCATTGCTCATGGACTTGGAAAGCTTCGTGTTCTTCACGTTTGTGAGGATTTCAGGAAATATGTTTTTCTCTGTTTCTCCCTGTGGTCTACTTAGTCAGAAGCCTCCGAAGACCACAAAGTTTGTGTACATAAAGTATTCTTCCAAATCTAGAGCCACCGTGATTGAATGCTACTGCCACAGGTTCAAAGTTTTCTGTTTGAAGGAGATCCAGGAAAAATCCGACTCCTAGAAATTTCCATTTGTTGAGGGCAGATAGTGCCACTTTTGATACTGTTTATGACAAAAGATTTTGGGAGGAAGATATTTGACTAGTTAAAGGCTGTGGCCATGACACATAGGAGATGGTGTGTCATCAGAGAGTAAAGGTGACCAGGGAAGTGTGAGGGATAAAAACTGTTTCCCTCACTTTCTGAAACACTGGCACCAACCATGAAGTAAGCAGAAATGTGTTCTTTGCAGAATTAGTAACGCTGAAAACCTACAACCAGGAGCCCCGTAGGAGCTTACTAGAAGTTCTGCTAATGCTGATGTAACATGCGATTGTGACTGGGGCCAGTAGAGCCCCAGAACCTGCTCAGAACCTGGGCAGCACATGTGCAGGAGAAACAAAGAAACACTGAAACTGTGCTCTGCAAGCAAACAGAGTTTGGATCCCAACTTTGTCAGTCAGATGTATGATGACCCTAATCAAATGATTTACACACAGTACACCTTGCCTCATTTGAAAATCTGTAAAATGGAGAAAATAACAGTCCTGTCTTCCTAGGGCTGTTGTGAGGCTAAAAGCAGCTAATGTATTGAAAGCACCGGGCAGGAGACTATATAATGGTTTGGGTAGTGGTGGAATAAAACAATCAAATCAAATTGTAACACTTACTGAGAGCTTCCTATGTGCCAGGCACTGATCTAAGCATCTCATAGGTATTAATTTACTTAAATACCACTGTTAACATTGGAGATAGATTGTGTTATCTCCCATACACTCACACAACCAGGGAGATTTTGAAAGTGTTGTTTTTAAGCGGAACCAGAAACGTACCTAGGTTTAGGTTAATATGAAAGAAGTGGTTTCAGTTTTTAAATTTTTAACACCTTTAAGGAAAGTTATGAATCCAGGATGATAAATCAGGATGATCTGTGGACTCAGGTGTTCCCAGCATAGAACCAACCCTGGGGACTAAATGCATCTGTTTGAGAACTACAGCCCTGCCTTTCTTTTTCATCTCACCTCTGCTGTTCAGGGGCCATGGTAGCTGAGCTGGTGATGCTAAACCGGGCGGGTGAGCAAGGGAGAAGCCCCATGGCCTTGTCTCTTCCCCTTCCCCTTGCAGCCACGGTTGGGGGCCCCTGAGGAATCTCCATCTCCTTCTATCCCCCACTCCACCCCCATCAATTCCAGGCCCCTGTCTGTCTCCTTGTCAGCTCACCATTGGGGCAATGCCAATATGGTAGGCAGAATAATGGCCCCCTATAGAGGGCCACATGCTAATCCCTGAAACCTGTGAATGTTACCTTACATAGCAAAATTGATTTTGCAGATGTGATTATAACAGATGTGATATGCAGATGGGATTGAGATGGGGAAATTATCCTGGATTATCTGGGTGGGCCCAATATAATCACAAGGGTCCTAATGAGAGAGAAGTGGGAGGGTCAAAGTGGAAAGAAGGAGATGTGACCACAGAGCAAAGGTCAGACTGATGCAGGATCCAGAGCCAAAGAATGCTGGCAGCTTCTAGAAGCTGCAAAAGACAAGAGAATGGGTTCTCCCCCTTAGAGCCTTCAGAAGCCACCAGCCCTGCCTTGCCTATCCTTTGATTGTAGTCCAGCAAGACTGATTTTGGACTTCTGATTTCCAGAACTGTAAGATAATGAATTTGAGATGTTTTAAGCCACTAAATTTGTAGTAATTTGTTATAGTAAGTATATCAGTAAGAAACTGATATACCAGGATGAAGTAAACCTGATTTCCTTCAAAGTGTGGGTGAATCTTTCAGTCTTTTTGAAAAAAGACCCATGTTGACTTTGTTATTTTCTGTTGCAAAAGAAGGAAATTTCCAAATTTAGCTTCAAAAGACTCATGAGAGGGAGGGGCCAGGGTAAGAAAAGAAAAGGGTGACAGAGGCCATGTGGGACAGGCCTGGGCCTGCCCATGGGACATTGTGTCCTAAGTGACTTTCAAGGAGATTGGTTTCCAAGGTTTGCTTGGCATGGTGATTAAACGCAGGTCTCTGTACCTTTGGAAACCTCTCTTTATCTCAGTTTCCACATCTATAGAATAAGGTTAATCTTAACCTCTCCCTCAAAAGGATGCTGTGGGCATTAAATGATTTCCTGTTTGTAAAGTGCTCAGAACAGTACCTGCCACATCATATGCTTTATATAAATGTTAGCTACCGTTAATAGGCATGATAGAGAAAAGTGCAGTGGGATTGAAAGGAGCCTCATCTGTTTGGAACATGTACACTTATATCAAGTTAAACAGATTTCTTTTCTGCAGGGCTTCTCAAGGTCTTACTATGGTTATGTTCACCTTACACCGCCAAAGTGGAAGGGAAATGCAGTAAGTAGCATTTCTCGAACTTCTCTAACCCTAGAACCCTTTGTGACTCAGAACAGTCTCAACAGATCACATCTGTTGGATACACTGTGGAAAATACCGCCCTGGAAGGAAACCTCATTTCACCGGTGTCCGACTCTTAGTCTGCGGCCCCTGGTCCTGGAGCCTCTGGCCAGCCAGGGCAAGGAGAGCCATGTGCCAAGCATCCAGAGTTGAAAAACAGGCCTTGTTGGCTCCTGGGGACTTCCCTGGGAACCTGGCATTGTTTCCACACCATGACACTTGACAGGTGCATCCATGCAACCTACAAACAGTTTGGATCACAGTTCACAGTTTGGGCACCAATGGGTACAGTTTCAGAGTAATGCTGATAATTTGGGAGCAGATCACCTAGAACTTCTACCTAAAAATGGTTATTGTACTCCACAAAGGAAGCAATTTCCAAAGAGGAATTGTGTGAGGACTTTATAGAATGGAAGCAGAGCATTCGGTTGTATTCATTCTGGGGCATATGTTTAAAAAATAAAAAAAACAAAACACCATGGTGTCAAAAAAAAAAAAAAAAAGACAAACACTATGGTGTCATTACTTAACATAGGCACACCTTGGATAAACACAGGAAATTTAATTTCTGGGGAATTTCATTTCAAGAAATCATGCCTGACTCATATAAAGCTACCTTTCAAAATAGAAATATAACATTTAGTTAAGCTCAGGCTTTTTTGTTGTGTTGAGTTTTGTTTTGAGAGCTATAAAGAAGTAAACCATAACCCTCTTTATTTTTAGCAGACACCTCTAAAAAAAACTTAAACGGTGTTCTATTTATAAAACAAAGAGTCTGTTTTCACACAAACTTGCTTAGACTCTTTATTAGAAAAAGAGCAGGACTGAGTATCAGAAAAATGATATGTTTCTTTTTCAAGATTTCTTGAATTCATTAGCAACTCTTTAAGAAACAATGAAACAATTGACCTGGTTTTGTTTTTGTCTAAGGGAGGTCACCTAGAGATTGATAAATTACACTTACTATTCTGACTGAAGAGTTTGGACCGAATGAGTAGCTTGCTGGGGGGGGGGGGGGGGGGGGGGGGGGCGGGGGGGTGGAGTGTGAAATTTTAAGTGAGAAAGGACAGTCTGGCTTTCTTATGTTGCTGAGTGAAAGACAGCAGACCTAAATAATTCTCTGGTTAACTTATTTCGCTGTCACATTATATAGAACATTTATAATTTCATCATCCTTCAAGGCATTTAAAAGAAGAAGAAGAAAACTTGGTTGAGTAAATTCAATGGCTGTAAACGATTCTAGAAACTGAAAGTAAGTGAACCAGTTCAACTCGGATGAAGTGTTGGGAGTAGATGGCTTCCATCCTCTACTTTATCTTCCCGATCAATTATTTCATGCTATTCCTGTAATCTTTACAATAATAATAAAAGTCAACAATTATGTAATGCTTATTATGAGCAAAAACACCCAGCTAAGAAGTTCACACATATTATTGCGTTTAATTTTTTCAGCAATGTATAGATAAGGCAGATACTTTAATTATCTCCATTTTACAGATAAGCAAACTGAGACTGAGGGCGATGGAGTGGGAGGTGTTAGCACCTATTACGACACAGGTCGGACCACAGAGCCATTCTGGCAAGGGCTGCCCAGTTCTTCTTTGAGCCAGCAACGCACCCCGGCTCAGTGCCAGAGGCACTGTGGAGTCAAATGCTGATTTCCATTCTGTGTTTTCATGGTAAAAACCCCAGAAAGCTTGGGACTCCAAGAAAAACCCCATACCACCCTTCACCAGAAGAATAGCTTTCTTGTTTTCTTCACATTTCCCCCAGTCCTTGCTCACCCTAGGAAAGCTTAGGTGTGGCCTCCTTCAGATGGCCATTTTACCTGGTACTTCCATTTGCAGACACCATTGTCTGTTTACCTGGCTGTCCCCCATCCCCTATTATCTCTAATTCCAGTCTTCCCTGAACACAGAACCTGGGGTGTAGTAATAGTTCAGCAAATGTATGATGAGTTGGATGAAAGAACATGCCTGCATGCAGATTATACATAGATTCAGACATTGAGTGCTTTTTCAAGCAATATTATGTCGTTTTGTTTGTCACGAATGAAGCTTCAATATTTTTTCTTCTGTTTTCATATTCATTATATTTTTTTCTTTTGTCAGTCCTTTTTAAAACATTTTTAAAATTTTATTTAAATCCAAGTTAGTTCATATATAGTGTAATAATGATGTCATGAGTAGAATTTAGTGATTCGTCACTTACACGTAACACCCAGTGCTCATCACAAGTGCCCTCCTTAATGCCTATCACCCATTTAGCCCATACCCCCACCCAACATCCTGCCAGCAACCCTCAGTTTGTTCTCTGTATTTAGGGTCTCCATGGTTTGCCTGCCTTTCTCTTTTTATCTTATTTTTCCTTCCCCTTCCCCTATGCTTATCTAAGCAGTATCATGTTTTAAGAATTTTCTGTGTTGCTACTTACTCTTGGTAATTAGCATTTGCATAATATACATTTTACTAGATATTCCAATAGCGGTAATTGTCTTACCATTCCTATTTTTTATGCAGAGTTGAGGATATACTTGTTTCCAATATTTTGCGCTTATGAATAACACTGCAGTGAATAACTTTGTGCATGGCATTTTTACTTACTTTTGGATTCTTTCATTAAGGTACAGTCCCTAAACAGGGATTTCTGAATCATCGTATGAATATTTCTGTGCCTTGTGACTGTGTCGTGCAATATAAATTTAACATGAACCGAATATGTAATTTTAAATGTGCCTCGTTAAAAAGTGAAAAAAGATAAAATTCACTTAACAATATATTTAATGCAACCCAATATATCCAAAATATTTAAACATGTAATCAGTATAAAAATGATGATATTGTCACCTAGGGTTTTGTTTCATTGAACTTTCCAAAATACAGCATGTTTCACACTTACAGTACATTTCAAGTGGGACTAGCGACATTTTGAGGGCTCAGTAGCCACACAATGACTATTGTATGTGGCAGCACAGGCCTATGAAACATATCATCCAGTGTTTTTAAATGACCTTTGTTGTTTTTTTTTTAAACAAGCTCAGACATTAATCTGTCTTGCCCCATTCTAACCATCAGTCACACATTATTTGGATCACTTCCTTGGGCGCTTATACTAAACTCTCCTGCTTTTTTCGTTATTATGAATATTTTCTTGACATCTATTATGTTTCAGGCATCATGCTAGATCTTGGGCATGGCTCACAATCCATTGGGGAAGATAGACAAACCCATAACATGACCTTGCCTCAAATGCTTGTTGGAATGAGGTGGGACATCAGTTCAAATACACACATGCATACACACAACCCAGTAATAATGCAGAGGACGATATATCCTACAAATGACAATTACAGCATTGAGGGGATCTGGGAAAGCTTCTTGGAGGAATATAGGAGTTGAGCCCTTAGGGCTCAGTAGAATTTTAATGGGCAGAGACAGGGGAGAACAGTTTTGCCCGTGACTATCTCGTTATCCCAGCCAGGTGGCAGGTTGGGATGGTCTCGCGTTGCATTTAGATCTCCCTGGAGCTCCTTGCCAAGGCCTTGCAGCAGAAGGTGCTCAATAATGTTTGCTGAGCCCAATTAATAATATATGGTTGGCTGGCATGGTGAGGGAGACACCAGGGTCTTTCTGCTTGCTTTAACCTCTGAATTGAAGGGGCAGCTTCAGCGTCTCACTCAGCCCTCTGATTGTGTGTCCTGCCAGTTTGCACTCACCGTTTTCTCACTGTACTAAATAGGTCTGGACCGAAGCTAGTTGTTTAGAGCCAAGATGGTAGATCAGTGGGGGCCAACACTTTAACTTACATCTGACCTCCTTGTCACTTATTCCGGCTCCTCTGAGCTTTTCAAACAGCACAAACAGGCAACACAGACAGCCAGTGACATGGGAATTAGAAGGCACTTTCCCTTTAGGTGCAGCTAGGTTTTATGGGCTTTTGTTTGACAGCCTTGCAAGGTTCATAAGGATTGTTATCCCTGTGGCACTGTTAAGGAAACGAGAGATCAGAGAGGTTACTTGCCCAAGGTTATATGGCAAGCCAGTTGGAAGACCTAGAGCTGGAACTCATGTCCTCTGTCTCTTAACTCATTGCCTTGGCATTAACCAAAGCTGGGTCCCCTGTACCTAAATGTTAACACTCAGTGCTTTCAAATGAATCATTCGGTTCTTTGGTATTTACATTCTAAATCTGAGCAATGGAGAGAAGGTACACTTTGTGTTGATAAGAAGAAGATTAGGGAACAAAGAGCAAGGGATTGATGATACTAATATTTGTAGTGATATTAACATGCTGATGACGACAGGAGCTAATATTTAATGCTCAATATAGGACACACATTCTGCCAAATGCATTACGTATATTATCACGTCTAATCCTCACAATAAATCTATGTGGTTGGTGTTACTGTTTCCACTTTATACACGAGAAAACTGAGATCAGATGGAAGAAATTTGCCCAAGGTTACATTGCTAAGCAGAAAGCAGTCAGAATTTGAACCCAGACCTGTCTAATGTTTAATCCTTTGCACAACAAAGTTATGTTCATGCCACCTCAGCTGCAGGTGACCATGGGCAAGTCCTTAAAATTCTGTATACTGTTTTCTCTAAACCTCATACCTTGCTCACCACTTGGAGTTATTGTGAACGAAGAAATGTGAGATGATTTGTAGTAAGTATGTGCAGATAACATGATATTGTCTACATTTAAAACTGAAATTCCTCATTAAAATGAAAAGCATACCCACCACCAGCAGAGTGATGCTTGACATATAGCAGGTGCTCAGCAAACATGTATTGAACTACTTGAACGAAGGAAAGACTTCTGTTGCCAAAGATGCCTTTCTTTTGCGGGGGAGGGAAGCCCCCTAAGGCAAGCCCTGTCAGCTTCCTGAGCAAAAGTGTCCCAAATGCTCCACTCCCTGGGGGAACCACCTTGCAGTCAGAGTAGAGTCTAAGTAGACCATGGATCTGTCTGCTCATATTCAGCTTGCATTTGGCTGTATGAAGACTTTACACCAAATTATGATTTCTTTCCAAATGATATTAATCCTCATAGAAAAAGGAGAAAATAGTAGACAAATCGAAGGAAAAAAATCATCACTAATCCTCCTCCCACCCCCAAAATAACCATTCAGTATGTTGGTCTGTGTCTTTTTTCTAAGTATGTTTTGCATACTTGAATTCATACTGATATGTGAATTAATACTTTGCTTTTCCATTGACCATCATGGTGTATGCATTTTTTCATGAAGTTACAAACTTCATGGACAGTCGCTCTTAACTCAGTTGACAAATACTAGAACATCTGCTTTGTGCCAGGTGCTAGGGATGCAGACTGAACCAGACTGAAGTCACCTAGCTTCCGGTCTTCCTGGTTACATCATATTCATGGAGAAGTTATTTTATATTGTCCACTTATTACTTATTCTTTTACCATCTATTTTCCAGGCGGCAGGCTTTCTTGCCAGTGTGGTCCTCCCTAGCTATATCCCCGTGGTGCCCCCAAAATATGAAATAGTATAAAAAGAAACCAGCATTATTGTCAAGATAAATGTGTGACAACCTCCACCCACACAGACACATTCTCAAACTAAACGTAATAAAGTCTCTTGTTGGGGGCAGACATTTCATCAGGCCATCCCATCTGTTAACATCAGTTCTTAAGAGTTTGCTATGTAACAAAAAGTCTAGCTAATCCTGGACCCACTTTTCCTCTTACTCTTTTGGGAAATCTAAGTTAAGAAACTCCTCCACCTGCTAGGTTTCTGTGACGTGTCTGCAGGGTAGAAGAGGGGGAGAGGAAGGTACAGATGCTCTCTGCCAAGTTGCCGGAGTACTTGGCAATCTTCCTGGCCCCTCCCATCCTGTTCGTCCTGTGCTGTAGAACCAGCCAGACATGTGACACACGTTGCTCTCACAGGCTGCCTTTAGTAGGATGTGGTTTTGTGTTTTGTGGTCCTGGCTTCAGCTGCCCAGCCTTATGAAGGAGTGTGCAGGACGAAATGGAAGGAAATCTCCCCCCAAAAGTCTTCCTGCCAAGTATGCTCCTGGTCACCTCGTGGCCTGGGGGCGGGTCTTCACTTGAAGTCACTGGGTTAATTCTCAGATCATTCTGATGTTCCCCAACTTCCTCTGAAATTAGGTTACTTAGAAATGAAGGCCAAGGGAGCCTTGGTGGGTCAGTCGATTAAGCCTCTGACTTTGGCTCAGGTCATGATCTCATGGTTCGCAAGTTCGAGCCCCACATTGAACCATTGGGCTCTGTGCTGACAGCTCAGAGTCTGGAGGCTGCTTCAGATTCTGTGTCTCCCTGTCTCTCTGCCCCTCTCCCACTCTCTCTCTCAAAAATAAATAAACATTAGAAAAAAGAATAGATTTAATAAAAAAGAAATGAGGGCCAGAGATTAAAGACTTCTGTCCAAGGCAGCTTTACCTGTGAAAATGGTGAGCTATGGCTTTATCCTGGGAACTGTATTCAATTTTGTATTCCCAGCACCTACCTTGCCAGACCCTAGCTCACAGCAGGCATCCAGGTTATGTTTGTTGAATGAATAAATGCCCCAGAAGTACCATACTGAGCCCGTCCTCACTGGGCTTTCAACTCAGTAACTGCACACCTCACAAAGAAAGAGACTTCATGTCTCCCTATGGCCAAGCTTAGTGCCTGGCACATCCTAGACTTTCAGAAACCTTAGATGAAAAAAATGGATGCAGTAAAGCCATACGAGGGGGTAGTATTGAGCCATAAAGAGGAGTGGAATTCTGACAAATGCAATGACATGGATGAACCCTGAACACAACTGTGCTAAAGAGAATAAGCCAGACCCAAAAGGACAAATGTGGTACGATTCTGCTTACATGAGACACCTGCAGTTGTCATATTCATAGAGACAAAAATTGGACCAGTGCTGGCCAGCGTCTGGAAGGAGGGTGGGGAGAGGGAGCTGTCCTTTCATGGGCACAGAGCTTCTACTTAGGATGATGAAAAAGTTCTGGAGACGGAAGGTGGTGATGATTGCACAACACTGTGAATGTATATAATGCCACTGCATTATACACTTTAAAAAATGGTTAAAATGGGGGTGCTTGGGTGGCTCAGTCAGTTAAGCGTCTGACTTTGGCTCAGGTCATGATCTCGTGGTTTGTGGGTTGGAGCCCCGCATCAGGCTCTGTGCTGACAGCTCAGAGCCTGGAGCCTGCTTCAGATTCTGTGTCTCTCCTTCTCTCTGCCCTTCTGCTCGCTCTCTGTCTCTCTCTCTCTCTCTCAAAAATAAATAAACATTAAAATTTATTTTTATTTTTTTTAAATGATTAAATGGTCAGTTTTATGTTATATATAGTTTACTACAATTTTAAAAATGGCAAAAAAAGAAAAACGGAGGAATGCTGCTTTTCTTTTTCTACTCCTCTCCATCCACTGACCCCTTTTTCTTTTAAACCTAGACAGTGGTGCTGGTATCCCTCTTTGAGAAATTCCCCTGCCGGGGGTTAAAGATCAAGGCAGGGCCCATTCTCTGGTCCGGGCACCAGATTTCCTCAGCTGCAAAACAAAATGCTATTTCTGGATGCACCTGGGCATGTCCCAAATCTGCTTGACCTGCCCACCAAGACAGAAGTTCTGCGTGGCCTTCCTGCTGCCCTGTCAGGCTCTTTGCACAATTGATGAGCATAGTCTCCTGCACAGCCCAATGGGAAGGCAACAGACACTGTAATGTTATTTTTAATAATTCAAGGCACACCACATTCGAAAACAGGTCATAGTGGGTTTTGTTTTCTTGGTTCCTGAAGGAAACTCCGCTTACACTATTTCCTTTCCAGCAGGGGAGAGGAAAATGGGTAACAGAGGCTTCATTCGGACACTTGTTCCTTATTAGTTACAGAAAAGGGACACAGTTGGCATGTTTGCAAAGACCGCAGTGTGCCCTACCTGGTTTACGAAGCCCCTGCCCACAGCTCATGGGCCTCAGGTGACCGCCTTAGGTATGATTTGTTCCTGTCCCGTCCAGAGCACATAGACCACATTTATTCACTCAGGCCTTCCCCTTTATCAAAACAGTATCTGTTCTCATCCCCAGGACCTCATAACGAAAGAGCGCGTTACAGAGTCACAGGGAAGAGACGGGACTAGACAGCTGGCGTGAGAGAGGAGCCACCACTGCCCTTTGCAGGCAGCTGAGCCTGTGGTTTGGGCCAGCCAGGCTTCCCAGGCAGCTGCACAGGGCTGTAAATCTTGCCCTGAAGTTAAGCTGTCCCTCTCTCCTAGCCATGTCAACTGGTGCATGTGTCTCTTTGCTGCACAAGGTGTGATGTTCCTCCATGAGCTAATGCAAAGCATCTTTTTAATTGCACGGAAGAGTAACTTCCAGGCTGCCAAGTGGAGGGACTTGGGGGAAAAGGCTGGCTTCTTAACAAACTCCAGAGCTAAGAAGAGAAAAGGAGGCAAGAAAGGGAGTGGGGCAGGCGTCTGCCTTTCATCTGGATATTCGGGATGACACATGTGGTGCCAGGGAAACTGCTATTTCTAACTGACGGGAAGCTTTGCAGTCAAGGGAGGGCTGAGCTGTCAGGTGAGCTAGAGATCAAGAATTATCATGACAGCTTCATGGCATGTGAAAGGGGCTGTGAAGTGCGGTGTGATTTTAACCAGCGGTGGTTAAATTAGCTTCTGTTAGACCTGGTGCGATGTGCAGTGGGAGAGGGGCCGACGGAGGTTGGGAGTGCCAGGCATGAGGAAGGTTGCAATTCTAAAGTGCCGCCATTTAGGAAAGAAAGTGTATGTGGAAACTGGCCCCTGGTTTCTGAATTTTGCTTACTGGAGATGCCAGGCTGTGGTGATGGTGTTAATTAGTAGCTTGTCAATGCCGCCAGTGAACCTGTCCAAGGGCCCTGTTATTAATATTCCAAGGACCCAAGGACCCTTCCTTGAACTTCCCCCAATTTAAGATCCTGTCAAAATCTAACCACCTGTACTAGCCAGCTAAGCAGCCTTGACTAACGTTTTGCCCTGTGCTCTCACATTCCACAGGATTGTCTATGCAAGACTGAGCAAGCGAGCGAGTGAGCGAGTGCCTGTTTGAAAACTTCCACTCAAAAGTGAGCTGAGGAAGTGCCTTTTAATAAGTAATCAGCCCGAGGAAATCAGACTCTATCTAGCCATCTAGTAATGTTTGCCTATTCACTGGGGACTCTTCAAAAGTCTGGAGCAGGAGGGTCTGTTTACTTGATGGGCCGCAGCCTGGGAGGTTGTAGGAAGAAAATGTAACATGAGCGACTGTTTGTGTTTGTGTGCGTGCATGTGTGTGTGTGTACATGTGTATATACACATACACATATATTGCTCATATATATTATATATAAATTAAAAGCTTCACATTAACACTTTGTGCCAGTACTCTCCCAAACGTTTTGCATAAATGATCTCACTTTACCCACATAGGCAGATACTCCATTTCGATTTGGAAGATGAGGAGACTGAGAAGCCAGTAAGTAGCAGACCTGGGGCTTTATTGGTCTGTGATTCCATAATCCATGTTTGTCCCTCCTCCCTCCAAAACAAGAATGGCTAACTTTTTACAGAATCCCCAGGTTCTCACAGTCCTAAGCAGTGGCATGGCCGCTACCCCAGCTGTGAACCCTTGCACTTTCCCCTTCACACTTTCCAGGCAGAATCCCAGGGGATCCCACCAGGCTTCCAAGCCTTCATCTTTGCAGGAGGCACCTAGGAGATGGTTAATCACAATCCCAATCTTGAGTCTTCGTGATGCAGCCTTCCCAGGACCGTCTGCACCCGGGGGAATTTGTAGACATTGACCAGCAGGTACCAGCGCCATGAACCTGAATAGCCCATCTGAGCAGACCAAGTGCCAACTTTTCTTTAACAAATCCTGCTTTCCTGGGGCGCTCCTGGCCCCCACTGATGTGGGTAGGGGAGTAAACAGCCATTCACCTGTCCCAACCTCAGATTTATGGTCCAGCAAGCTCCCTTCTGCCCACACCACAGCACCGTGTACTGCAAACACAGATGACCTTTGTAGCGATTTCATCTCAACCTGCTTCCATATAGAAAACCTGTTTTGTGTTGACATTGTTTGGAACAAATTCTGCCTATGTTAACTCCCTTAGCTCCTGCTCCTGAACTTTCAGCCTGGAGAGGCCAAGTGCCCCTAATTGCAAGAGCAAGGGGGAGGGAGCCCTGAGAGCACCCACAGCTTCCATCCATGTCTTTGGTCCAGTGGCTTTAGGCAGCTCTAGCTGCCTGAGTTTTCTAATCCCTCTCTATAAGGAGATGGGTTACAGGTCCTGATTGGCCCACTGGCAATAGGGCGCTTTGTGGGACATTTTCTTACAAGTTGGTTCCCATGTGGTATTTGTTAGTCACAGCTAATTATTAAGTTCTTGGCTGAGGCAATAGACATTGTTCCCCTGGATTCCTCCCTCCTCCTTTCCCCCCCGCACCCCCCATTGCTACAGAACAAAACCCATTGTGGGGCTCGGGAGGTCGACTGTGCACATATTTTCCAGTGAACCCCTGATGGGCTCACTGCTGGGGTTTCATGTTTCAGGTTGAAACTCAACTGGATAAAGCATTATTCATTGATGCTGACACATTTGGTCTCTGCTCTGTGCAGTTACTTCTTCCACACTGGACTCGGTCCCTTACAGGCAATTTAGATAATTCATTGAGAGCAATTCACGGCATTTATTTAGAACATTGATAGTCTGCACAGACTTATAGAATGTTAGGATTTCTTGATCATAGAAGGACCATCAAGTGCTGGGTTTTGCCGGCTTTGCTCAGAAGCGCAGGCCAGAAAGGAGGAGCAGACTAAATGAGTGAGTAGGTTCGCAGCCCCTTCTTACCAGCCCTTCAGCAAGAGCACCCCTTCATGTCCCTGCTTTGGGTGTGGGGCTTCTGCATATGATTTCTGCAACCTACAAGCAATCCTGAAACCCAGTCATCAAGTCCATGCACTCATTCATTTTTCAGATGAGGAAAGGAGCCCACTGAGGGGCCTTCTCTTACCGAAGGTTCATGTGAGTTTGTAAATTCATGCCAGAATGAGTATTAGCACCCAGGTCTCTTCTGTATGCCCATTTATTACGCCATGCTGGAATAATTCTGGAACCCATCACTGGGCTGCTTTTTACCATTGCCTGGCCACTGTCTTGTGGAAAAGGCCTTATCTGGAGGATCTAAAGGAACAGAAAACTTCCCAGAAAAGCCATAATAACATCTTGGAAGTCACACTGCATTTTTACTAAGAGCCACTTCAATCACACAATGCCCTGGCACCGGCTGAAGTTGTACAGTGCTCAGCCTAAGAGACTGAACGGAGCAGCCCTGTTTTTACTTCACAAGTGTGTGAGCCAAAACCAAAACTGGGCTAGAAGGTTTTAGTTCAGCACTGTGCAGGCAAAAGCAGAGGCTTCGGAGCCAGAAGATCCGGGTTTGAATTTGCACTCCACTACTTACCAATCCTGGGAATATTGACAAGTTACTTGATATCACTGATCTTCAGCCTTTTTGTCTAAAAATAGAGTTGGCAGTACTCAAGGACTGTTAATAATAATTCAAGGATTGTTATGAGGAATTAAATTTAATAGTCTGTGTAAAACCTCTATATAAAGCATATCAGAGACTTGATAAATGTTCCTTTTCTTATAATTTAAGTTCTGTCTCACACTCTCATACACATACATACAGGTTTGAGTCAAAATAAATGCCAGATATTTTTAAAGTTTGCCCTTAACTTGGAAACTTCTGGATTTTGTCACAAGCTTAACATTAAAGTTTACATTAACATGAAATTTGGAGTGTCTGTACACAATGGGCTTGTCTTACTCTTTCGCAAAGCACTTAAAAAACGGAGCACTTCCTGGGGCAATAGGACTATAGGTTTCCCAAGAAGACTCTGTGAGAGAAGCTCAGAAAGACTGGAAAATAAAGTCTTGTTTCTTTGACTCTGGAAGCCCCTGGGATGACCTGGGGGTCCAGAGGCTGACTGCCTTCAGACAGACTCTGGCAGCGAAATCAGAACCCCTCACTGTACCAACTACTTGGGTGTGCTTGGGACTCTTTCAAGCCTTCTTTATTTGCCATTCAGACAGGAACCATAGGCCCAGAAGCTTGTTTTCAAAACCTAGGAAAACAGATGTTTTTGCTTATTTTTCTCTCTCTCATGCCAAAATGCTCACTGAGTTTTCACTGGGTTCTGAACTTGTCTTTTTTTTTTCTTTTACTTTTAAGACAAATCTTGGAAAGAGGTCATTGTGAAATGAAGGGAAAGAATGGGCATTTCAGCTCTATTTCAGATTCTAATGAAAATGTTTAAGAACCTGAAGACAGGAAGTCCTAGAAGACAAATGTAAGCAAGATTGACTAATTGAGCCCTAAAAGGTTCTACCTGCTGCTTCCCTCAGGCCTGTGGTACCTGGTGCCTCCCCAGCAGCCTGGGATAAGAAAGCCAGCACTTCCTAATCCTCCGAAGAAACCAAAAGCATAGCATCTAGCTGAGCTACAAGGCAGTGTGGCTGCTGAGGGCTGTGTTGATTTTTTTTTTTAAGTTTTTTTTTTATTTATTTTGAAAGAGAGAGAGACAGAGCAGGGGAAGAGCAGAGAGAGAGGAAGAGAGAGAGAATCCCAAGCAGGCTCTGCACGGTCAGCTCAGAGCCTGATGTAAGACTCGAACCCACAAACCATGAGATCATGACCCGAGCCAAAATTAAGATGCGGATGCTTAACTGACTGGGCCACCCAGGCACCCCAGGGCTGTGTTGATTGAACACGTGCTGTGCTCTAGGTGAGGCCCAGGGCCAGTCACAGGTCCTGAAGTTTACAGCTCAGACATTTTAGGTACTGTATTAGTTTCCTATTGGCTGCTGTAACAAATTACCACAAGTTTAGTGACTTATAACACCTGTTTACCATGTTGCAATCTGTTGGTCAGAAGTCTGACATGGATTTCACTAGGCTAAAATCCAGATGTCAACCGGAAAGTGTCTTTCCTGGAGGCTCTATGGGAGAATTCCTTTTCTTTCTTTACCTTTTCCAGCTTCTGGAGGTTGCCCACATCTCCTGGCTTGTGTTGTTCCTCCTTCATGTCCAAAGCCACCAACAGCACTTTGGGTTTTTCTTAGGTTACATCACTCCATTCTCCTCTTCTGCCTCCCTCCTCTGCTTTTGGCGATGCAGGTGATTACATCGCGCCCCCCCCCCCCCCCCCCCAGATAATCCAGGGTAATCTTCTTATTTCAAGGTCAGCTGATTAGCTCCTGAACTCCATCAGTATCCTTGATTCCCCTTTACCATGCAAGGTAATATATTCACAGGTTCCAGGGGTCAGGACATGGACATCTCTGGGGTCGGTTCAAGGGTGGGGGTGGACAGTGTTACCTGCAGTAAGTACATAGGTCGTTTTTACACTAAACACAATAATTGTTTGAATTAGGACTCTTTCGATTGCAGAAACAGAACCTAACTCAAGTTAATAAAAAGGAAAATATTTTATTAGCTTATATAGTTGAAAGGAAAAATGTGATTGGCTTCAGGCACAACTGGATCCGTATGTCCAAAAGGTCATCAGGGTACTCTTGTTTCTTTGCTTGGCGTGTGTGTGTGTGTGTGTGTGTGATGATGATGATGATTTGATTCTCAAGCCCGGGCTGTCTGCATGGTAGCTAAGACAAAGCTTCCAGGCAATTCCAGGCCTACACAGTTCTCAAGACCCAGGATCCCAGAGAGGAACCCATGACCTCTTTTTAGGTAGTACCAGAAAAAGCCTGAGGATGACTCCCAGCTTGGGTCACATGTGCATCCCTAGACTAGTCACTGGTCAGGGAGATCCTAGAACAGGGTTGGGTCAGCCTTTGCAGAGCACATGAACTAAGAGGTGGAGGGAGAGGTTCTCCAAAAAATTTCAGGCACTGTTACAAAAAGAAAGGTGAAAGAGCTAGGCAGACAAAAACCACTGATGTCCACTCCACCATCTCATTGCTGGATTTTAGAACCAAGTACTTGATTCCATGGTCAGAGCTCATTTGACTTCAGGCAACAAGACACTAAACTTGAAAGAATACAGAAGAGGCTCACCCAGGGCAAGTAGGAAGTTAGTTCAAGTCTACGGAAGAAGAGGAATTGTGCAGTCGTTAAGAATATGGGTTTTGGAACCAGATTGTTTGGATTCATATCCAATTTATTGGTTGTGTTTACCTGTCCTCTCTGTGCCTCAATTTCCTCATCTGTAAAATGGAGTTAGTTATAGTACCTACCTCCTGAACTTATTGTGAAATTTAAATGTGTTAATACAAATAAAGTGTTTAGAATAGTAGTACCTTGACAGAGAGTAAGCCCTCAACAATTAATAGCTTTAAAAGTTATTATTGTTACTATAAGTAAGCCCCTTAGGATGGCTTAGGAACTTGGAAGATAGTTGTAGGACCCAAGTCAGATACTTTCTTGGTTTCTCTTTTTCTAACTGGGGACACACAGTCTCTTACCTCTGGAACTTTCTTTCAAGCATCTCAGTGAGAACTCAGGTTTCTCACTTGTAAGGCAGATTTTCACATGGTTTTCGGTTGCCCTCTCCACTCTGTCCTTGCCTGTACGTGCCCACCACCAAATGAATGCTGGGTCAGTGTTTCTGAGTTCCAAGTCTTGAGAGAATCTGATAGTCTGGCCCATGATTGGCTTTAAATAAGATTGAACTTCTTTTGATTTGCTGTCACTGACCAAGTTACCTTGGACACAGGGTCACCTCTTTCAATAGGCACGAAAGGGGCAGCTTAAGTTGAAGAGGAAAGTTGAGCTTAGCCAGAAAATTGACCAACTTGTTTTTTACATGTATGTGCTAGCAAGTAGGAGTTTTCCTACAGAATGGGAAAGAGTCAGTTTCAACAAATAAAGGTTATATCTAGATGTTTGGGAATAGGACAGCACTGGGAACTGCTTTGTTCTGGTGTGATTTAGCCAGTAGTATGTGCAGAGAAAAATTGGTTATTCTATTATTATAAATGGTAGAGGCATGTTCAGCTCCAATTAGACGTGCTCTCATTGAGGACAAAACCCCCATTCATTCACTTTTGCCTGCCTGAAGCATCAACCTCAGAAACTCATTCCTGGGAGGGTGGACTGCTTACCTTCCCTGTCAGGAGAGTGGATTCCAGAATGACCCTCAAACCTTCCTTTTGAGAACAGGAGGAAAAGGCCACGCTTGCTCTTTGTTCCCTGGATCCCCTGTCACCTGTCAGAGCCCCGAACGTTTTCAGCTTTCTCAGTCCAGGATTTCAAAACATCTCCATGTACGGAGGTACATGCTCTGCCTTCAGAGCCCTTGTCCTTTTCTCCAAGGACTTCTGTAAGAATCCTTCCAGCAAAGCAGTTTTGCAGTGATGGGGAGGAAGGGGTACTGATGGAATTTCTTACAGGAAGGGTAGAAATGCTTTGGATCCAAGCTAGGCATCTTAGGAAGCATGGAGATTTGAGGGAGAAGACAAAACATTGTTAAGATTTTGATAGAGGTCAGCTGGGTAGAGTCTCCACTGTAAAGACTCTTGTGCCCCTTTCTGGTTGAACAATTCGCAGGCTCCACACTTGCTTTCAAATGCGTTGGTTTTGAAGCAGTCAACAAAAAAGCATCCTGCTGCCAGGGCCAATCATCAAAAAGAGACAAGAGAGCGATGCAAACCGTGGGGGAATGTGCGAGAGAGAAATATTGTAGAGCAGAAACGTGGCTCCACTGGCCTGATACCGTGTGCATTATCTCCCCCAAAGGACCCCGTGGTTTAATGGATGGGGCTTTAACCTGCCCAGAGGTCAGTCTCTGCTGGACAAGTGGAACCTCATCCCTGAGGGCATCGACATACTCATGACACACGGACCTCCTCTAGGTAAGTGAAGCAAATGTCCTTTTGTCATAATAGATGTCTTTTTCCCCAAGCATAATAAACAATGCTTCAGGGATATAATCATTTCCTTCAAAAAATAAAAAGTGAATACAAAAAGAAAAGCCAATGTCTTTAAAGAAACCGGTATGATAATTAAACTCAGCAGTTCTGCTAGGCTTACAGGTGTTTTTGAAATTAAATTTTTTTTTAATTTAGTTGAGTCAGGGAAAATCAAATCAGTATGGAGCACCACAGTCTTTGGAGCTCGATCATTTATTTTAAGAACTGTATTCACTTTGGAGTAAGGGAAGTGGAGACTGGAGGGAAGAAGGCACAGACCTCTCAATTGCAGGGCTTTTGAATGGCAACGAAATAATGGAAACTTTTGTTTAAAGTAGCTCATTATCTTTTCCCATGTAATAGTGGGACCTGGGAAATCTTTAAAGTTAAACATTTGAGCTGATTATATAAGCAAAGAATCCTTTAAAAAAAAAAACTAAGGTGTTAAGTAAGGACTTACATTGAAAGTTACTTAAAGATACTCATCCTACAGAATCCTTGAACCTACAGAATCCTCAAACCTACATCCAGGTTTAGATTGCCAGCATGCTTCAAAGCTACCTTTAGTTACGCAGGTTATGGGCCAGAATATGATTTTTTGACTTTTATAATTCTCTTTTAATTATTCATGAACTTGTTATCTCCTTGGCTTAGCCACAGAACATTGTCAAACAGGACTATCACCTGGATCCCCATTCAACAAAGGTGTAACTCTGGAAATTCAGATGCTTCACTTATAGTAGGAGAGCTTTTCTTTTCTTTCTTTTTCTTTCTTTCTTTCTTTCTTTCTTTCTTTCTTTCTTTCTTTCTTTTAGATTGCAGTAAAAAACATATAAGATGAAATCTACACTCTTAATAAATGTTCAAATGCATAATGCTAGCAAAGGTTGGTTTAGAGAAAGGAAGAAAACCCTTGTTACAAAATAAATTATTTTCAGTCTTTCCCTATGGTTTGAGGTTGTGGTCCATATGACTTCCCTCCTCTGTCAACCTGAAAAATAAAAAATCTAACACACATCCCCTACTGTGAATTTAATCTTTGTAGATATTGTTTCCTCCAGCCCACTTAGGGCTGCTTTCCATCCCTTCCAAGGAAAGTGAGTGCTCTGTGTTTCACATAGAAATAGCAGAAGGGAGGGCCAAGGCGTGAGTCATGGTGGCACATTTTAATGATGTGGAGAAGCAAGAGAAGAGAAGCAGGTTGTGTTGTAGACAGGGGAATTGTCCAGATTTGCACAGGATCTAGCCGTTCCTGACTTTTTCAGTATTTCAGAATCACCATCCCCATGCCTTTTTCCCCCTATTCCATCCCATCCCACCCCATGTTTTAAAAGATCACACTTCCAACAACATTTATCATCATAATGAATTAAGCTCCCTATTTTGCAGCCATTAGAGACTAAATCCTGAATTGCTAGCTAAATATTCTGATCAGCCCTGAGTTACCCAGTGAGACCCTACAGAGAGAGCATCTCAGCCAACTCGGTCCTTTCCCTGAGCAGGCTATTCCATGCAGACATGATTCTCCTCAGGCTGTTTATTGTAAACAGGACTTGGATATCCTCAGCACAGACAGCTTTACGTGACTGAAGTATTATTTGGAATATAACTTTGAGCAGAACACTTGATTCGCAGACTCATCAGGCCATTAATGTCGGTACAGAAGCAAGTGGTGGTAGTCCTAAGTCTGCGTTCTAGCCTCCAAAGAATTGAGACATCCCAGAAACTTTGAATACTACTTTACTTGTAGTAAATATGGAGTAATCCAGAGAGTGGTTGTGCATGTAGCAAAGTAAGTTCTACCTCAAGGAGTTCCACAATAAAAGGTCAGGTGAGGTTTTCATAAGGTAAAGTTGAACCTTAATCAAAGTATGTTATTGGGATTCTTGTGAAAATGCTGGTTTGGGGTGGGGATGGAGAGGGGCCTTTAATTCTTTCCTGTTGAGTAGCAATCTCACCGTGAGACTTTACTATCATGGTATAAGCAGGATGCCTTCTCAGGTTGATTGTATATGAAATGAGATAATTTCTTCCTTCAAGGAAAACCCATCCATGATAGAATATGCCAATCACTGTGGATTAAGGATTTTTTCCCCTAACAAACAGAATTTTGAATCAAACCTCCGGTTGAATTTTTATAGGGCCCCGTTTTCATCTGATGTTCTTACCAGACTCTCTAGCCACTCCCCACACCCCAGTTAACATGTCTTTACAGAAATGCTCTGTCTTCATTGCTGCAGTTCCGTCAAACAAAGTGGAATAAGCTTATCAGTCCGTTTCTGCCTGATCATTTCTGAATAGTAGAAATCACCAACAGAGCTGTGGTATGGATTCCCACTGATGATGATTTAGCCATTAGTCCAACCTGCCTTCTTTACACCCATCCTGCTCAGGCAAATGGGGTCTATTTCTGGCCATAATCATCCAGATACCTGACTTTTGTTATAATTAATGTCAGTTTTTATGGATTCTCTACATTAAACATGGAAGTAAGTGGCTTTTACTTTAAAGGTAGTCAGTTAGCCCCAGCTGACTGGATGCCACCATGTGGTCACATTGCTGCCTATTCCCAGAGAGGAGACTGGAGGAGGAACTTGCCATTTCCAGGCTTTGGTCATCAAGAACTACCAAGGGTTAAAGTTGATGTACCTGAGGAGAGCAAGGTATCTTGTGGCCAGTTTACAGACAGTCCCTACCAGCCTGTCTTTTTTGAGCCATCTTAGAGGTAAACTGCTATAAGAAAGACGTAATAAAAAAAAAAAAAGAGAGAAAAGTAACTGAATTGAGAAAGAAAGAGATATTGCAGGACTGCCGGGAATAAATGTCATTAGGCCCATGAAGATTTGAAACCAGGGCTGCATAAATCAAATCCCTTACAGAAAGAAAAAAAAAAATGTTAATTAACAGGAAGAAAAAAATGGAAACCAAAAAAAAATTTCAAGAACCTAAAGAAGACAAAGTGACAAGTGAAAAGTTCCTTAAAAGCCATTGTGAGCTTTAATGGAGAGGCTAGGATTACAGATAATGTAATAAACCTTCTGTGAGTTATGGCTTCCTGAAAGTCTAAATGAAACCTTACCTGAAGAAGGAAAATTAAGAGTATTGATTGCATTTTGCCCTTAGGTTTTCGAGACTGGGTTCCAAAGGAGCTTCAAAGAGTCGGCTGTGTGGAGCTTTTAAACACAGTCCAGAGGCGAGTCCGGCCCAAGCTCCATGTATTTGGTGGAATCCATGAAGGTAAGACCAGCAGAAAGGCATTCACAAGGTCTTGTATCATTATTCATGATCTCATTCCAGAATGGGGACCTTGGGTACAGTTGGAATGACTGGAATAGTGTTGTCAAACTCTTTTTACCAGTGGCAGAACCTTTTGTAATATCAATTGTTAGGGGAAATACCTGCATGTAAAGCTGATAAATATTTTATATGGAGATTCTCTCTTTTAAGCAGAGTGGAGAGAAAGAAGTAGGTCTGGTTCACCTTAGGGAAAACCCAGCAACCCCAACCCCACCCCCACACCCCAAGGCAACTTCTGGAATCTCAGGGCTCTGATGAGGAATGTTTGCTAACCACCACTGTAGAACAGCCCTGAGGTAAAAAAAGGACAAATTCTTTCTTTAAGACATTTAGAAGAAATGGCCTGGATATTAGACTAAACAACTTCCAATGCCTCTTTCTACCTGTAAATATTGTGTTTCATATGGAATACACACAGGACCCAGGAAGACAAGACTTTCTTTGAAAAATAACTTTGGACACACAGTGAAAGTTATAGAACAGAAATGGCAGGAACCTGCAGATTTGCAGGTAGTCACTTCCTTATGAACCTCCGAAAACCATTTCAGACTTCTCAGAAATCATCAGCGCTATTAGGTCAGGCTGAGGCTAAAGGGAATAATTAAATCTCCCCCAACTGGAAACTGGTCCAGTTGCCTCTTTCTGCCTTTCAAGGTAGGGTGGAGTCAAGTTCACAGAATCCAAAAGCCTCCCAGGAAACTTTAGGGCTCTAGGTTTCGTCTGTCCTTCCTTTTTAAAACCTAGGGTCTTTAGACAGACACAAAGCTGTCTTTCAGCAGGCGTTAGATTTTTCTTGGCCGCACCAGTATCTCCCGGTTTCACGGGTTTGTGTGCAGTGGTGCGTTTACATAGGCAGCCTCCATATTTTCTCCAGCTCCTGCTTACAGCTTGTACTCTGGAGTTCTTTATGAATCTGCAGGTGAGTTGTTGAGGCCTACGTGTCTGATGAAGCAAGAAAACCAAGTTTGCTTTTCAAAGCCCACAAATCCATTGGCTTCCAGGTTAGGCATTAGAGGCATACGTATTGAAAATCATCCTCCTAATGCCAGAGAAAATTCAGCTTGCCCCAAGTGCAGGCACCAGCTGAGTGCATGGAATGCGGGGTGCAGCTCCGCAGTAGACATCATCCTACCCTGACTTGGAGCCGTAGTCCCTGAAAAGGAGGGCATTTCTTTAAGGCATGATACCGGATTGGTGGGGGAGAATGGGTGGGAGCTCATGTCTAAACAGCAGTTCTGGGGGACAGTTATCAGGCTTGAACACCTACAGCATACCTCTGAGTTTGCATTTCATCCGGTTTTTTTAAATCATTAATTAACTTTAAACTAGCCAGACTATTGGGGAATTCCACTGAAGCCCCAAAATAATAAACTTGCTTAAAAGGGAGGAGATCATATTCAAATAAACTTGTCTCACTTTTATTCACTTAAGACAGCTGAAGAGGGCAGAGAGAGGGCAAATACCAACCTCTTGATGGAGAGAGATAACAAGACTTTATGACCCCAGAACTAAACAGTGCACATTTTAAATGCCTCTTTTCTTTTCTTAAGAGATTTTTCCATTGACCCTCATTAAGCTCTCCACAGGCTTGCTTGGAGAAATTTTAGCAAATGGAAAGGAAAAAAAAAAAGAAAGAAAGAAAGAAAGAAAGAAAGAAAGAAAGAAAGAAAGAAAAACCTGTTGTTTCTGTAAGTCCTGATAATTTTTCACGGACATATTTTTCTATGCCATAAGAGCCTGATACCAACACAGAATTACAAACTTAATTGTAGAGGTTCTCAGGTAGATATAGGGTATCCAGGGATATGTGCTAACTTGCAAACATGCTAAAAATTTCAACGAATTAAAAATTATCAAACTGGAAGGGAGCCCTGGGTGGCTCAGTCAGTTAAGTGTCTGACTCTTGATTTCAGGTCAGGTCATTGTCTCATGGCTCATGAGTTCAAGCCCCACATTGGGCTCTGCGCTGACAGTGTGAGCCTGCTTAGGATTCTCTCTTTCCCCTCTCTGTCTCTGCCCCTCTTCTGCTCTCTAAATAAGCAAATAAATAATAAACATTTAAGAAAATTATGAAAGAGGCATACATACCAAAGACCCAGAAAAACTTTCTTAACTTTCTTCCAGTAGGTTGCAAGAGATTTATATTCTGCATGTGGGAAGTGTTTTGGCTTGATCCAGTGCCCAGGTGAGCTTAGGAAACAGGGTCTTATGGTGATGTCTCTGCAAATCACTCGGGTGTTCGGTTATTTGACTTTTTTGAGTGAAATGGAATCAAAGCCACACAATTCGAGTAAGTTAAGATCAGTTATCTCCTAGATAAGGAAGCTGAGCATCCACCCTCCTGGATCCCAGTGCAGTGCTCTCCCCCACGCCCCCCCCCCCAACCTGTCCCAAAGCCCATTTGGGATTTGGATGCCTGTGCCCTGAGGAGTCGCTTATGTTACTCATTCTGTTCCCTAGAACTCAATAATTAATGCAGGGCTTTGAAATGAAAATCATATTTTAAAAAGAGGGGAAGAAATGTTTTTTCTTTATTCTCACTAGTAACGAAATCACAGTCTTTCCCTGACAAATCTAGTGCTTAAATAAGAAAAAAAGAATCACTTTTCTTTGAAGTAGAGGATTCTCCCTTTAAAGAAAACAGAATGTAATTGGAAGGCAGCTTCTGAAAGCTGTTATCATCTGGGGAGGCTTCATTGAATCTCATCTCACTGCCCACTGGCAAAGATTTTTTCAGTTTTCCTTGCCTGACAGCTCACCACTGAGTCACTGTCATTTGTATATATTACAGTAAGCATGACACTCTGTCTCCACAGGTTACGGCATTATGACCGACGGTTATACAACGTACATCAATGCCTCAACGTGTACAGTCAGCTTTCAACCGACCAACCCTCCAATTATATTTGACCTTCCAAACCCACAGGGTTCCTGAAGCTCTAAAAAGCCCAATTGGAATGTGAGGGAAGGTCTATAAACTGTCATTTTTCTAATTATAAACTTACATTCTCTTACTTGTTTATTTCCAAATCCTGTGAGTTCTTTTTGTAAATTACTGGAACACAAATGACTCTAGAGGTTGTGCTTCTTTATTTTTTTTTAAATGGGGCGTCCATTCGAAATGAAAGGAGCATTGTGAATTTGTAAAATGACTTCCGTTTTCTCAAAGGCCACGCCATTGTAAATTGTTAGTATTCGCCAAAGGACAGCCAAGCTTTCTTTTTAAAAGGTGATGAAAGTCTTATTTTAATATGCTTTAAGCTGGAAGAAAAAGAAAAAAAAAAAAGAAAAGAAAAAAGAAACAGGTAGGTAGTGTTTTAAAAACCACCCAGATTTGCACAACTGTTTAAGAGTATTGTTTGAAGTATTTTATTTTTTGGTGTTTTGTTATTGCTGTTGTTTTCTTGGTAATGCTTCTTTTTTGCAGACGTGGCCTGGATTTGTAACAATCTTTTCGGCAAAAGTAGGCGTGGAAAGACTTCTCTTCACACTCTCACTATAAAGAAAGCTGCATCCGGAGAAGAAAACGACCTTCGTTTAAAGGATGGCTTAGCTAGTGAGATCCATGTTGTGGTTATACAAGGTCTCATTGTTTGTTTGTTTTCTTTTAAATTATTTTAGCTTTAAAAATATGGAAATGGAATCTGTCAAGAGCAGGTATTTCACGCAGTTAAAAAAAATTGAGCGCGCAGACTCCTTTTCAGTATGGGTTTATATATATAAATATTTTTTGTGTATTATGACTAAGTTAGGAGTTTAATATTGCCAAGGACAGTACAACTGCAAAGCGATGCTTTATAGCAGGGCATCGCAAGTCCGAAGGGGCTGACACATTTTCTCAGAACTCAAGATCTCAAAGAACTTGAGTTAAATCTAGGTTACAGTTACAGGCGTGTACAGACTTATACATGGATGCAATGGAAGGTAACTAAAATAAGGCTTAGTTGTCCTTTATATTTAAATACCCTGAATTGTCTTCTTACTTCCTCTCCCTCCCCCCATTTTGCACTGTGTGTCGATGCAATCTTCGCTAGCACAAAATATTGTCGCTAATAGTCATTTCTGTTTTCCCATTGTAAATGCTGTTAAGCTTTATCCTATTTTATGTTACCTTGTTAATGAAATTTAGGAAAGCAGTTGTTTCTTTTAAATTTATTGTGATATTCTATATCTAGCGGCCTTTATATGCAAATAAAATTGCAAGATTTTTAAATCTGTCCTGTTTGGAGGATTGGCTAGGAGGATGGTGGTTTTAATCCCCAGGTGGGGAAAGGGGGTGGATTTATTCATATGCAACATTAGTACTCCCTCTCAGGAGAATTAGAATAAGTGCTTTTTTTTTTCTGATTTTCAATAAGTCTTTTATTGCCCACCTTTCCCAGGCTGGCAGGTAGATCGATAAGGCACTCTGTCTACTCTTTCCTTCCATCGCACTGTCATCTACCTTGCCGTAGGTTTCAGAGAGTGAATATCTCGTCTTGGCCGTTGTAATTTCTATAGGAAGGGTCCCGGTGCAGTGGAGGCTGGAGATGCTATTGTGGATGTGTGGTAGTGAGAAGGTGAACCAATGGGTAATAGAGTGGCCACTACACAGTCTCCCCAGGAGCAGTTACCATCGCCTCCTCACTGTTTTATTTATTTATTTATTTATTTATTTATTTATTTATTTTTATTGACGTCCATCGCTAAAATGTTATGGTAGCCAGGAGGCCCCAGGCAGTGGTGGGGTGTGGAAAATAAAGTTATGTCTGTTTTATTTTCTCTGGAACAGCCATTGAAAAAAAGCGACATGATCTTGAATCTGCAGTGTATCCCAAAAGTCTATGTTCCAGTGCCCATCGGATTGTATTCTGACACATCTTCCTTCCCTCCTCCCATTGTGGACTCTTTGGTGTCATTGCTGAGAAGAATTTTTGATTTCAGTACCAGCAGGGTAGAGAGAGTGTTTTAGGCCAGAATTCCAGCTCAGATGCCCATGTAATCATCTGGGGCTATCATAGTTGGTAATATTTATTAAGTGTCTTAGACGCCACCCAGAGCCTGTGGTGGATGCTTTGGTCTGACCTCCCTTCCTGAGCAGAGGTGGTCCATGACCAGAGTAGCCATGATAGGCCAAAAGAGGTCAAAGGAGGTTAACTGTGAGAGGTTAACAGCCCTCCTCTGATCTGCTACATCAGTAGAAGAAGGTGTTGACTTTAGGGCACTCCCTAGGGAGCTGGAGTGAGAGGTGACTGAATGGAAATTTCATCTGGTTACCGAACAAGGAGCTAAGCTCAGACTTCTGGAAAAGCAGGCTTTCCAGAGACAGGTGGATGATCACGATGACAAGTGTGCATGCGCAGCCCTTGACAGCATGTCTGGACCCAAACTAATTAAGCTAAGCACTTACCAAAATTGCTTTCCATTGTGAGTGGGCAGGAAGCAGTCCAGCCTGCTAAATCTACAGGCTAGACTGGCTCGTGGTCCAGGTTCACCACTCCGTATGTATGAACTACCTCCAGGAGGGCCCGAATGACCATCCAAAGGCCTGAAGCTTTCTCCACTGGGCCTTCTAACAAAGGAACATTTGAAATAACTCTTACAAATTGGCACTTTCCACTCTTTCATCACCAGGCACTCTGCTGAGCGGGTCTCCTATGTTGTTTCTAATACTCACAAAACCCTGGGAGAGGTCACGTAAGCCCCACTTTATAGATAGGAAACCAAGGCTCCAAAAGTTAAATAAATTTCCCTAGGAAAATGGAAGGTTCAAGACCAGGTCTGTCTGAATTCATAGCCTCTGCCCTTTTTATCACCCTGCCTCTGGACTAGAAAAGTTGATGCCTTTCAGCAGCTGATGGAAAACTGATACGGGCCTGGGGACATTTCTATCATGTATGTATGAGCTACTGGAGCATCCTTCAGTGTGGCCTTACATCATCAAATTGGACCACTTCCTTTCTGCTTGAGGCACACAGCACAGTGCACAGTGGATAGGAGCACAGAGCCTGGAGTCTGTGTGCCTGCCCAAGCCCCAACCCCTCCTCCAGCTGTCTCTGATGTCTTTGCCTGGGTACTTAGCATCACTGTAAAGTAGGGCTGATGATGAAGTTGTTGTAAGTTGTGATACGGAGATCACCACCTGGCATCCAGTTTGTTAAATAAGGTCCCCCATGCTGCCTTGAGATTCTCCAGGTAGGACCTGTCTATTGCCTCCTCACCCTTGAGAGCCCCAGTAGCATTATTTCCAAGAGAGTGTATTTGTTTGCATTCCTTGGAAACTATAATGAACCTCTCTTTCTAAACTATGAAGAACCCCAAGGGCATTTGTGAGAGGCAGATAAGGGGGCCTGACTTTTCAGTTTGGGGGTCATATTTTGCAAATCCCTTCTAATCTCAGGAGAGGAAGGAGTCTGCACTCTTCGGAGTTGCTTTAAATGCCACCCGTGGATCTTAGCATCTTTCTCCCTGTGGAGTCTTTACATTCCATGTCACCATCTCCTTCAAGCTCAATTACTGAATTTTTTCTCTACATTTTCTCCCAATCCCCTTTTGTCTTATATAGATGATGTGGGGTTGCTGAAATCCCCTTAAGAGGCAGGTCACTGTTATTCTGACAGGTGGCCAGCGTTAAGCCTGCCTTCATCTCCATCACTTAAGTAAATAAATACTGTGACCCAGGTCTTAAGTAGGGAGAAACAGAAGCTGGGAGGATTTGGGATTTGTCACTTGCAGATAAAACACTTGCTGTGCCCAGAATAATGCCCCCTCCCCCAGCCCTCCACCAGCAAGGATGTGCTGCTCCAGTGGAGTGAACATCCATCTTTTATTTTGGTTTCCCAGTATCTTTTCGTGCCCTGTTCCCACTTTCCTAAAAGTTTTAAGTACATTTTGTTTAATTATTAAACCAAAGTGAATTAAGGTCTACTTTGTTTTGAGAATTTGGCTGTAAGCTGAGGCATTTGGAAACACTGCTGGGCATGGAACAGGAGGCAATGGGATGTGGGGAGGGTTCCAGGACTGGACATTCTTAATGGGTGGTTTTAGAGAAGGATTTAGAGAAGGTATTCAACCCACTTCTGGATGTCAGCTTCCTAATGCAAAATGTTTTTTCTTTTACTTTGTGATAAAGTAGCAAGATTGCTGCCTGTGTCCACTCTGACAAGGCTCTTCCAGAAGCTTAGAGCTGTTTTCCCTTCCTTTTCAAGATGTCACCTCTACCATTTTGTTCCTATCCTGCCTTTCCATGGAAAGATAACCATACTGATTCAAAAACCTCTCTGATAAATCTTCCTCTTCCCTGGTGCCCATTGTAAAGTCAGCCTCTACAACTCACAAGAAGTTCAGAGAGGGTCAGTAGCACCACCATGGTCACAGAAAATCAAGAGATAGCCCCACATTGGCATTTGGGCTCTTAACTTTGAGCATGAACTGCTTTTTCAGTTTGATATTCAGGAATAATCAAAGATGGAGAGATCGATTTGGCCAGACATAATGTGATTTTGTAGCAGAGAAAAACATGCCATCTGTGACTTATTATTATTAAACCAGATTATTTAAAACAAAACAAAACAAAACAAAACAAAACTTAAGAATCTGACCTCCAGGTGTTCCCAAGAAGATTCACTTTCTTTCCCCTCAACTAGTCCACATATAACAGTTCTGATGGGCACCCAATTCCTCCTCCCACAAGAGAGATGTTGCTCTTTGTCACATGTTTTGACACACATGTTTATGTCCAGTCTGGAAGACATTGGGTATCAGTAAGAACCCCTGACTTTGAAATTGGATGTGCTTGCCTTCTGATCTCACTGATGGCTATCTACCATCTGGGTAACCTTGGACATGCTACTCTACTTCCCTCAGGCTCAGACTCCACACCTGTATAATGGGGATAATTCCTACTTCATGATGGATTTGTCAGAGTTGTTATGATAATATCACTAAGTTCCTGGGCCCAGGGAGCTATTATAATACACAGAAGATTTTATTATGCTGTCATTCATAGTTTCTTAAAGCAAAAGAAAAAAGGGGGGGGGGGGCAAAAGGAAACATTTAGCTTCTTTTTCCAGGTTATTCAGAGCCCCTCACAAGAGAAAGTGAATTCCTTCAGCTGGACGGAGTCAAGGTTGTAGAGCTACAAACTCAAGCCATACATAAATCGAGCTTTTTAAATTCCTCCCTCTCTCTCTCTAAACTATAAGACAAAACATTTGTAGTAGGTTCTTCTTGACTCCTCCTCATTTCCTTCCTGAATTAAGGATGTCTTACAAGACAAAAATCTTGAGGTAAAAGGCCTTTCATATCTGAAAGCATCTATATCTGGGTAATGGTGAGAGAGAGAAATGCATTTCCATTAGGAAGCATGGCCACAGTGGTACTAAAAGCACGAACAGACTAAACACGCGAAGGCAGAGAGCCTGCACCCATCAATCAGCTTTGATTTTTATGAAGCCACGGTTACCATGCGGTGCATCCGAGTGCTCTCAGAGCCCGCTTACCAGGGGAAGGGGCCTGTAATTTCATAGCCCATTTCTGTCCTGACCTTAGTGGCTGACCTTGAGAATAGGTTGAGTTTTTCAGTAGAAGCTTCTGAAATAGCAAATGACTTGGAACCCAAATGCTCCATGCTTGGGCTCACCAACATGCCCTTGCATACACTGGCTATAATGCTTAGGTACCAGCTACTTAATTCTTAAAAAGGACTTATATTTCCTGGAAGCCTTCCCTGAATCCTCCTACTCATACCCAGAACACTTCCTTTTGGTACTGCCATAGCCCCCACAAGCATTTCTACCTATACCATGTTCTGATTGTTGCTGTCTGCCTGCAAGCTACATGAGGTCAGCGGCCAGGTCTTCTGTTACTGCATTCCCAGCATCTAGGTCTGAAGAATGCTTTCTCAGTGAATTAATCAATGTTTGGCAGACAATAGCCAGGTATGTGAGAAAGGTAGGAGAAACTAATCACAGATAAAATCGACAGACATCTGAACACTGTAGGGCTAGTGGCGTACTCGTAAGCTTCAGCTGCAAAACTCCATTCTTGTCACTAAAGGTCCTTGTAATTTGGTGAAGAAAACAAGATATTGCCACATGAAGCTAAATAGCAGTTAAGATTTAAATAATAGTTCAAAACAGCAATGAAAGGAAATCAGGGCCTGTGATAGTCAGGTTTGTCCAGTTCTGTGAGTAGCCATTGTTATGAGAAGTGCCAGCTGGGGATTTAAGTCTCAGACAAGGCACTGGCAGCTAACCCAGGAGAGGAAGTCTGAGTGATAATGATAATGTCAGTCCCATGCAGCTTCATTCCTGCAGGAGAAAAACCGGTCTGGCCAGTGGCAATTCCAAGTGTGTCACGTAGCTGGTTTGTTTTCTTAATTTACTCTATGAAATGGTTTTCTCTAATGGCATGCCATTGACGAAATGCACCATAATGTCTCCATCCATCACCTCCAAATGCTTTTGCATGCATCAGTTGTTGACTTGTTTTCTCCCGTTCAGCACATAAATGAGAGGAATGATTTATCCAAGGCCACCAGTTACTCTTATGTGGAATCTGAAATAGCTCTCTGGAGAAATACTGCACTAAGTACATGTTTCTTTATGCTGTTCTCAACTTGTGTTAGAGGGTGACTTTGGCCTGGGCTGTACTGCTGTCCTTCTGACCAGTGTTTCCCGGGTAGCTAGTCCAGGTGTCCCCTGTGGTCTGTGACTCTCAGATGTAAGAGCTTGTGTTCCTGTGAGTGTGACCACTAAATTTGGATTACGGGATATGGTAGCCAAGGCTTTGGCCTTTGAAGCTGTGTATGGGCATTTGAACAAGCAGTGATTCCCACCCCCCCCCCCCCCATGAGCTCTCTTCAAGTCACACTCACCAGGAAGAGAAAAGGTATTTCATGCATGAGTGCAGTTCCCCTTCCTTCTTTCAATTTGCCCCACTTCCTTGAACTCTCCATGCTGGAGACTTCTGGCCCCTAACCCCTCAGTTTTGCATAGATTGGGAGATCAGAAATAGAAGAACAGGAACGTCAAGATAATTCTTATCTGCTGCAGGTTCCTTGAGCGGAGGCATGGTATGACATTCTCTAAATAAGGTCTTCAAGTACTAACTTGAACATGAGAAGGGGCACCTCCACAAAGTTTTTGTCTTATTAGATGATGGTGATAATGAAATTAACAGTTAGAAGCATCAAATAATACAGAGACCCTGAAATGTTAAACACAGTACTCCTATCTGTAGCATTAATAAATTGTGGCGAGATGTGAAATACTAGGTTTATCTTAATTCTTAACGTAAAAAGTTGAAAAATACAGCTTGGAGGGTTTCACCTGAGAAATTTGTTTAAATATATTTCGTAGAAATAAGAAATAAGAAAAATGATACTTTTCACTTCGTATTAAAGTTTCTCTCATGAAAGTGTGTGTCTGTGTGCGCACGCGCGTGTGTGTGTCTACTTCAACAATATTATGCCCAATATATAACCAATTAACCTTTTTCCTTGACTGGCTATATTTCTGGTTACCAATGCAATTGAAATAAGATGTACAGAAGGGTAAGAACTTTCCTTATATTGTTTTCTAAAGGACTAAATAATGAAAATTAAAAATCTGGAGATAATCATAAGACCACTAGTTGCCTTGGGAGTGATATGTTGGTTTCACATCATATGAATGGAAGCTATGTGTTCTGCAAAGACTCAGAAACTAAGGTAGATGGACGTGTATTTCTCCTGCATTTGCATTTAACAGGTCACCTTCCCGAGGAAAGGTGAGGTCTATGGGTTTCGCATCCAGGAATGGCAGTAAAATTATTTGAGTTTAGAGATTGCTCAGAGAAATTTACTCAATAAAAAAATAAAGTGCGGATGGAGGAGTGGGGGAAGGAAGGAGAGAAAGCAAGAGATCCGAATCCAAACCTGAATGAACCTTTTGACTTCCCAGGTTAAGAGGTGTGACCTGTGCATGTCGTTTGATCACTTTCTTTCTCTAAACTATGAATTGATAGATTTTTCCTCTCTGATGTTAGGACACCCTCGGACAAAGGGGGCAAGTGAGTTGCCTGGTGGTTTTATTAATAGGAGGTCTGCTGGCTTTTGTGGGGGAAAGGAGAGCCAGACCCCTCATCACAGTCTCTATGTGTTGGCTTTTTCCAACACAGTCAACACAATGGCACATGGGAACCTATTTGGTGAGGATGTTCCTCTTACAGAAGACTTTTCCTAAGAAATAAATTATGTATCTCTGGCGAAGTGACAATATGCAGGCTATTCCAGCTATACTTGTGGATTCAGCAGTATCCCATTTATTGATATGAATATTTATATCCACACCAGTAGTGTTGCGGTTGTTGGTAGTATTTGCAGTGAATGGCTTGGCTGGGATGCTGAGGACATCACCTACTGTTTGTAAAGCTCAGCATTCTCAAAGCTATTTAAAGAACCCCTTCATCCCTACCACTCTGGCCCAGTGTTAAAAGTAATTCAATAGAGGCATTCTCCTTTCATTACCACCCCACCCTCCCCCAAATAATTACTGCTGACCTAGAGGCCTTCTGGAGGTAGATGTATGTTGGTCATTTTTGTTTTTTTATGCAGTTCTCTTTCATCTGAAAATTTTGTAAAATTGTAATTGTCTTTCCCCAGTTGAATCTGTATACAGTTCTTTTAGTTTGCTACAAAAATGTTTCTACTACTTCCCTGAAGAGATTCTGTTTTAGTCCTTATTTTAATTTTTTTTTAACGTTTATTTATTTTTGAGACAGAGAGAGACAGAGCGTGAATAGGGGAAGGGCAGAGAGAGAGGGAGACACAGAATCTGAAACAGGCTCCAGGCTCTGAGCTGTCAGCACAGAGCCCAATGCGGGGCTCAAACTCACGGACTGCGAGATCATGACCTGAGCCAAAGTCGGATGCTTTACCAACTGAGCCACCCAGGCACCCCTAGTCCTTATTTTAGAAAGGAGGTTTGGAAGTGGGGTGGCACACCCAATAGATGTCTTTCAGGTGTTTTTAGTGGCCAGGAACATATAGCTGGGGGATATTAGATTGAGGCCAGGGAAGCAAATGTATATCTCTACATCCATGCACCAGATAACTAATATTTATCGTGTAGGCACTCTGTTTAGCATAAGTCCTCAGCCCGGAGTTGGGCCAAAGAGAGTCTGCAACCAAAGCTTTAACTACCTGGTCTAACCTGAATCAGAGCAAATGTACCTGTGTTCCTCCAAGTGACGTGTTTGAAAATCAGTGATGCTACTCCATTTTCTCCACCTGCTGTCCTGTAACACACAGGCTCAATCTCCTGTAGTGGCTTTTGCTGGCCACAGCTTACATTTCATAACTTTCATTTTTGGGCCATGATGTGTGTGAACAGAAACTGTGTCAGTAAATTCATTTAAGAAGGTTTGATGACAAATATGTTTTATTGGAAAAAGAAATGAATACAAAGCAATTGGCCTTTGGATCATGTAGTTAGGAGTGCATGTCTATAAGCCAGAGAAGTCTGGCTAATGTTACATCTCAAAAGTTAAAGTTTTAGGCCTTTTGACGCTTTCAAAGTTTGGATGATATCTCTTAAAACAGATATGCACTCTCTATTCGTCAAGGATTTAGAACTTCACTGGCTAATACTAACATTGATATCAGCAAAGTATGTTGAAAGGGACACCCACATAATGAAGAATGGAATATAATTCCCATGGTTCTGGACCTTAACTACTTTAAAGCTTTGAGACAGTGCTGAATTTTCCTAATGTTTTAGGATCCCTCCTTTTTCTCCCAAATAAGTCAGTCACAAAACTCCTCTCCACAAATATGTCTCTCTAATTACAATTAAAGAATTAACTACAAACTCAAGACTTTACATATTTCTTCACAACAGCGCTAAATTTCAAGACTCTGTTTGTGAGGCCGAGATATATATATTCTTTTTTTTTCCAGAAATTTTCTGTCTTTTTAAAAAGCAGTATCTTAAAGGTTAGAGATTATGGCCATAATTTGATTTCCACAATTTATAATCTTTAGCTGGTAGTTCAGCCTTTTTTTTTTTTTTTTTTTTTTTTTTTGAGATTCTACTGAGGTCTTCATTGCAAATGAAGTCTCTCTAATCTTCACCATTGTCCATTTACACATGAGTAAATATGTTAAACTATTCGTAAAATGATAAAATAATTCTGAAGATAAATGCAAAATGACTTTTACGAAGACCCGAAACAGTACATTACATTCTACTCTGAGTAATGTCTGCCAACATTCCAGAGGCTGGGGATTTGATAAAACACCAATTTAAAGGATGGGGAGAAATGATTCTGTGAGTGAAGAATTCCAGTTCCTTGGGTTGGAAGTCTAATTCTAGAGGGAAGGCGAAACATACAATTTTTTCTTACCTTTGTAATTCAGCAATTCCTAAGCTAATAAATTAGAGTAAGTGGTTAGTCTGAGACATAGAGAAAATTGGATACAGCATGAAAAATTAACAGCAGTGTTAATGAGAAAATGGTTGGCTTATAAGTCCTATGCTTGAATTTAGTATGCAGAGTGATTACGTCTTCATAAAGTTGTTTATTATTATTTAAAAAAAAAAGTATTCGATCTCTTTTTAATGTTTCCAGATCCTACCAAGGTCAAAGAAGACAATCTCTGCTTTGTCACATTATGTTCTGGTATAAGGGTTGATAGTTTAATGAAATTGTTATAGAAGAGCCAGCAGCCAGTGTGCATCAGACTTGTGTGTGTCACTGGGAGAGCATCTTTCACAAACAATTAGCTCTTTATAAGACATATGATAGTCCTCACATTTATCACATATGTCCCATGCCTCCTGAATAAAAACACCATTTGCAACCAACCAAAATTAATCTGGGTCCAGTTGAAGAGAAGGAAGTCAACCCCTAGTTCCTTGTGGGGAGTTAACTCTTTCAAGTCTGATACATATCATTTTATGCTCTTTAGTTGGTAGATCTTTACCCATTTGTACACATTTGTACTAGCAAAGGGCTATTTCTTATAGTAAAGGAAGTTTAATACATCTCTCTTGTCTAAGTGATACTGGATAGGAACCAAAATTCACTCTAATTCACTTTGAAAAAAGGTGGGGAGGGTCATTTAAAGGATACAGACATAATAAATGCAAGAAACAAGCAAGCCTAGCAAGAGAACAAACCAAGAATCTTGAGGCACGTCAGTAGTAGTTGTTCATGGATCTTTTATCTGATGCTTAATAAAAAATATTATCTGATCATCTTCTTCATAATCAAGGAATTGGTACCCCAGGTCATGTGTCCAGCCCTGATATAATCAGCAATAGAGTCACGTAAAACCTAGAGCCACCCCTTTGGGGAACGAGTGGAATAGGTTGGGTTTAGGTCAGCAGTATACTAATGAGGACAAACATTACATATTCTTGTCCAAAGCCCCACACAATTTCATCCCTAGCACCTTCCCAATAACTCATTGGTGTGGCCATGAAGGTTAGCTGAAAGAATATAAGTGATAGAGGTTAAGTCTGTCTCTGCTACGGAAAGGGAAAAAGGCTACAATAATTCATAGCCCTTGATGTGGTCATAGGGATCATAGTACCCCATGTTTATTTATAAGGATAATGAGTTATTAAAAAATCCCCAGACCAGTTTTCCTTGTTTCCTACAAATTAGAGAAATAGATTAGTGAAACTCAAGGAATAAATCATACCAGCTAATCTATGAAGCATCTCTTGCAAGATGTTTTGCCCTGCCCATATTAAAGATCCATAATAGACAGATTTTTAGTCACATGGTTAAGCTAAGTCATACGGTATATGGTTGAAAAGATGAATCTGAGATGATAATGGTGGCGAATAGTTCACATTTTTAGTATCATGTTTGGAACACGGGATTTGGGGCCAGGCAGATTTGGTTCAGGACAGGATTCCATCACTCACTAGCTATGAGATTTTGATCAAGTTTTAATCTCTTTGAGCCTCAGTTCCCTCCTCATTAAAATGAGTGATAACAGTACTGATCTCATAAGATTATTGAAAGGAGTCAATGAGAAAATGGATGCAAAGAGCTTAGCATGGTGCCTGGCACATATGTGCTACCATTATCAAATCATTTATTAGACCTTTTTATATATTCCAATGGTTGATTTATGACTTATCTCCCTTGTCCTTTTCTACACTCTTTAAATTCACTCTGCATGTGCATGCATAACTTTTCTAAATAAGCAAACAAAAAAAAAAAAAAAGAACATTTGATTAGTGATTGAGATGAAGATGATTGTGTATACTGGGCACTGAAATAGAAATGTGAACAAAGAAAGAATGGAAGCTGGTCAGATGTAGGAAGTTGTGACTCTGAGTTTGCAAGTAAACCTGAGATTTCCTTCAATAAATTTGGTTTCCTCCTCGGTCTCCTTGTTTTGTTAAGCTGAAATACAGAAAGAGAAGGCACTTGTTCAAGACCAGCTCTGAGAACCAAACCACCAGCCACTTGCAAAACTTAAATTTATAGCACCCATAAAATGTATAGTTATTATGTACAAGCATAAGGAATAAAAAGTCTCGAGGATAAGAAATTTAATAAAAATTGCAGATACAGCCAGCTGCTAAAGGCTGGAATGGGAATATTTTCAGCAGTGGATATGTGCCGCCGTCAAATGCTTAAATCCATACGGAAGGGGCATTCAAAAGGCTGTTGAGGGGTCAAGTTGCTCCAAGTATTTTGCAAGGTTATATTGTCCGTGAATGAATGATTTTACTCAGGGGAGTCAGAGGACAGAGTACTCTCTTAGTCCCCAAGGAGTCTTATCTGTTGTGACTAGCAAAAACCCCAAGTAGGAAGATGGGTCAGCGATCTGAAATCCAGGCCTTGCTGGAATGCGTTGATCCTTAGAAGTAAGCGTCTCAGTATGATAAATACGAACTCCTCAAGCCCGTTAGGGAATGGAAATTTAAGAACCGGTTAGGTCAAAGATCAGGAAATTTATGACGATTATCTGCGGTTACAGTGGAGAGTGTTTGAGGATGGTTTAAGCCAAAGAGTCCAGTGCCTGTAAATCTTGAGAGTGATATTAATACCTCTGTGAGCATGTGTGTACAACGTTTCTGAAAAGATTAATTGCAAAGGCCAGTTCCCAGGAAAGACAAGCAGGTAATTGGCATTTAATTAATGAGAATAAGTTATATTAAATTAAAGACTTAAAATCCTTGATTATTTATCTTCCTGTAGCCAGTGTGACAATCTACTCTTAGATTATTAACTCAGCACTGTTTTTCAAGAGGTCAAACTGAACCTTCTGTTCAGACTGTATAAATAAGAGTATGTTTGCATCTCAACCATGGGAACAAAATAACTTTTGGGAAATCACAGAGGGCTTTTTTTTTTTTTTTTTTTTTTTTTTTTGAGGGCTTTTTTTTTAAATATAAATACTTTCTTGAAAATTAAATCTAGCTGAGGATTCAAGGTATTCCCAGGCATATCCCATACTTCTAGAATCAGAAGAGTTGACATGAACTATTGTGTAGTAGAAAGGTTGTGAGCTTGAGGGTCAGTCTGACCTGGGGGTAAGTCCTGGCTCAGCCTCATTAATTACATAACCTTGGGCATATTATTAAAATTCTCTGAGGTTCACTTCTCTTATCTTCAGAAATGGGAAAATAATACCTACCTGAAATACATTGTTTGAAAAATTAAGTAGAATAAATTTCCATGGTCCAGTGTCTATATCACATAGATAGTTTTCAATAAAAGATTTTTCTCTTTACTTTCTCCTTCTTTTGTAGCACCAAATGACAGCAGTTAGAAAATTATTCCATAACAAAGTTGGAGAACTCATTCTATTTCAATTTAACAATTGCTATAATGATACATTACTCAAGGCAGTGTGGTTTTGGTGCCTTCACCAAAGGCACCATAGGTATATACTTGAATGGAATAGAATCGAAAGTCCAAAATAGACTTGTATAGTATAACCAATTCTTTTTTTTTTTTTTTTTTATGAAGGTGCAAAGGCAATTCAATGAAGAGAGGCAGGTCTTTTCAATAAATGATGTTAGAACAATTCAACTTGAAAAATAAATAAATGTGATTGTGCAAAAATAAGTAAACTTAGGCCTAAACCTCATATCTTATACAAAAATTAACTCAAAATGAATCTTTGATTGAATTGTAAAGCATAAATCTGTGAAACTTTCAGAAGAAAACATAAAAGGAAATATTCATAACTTGGAATTAGGCAGAGTTCTTAGAAATAACATATTCTAAGCATATTCTAAAAAAGAAAAAAAGGTAAGTTGTACTTCATTAAAATCAAAAACTTTTGCTCTGTCAGACACACTAGATATTGAAAAGACAAGCTACAGGCTAGGAAAAAGTATTTGCAAATCACATTACATCTTATAAGCTAGAATGTATTTTTAAAAGTCTAAAAAATCACATTAAAAATGATAAAAGATTTAAATAGACACTTTACCAAGGAAGAGATATGGATGGCTGATAAGCCCAAGAAAAGATGTTAAACATCATTAGCCATTAAGAAAATGAGATGCCACTACTTGCAAATTAAAACCGTGTGATACCACTGCATGCCTGTCAAATGGCTAAAAAAAAAAAAAAAGTAAAAGAATGGGAAGAAAAAAAGAAAATTTGACAACACCAAGTGTTGATGAGAATACAGAACGACTAGAATTCTCATGCACTAATGATAGGAATGTAAAATGGTACAGAAACCTGAAAAATGACTTGTTTCTTATGAAATTAAATATACATCGATCATACGACCTAGCAAACCCACTCGTGGGTATTCACCTTAGAGAACTGATTACTTAGGTTTACACAAAATACCTGTACACAAATGTTTATACCAGCTCTTTTTTCAATCACCAGAAACTGGAAACAACTCAAATGTCTCAGTGGGTGAATGTTTAGACAAACTGTGTGACATCCATACAATGGAATACAACTTGGCAATGAAAAAGAATAGGCCATTAATACACACAACAACTTGAATGAATCTCAAGGAGATTATGCTGACTAAAAGAAGACCAAAAAGTTTATATTCTGTATGATTCCATTTATATGATAATGGCAAAATGGCAAAATTATAGCGATCAATGATTGCCAAGGATTAGAGTGGGGGTGATATGTGACTTTAGTTGGGCAGAGTGGGGAAGTTTTGGGGTGTGGGGGGGCGGAAAGGTGATGGAACCATTTTGTACCCTGACTGTGATGATAGAGGTTGTTAACATAAATCTGTACATCTGTTAAAACTCAAAGAGCCACATTCTTCCCACCCTCAAAAAAGTCAAATTGACTATATTAACTTTTTAATAAAGTAAAAAGAAAGAAAATTATTCCAGCAAGAAGTCATTTTGACTTCTGATAAATAAGACATAACACCCTAGAACTCTGGAACTCTTCTGTAAGTATAGTTTATTCATTTATTGGACAAATGTTTACTGAGTGCTTTCTATATGTCCACATTATTTTAGGTGCAGGGGGTGAAGTACTAAATGAAAACCCATGGGACCATGAATCACCATAAATAATAACCATATAGTACATCAATATAAATACTATGGTAAAAGTAATAGGATATTGGGAAAGGTAGGGTTGACATTTTATGTAGCGTGGTTGTAGAGAACAATTGAACCATAGACACAAAGGAAGAGAAAGAACAAGTTATACGAATATCTTGGGATGAATGTGCAGGCACAAGGGGAAATCCTAGGGGCAACTCCTCCACTATGGTACACAACACTGGTCAGAGTTAAACCACTCTAGTTGAAACGAAGTGAGAGATCCCTAGAGAATCCTTTGCAGAATTCTAGGGTTAGGATGAAGAATGCAATGCAAAACCACTAAGCCAACCCAACCCTATAAAGAGCTTATTTGGTTTCAAGCAAAGAAGAATGCTCTCCTAGGTAAGAAAAATCCCTGACCCAAGGACAAGATGAACTCTTTGAAAATCCTACCAGTTGGAGGCAGGCTTTAGGTCTAGATGATAAAGCCAAAGTTACCTAAAGACCACAGAGACTATGTCCAGTGTGAGGTGGGGGCAGAAACCAGCTTATCCAATATCAAGGACATGGAGGGGAGCAGACTGGCCACTGGTATCTTTCAGTGATGCTATGGTTACCCACTAGGTGTGGTGGAGAAGCAAGACTAACCCAAATGATTCATAATTGATTTGGGACAGGGGATCAACCGTGGATGGAAGGTGATCCCAGATTGGCTGCAAATTGTAGATTCCCAAATTCAAGGCATAGATTGTTAGAGAAGTAATGGCTGGGAAAAACCCTAAGATTGACAGAGGCCAGCAGGAGGGACAATGGCTGATGAGAAACAAGTCGATGAAAGACTGGGACAATTGTAGAATGCAAAATATTGGATAATGTGACTGGAAAGAAGCTAGTGGACACATCAAAGCTGATTTGACTTGATCCCTGACTGAGCACAGCTGAAAATATCCCCAGATACTGCTTCTTCCCTCCTCTAGCCTCAATGGCTGTTTCTTGAATTTGTCTTGAAGATGGACAGACCTTCAATGAAAAGCATGAAAACTCCTATCAGTTTGTCCACTACTATCCTACTCTCTTCTGAACTATAGCTCAGGAAAATCCAAAAGAACCCGTCCCCTTTAAGAACCAGGAGCTTGCAGGGACTGGCTCCCTGCCAGTGTGGAAAAGTAGAACGGTAGACATTTAAAGCCCTGTTTGAAAACTGTCATTTTTCCAACAGCCTCAGATGGGGTGATTAATCAAGAAGCAATTCCAGAGAGAAGCCATCTTCTTTACCTACTTAAATCTCCCAGGTTAAGTTGTATTTTAAGCTCTGGCTTATTTTTAGACAAGTTTGTTGCTGTTGTCTAACCCTATGTTAAAGCAATTATTGTCTGCGAGGGTCATGCAGAGTTCAGTAGAACTGAAAAACTCACAGCCTTTAGCACTAATGGGGTGAGTAGCACATTCAGGGTCTTTTCCTTAAAGGGGCAGAGCAGAAAGAACTGCCAATAGGACAAAACATATTTAACATTTCAAGAGAGAAGCTGCTGCTTTTTTGGCCTCTGGCAAAGACCCCAAAATCAAACAAAAAAACTTTTGAAGTCAAGTCTGATCTTCCACATGCCAGCACTCAAAAAATATTGTTGAACTTGTTATTTGAACTCAAGTGGCAAATTAGAAATTCAAAAACTGGAGGGAAGAGAACTAGTATATTTTGTTTTTTTGTTTTGTTTTGTTTTTTTTTTTTTTTTTTCAACGTTTATTTATTTTTGGGACAGAGAGAGACAGAGCATGAACGGGGGAGGGGCAGAGAGAGAGGGAGACACAGAATCGGAAACAGGCTCCAGGCTCTGAGCCATCAGCCCAGAGCCTGATGCGGGGCTCGAACTCACGGACCGTGAGATCGTGACCTGGCTGAAGTCGGACGCTTAACCGACTGCGCCACCCAGGCGCCCCAAGAACTAGTATATTTTGAACACCTACTGTGTTCCAGTTGCTTTGCCTAAATTACCTGAATTCTCACATCTACCCCTTTGCTGTAATTGTATATTCTATTATTAAGAGTACTTTGCAGGTGAGGAAATTGAGACTCAGAGAGGGAAGTATTTTGCTCAGGATTACACAGTGAGTAACTGGCAGAGCCAGCATTAGAACGCAGTTTGGTCCCACTATAATATGTGGACCCTTTTCACACTACTCCCTGGCCCACCTTCCAGCACAACAGTAGGGTTTTAAATGTCAGGGTAACTGGGGACGTTGAATTTTTCTTTGTTCTTTTAGATTCTGGAAATATATATTAAGATACTTATTTCAGACAACTCTCTTTAATTGGAATTCTGTCTCTTTGAGAAATAATGAGAAATAATACTTATGACTAAATATCAGATATCGAAGCAAAATGACATTCCTCATTGAATCTACACAGAACACACATATACACATAATTAAAAATAAAAATAAAATATTCAATTATTGGGGCGCCTATGTGGCTCAGCCAGTTAAGCGCCCGACTCTTAGATTCGGCTCGGGTTGTGAGCTCTTGGATTCATGAGTTTGAGCCCCACATCAAGCTCTGCGCTGGGAGCAGGGAGCCTGCTTGGGATTCTCTCTATCCTTCTCTCTCTGCCCCCACCCCCCCCCCCTCGTGCTGTCCCTGTCTCCCTCAAAATAAATAAATAAACTTAAAAAAAAAAAAGATTCCGTTATCATCCCATTTTACAGAGAAAGAAGCTGAAGCCTAGAGAGTTTATGTCTCTTGTTTATATATGACAGCCAGTGCATGGTAGAGCCAGAATTCAAACCAAGCATTTTGATTGGAGAACCTACTCTTCTCTGCTGTTTCATTAGGTGCCATGGTACCTCCCCTGACAGATAATATTCCACATTTCCTCAGTGAGGAACCTAAGGACTGATCTGCAGCCTTTCTGCAGGGTGCGGCAGCAGCTCAAGAAAAAGAATGGAATGCTTATTTGAGCAGGCTGTAGACATTCTCTCCCTAGCTTCTGGGACCTGCAGTCCTTGTGTGGCATGGCTGTGGTATGTTGCTTAATGGCTGCGAATTCCTTCCATTCCAGCGTCCGGGCCCCTTTGCCCTATAATTTTGCACCTTCCACTGTCTAGGAGGAGAGTCTATCTCTCCACCCCTCGATTCTGGACTGGGGTTGTGACTTACTGGGACCAATCCACTTCCACCATCTTTGAATGCTTCCCAGAGGCCACCATACAGAGAAGCTGATCTAACCTACTGAAGATGAGGTGTCAAATGGGAGAGAAGTGAGGCATCCCAGCCAACAGCCAGCACCCACTGCCACACATGCCAGGTGCACTACCGTCTTTATCTTTGAGCCCAGCTGGCCCTTTGGCCACGTGCAGCTGCCTGAGTGAACCCAGGCAGAAACCTTGGAGCTAATTCACGGAATCATGAAAAATAATAAATCATTGTTTTAGCCACATTTTGGGGTGGTTTGTCACACAGCAAAGATTAACTGAAACAGTGTTCCTTTGAAGTTCAGAGCAATGGAAGGGTGCACCCTTGGTCAACACACTTCTCTGGAACGCTCCAAAGGTTGCCACTGTTCACTCAATGAAATGAAGCCCTCCAGAATCCTGCCTTCATTACCATAAGCTCCTCCAGGGAACAAAGGATGGTTTCAGGGCTCTTTTATCCTTTAGGCCACATAGGCACCCGGACTATTAGATTGACAGCGTTTGAGATCTGAAAAACATTGTTCATATATATATATATATATATATATATATATATATATATATGGTTTTGGTTTTTTTTTTTAGTGGAAATTCAGGGTGTCTGGATGGCTCAGTTGGCTGAGTATCCAACTTGTGATATCTGCTCAGATCATGATCTCACAGTTCATGGGATCGAGCCCCAAGTTGGGCTCTGCACAGACAGCACAGAGCCTGCTCATGCTTTCTCTCTCTCTCTCAAAATAAATAAATAAACTTAAAAATAATAATAATAAATTTTTTAAAGTGGAAAATTAAAATTAAAATTAAAATAAATAGTTGAATATCTGAAAATGTAATAACATGCCAACTGGTTACTTACATTTCAACGCTCACAATGATACACAAAATATATTTAATGGGAACCATTGTACTTGAATAAATGACATAGGATGTTTCCCTAAAAGGTAGATGATCTGGGGCATAGGAAGATTTTTAGTGGCCTGGGCATTTTGTGTGCTGATGGATCTGGGAGCTCTGTATATTTGGCCATTAAGGTTTATCCAATGCCCCAAACTTTCACTGTGCTATACTCTCCTACCTTTGGGAAGAAGATAATTTATGGAATTCCTAAAACTAAGGGCACCCTATCTACCCATGTCAGTTACCAAAAAAGCCAGCCACACCTGCCTTAGCCTCTCAGATGCTATGTGAGGCAGATCAACGTGACTAACATCAGCAGAAAGGTCACAGAAAAGCAGTATGTTTTTTTCTTTCTAGAGAAACAGAGGATTGTGGGGCAAAGTGCATCATGGGATACTTAAATGAAGCCATTAAAGATTCCTAAATTGTTCATTAGCTAATTGAGAATTATTTAAAATCTAAATCCCACCAGAGGAAAGGAAGCAAGGAATACCTGAATTTCTGTACATCGTAACCACAGCCACACATTTGATGAGAACATAGAAGCAAAAGCTGGCATAGCAGTTTAGTAGGGGGACCAAAAGAACTCTATTGCCACATTAATCCACAAAGAATAGGTAATCTCCAGGATGCCATTTTCAAAGATGAGAATTTGCCATTTCCGCCTGAGTCGAGTTCTCAGTCTGGTTCTGCAAGTGACCACACACGCTATTTTTGTTCTGATATTCTATCTGCAGTATTTGGGAATATACCCATCCTTAATGAAGTTTCCTTAAATCCAGTCTATATAGCCCAGAGACTATGTTGCAAGGAGGGATCAGTCTTATTAGAGGCCATTAGGATCATTAACTAAACTCATGAATCACTCCTACAAAGCAACTGCTTGGTGGAGAGGCCCTGTTAAAAGCCAAGATTGCTCTTAATTTAATCTAGTGCAGGCAGTCCCCTGGAGAGTTGCCAAAGGGCTGTTTATGGGGATGGGGAAGTAATCAATACACCATCAGAGATGGATTCAAATAACTTAGGTCATGTTCATCTGAGGGAGGGCAGACCTTCTGGAAAGGGCATCTGTAACTGTAGTTGAGGGACAGAGAGGAAGGGAGGTGGGAAGGAAAGGAGAAGCAAGAAAGAATATGTTCATCAGGGGAATTTGAACATTTTTGTCCTAATCAGAACAATTAGGAAAAGTTGACAGGTTTCTTTAAACATGTTTCCTGTCAGATCTATTATTCCTAAGAGGTTCTTCAAAGGCCAGTTTGGTTGTTTCCCATCCATAGTTGAACATTCTGGAGCAGGCATGGAATTCCTGCATCAGGCCTTCCAAGCTTCTCATCCATAGCTTCCTAGCTCATTGATGGCAACTGACAATTCCTGTTCAGCCCAAGATGTTCATCTGCATTCAGGGAACTGAACAGGCTACACATGCCTTTGGGTAGACACATCCCACTGTTTAGATCATGTTTGGAAAATGAATAAGAGGAGTAACACAGACCTGAGCATGAGCAGGTTGTTTGTGCATTCAGCAACTATCTTTCTACACATGAGTCTATTTATTTTTACCCTTTCAAAAAGGCAATATTCACATATGCTAAAAATTTCAGGTTTACAAGAGGGGCTAAAGGGTAAAATATGTCTCCCTTCTACTCATCTTGACCCCTTTCCATGTATACTTTCCAGAGACAACCATTATTATCATTATTATTTTTTAACATAAGATAACATTCTTGGCACTGTTTACATTTTGCATTATTTTCACTTGACAATGTGTTTTGAACCTCATTCCTTGTGAGTATGCTTAGATCTGCCTCATTATTTTCAGTGGCCATATAGGATTCACTTTATGTACATTTAGGTTGCTTCTAGTCTTTTTTTTTTTCCTTTTCTTTTTTCTTTTTCTTCATCTCTTTCCTCCCCCTCTCCCTTCTCCTCCTCCTCCTCCTCCTTCTCCTCCTCCTCCTCCTCCTCCCTCTTCCTTCTTTTTTGGATGCTTTCTCAACACCTCCAAAGATTCTGAGGACAAGATGAATCAGATATGATCCTTGCCTCCTTAAAGATGCCCTAGTGTAGTGGAAGAAACAGGAATAGAAGAAATTAATTGATTATTTGATTAATTGTTGTGTGGGATACAATGCTGAAGTGAATCAAGAATTAGACACATAGGAGAAGACACACAATTCTCTTCGGTGGGGACACAGACGGCATCATGGAGGAGGAGACAGGGAAGCTCACCAGGTGGACATGTAGGGAAGAAGGCAGAAGATAACTCTGCCAGAAGAGGAAACAACCTGTGCCAAGGTGGGCCTAAGGGGCAACTTCAAGAAGGAATTACAGGAGGAAGAGAGAGACTGATCATCCACTGACCACAGAGGTTTGCAGACAGAGCTGGTTCCTTCTCTAAGCCTTAGCATCCCCAACAAACAAATGCTCCTTCCTGCACCTTCTTTCTCAAGCGCCCAAACCGCTTAATACACAAGCCTCAGGGAGAACATTCTCAGGCCTAAGCCAGGCTTCCTGGGCACAGAGTATTTGCAGCCCTTCGTGGGAGCGCGACTGGCTCCCTCCACTGTCCCCCTTCCCTCCCTCCTGGAGCCCAGGCGGGAGCCGTGCACCTGCCCCTGAATTGTGTTCAAGGCAGTTGCCGCCCCCCCGGAGCTGAGTGACACAGCAGGTGCCTCCAGCCTGCAGACAATTCCATATTTCAATGGAGCGTCGCCACCAAAGCTTATTATCTAGGGCAATAAAGTTTGGGATTAGGGGGATTCGGAATGATTGTGTGATTCTCCACAAAGCTTATCTTCTAATAGACCAGCTGCTTTATTAGGCTGCCCCCGCCCGCACCAGGCCCTTCCTAAAGCATCCCGAGTCCCAGGCAGCCGAAGGGGGCCTTGAAGGCGGCAGTGGCAGACAGCTGGGGGTATCATATCACCCTCAGTCTCCATCTGTGAGTGTTAAATTACGGGCGGCTTCCAGCTGGGCACACCCCAGCTCCCACCTTCCTCCCACAAAGCCCTCCCCACCGTGTCAATGTCGGGCATCTGCCAAGGACACGACATGGCTGCCCCTCCCCCATTGGTCCCCAACTCTGAATTCTGAAGGGGCCAGATCTGGGCATTTGTTTGGAGTGAGGGCCATCACTGTCACAGAGTGAAGTGCAGTGGAGAGCTGGACAGGAGGGGGCACCGTGGAAATTTCGTTTGCAGATGGGGCTCTGCTAGAAGTGTTCACTATAAGAAAAAAGGGGATAGGGTTGTGCAGGCAGAATCTCAAAAAACCTGGCATGCTTATCATACTCTTGATTATTTCCCCCCAAACAGGAAATTAATTAACCCTTAGTTGTTATGGGGGTCACTCCCACACCCTGCTCCATCCCACTGCTCAGTTTCTTTTCTGGCTGGTACAGAGCATGAAGACAGTGCCTCTCCAGCCCCATGTGTGCCAGCAGCACTGAGGCCACCCTCATTTCCTATCCCTCCCCAAGACCCCAGTCCCTAACAGAATATCTGTTCAGAGTAGGAGTTTATTAATAAGCATTCCTGTGCATGTTGAGAGGAATGTGGGAGTCTGCAGATAGGTTTGAGACATAATGAATGCATACCCTTGCTTTCTATGCTGGAAAACATGGATTCTACACTTACTTTGTAGGGCTGTGGTGAGGATTAGAAATAATGTGAGGCAAGTGTTGTTTCCAACATTTGGCACGAACTCAATGCATGTTGATAATAATAATAATAGTTATGATTATTATTATTGTTGCTTCTGCAGTCATTATATATGACGTGTAAACACATTTATTAACATGGACTCTATAACGATCCTACTGGCATGAGTGTGGGCAAGAATTATTGACTATAAATCTACCACAGTCAGAAGGGCTTGGCTGTTGTGAATGAGTTTGAGAGCATAACACGCGCTTGAGCAGTGATGAGAGGTCCATGTTCATCTAATCTGTGAGCTCTTTATTCATTTACTCAACAACCGAATCCTGAACTTCTATATGTGCTAGGCACTATCCTAGGCTTTTGGGGAAAACAACAGTAAGTGAAAATCTAAAAGTCCTTGCCCCTGTGGAACTCCTATTCTTTGGGCGAAGAAAGAAAATAAAATGTAAATTTAAAAAATAATTTCAAATTGTGATAAATGCTATGAAGACAATAACCAAGTGATAGGATAGAAGATGACTGACAGGGTAGGGTGGGTGGGTGACATTAAGGAGGGTAGTGAAAGAAAGAGTCTCTGATGGGAAAACATTTGGGTGAAAACCTAAGCAATTAGAATGAGGCAGGCACGTGAAGATCTGGAAATGCTCAGGCAGAAGAAACAGCAAATGCAGAGCTTTGAGCTTCCAGTAAGAGAGAGGCAGAAAAAGAGGCCAGTGTGGCCGTAATTGGTGAGCAGAGGGCGAGGGACTGGGGCAAGAGCCAAATCACGAAAGTCCTTGCAGGTTCTGGTAAGAGTTTGAATTGTTTTTTTTTTTTTTTTTTTTTCCAGCCTTATTGAGGTGTAACTGACAAATCAAACTGTAAGATATTTAAAGCGTATACTGCGGTGATTTAATACACATTTGCATTGTGAAAGGATTCCTCCCAACTAGTTAATTAAAACATCCATCACCACACACGTGCACACACGCACACACACATGTGCATGCGGGCGCACACACACACACACACACACACATACACACATATAGGTGAGAACATTTCAGTTCTACTCTCTTAGCAAATTTCAATTTAGGATTTCATTCTAATTGCTATAGGAAGACAGTGAAAGGTTTAAGTAGTCAAAGGACATGATTTCATTTATATGTCGGGAAGGTCCTTCTGGCTAGTAATAGTGCACTTGCATGAAGACCCTTCACAGCATCGTCAACACAAATGTTACCACCTATCATGAAAATTCAAACACCCAGGACAGTAGAAGGCCTGATCCACAAGTGACCTGGCTCTGGAAACTAATATAAGCAAGAAGCCCAAGAAAAGCCTGTGCTGAAGATTAGCTGTAAAGCTGTGTCGACATTGTGTTCTCTATGGGCTTGGTGCTTTGCTCCACCAAGCAAGTATCTAGAGCAACTATAAAAGCTTAAGATTTGAGAATAGCAAGAGATTATACCTGATTATCTTTTGAATCGGCTACTATGTCCTATTGCTGTTTTTTTTATTTTTTTCAGTAGTTATTTATTTATTTTGAGAGAGAGAGGACATGAGTTGGGGGGCGGGGGTGGGCAAAGAGAGAGGAAAAAGAGAATCCCAAAGCAGGTTCGGTGCTAAAAGCTCGATCCCATGAACTATGAGATCATGACCTGAGCTGAAACTAAGAGTCAGACACTCAACCTACTGAGCCACCCAGGTGCCCCATGTAACAAATTCTTGTGAGTCTGTGGTCCGGTAGGAAATCTATAGAATGAGTGATTAAGAAAGGTGAGGTTTGGTTCTGGCTCTGCTTCTAACAAGCAATAAAAGCTTAGACGAGATATTTATTCTTTCAGATTTCAGTTTCATTTCTGTTGTACGAGCATAGAGTAATACCTCTCTACAAAGAACCCAGGTCCCCTATGCATGATTGAAAATCAAATGCAATTAAAAAACAAAAACTCTTCCATAGGCATCAGGCTAGATCTTCTACAATCCACATACAAAATCTCCTAACAATACAAATTGGAGATACCTTATTTCTACACTTGTTTTCTCATACTTTACACACATTGCTAACGCACTTGGTTTTCCATTCCTAAATTTACCACATACATAGCATTACATAGCAGAAGCAAATACAAAATGAGAAGGATTCCTGTGTACTGACATCCAGGAACTATGATTACATGATATTGTGCCTTAGAACTGTATCTTTGTTTTTTTGTACTTATGATGAAATCTAGCATATTTTGGGTACTTGAGGTAGATGCTCGCTGAAATAAAATTGATATTATCAATTGTTACTGATTTTTTTAAAGTCAGAAAATTCATAAAGCCAAGAAGAATTAAACGAATGTCTAAGTCTCTTAGGGTAGAGGCAAAGGGCCCTAAAATCATGGTAGTATGATACATAACAAAGTAATTAATAATGATATAACAATGATCTGTACCTCTCCAAAATAGCTAAATTATGGACAATATGCTTCAGTTAAGAAGGTGAGAAAGCCTTTTATATATTTCAGCAATGAGTTCATTTACATTTTTAAAAACCCAAACTCAATTATCCAGAAGATAGAGCTATTTCAAATAAATTATTTGTTTATTTGTACACAAATATTTATTGACCACTTACTATATACCAGGGGGAAATAGTCCTGACATAGACAAACCGGGTCCCTTGCCCTCACGGAGCTTGCATTCTACTGAAAGAGCAAGAATATAATAAACACAGAGAAATAAATAAGGAATTTATCTCAGGAATCTTAGGGGCTGAGAGTCTTCTCTAATAAAATCTCATAGGTCCGTCTGAGGAACAACTAAGAAATTAAATGTGAATGTGCTGTAAAAGTTAAATACACTCTAAAAATGGGAGAGTTTAACAGTTATTAATGTCCATCTTATTACTATGTATTCAGATTTGAAATAAAGTAAGTGAAAAAAAATCAAATTGCAGTATATATATAGTGTGATTCTACTCTTGATTATTCATTGAAAAGAAATTCTATTCTGGGATTTTCACTTTTTGAAAACACTTCTATAATGTTTGATTTTATTTTACAAGGGACTTGTATGGTTGTTGTAATTTAAGGGTCTTTAATGCGTAAATAGTCAATGGATGCTCATGGGCCTCTATAAATAGGCATATGTGCATTCAAAAGAATCAGAATGTGTGTAAGATGGTTGCCATTAAACATGAAAAGTCTCTGCTGTATCTAGCTTGGGTAATGAGGTAGAGAGAAAAATTCATCAAGATGAACTTGGAGATAATTCCTTTAGCACAGAAGGCAGAAACATTAATTGATGGATGTGATGCCCACACAGGACAACACATTTAGCTCCTGAACACGACAGCTTCAGTTGGCCAATGTAAAAATGAAATGAAATGAAATGAAATGAAATGAAATGAAATGAAAGCCTCTTGACTTTGGGATGATAGGGGAGAAGAAGGATGACTTTAGTGGGCACCAAGTATCTACTTTTCACTGACACAAGGTCCAATTAGGAGAGCTCATCCTCATTATCCTTGGGTCAAAAAATCAGGACTGGACCTTTCTTCCTTTTTTCTTCCTTTCGTTTTCCTTTCTTTCATTGTATCTTTTATTTTTTCCATTAAACAACTTCACTCAAGAGGAAATATAGAAATGAAGAAAAATGTTTTACTTTTCAAGAGAAACTATTCCCATTGGAAGACACCACACAAATCTATGCTGGTGTTTTCTTAGGTAGGTAGTTTGAGAAACATGGTCATAAGGATCATAATCAAGGTGAACCAAGATTACCTGAACTAACTCTGAACCTCACGTTACTACAGAAGAAAACAAATCTTCCTGATTCACACAAATCCAAATTGAAGGCTGACTGCGTAGACAAATCCCAGCTTATGGATCAGGCTGTTCCAGGGAAGCTAATTCCCAATGCCAGATCCCCTGTGCCCCAGCCTGCCTGGGATTCACTGCTCGCTCTTTTGCCTGACATTTCTTTCCTGCACATATATAGCTTGTTCAAATGGTGTAGCCATTGTAGACGAACAGACAACCCAAACAGTCAGAAAGAAAACAGGCAGAGGTGAGAAGGATGCCTCAAGTGTTTCTGAGCAAGATTCGAGATCCTCCCACTCTCAACAGACAATTTGCAATTACCTGAAGCAACACAGTAATCTCAGGGAAACAGAGGGAGGGAGAGGCTTGCATTTAGACAGAGCTGGGTTCAGCTTTGGACTTGGCTATCTGCTAGCTGTGCAACCATGGGCAACTCACTTGATCTCTTGCACCTTCAGTGTTCTCTTCTGTGCACTGGAGACAATGATACCTGCCTCAGGGGGTCACAGGAGGATGAAATGAGAAAACACAAGTCGAGTGTTTGGCGTAGCCTATCACATAGTAAGCACTCTGTGTTTGAAAGTATTATTACGGAGAGAAAAGCAGTTAAATTGTGAGTTGAGGCTTAAGGGATTTGGTGTAATTGGCCAAGGACAATCCTTGAATATGGAACTCTTCCAGAATATCATGGGAAGGAATGCAAAAATGGGTAGTTTCGTCTGTGCTGCTAAATCACAGTTCCACAAATGTGTACTGAAAGCTTGGGGTGAATTATGTAATTTCTCTGAGTTCCAATATCCTTGTCTTTCAATGGGTAATATTTATACCCTAATGCAAATGAACTCACAGATCATGTAGTTCTATCTCAGAGTAATGTCGCATACTGATTTCAACAGCCCAAAAGTAGTTGAAAGGTTATTCCAGTGTTCGCTGGCTTTCCTCAGAAGATGTTATAGACAATTTAAATACTTGGTTCGCAGCAGTATTTATTCATTTCTTATACTCTCCCACCCACTTAGTTTACTCCCACAGTTGCTCTAAGCCTCTCTCCTCATGTACTCCTGAAAATCTAACCCCACACCCCCCATCAGCAGCAAGGCATTCTTCTACCCTTCTATCAGTATTTTAATAATTATATCAGTATTTTGTCCCTTTACCAGCAAGAAAGAATCCTTCCTCTTTGGAAGGGAGGAATTGGGGGAAAATTGAGATGGAGATCACAGGTGTCTTTCTGTTAGGCTAGAAGCCTATGAACATTGAAAATGTGCCTTCGCTTACATCTGTCTCATAAGGTTGTTGTGAGAAGTAAATGACCTAATATACATAAAATATAAGCAAAGTACCTGAACATAGCAAGTGTTCAGTAAATTGTTATTTGTTATCACTATTACTTGTGGGCTGATGATGGTCCTTGCTCAGCAAATAGTATACCTTAGTATAAGAAACATCGCAAAATTAGAATGCACAGACCAGAGTTCAACCTTGTTCACAGGCATAGATCTTACGACTCTTCTATTTGACACCTTGCCTGTTTAGACCTAGTGTACCTACTTGCCTCTCTTTAGCTGACTTCCTTGGAAATGACCCTCTGACCTTCCTAGGGAATCTACCAGGCATTTAATTTCCCTGGTCCTCCCTGCCAGAACGATTTAATTGTGACTGTCACCCTGGAATTCCACATTTTATATCACCATATGTTCAGCAGAGATCTCTCACCATGAGAGTTCTCTCATGGCATGGTAGTCTTTGGATTATCCAGCCACAAGAATAAGGAATATTTTCTACCCAGTCTTTTGGGGATACTTCTGTTGATCCAGACTTGTATTTTCTATTTTAAGCAAAGTGAGTAAATAGTGCAGAAAGGTCCAGGCTACCGCAGTCTTTTTTTTTTAAGTTTATTTTTATTTATTTTGAGATACAAAGAGCAAATGGAGGAAGGGCAAAGAGAGAAGGAGACAGAATTCCAAGCAGGCTCCACAGTATCATCCCAGAGCCCAATGTGGGGCTTGAACTCATGAACCGTGAGATCATGGCCTGAGCTGAAATCAAGAGTCTGAAGCCTAAGGGACTGAGCCACCCGGCACCCCTCAGCTACTGCAGTCTTAAATGGCATGCCCAAGCAGTGATGTAGTCACATGCAAACAGACCTTAGAATAAGTCAGTAGAATGTTTACTTATCTACCATGGTAATATTTTTAGGAATTGAGCATTTTCTGGTAATATTTTTAGGAATTGGTCACAAAGTAACAGATACAATTGATTAGGGAACCTCCCTCCCCGTGCCTACACACATACTTTTAAAAATCAAGCTCTAGTTTTTGCAGAGGTTTATTAATATTTTCCAGCCCTGACAGCCCCAGTTCCACTACAGGACCTGTTAGGGGGTGAAATGGACTTAGTAATGCCTTTGACTTTCATTACTCAGCCAGATTGTGGAGTCTATCAATTATCCTAGCATTGACAGTCAGGTGAATTAATTGGTGCATTTGACAAGGACAGCTATTACCCTATGTTGTTCTGACAGCTGGTTTTGATATCAGGAATTTGTCAACCTCCCCTTCACAGGAGCGGTGGGAGGGATGGTTAAGTGAACCAAGAGAGGACATTTCAGAATTTTCTTCCTACTCTCAGCAGCTGCAGATTGTCCTCCTCCTAAATAGAATTGCTGACATTCTTAACCTGAGCATCCTGACATATGTCATACTTTCACAGAACGACAATCGACACTGAATGGGGCTGACAAAATGAGAAAAAGACCCAGAAAAGTTGACGAAGTTATTAACACTGAACCGGGAACCCTTTGGTAATGATCTCGTGTGCCCTCGGAGAGCAGGTACACTCACTATGCTCCGCCCTCTGGGCTGCATTCATCTGACAGTAGTGAGCTTCTATCTTGATCAGTAGATAAGGTGGCTTTGGCCACAGGTCATACATGCAGCAGGTTCTGTCACCTCTATTTGAGACGGAAAGATGCAAATAATAAATGACTTTTTAGGTCTTTTTCAAGTTCAAGATTCTGTGATTCTAAAGCTTTTGGTAGCTTCCACAACAACCTTTTGGAATTCTCCTAACCAAGTAACTTGGGCTAGTGGGGGAAAAGAAAGAACAGGAAAACCTACTGTACTCTGTGTGATAACGAAGAAGTCACATCTTTCTCTGAAATCTTGCAACCTGCATGCAGGAATGGAAAAGTGGCCATCCTGCAGCTTTCAAATACGGTTTTCCAAGATAAGGCATCTAGTAAGATTGGGGTAAAAATTTGAACTCTTTGGAAGATAAGCACAGTTAACCCAAGCCATTACTTGTACATTCCTCCTGGGTTTGTGCTGGGTGAAAAAGAAGAAGCAAAGTGCTGATTTCATTGGGATGCTCTAAGGCCAGGTGTTAATCACACTATGCTACGGTCATTTGGTATAACTAGTCTCAGACATTAATGCTGACCATGTGAGTTAACAACTCAGTAGGTCTGCGATTGTCCAGGGTTGAGCAAGAAGTGCTGAGCAGTAAATGTAATCCACAATCCATAAAATTAAGCCTGGTGGAGAAATGCAGTTCAAGGACATTTAAAACAGTTAAGCAAGAGGAAAAGCAAAACTGATGTTCAGTTACATTTTCTGGGTGGCATGTTGGGCTCATAGTGTGGAAGTGACCCTTTGAAAAGGTTAATGGCAAAGCAACTGCCTCCACCATTAGTGAGAAGCTGGGCCTTTCCCTTAGGACATGATTAGGTCTTCAGGGAGCTTGTAGAAGGTGTTTCTTGAAACTGTCTGCTGTGGATTCCCTCTCAACCGCTGAACATGCCACAGCATTAATCTCACTTCCGAGCCTTCCGATCCTCTTCAGAAAAAGATTGTTGTGTTCCTTGTTTTCTGCCCTCATTACTCTCGCCTGTTTCACCACCCACCCTTCCCGAAGATTCTACTGTGAGAGCATTGTTGGGGACGCAAGGAGGGGTCCAGGGGTATATCAAACAAGAAGAAGCAGAAGCTCTCAGCATCAAAGTATACCTAAAAGTTCATTATGCCCAAACAGCCTTCCAAGTGTGGGCCCACAGGACGATGGCCACTGCCAGATGATTGTGCAGCTTTTACTTAAATACATCTGCTGTCGTGAAACTCATTACTCCTCATAGCTTCCCTCTTCAGCTTTATAAGTCTCTGAATAATAAAATGCTTTTCTTAAATTGACCTGAAATCTTTCCTTCTGTAACTCCCACCATTAATTAAAGCTCTAGCTTTCTGGTACCATATGAAATGAGCCATCTTTGCATATTAACACTTTGAAAATAGCTAACACAGGCCTCAGGAGCGGGGATGAATCCAAGTCTTGTGAGACCTGAAGCTTATGCAATTTGAAAGGCCCTCTTTAAGGTAAATGATATAAAATTACTCATGAAAAGTTAGGTACAAAAATAAATATTTATTTTGAATAAGAAAATGAATTTCGACCAACTGTACATTAAAAAAAAACTGACAATAATCCATGCTTCACAAATTCCAGAAAAAGAACATAACAATTTTATTACTAAATTATCCAAAACACCACTGTGATATTGTGATTTATAATAAGAAAGGCATATTTGGTCTCATCCCCATTTCCTGCACAGAGGGCCTAAAACTCTTGGAATTCCTAAGTTAAGAGAACAATAAAGGTGTCTTGTTATATATTATGAGGTAATTTTTGGAATGCATCTAAGGAAGGGGGCTGGTTGCCAGGAGAACCTATCTCATGATTACAGGGTTAGAATATCAGTCTTACCTCCCTTGACTTCCAGGGAGGGGAGAAGGGCTGGAAGTTGAATTGAACCAATGGCCAATGATTTCATCAATCGTATGTATAGAAAGAAGCCTCCATAAAACCCCAAAAGGATGAGTTTCAAAGAGCTTCCAGGTTGGTGGAAATTTGGAGAAAGTAGAGCCTGGAAAAGGCATGGAAGCCCCATATCCCATCCTCATACCTTGCCTTAGGCATCTCTTCCATCTGGCTGTTCCTGAGTTACATCCTTTCATAATAAATGAATAATCTAGTAGCTCAGGTCATAATCTCATGGTTCATGAGATTGAACCCTGCATCAGGCTCTGTGCTGACAGCACGGAGCCTGTTTGGGATTCTCTCTCTCTCTCTCTCTCTCTCTCTCTCTCTCTGCCTTTTCCTTGAACTTGTAAGCTCTTATGCTCTCTCTCTCTCTCTCAAAATAAACAAATAAATAAATGTTCTTACAAAATCCGTATTTTGTTTGCTTATTTGAGAGAGAGCGCACACATGAGTGGAGGAGGGGGCAGAGGGATAGAGAGAATCCCAAGCAGGCTCCATGCTCAGTGCAGACCCTGATGTGGGGCTCAATCCCACAACTCTAGGACCACAATCTGAGTCGAAATTAAGAGTCAGACCCTCAACCAATTGAGCCACCCAGGCACACCTTTGTATCAGTATTCTGAATAACTCTATTTGTCAATTATTTTGTAATGTTATCTAAGGAAAAAAAGAGAAAGATAACTCAATCTTTCTTCTAATATCAAAATGTGTCTTTTATTTTTGATAGATTAGAAGTATTTTTTTCAAACATGCTGGTTGCCAGTTGTGATGGGTAACATCAATAAATTTTTAGTACTGTCAAATTTGAGAAAGCCTACGTAATTTTCTTTTATATACGACCTCTAGGATTTGGAAGAATTTTCCACAGACCAACATCTGGCTCTAAACATTTCATGCCTTGCTTCTCCACATTACCTATAAACATCTGATGCCAGGTACTGAGACTTTGGAAGTGCCATGAAACCCCAGCCTTGTATCTTTATGACATGCTCAGTGATGAAGGTTAGCCAGCATAATCAGTGAAAAGAATATTCTTGGAAGCCATTTTTGTCTCAGTACGGTTAGCCATACTTAACCGTGTATAGAAATGAGTCATGTAACAATATATATTGAATCACTATGTTGTAAACCCGAAACTAATATAATGTTATATGTCAATATATGTCAATAATAGATAGATAATAGAGGAAAAGAAACACAATGATCTAGAAAAGAAAAGTAAATGTGAACCACCAACATATATCCCACTATACCCAAACTAAATATATTCCCATCCCAAGTTCTTAGCTGGGACTGAAAATACACACTGTCACTCTAACACTGTCTTGACACAAAAGGGTGTGGGTGGGAGGGGATGCCCTAATGGAAAGAGACAGTGGCTTTAACCAATTGTAGTTACAATATCTTACTTTAGTGAATGTTATTAAAGCTTGTGACCATGTGAAACATATTGGTGCCCCCTCCCAAATGAAGGTCCCTGAATCTTAAGTTTCCTTAGCTTCACAGAAATCTGACTCTGCCTGTGAGTCTTCAAAGGTAAATAACTCCCATGGGGCCAAAGAGACAGCAGTTCCCTTAACACTGGTCCTGGAAAACCGATGGCAGCAGACAGGATCAGGAAGTGGGCCACTCATCTACCCTGTGGTTACTGTGGCTTTTGGATATGGCACCAAGCATGACACATTTACTGGCAGCTTGACTGATCCTCGCTTTTTTGGGATGTGGTATTTTTTTTCCAGTAAAAGTCTGGATACCCCCAAGCATCAGCTATAGAAAAGTAAAACTGGCAGTAAGTTGTGTCTTATAAAGCCAGGATCAACCTCAGATACAGGAAAAAGCTTTACTTAGGAGGGAAAAAATTATCATCCCACCACATGAAGTTTTCATTGAACATATAACCATTTAGCTTCTCATTCCTTGTCTATGGCATGAAAGGGCAAGGTTGTCTTGAAACTAGGCTGTGCATTTAGATGAATAAATCATGCTGCCCCTCTCTTCCATTTAACACATCCTGGACCATGTTGTTTGTTTATTTAAGTGAATGCATTCCTTCTTCTTAACAACAAGTTTTTCATGCACTTAAAAATTATTTTTTGTATCCTCAGTATCTTTAGTATATATTATGTATAGCAGATTCCAAACAATATCAGTGAAAACCTCTTACATATATTTAGATTAGTCATCTGAGTTTAACAATTGAAATGAAAATTAGTTTTCATTTTTTTCTCCTCCATATTTTTGCCTCTCTCTTTTTTGCTTTCCCTATCTTCCTTCCTTAATTCATCCTTCTGTCTGTTGTCCTTTTATTTCTGTTATATTTGGGCCTTTGGACCTAGAAAGAAACTGAATCCTGGCATGACTGACATTGGGCAAGAGACTTAGCTACTCTGATCTCCAATTCCTACATCTATAAAATGGAGCTAATAAGAGATCTTCTCAAAATCATTGTAAGGAGTTGATAAAATAATACAGTGAGTCTCAACTCTCCTAGAACAAATGCTGTAGTTTTATTACAAATATTTTGCAATGCCTCCTTTACTATCCTGAAATAAAATTCATAAATAACATAATCTATATGCACACATAAAAAATCCCAAATGCCCATATGTGATATAAAGAAGATATAAAAGGAAAGTAATTTATAATAAAATAACTTATAAATACTCAGGCACAATTCCACTAGACAATATGAAGCGGCCCAGTGTTTATACCTACATTTTTCACCATATATCTGTCAGGTACAAATGCAGACCAATACAAGTGTGTTATATTAGCAACTCAAGTACCATGGAGCACAAAATAAAATGCAGTCTTCCCTCAGTTTACGTAATAGTTGCAATTCTGGAAAGTTATATGTATATAAAAATATGCCAACATACTCTGTAAATCAAATGAAGTCAGGTTCTAGGCTCAGATAATTATAAACAGGTGTGCACTAGTGAGCCCCTTGAAGGCCATGTGGACTCTGGCACAATTCTTCCTTTTGCAGAACTGTTCCATGCACTGAAGGATGTCAAGCATGATTCATCTTTGGTCCCCACTTTTGTTGTTGTTTTCCAGCACCAACAACCAATTCTCCCAACACCAACTGGATATCCAGTTCTGTTCAATTGTGATGTTAACTATCTAGAGTCAGGGCAGATCCCACATTTAAGGGCTCATTCCCATAAGGCTTCCCCCACTTCAGACACTAGCTTCAAATGGAATGCCCAAGTCACCCACACTTTTGCCCTACCGACACAGATGGGGAGTCACCACCATCTCCCCACCCCAGGCTCAATAATTTGGTGGAATGATTCACAGAACTCAGGAAAGTACTACACTTACCATTAAAAATTTGTTATAAAAGATACAATTTACGAATAGCCAAATGGAAGATATGAACATGGCAAGGTCTAGGGTAGAGGGGGGCACAGAGCTTCCCTGCCCTTTATGGACATGCCACACTTTTGGGATGGAAATATGTTCACCAACTCGGAAGCTCTCTAAACCCCATTTGTTTAGGTGTTTTGTTTTGTTTTTTCTTTCTTTTCTTTGTGGAGGTTTTATTATGTAGACATAATTAGTTTAATCATTGGACTTTGGTGATTGACCTCAATATCCAGCCCCTGTCTCCTCCCCAGAGGTGGGGAGGGGAGGGGAGGGGAGGGGCACAGAAAGTTCTAACCATATCATCGTGGCTGGTCTTTCTGGTGACCACCCCTCATCCTGAAGGTATCTAGGGGCCCCATAGCCTCCCCCATTCCCCATCTCATTCCGTACTCCTTGCCTAACAGCTATCTCATTAGAAGACAAGACACTCATCGCTCAGGAGATTCCAAGCATTTTAGGGGCTCTGTGCCAGAAAACTTGGGCAAGTGTTTATTTTTTTCATTCTACCACACTACTCCATAAATGTCAGTAGTATTCTTAAATTATTATAGCAACAAAAAATGGCTACACAAACTTTCCAAACGCCACTTGAAGGTGGTACCCCCTTGACTAAGGACCATTGAAATATATCTCTAAGTAGCTAATGTAGTGCCCATATTGTAGTAGATGTACAATCAAAGTTAGTTGCCTTTTATTTGTCTCTTCTATTCTCTTTTTCCTCTATCAGTTGCATGAGTCCTGAGGCATTGAGGAATTATAAAAGGGTGGTGGAGGACTATGTCCAAATCACCCGTTTAGGAATAAGACAATGGGAAAAACAAACATGACTGAAGTAGAAGAAAATCCATTCTCATCCATGGGGCCCTTTAACATTTTTTTCTTTTTCCTTTTGTCTCTGTCTCTCGCTCTCTCTCTCTTTTTGCCCTGCAAGACATCTGTACTCTATAAGGACACACGTCCACCTAATTAACTTATTGGTAGATGGGAACTTCATCATGTTCAAGTAATTTAGAGGCAGTTGCCAAAGGATTAGGGGAATAGTCTTGGTTGTGTTTGCTTTGAATGGTACTGAAAACAAAGGTGACATCAGACTTCCCTATGGGCATCTGTTTCATTTCACAGGGAAACTGAAAAGGAATTGCCTGTTAAGGCCAGAGCACATTTGGCAACAGGATTTCCAATGAGTACCTTTGTGGTGCTGACAATAAACAGTGTCAGCTGAAGATTCCTGGTTCTGCGGAACACGTGTCCTTTGGGAAAGCCCACAAAACTTTGAACTTGGATTGGGGGGCAGGAAAGAGCTTTACAGAGATAAGGTGATAATAAATTGGGTTAATGAGGATCCTTTCTGGAACTCATTTTGATGCTCTTATCTGCCAGTTCAGTGTGTCCTATGGATATTAAATCTTTCATCCTCACTTTTTATTTTCTGAATGCATTATAGAACAGAGACATGGTAGCATTTCAAAAAATAAAATATTTCAGAAAGTAAAGAGGAGAACAATTTTGATGAGCATGCAGGTAACTGGGTGAAAATCTCTTAGAGTCTTTGCTCTTATAAAAGTCATAGAGTCCTGGTCAGATAATGTTGGGAAGAAAATATCAGATACATCTTTTGAGATTGTCATAAAATTATCACTTAGAATTAGTTGTAATATGAACAACAACAACAACAAATACTTCCTTAGTACAAAGCACTGAAATAAGCATTTCATATCCTTACAGCAGCACCCTGTTGGTTTTACCATCCCATTTTATAGAAAAACTGAGCTCTGCAAGGTTAAATACTTTGCCAGAGTGCTCACAGCTAAAAGACAAATGTGAACGAGGTGGGAAGAAAGTCCACCTGATTGCAGAGACCTTGAGTTTTCTACTTCCTTCCTCTCTCTCAGGTTTAAGATATCCCAGAATAAGCTCTTACTTTTCTTGGCACTGAAGTAGTGTCTAAGTCTTTCAGGTATAGAATAGGCACATGTTTAAAAATACATAAATATAAATAAATAAATACATCAATATAAAAAATACATAAAAATAAAAAATACATAAATATAATAAAATTTAGAGGCGAAAAAAGTTGATAAATTTGACTACATAAAATTAAGTAAAAATTTTGCAGGGCAGAAATACCTTTTTAGAAGGTCAAAAGTAATGAATGAACTGGGAAAAAATATTTATCATATATACCACAAAGGACTAATCCACTCAAGTTCTTTATGCTCTTAAAAATTGAGAGATAAATGACCAGAAGTATGATACAAAAATGAGAAAAAATGAACACAAAAAATATAAAATGGCTCTTAAACATATAAAAAAAATATTCAAACCCACCAGCCATTATCAGCAAAATGCAAATTGAACCAACAAACTATATGCTTTTTCTCACCAATTATATTGGTGAAAATTAACCAGTAGATAGCACATTCTGTTGTCAAGATGATGGAGGAACAAGTATTCCTTTTTTTCCAATGTGGGGCTCTAACTCACGACCCCAAAATCAAGAGTCACATGCTCTACAAACTGAACCAGGTAGGCTCCCTGAAACAAGCATTCATATATATTGCTGATAAAAATGCAAATTTGCATGACCATTTTTTAAATGTTTACTTTTGAGAAGAAGAGAGAAAGAAGGCAGAGAGGGGCAGAAAGAGAGGCGGACAGAGGCTCTCATGCTCCATGATGAAAGCAGAGAGCCTGATGTGGGGCTTGAACTTGCAAACTGCGAGATCATGACCTGAGCCAAAGTCAGGCGCTTAATCAACTGAGGCACCCAGGTGCCCCTGGCATGTCCGTTCTTGAGGATAATTTGGCAGTGTCTAACAAAACTACAGATTCAATTACTTTTTGATGCAGCAGTTTCACTTCTAGGAATGTATATTGAAGATATATGTCCAGCAATATGTAAATACATTTGCACAAGTTTATTCATTTCAGCATTAGTTGTAATTGCAAAATATTAGAAAGAATTAAAATCCGCATACATAGGGAAGTGGCATAGTCACTCAATGAAGTGCTATGTAACTATAAAAAAAAAAGAATTGGAGTGATTTTTGGGATATGCTGTTAAATGAAAAAAAAGAAAGCAAAGTGTAAAGGGTATTTGTAGCATGTTACCTCTTGTGTAAGAAAGAAGGAGATATAAGAAAATATATAGGTATCAGTCATTTGTGCAAAAGATATACAGACAGGAAACACTAGAAACTAATTGAATTATTTACTGAGAGGTGGTGGGTGAACAGGATGGAAAGAATGGGAGAACAGGACAGGGTAGTAAGGATCAGAGAGAGCGACACTTCTTTGAGTGTATTTTTAAAAAATATATAGCTCTCTTAGGTACATTTTGCACACTCCCAAAATAAATTTATGAAGTTTATAAAAAAAAAACAGGATATGAGGAGATCCCCAATGGAATACAAACAATAAAAATGAACCTAACTGTATGACAAATTAATTATATAACTACTCCAAAAGGAGAAAAGAAGAAAAGAACTAATATGAGTAACATTGAAGAGCAGTACTTGGATATGATTCAGCTAAAGACAAAAGTAATTATGTACAAAGACTATACTCCAGTTGGTAAGTTTATTTTTTTTCAGAGGGCATGTACTAGAAATTCTGAAACTCTTTATGTACATTCTAGGCTTGAACAAATAAATAAATGTACATAGTGAAAGGTCGCTCACTGTTGGAGAAAGGGGTTATAAATAAGAAAAGGGGGGATCCTAAAATTAATGCTATAGAGTTTGACTAGAATCATAGGTATCAGCATGAAATCAGTGATAGATAGACGGGTAGATATAAAAATTAAGATATTTTTGCATGCATGTGTGAGTACACTTTGTTTATTTCCAAGCTCTATCCACTTGGGAGGGCTTAGAAACAATGATTCCCTGGTACCAGTGGGAATATCTTGTGCCCATATCTTGGTTTCTCTTTGAGAAATGTTTGGTGCCAGAGGTGAAGAGAGGAAAGCACAAGGTGATTCTAGAATATCTTGTATGCCAGAAAGTAAAGGAGTGCTGAAAAAAAGGACGGGGACATGTTAAAAGCACACAGGAATGAAATTAAAGGGGCTCTGATTGGCCAAATCTGGGGCAGTTTAAGAAACCAAAATCATTAATGATAACTCACGAATAAAATAAATAACTATTAGTTCACACATACATAAAAATAGTTGAATAAATAAATAAATGGAAGCAAAGGGACAAGTCTTTCTTACAGCGGATTTCTAATAAATAAATGTGGAATAATATTAGGAAACAAAACAGTAATAATTTTGTTTTTATGTATTTTGAAGGAGAGCAAGTATGAAGGGGGGAGGGGCAGAGAGAGAGAATCCCAAGCCGGCTCCACTCTGAGTGTGGATTGAGCTCTGTCGCGGGGCTCAATCTCATGACTGTGAGATCATGACCTGAGCCAAAATCAAGAGTTGGATGCTTAGCCGACCGACCCACCTAGGCACCCCAACAGTAATAACTTTTATAGATAAGAATCATTATGATACTAAAATTAGTAGGTGAAAGTATGATGATTTGCATAGTACAACATAGCCTTCCAAAAGATACTTATTAAGTGATCAAAATTAACAAAACCAGTAATAAAATATACTGACATCATGTAATTCCTCATATGATGCACTGAGAAGGGTACATCACAAATTCTGTGACCTTTTTGCAAAAATGTCAAAAATGCATGAAACTAGCCTGAGAACACCTCAGACAAATTCAAGTTGAAGAATATTCTACAAATAACTAGTTAGGACTCTCTAAAAGTATTGAGGTCATTAAAGATAAGAAAAAAAACTGAGAAACTGTCACAGAATGTAGGAGACTAAGGAGACATGACATCTAAATACAATGTGGGAAACTGGATTGGATTTTGAACCTGCAAGAAGATATTAGTGGGGACCCTGGTGAGTTCAAATGAGTATTCCATCAGTGCTGATCTGATTTCAGCCTTATTTCTCATAGGTTCTGGAGGCTGAGAAAGCCAAGGACAATTAGTAGATTTGGTAGCTGGTGAGAGCCCACTTCCTTGATTCATAGACAGCTATCTTTTTGCTATGTTCTCACATGGAAGAAAGGCTAATGATTTTCTTAGGGGTCTCTTCTATAAGGGCACTAATTTCATTTATAAGGGCTCTATTCTCATGACCCAATCACCTTCCAAATATCATCATAGTGGGGAGTAGGTTTCAACATATAAATTTGAGGAGGATACATTCAGCCTATAGCAGTAACTCTAAAATTATTTCAAAATAAAAGTTTAAAATATATGCCTATTGATTATAGAAAATCAGAAAAATTTAGAAAAGCACAAAGAAAAAACTAAAACCATCAGTAATTCCATCACCAGGAGATCAAATATGTTATTATTTTGGTATAATTGTACATATATTCATTTTTTTTCCAAAATTAGACTAATCAAATGTTCATTGTTACATAACCTGCTTTCTCCCCCCCAGTCAATGAGGCAGTGCTATGATGCAAGAATAACCACCCTGCAAATGCAGAAGCCAGGGTTTTCTTTGGTCTCTTTCACTAAGTTGACTTGTTAATTGGCTGTGTGATCTCAGGCAAATTCCTTAACCTCTCTGGGCCTCATATTATTCCATCTCAAACCAGGTCTTGGATTACTTCAATTGGCATATCCAGATTTTGACCAAAACTCAAAATTATTGCAGGGAAATATAGAACTTAATTTGAAATTACCACAAATGCTTTATGGAATATCCATGAGTCGGGCAGCAGTAGAGATCATTTAAGCTTTTCCAGGAGAGAACATATCAGATGCCACATAGCTTTGTTTCTGACTTTCCAAACCACCAAGTTCTTTACAGCCTCAGGGCATTTGCACTTGCTACTGTAAAATGTTTCCTTTGACCCACAGCTAGTTCACATTTCTCTCATCTCAGATATAATCTCAGATAACATCTCCCCAAAGAGGCATTATCTGGCCACTTATCAATTACTCTGTATTCCATTATCATTCTATTTCAATTGCTTCATAACATTTGAAATGATCAGACTTGTAGATTTATTCAGATACCCATCGTCTGTTTCCCTCCACAGATTGTAAGATCCACAAAAAAGAGTTATTGAGTCCTTGTTCAAACTGTGCCTAGAACATCACCCAGCATCAAAAATGCCTCAAGGCAGGAAAGAACTTAGTGGGCTGAAAATTAGAAAGGAAGCTGTGTACCTGGAGCTTTTAGGGTGAGGAGAAAAGCTGTAAGAGGTGATTCAGAGAGGTAGGCAGGGCTTAGACCACATAGGTCTTATTGGCATAGTGAGAGGTGAGAATGATCCTGTCACAGGAGAGCCTTTGAAGCTCCTCAACCATACATACTTCCAAAAAATAAATCATTTGCAAATATCCACACTTTACCTATTGTTAGTGACCAACTACTTGAGACATGCTTCAGAGCTGATCATCATCATCCTGGGGTCATGACCTTTTATAGCTTTACATGATGAGCTCAAAGGCAAGGGATCTTTCAGCCCTGGCTCTAGGGAGTTTGTGCGTCCTAGAGGTGAAATGAAGAGTTTTGCTTATAAGTGCAAGCATGCCTGTGTGCTTCTGGGGAGAGTGTCCAGTGGCCTCAGCATATTCTCACTGGGGCTCTCTAAACCTCTAAATTTAAGAATTATTGATCCCCTCTCTTAGCTTTCTCTGAACACCTTGACTCTTAGAGCACCTTGTTCTAGGCTGGTTGAGTATGCTTGCTGTCTATTTAAAAAAAAAAATCACAACTTAAATTTGTGAACTATACTTTTATCAATAAGCAAGCCAAGAAGTAAATATGGGAAACATTTACTTTTTACAAAGATCAATTAGCAAATGACAGCACATGAGAAATCAGTGCTCATGTATTAAGTAACCTGAGTGCAGGTGGCGAGGGCTGATTTTCCTCCCAAATGACAGTGGTTGAAATATCCATATAAAATGATCTTTAAATATTTGACTGTTGCCTTAAAATAGCTATCCTGATTTTTTTTAAAAGAACATAATTTAAAAACCCTTAGCTTATTTTTAATTTATAGTCCTTGAAAAAAAAAGTAAGTGCCTGGCCCAATCATTTATATGCCTGGGCAAAAGCAATACATCTATATAAAAGTACAGTGATATATTTCTGTTGCTGGTTTAATGTGCTGCTCCTCGCCCTGTATGTTCTGATTCATTGGAGAGTAGCAATCATGTCGACAGGCTCTGTTCTTCAGTTCCCATCAGCGACAACTAAAGGCCAATTCAAGGTTGTGGTGGGGTCATGAATCTAACACAGTCGCTGATAGAACAATTTCCCTTCCGCACAGCATTGTCAATGGGACACACTGGGAATAGCCAGGGAGGCTGGCTGTGTGTATCTCTATCTTCTTGCTTTTCCTTTTGTTTCTGAGGCCATGTCTGTGGTGTGTACCAATCCAGTGCCATTAGGGAACAGAGGGCAAGTCCATGGAAAATTGATAAGGGAGAAAATTTCTAATGCCTCAAGAATTTGGGGTAAAAAAATCCTGTGCAAACAAGTCATCTAACAATGCATTGCAGAAGGGTCAAGAGCGGAAAGAACAGGAGAGGTGGAAATAAAGACCTACTGGTTGGAAAAAAGAGGAGGTCTCAGGGCTTTACAAAGAAAATGTTTTACCTTCCAGAGACTCTGTGGGTTAATTAAATAACTGAGTTGTCTGTTCTTTCTACCTCTGCAGCTGCTTTGTCTGTATTCCTTATTCATCCTAGGCTGCCACCTCGGGTGGACCAGAAAGCCAAGCCTTACCCTTGGCCATCCATGGGGTGAAGGTAGGTTTGAATTAAAGCAAAGTACGAAGGTAGTGCCTCTTTAATTAGGCTTTCATAGGTGGTGTCATGACTTTTGTGGGATAAGCCTAAAGTTTCCTTCCAATTAAAGACATCTGTAAAGTGGGGTGTAGGAAAAGGACGAGGCTGGTTGTGGGACAGGTTTTCTTCAGTGGATGGTCCCAAGTCACAGTATCCAAGGAGCATGGAGTGTATCAGACATTAACAGCATTTAGTGGAGGATTTAAACATAGGTTTGGAATCCAGAGAGGGCATAGAGGGGTTAAGAGCTGACTCAAAGACACATTGGTGAGTGTGAACCTGAATTTGAAGCAAGGCCTGCTGGAGTGCAGAGTCCACTCTTAGTCAGCAGACGGCACCTAGTTTTGGATGTCCATACAAAGGAGGTTAACCATGCACATGCCCTCCTTCTCGCATCCCTCAGGGTCCTGAACAGCAACTGTCTTGACAGCGGCCCTGATTCTAAGGGTGGGAATTCTTTGATCTAACGGGCTCAACTGTTTTTAAAACATTAAACAATTTAAGATGAGGAAGTAACGTGTTTTGGGGAGCTATCAATTGGCAAAGGTGGACCTAATTCCAGCTACCATGAAATAACTAACCATGCCTTTCTTCCTAGAACAAAGACAGCTACCTAGAAAAAATCATAATAAAAGCTAATAAACACAATAAATCCACATACAAGACAAATCCACCACAACAGGTCTGAAGTTCACATAAGGGACAGTTGTTCTATTTACCACTGTTTCTTCTTACAAAAGAAAAAAAGGCTTACTTTTTAAAAAATATTTTTCCATATTATAAAATGAATATGTTATTATTATAGAACATTTTGGAAGTACTGAAAGAGAAAAGAAGTAAATTAACCAGCCATTGTCCTACCACACAGTTAATATTTTAGTGTATTTCTGCTTCACCTCTTTTATATAATTTTATATAATATTTTTCAGATTTCAAATAGTCCTACTGAATACATAATTTTGAAACTAATTTTTAAAATTTACCATTTCTGTGTAAGCATTTTCCTATTTCCTTATAAACTGCTAATAAATATTTTAATGGCTGCTTAATGTTCCCACAAGTGGATATTCCAGAGTTTACTTAATGATTCCTTTACAAGACATTAGGTGATGTTTCAATTTTTTGCTATTACAAATAATGTCATGATAAATATTTGGGGACATTTGCTACATTTCAGATTACTTCCTGGGGCCAGATTTACAGAAGTATGATTTCAAAAGGTATGGAAACATGTGACACTCTTGAGAAACACTATCATCATATTGCTTTATGAAAGAGTTGATGCTGTTTTCACTGCCACTAGCAACTAATCGAGCAAAACTGCAAAGTGACTAAAAACAGTCTATGGGGTTAGACCAGGGTTTCTCAACCTCAGCACAATTGACCTTTTGGGCTGGATAATTCTTTACTGTAGAGGGCTGGTTCGTGTGGTGTGGGGTGTTTAGCAGCATCTCTCATATCCACCCACTAGATGCCAATAACAGCCTCCAGTTGTGACAATGACAAAGATCTCCAGACATTGCTAAATGTCCTGGGGAGGCGGTGTGCAAAAATCACCCTTGATTGAAACCTATGTGTTAGACAAACTTCAACTTCTATTTGAGCTCAACCTCATAGTAATATGCCAATGTGAGCAGGTTACTTGATCTCCTTGGCTCCTCATTTATTCATTGTAAACTAGAAACGATCACACTCAGCCCAAGGGTTGACAACACATGTAAGGCATTTCGCATAATGCTTGGCACATGGTAAGAGCTCATAGCCATTTATAATGAAGATCACCATGTTAATGCTTCTAGTATCCCATAAAAAGATCTGGCCTTTTTATGTCAATAAAGGAGAGATGTTAAGTATCTCCCTTGGTAAATCATTGATACTCATTTATTCACTCAAAGTATTTATTGAGCCCTTACTACATACCAGGTATTGTTCTAGGCACTAAGGACACCACAGTGAATAAAAAAACTGTCCTTTCCACATGCAAGTCAGGAGACAGACTAAATAAGATAGAAAAAGTGAATTGTATAGTATGTTTGGGAGATGGAGGAGGTTAAAGCTTTAGGGGCGATACCTCAGGAAAGCACTCTCGAGAAAGCAACATTCGAGTTAAGACCCAATTTCACCATGCATGCACTGTAGTAACAGCAACCCAGTCAGAGGGAACAGCAAGCGCAAAGGCCCTGAATCAGGAACATGCTGAGTGTGTAAGGACTAGCACACAGGTTAGTGTCCTGGAGGAGGCTGTAGAAGGAATGAAGATGGTGCATGAGTGTTTGGTTGGTGGCTTGTCGATGAGGGACTTTGAGTGAGATGGGAAGCCATTAGATACAATTGTTTCATATCCTTTAAAATAATTTCTGATACAAAATCATGGAAGAAGAAATAGGCAATGGAAGAGTGTCCAAGGGATGTAGACCATATGCTAACAGTGGAAAAGTGGAAAAATCTGCTGCTGCTTGTTGACAGGGCTTATCCAGCCACCCTCCAGATCTTCCCAGTTTGGAAATTCCATCTTATCTCCACTGAAAGACCTAATTTGACTGAAGGTAACAGTTCAAGTTTAATGAAGATAGCTGATTGCAGGCATCTGGCATCATCATCATCCAAGGAGATGAGCTTGTTTTATTCTCGTGTGTGTGTGTGTGTGTGTGTGTGTGTGTGTGTGTGTTTGTGTGTGTGACTTCCATTGCCATGGACACAATTCTCTCCTAAGAATATGAAACTCAACCCTCTCTCTTCTCTCTGTACCAGCAACAAGTCTTCTAAAGCATCCATGGAGGGTATGTTTATTTCTCTTTCTTCTTGAAATGATTAGAAAATAAAGTATTGGAGTGAGAAACTGAGACAATAACTAAAAAGAACAAAGTCGTGTGGGGAGGGTTGAGGGCACTCCATTGTAGCTTGTTCTTATGGCTGTAGAGGGGGCAATCATTGAAACAAATTTCCGTCTCTTGGCAGATTTGGAATGTTGACTTTCTTGGTAACTGTATCAGTGATATGCTTTTCTCTACTATGACTCAGATTTAAGGTGTATCCTTTACCCGTGTCGACAAGTATAAACACATGTTTGAATGTCTTTTTTTCCATAGTCCAAGTTGATATTAATCAGAATTCATTTCAGATAAAAATCTTAACAAGCACTTGAATTCAAAGGTGAGAGTGCATTCCATTCCATTCTCATTTTATGGAGTAACTTTCTTGCCAGCTCCAGGTTGGCACCTTGACTCTCTTGCAAAAGACAGTTCTCAGGAGTGCCTACAGAGTAGGGAACATCTCTGACCACCCCCCACCACTTTGAAGGCAAGAGGGATTGATTCCTTGGTGTTGCCTAAGGTTTGCAGCATTGGAGGCAATTCTGTGAATTTTGAACTTTTAAAACATCTCTTTATATTTTGAAAAGTGAAATAGTTTAGTTCAATTCTCCCTTTTGCTATTCATTTCAAGATTGTCACAGCAGGGTTTGCTAAAGGACCAAAGACAACTGTGAACCCCTTAAAAGGCAGTTTTCCTCTATAAATGTTACATAGGCAGATTGCTTGGGACTGCATTTATTCATTTCCCAACATTCATTACCATACTTCATCTTAGATTAATTTCTTGACAATGCTGACTGATCACTTTGTGAGCACCATCCCAAAATGGGAATTGAATCACTTCCTCCGGCCCAGAGGGCAGCCTTCATCTACTTGGGATGACAAAGATCTACGGTCCCTTGATCCAGTCATCTGTTCCTTAGTCAGCGTCCCTTTAGCTGAGGCACCTGAGCTATTGGGTGCTACCAGCCTGTCTGATGACTTTTAAGTCTTTTCTTGTCACTAATCAACCTGCCTTATCAAAATCTTTAACCTTGAATGTGAAGAAAACCTGGCTGTTTGTGTGGCCATAAATGCCTCCTCACAACAGAACATTTCCCACCCTTGTGTTAGGAAGGTATAAACTGGTACTCTTTGTTTCAGTGCTGTTCTGTGAAGTGGGACAGGAAAACAGGTGATGTCAGTGGCTTCAGGAAGCATCCACAACAGTAGTGGATCATTCTTTGGTTTCATAGGGTAGGGTCTAGTTTGTGATCATCTGCAATGGCAGACGCAGACCTCAGGACCAGGGAGAGCGCTGTGGCAAGTGGTGTAAAAGGATCTCTGTGACAGGAATATGCAGACATGGGTTTAGCTAGCTCTCGCTTCATTAGATAGAGCCACCTTCTTGGTTGCAGAGAGACTTGAACCAACTAAAAACTACCTATACTATCTGTATAATATTATGCAATTAGACAATCTCTGCTATTAGTATAGAGCAAAAAAATAATCTATTCTTATTTGCTGAATCCTGGGGAAAAATGGAATTGAAATATTTTCTACTGTTTTCTACTATTTTCTACTAATAATGACCCAATATTTCCTACTAATAATGACCCAAATCATTATCATCAATAAACCTACCCACACTGGCGAACACACACTCTGGGAAGGGAGAGAGGGGGCAGGAGGGTTGAATCAGTGAATGAATGAGGACCTGCTAGTAAAAATAAGGACCAAAGGATATAAAAGGAATATCAAATCATTCTGTGCAGTAAACCCAACTGAAGCAAAATGATATCAATCCTCCTTTTTCAATCAAAGACTAAGCATTCTGGTAAATAAAATGAAGTGATTTGGGGAAATGTAATTTACTTTAGTAGAAATACAATATTCCAATTTAAGAGTAACTTACATATAATCAAGTACATGAGAGACAGTGGGGTTCAAAATGTCCTTTTAATCTGTAATAAGCCAAGCATTGTAATGAGAGTAGTATCTAAACGGCTTTCCCCTTCTTGTGGTCTACACCAAAGAAGATGATTAGCCTGGCTTAGCTACAGAGAAGCAGCCTCCTAAGCAGGGGGGTGAATGTGTCCTTCCTCTGGGAAAATGCTGGGAACCAAGAGGGCTTGTAAACATCAAGGGACAGGTGTATCCTTTTTTTGCTCTTCAGAGTTGAGGATCTGGAACATTCCAGGCTGCCTCCAAAATTGGCAGCAAAAAAAGGTTAACCAGCTGTAAAAGAATGGAAAAGGTATATCTAAAGGGGCAAACTCTTTCATGCCCTAGGGATGCTTTGGCCTCTTGTAAGAGATTCTGTCCACCTCAGTCTCTCCTCGCCTGAGGGAGGGCTGAAGCTAGCCAACCTGGGGCTTAGAAGTAGGTCCATAGCTGCTTCATGGCTTGTTTTCTAAACACGTCCAAATCAGAGACAGATCAAGACCAAGCTCAAATAGAGGATTTTTAGGCACGGGGTAAACTCGAATTTTTTGATTAGAGAAATGAGAGCTGAGGCAAGAGAGTGCTAATGAAAGATTCCAGGCAAAAACGTCAGGGCCAGCTGCCAGCTCACAGACTGAGCTTGGCAGACAGACAGTGGAGCTCTGACAGGGAGTTTCTCTGTGCATTTTAGAAGAAAGCAAAATGGATCTAAATGCAGCGAACCTATTGATTTATTCTCTTTGTACTGGACATGGCTTTTTATTAAAGAAAGCAGATATTCAATAGTGTTAACTAGTAATGGGGATTGACTTTTCACTAATTGCACAGACCTTGGCATTAATACACTTTAATGGAACCTGGGCTCTGCATCCCTCAGATCAATCCTGAAGTTTTTCTCTAACTCTTTCTGGTCAAAGGACATGAATAGCATTGTAACTGAGGGAGACCTTTTTTAATCTTTCTTTCTTTCTTTTAATTCATGGAATGAATAGTCTGAGGAACTTTCTTTTATTCCACAGGACCAGAGAGAGGGATAGTTTGTACAGAAAGTCTGTGGTCTGAACTGACTGTGGAGTTTGGTGTCGGCTGTTTAGAATTCAGTAATGAATGCTGGAAAAGAGTTTGGCTCCCCATGCACCTGGCTGGGTCCTACCCGTGCTGGATTCTCTGAGGTGGAAGACTCATCACTCGTTCATCACTCATTGTTGGATTTATTAAAAGTAAATAGGATCCCTGACAGACGCTGAGCTCACACACAGACCTGGAACCAGCGATGTGAGAATATATATTGCTCTCACGAACCCCTAATAGAATCTGATCTCACCCAAAGGCAAAACACCATGGAATACCAGATCCTGCCAGGAAGGAGGACATTCCTGAAATTCCCAGGATGGCAAATGTTCCATCTCCTGTTCTCTAGATTCTTCCCCTGGCCCAGCAGGGCAAAGATGACCTTCTCAGACATAATGTTTCAAATCCAAACCATGAGACTGTGAGGTTTTCAAAAAAGGATGTTTGTGTCTTATTCATCTTTGAATACAATGCCCAGAGTCAGAGTGGCAAACTGCATTTAATTCATGACTTTAACCTCTTTCTAGCTGTGGGGCATTGAGTGAGCCAGGCGCTTTGGGCTGCTATGTCTTTACCTAAAAGAAAATAAAAAGGGTACAAGAAACATAGGCTTTGCAGAGTTGTTTGGGGATTAAGTTAAGATACTGTAAAGCTTTTACTCATTACACTCAAAGCTTTTTAGCTCATTGAGGGCACATAGTAAACTCCAGAGAAGGACAGTTAGGAGTTCATCATCTTGGAATCTTTTGAGCTTAGACATTGGGCATTTGGTAAATGGAGTTCAGTGAATGGGTTCATTCTTTGCTTCAGCTATTTTTATGCCTGCTACGTGCCAGCCACGGTTCTGCAGGGTACAGGCAGACACATCCCCTGACCTCATGGAGTTTATAGTTTGGTGAGGACATAGGCAATAAGTAAATGAGGAATGAATGACTAAACTATGTGAAATGTGATTTAGGATAGTGATAAGTGCTGTGAAAGAAATTAAACAAGATAAAGGAATAGGAAGTAACTGTGTCTGTGAGAGAAGAGCAGGGTGGGGGAGGCAGAGAGCAAGGGGCTGTCGGGGAGACAAGTGAACAAATAACTGTACAGAAATTCTTCAAGTACCCATCATGCACCTCCCCCAGCTTGTTTCAATTCCCCTGACCATGTGCTAACTCAATAACTTCTCTTTTTACCTAAGGATTTTCGTGCTACAGAGTTTGTCACTATGTAGTGAGGTGACGTAACTCCCATTATCCAAACCTCCGTATGCCTTGCATCCTTTTTCCTAAAGTGTCCCCCACCCAAACCCAGGACTTCACCTCAAAAACGAACACTACAATCTGGGAATTTTTCAACAATATAATTTGCTCGAGGGAGTCAGGAAAATGCCTCTCCTTTTACATCTGACTTCTGTACCTCCAGCTTGCCTCTGGAAGGGGACAGCTACGGATTCAAGACGTCTTGGGCCTGGAAGGAGTCTTTGCTTTCTATCTGGCTCTGCAAAGTATAACAAAACTAGACTGCCATATTGAATTATTTTCAGCAGTAGAAATTCTTCGGTGCCCCATCTCAGACCAGGCTCTAATTTGAAAGTAATAACATTTGGGCAAAGCTCAGATGCACTAAGTTGCTGCCGAGGGCTTGGTGGGTTTTGAGGTAATTGGTTTTACTCAGTTGCTGATGCTTCACTTGGACAAATGAGAAATCAAACTACAGCTCAGTTTGCAGAAAAGCCCACGTCAGCAGTTTATTCTGACTACTATTTCAGAGCTTGTTATGTTATTGGCAATAAAATGCAACTAATATACTGTTAATTAATATTGCATCCTAAAGCTAATTTATCACATTATTAATCAGAGTGATAAAACCAGGGAAAATGCGGCTCACCTTTACTGTCTTTTCATCTGTCTCAAACACTGGTATTTATGCACAAATACATGTTTTGGTCAACACTGCCAAGTGTTTGGTTGTTCCTGGATGAGTGTATTCTATTTTCAAACAGTAACTTGCCCCTCAGGAATATTTTATTTAGCAAGACAGGACTTCAAGTGAAAGGGTAACCATTTCTGATTGTAACCTTGGCTTTGTGCTTCTGGTAATTATCCTTTAATTGCATTACCCTATTTGAAATAGAGTTGTAATTGGAAAAAAACAATTTGACATTCCCTGATGCTTACTCTGACATGCACTATTTGCTTTTTATTCAAATGTAAATTCTCTCCATAATACTATCAAAGAAAGAAAAAAAAATTAAGCAAAATTGAAATGTCAGTTGCAATTTCTGACGTGCAGGCAGTGTCATTCACTCGTGCTGTCTGGAAGGCAAGACTTTCGGTTCAGATGGAAAAAAAAAATCAAGCTATGAAATTAGCATGCTCTGAGGAGAGGGAGAGATGGATGGCGGAATCACAGATCCATCCATACGTGTCCACTTTGCACAATGGCTCCAAAATATCAGACAAGCTGCCAGCTATAATTTTTGGATGAATAAGCCTTTCTGCTTTACTATAAAAAAAAAAATGTTTTTGCTTAAAAAAACTGAAGGATAATACACTTAACTCTAGAGTTATTTCACCTTAAGCTTCTTGAGGGTGTAATTTTAATTTGGAGCATGTGATATGTGATAGGCTCCAGTGATTTCAGCCTCCTGAGTCACACCCTTTTGTAATCTCTTCCCTTTGAGAGTGAGCTGGACCTTTTGACTTGCTTCTAATGAATAGAACATGGCAAAAGTAATGGGATGTCACTTCCAAGATTAGGTTACACAAAGTGCTGTGGCTTCTGCCTTGGGCTTCTCTGTTTTGCCCTCCCATGTGCTCACTCTGAGGGAAGCCAACTGCCATGTTGTGACCTGCCCTATGGAGAGGCCATGTAGTAACTGAGAGAGGTCTCTGGCTGACAGCCAGAAGGGAATGGAGGCCCTCATCCAAGAGCTCATGAGGAACCCAGTCCTGCCAACGGGATGGAAGTGAATCATTGCTCAGTTGAACTTTCAGATGAGCCTGCAGCCCCGGCCGACACCTGACTGCAACCTCCGGAGAGACTGTTAAGTCACAGGAACCCAGTTGAGTGGCACTTGGATTCTTGACTGATAGGAACTGTGAGGTAGTATGTGTTCATTATTTTAAGCTGCGAAGTTTCAAGGTAATTTGTTATATGGCAATAGATAACTAATATATAGGGCAGGAGAAAATGGTTACTAAACAAGTAATTGTAGATGTTTGGTTTGCCATGGGATTTGATAGGGAAAAAAATGAATGGTGGTGGAGGAAAACAACAGCTATGCTACTACTTCAGTAGGTTTCCTCAAATAAGTCACATAAACTTACTGTGCCTCAATTTTCTTATCTTTATCATAGGAATAATTTACTCACAAAATTTTTGAGTTGAAAATGAAATACCAAATGCAAAAGCACTTAGAAAATTTCTAAGTACCATACATACATGAAATGATTGGTATTAAAAATTTCTAGTACTTTTTAGGCACTTGGGTGGCTCAGTCAGTTAAGTGTCTGACTCTTGGATTTGGCTCAGGTCATGATCTCATGGTTTGTGAGTTCAAGCCTTGCGTCAGGCTCTGCCCTGGCAGCACAAAGCCTGTTTGGGATTCTCTCTTCTCTCTGCTCCCAACTCTTGCTCTTTCTCTCAAAAATAAATAAACACACACACACACACACACACACACACACACACACACACACAAATTTCTTGTACTTTGGACAATATCCCTCCAATGTAGGACCACGGTATGGTAGAATGAGCACCATGTCTCAGTAGACCTGGATTCGAATCTAGGCTTTTCCACTGCATGGCTGCATGACCTTAAAAAAGGACTTAGGCTCTATCACTTTCAATTTCCTGACACTGAGAAAAAGGGAAATAGGACAAGTAAGTTTTGATCAATAACAGCAGCCTAACAGCATGGGTATAGTAATTGGTCAAAAGTAATTGGTCACTCTGGTCAAAAGTCACAGAAATCCAACCTGAAATAGATTATCTCTAGGATCTACTCTAGATTTTAAAATATTGATTTTTAGTATTTGTTTGGGTTTACTAGGTTCCCAAAGGAATGTGATTGTAATGTTCCTTCACCTAGGATATATGTGTGTCAGAACGAGTGAAAAAAATACATTTCTTGAGAGCATGGCTAGCTAAGTGAATCAATTACACATGCAAATCCTGAGCAAAGGTATTAGAGCAATGATGTCGAAATGCCAGGTATGACAGAGTTGACCACTGGTGACTGTTTCTGATCATCTGATTCTTCCACTCAACATACCTCCAAACACTTCCTTAGGTGTGGAAGTGGTGTTCTTATTCACATACCCCTGAAGTCTGAATTTTGCAGCTATGACCTTCATGATATCACAGGGCCAGGACAAGCCCTTGCATAACCATGAATATAGGTGTCTCCTACTGCCTCACCTGCTCACTTGCTACATCCTAGTCTTGGCCCAAGTATTATTTCCTTTGGTCCCCCCAAACACAAGCAATAGCACTACCCTTTTTCTTATAAGCAGAGTAGAAAGTTGCTTAACCAGAGAGTTCTGAAGATCCTATGAAGGTCCCCTTGACCACACCATCTTTCTCAATGGCTTTCATCAATATCCTTAAGTCTAAGCTTTAGGTCACTTCCTCAAGTTAGAAGGTATTTGGGAAAGTATACTAAATTTGCAAGCAAAAGATATGGGTTGAAATTCAGGTTCTGGCAGAATATAACTGGGGAAATGTAGGCAAAAATTGTGAGTCGGAAGTTAATTAATTAATCTGGGCCTGACTTTTCTCCTCTACAAAATGAGGAAGAGAATATCTGCCCTGTCTTTCTGCATGTTTTATGGATTAGGTGAAATAATGATTGAAGAATTATTTTGGAATTTAAAAAGTCCTGTGTGAGTGCTGTGATCCTTAAGGGCTAACACATTGTTCTTTATGTTAGCAGTGATGAGGTCATCTGTGCAATCCTTAAGACACTGAAAAGAAGGTGACAAGGCTGAGTAAGTTTTAATTGATGAGCACAGGGTGAGGGCATGGGTGCATGAATCAGGACCCTTAGATCAAAAGTGAAAGAAATCCAGGGCACCTGGATGGCTCAGTTGCTTAAGTGTTGGACTTCTGCTCAGGTCATGATTTCATGGCTCATGAGCTGGAGACACGCATCAGGATCCTTGCTGCTTGGGATTCTCTCTCTCTCCCTCTCCCTCTCTCTCTGCCCTCCCACACTCTCTCTCTTTCTCTCAAAATAAACTTAAGGTTTTTTTTTTAATGTTTATTTATTTTTGAGAGAGAGAGAGAGAGACAGAGCAAGAGTGGGGGAGGGACAGAGATAAAGGGAGACACAGAATCCAAAGTGGGCTCCAGGCTCTGAGCTGTCAGCACAGAGCCTGACGCAGGGCTTGAACCCATGAACCACGAGATCATGACCTGAGCCAAAGTCGGACACTCAGGTGCCTCCATCTCAAAATAAACTTTAAAAGTGAAAGAAGTCCAACTCAAAATAGTTTGGGAAAAAGAAGAAACTTTCTAAAAGAGCATTATACTTAACCTAGAGAAGAACAAGGGTGGAATTGTTCCTCATGGAAAACTGGAAAAGGAGTCAAATTCAACCTGGGAGAGGCCCCTTCTCTAGTACGTAGACTGTCTTCTTCCACGTATTGGGAACCTGGCTGATGGGTGCTCCCACCATTCAAATTCTGTTGCTCCCACCACCCAGAGGAGGTGAATCCTCTCCTTAGTTGAAGCTCTAAGTTTTCTAGGGAAGGATTTGGGTTGGCTTGGTAGAGGTGCCCACCAGTGAACCAACTGTGGCCAGGAAGGCAAAATCCCCAGGGGAACACCTAGCAACTGCCTTTCCCAGAGGGGCGAAAATGCCTGGGAATGACCCTCCAAAAGTCCTCCTCAATAAGGCCCTCACCACGTGGCTGGGCTGCTACATACAGTCATCTAGGCTGCACAGTGCCCTGTACACAACAGCCCCATCTGCCCCGGGAGAAAACTAAATGCCAGGCAGCTGCATGAAAGCACTTCATTTCTCAAGGGAATGTACCCCAAAAGGTGATAGCAAAAGAAACCATGTAAAATGTTTATCTTAATGAGAGGGGATGGGAAAAGTTTCCCCTGGGAGGAAGGATGTGCCCATGCCAGAGAAGCCTTCTCAATCCTCTGTCAGAGCCCACCAGTGCAAGGCCCTGGATGGAGATAGGCGATAATTCCCTTCTGTTGTAGGGAGAACCCCTACACCTTTCATACTGATGGAATGGAAGGAGAAACTCCATTCAGCCTCTAATATGAATGGGAAAACTACAAAGTAGGAGTTCTCTCTTTTCACACATTAAAGAAATGATTGCTCTTCCCAATGTTGCTGGAGGCATATTCCAAATTGAGCTGTTAAGGTGGGAGGACTCCAGTCACCTTCGTTACCCTCTGCCAGGATTATTAAGTGGCACTGAACCCACTCCATCTCTCCTACTGAATGCGACCAGGTTAATCTTCCTCAAGCCCACAGGCTCTAATCCTCTCCCCACTGCCTGCATTCCCTCATCCGGGCACCCAAAGCCCCCCCGCACTATGGCTAAAATCTACCTTTCCAGGTCCATTTCTCACTTTCTCTCTAGTCCATACATACAGACCTTATTCTCCAATATGTCCAACTGGGGCTCACCTCCAATTCTTCAAGTGAGCTCTTCCTCTGCCTGGAATGTGCTGCCTTTTGACATCTTCCCTGTTTGTCCTTTATGAAGCCTTTCCTGACTCCCCCAAGTAGACATGTCTTCTCTGACTCCCGGAACTGATGGTTTGTACTTCCTTATGGCACTCACCACACTCTGTCTCAGGTAATATTTGTACTTGTTATATTTCATCCTTTCAGTGAAAAGATCCTGGAAAGAAAGCTAAAAAAAAAATGGTGGTGGCAAATAGGTACATTTCCTACTATGTGCTGACACCACTACCCATTTTAAGTTATTTAATCTTCAATACAGATGAAAAAATTTTACAGAGGAAAAACTGAGGCACGAAGTTTAGTAACTTGCCCAGGGTCACATAGCTAAGTCGGGATTTGAACCCAGGTAGTGCTCCTCCCTGCACCTGTGCTTCTGACCATTATACCACTTCTCATGCAGGCAGAGGTGTGTTTACAGTGAAGCCCACAAAGTTCTTTCCAAGACAGTGTACTTAATTTTTACCTGTAATTTTGTATTCTTTCTTTAGAGAGGCCCTCAAGATTGTGTTAACTTCAGGTTGTATAAAACCGTCTTGCCCATCTTTGAATCCTCCTAAACCTTGATTAGTGACAATGATCATCAGAAGGGTGATGATGATGATTCCAAGCTTTACATAGAGCATTTACAAGGCATTCTCAGCCAGCATCTCACTGGATCCTTAAAACAACCTGGAAGTTAGGCCTGGTCATTGCCACATTTACAGATGGCAAGACTGACCTCAAAGACACTGATTGAGTTTGCCTAAGGCCGCCAAGCTAGTAAGTGATGGAGCTGGAGCTGAAATTCAGGGTTTCTGATCCCATACATCATGCTTCCTCTACGTAGGTATTTGCTGCCTGTGGGTTCTGAGAACCTTTCCAGCGCTTAGTGGATGGCACTCCTCGCCCCCGCCCTGTAGAGACCCATTTGAAGAGCACTCCATCACAGCCAACAATTATCTAAATTGAAGTTGTCCATCCTGCCTTTTAAGTTCTTCTCCAGATAATGAACCTTTTCAACCAACACAGGGTGCTTGATGTTAATCACACAGAGAAATGCAAACTCAATCTATTCACCTTCGAAGGAGATAGAGCCTAAAAGGTATGGGAAGTGCATTTAACTTCTAAGCCCTAATCTTGATCATTTCTACAGGGGGACTTCTTCATCTGCCTGTATTCCAGAGACTTTTCAAACACCTCACACAGTTGCTAAATGATAATAAAAATATGTTTGCCTGTATCTAGACATTTTTTGGTAAGTAGCCTACAATTTATCATTCTGCATTACAGAAAGCCTGGAGAATTATATTATATAGAAGGGTTCAGCTTTTACAGCTGATATGTAAATATATTCCCAAAGTAGAGGAACCCTGGATCCTGTGAATAATGTCTAAACAATGACCCTGGAGAAATCACAACATCCAGTTATATCCAAGGACACAACAACTCTAAGTATCATGCAGGGAAGTGCCTCCACCAACAGGCCCTTGTCTTCTTTCTCAGACTTAAGGGGTCAGTGGGAAAAAGGTAAACAGAGGCAGTAGTTAAGACCTCTGTCTATGGAGTTAGGCCAGCCCGGGTATGACTCCAGCTTCACCCCATAGCAGCAGTATGGCTTACGCGTATTGCTAAATACCATTAATTGATTCAACAAATATTTACTGAGGACTTATTAGAGGGCAGCCAGCGTAGTAGGTACTGAGACAAAGAAGAGAACAAAACAGAAACCACATCATCAAGTTTTCATTTGCAAAATGGAAATAATTGAAGCACCTATCTTATACGGCTGTGTGAGGATTACAACATGGCAGGGAGCTGGCTCATACTTATCAGTACACAAAATAACAAAATAATCTTTTACTTGGATTTCAGATTTTAAAAACATCTCAGGATTGTTCATTTGTTTATATTTTGAGTCTCTCCAAGCCCCGTTTTTCAGAAAATTTTTCAGGGGTTTCCCTTGATGGGGCCTGATATTAAGTTTCTGGTGCTTCAGGCCACATGGGTGGGAACCATGGTAGGAGGTGGGACAGCAGGAGGGTGAGGTACATTCAGCAAATCCAGCCAAGGTCAGAATTTGCAAGGCGGCCTTGGCATAGATACTCCCGACAGAAGGGATTCTGCAGATACTTTTTAACCTCTGGAGTTTCTGTCTGCCCAGAACACTATTAAAAGGTTTCAAATGAAGTGTTTAACCTAAATACCTGATGTTGTGGCTCACATTCATTTCGTTTCCTCTTGCCCTCCAGGTCTCAGTGGTTGGGGGTTGAGTTGGATGGCCCAGCCAAGAGATGCTCACTTCTGCCGGGGTTTGGATACCTGTGCTCTCCCTTGGGCCTGCGATGCACCAGGACCCTAAGCCTGTGAGCCAACCCATCTCTCCCTGGTACACAGACACAAGCCCAGGACCACTCCATCTTTGATGGCCCAACACCTGCTCTTCCCTCCCGTTCCCAGAGAACCACACTTTTCTACTTTCATCTTTTTATCACTAGGAATCCATTTCCCAGAAAGGCTTAGCATCCATCTCCTTGTCCCCCAGTTTTTGAGATGGGCTGAAACAAGAGGCAAAGTAAATATCTTACGAAATTGCCAATATAAACTATTTTTAACTGAGAGGAAGGAAAGAAGGAAGGCAGGCAAACTTGAAGAAACCAGGGTTGAATTTTGTAATGACTCCTCTGTTCTGCTCTTTAATAATAATTATTACAGATGACTGAATGCTTCCTCTGTACCAAGCAATGAGCTGAGTAAAGTTTTACATATATCATCTCATTTAATGATCACAACTGAATGGATTCCCTCCCCACTACCCCACCCCATTAAGTTATTCCCATTTTAAGGATGCAAAAACTGAGGGGCAGAATTGTCAAGAGACTTGCCCAACGTTCTTAAATATTTGACCACAAGAGCCATGCCTCATCTGCTATATGAGGAGGGGATACAAACCATTAGCATCAACAACTTTCATCACCTTTTGGTAATGCTGTATTTTTGTGATTATTACAGTAATAGTGTTCAGTACAGGAAATTTGAAAATTGTACAACATATGATAGAAAAAATATAAAAGGACATCAGACCAAAGATAAATTCCCTTAACATTTTGGGGTCTCTTTCTGTTTTTCTGCTTTACTTTGTTTTTAAACAAATTTGGAGTTGTCCTGCTTCCCTCGTTTTGTACTCTGTCATAAAAAAAATAATTAACATCATGAGTATTGCCTCATGTCATTGAAATTTTTCCAAAAAACTTATTTGTTTGCATTATGTTGATACATAAATATTATATACCATTAGTTATTCAACAGTTTTCCTCTTGTTGGAAAATTAGTTTGCAAATTTTGCTATTATAAGGGTGATGAGCATCATTGTACAAAATCTCTATTTTTAAGCCCCAGTGGCAACAATGTTTGTCATTTAGAGGCAATTTCCCCCCTACAAGAAGTCTCATCATTTACACCCTCTGGTTGTTTAGTCATGATGACCTTCGTGCCTGGATGGAGCTGATACATTGCACCTGCTGGGAACAGACACAGCTGGGCCTGGGCTGTGAGTACCCAGACCAAAGGCCAACAACAGGCAAAGTGACAGCACCTGCAGCTACTCACCGCTTGCCGTTCTGGGCTCAGCTGGGTGAGGATCTCCCAGAAGAAGGAGGGATGATCGGAGTGGAGAGAGCAACCAATGAGAGCCCGTATGTGACTGTGGACCTGCATATACCTCTCAGAGCTCACCACTGCCTGCCGCAGAGCCCGCTCACCTTGATGCCCACCTTTGGTACCTACAGCTATTTCCTCCTGGGGCCCAGACTCGAGACACTGCACTTCCTGCAGCCCCCAAGCCTTTGCCTTCTCTGCATCAGATTCTTACCTACCAAAGATAAAACAGAGGACAGCAAGCAAAACACTTCCTTTTGTTTATTTTCCCCTTTATTTCCAAAACCTTATTCTTACTTGGTCAAACTCCCATTCCTGACTCAAAGAAAGGAGGGGACTAACTTCTTTTACCCGGGGCAGGGAGAAGAACGGAAAGGGAAGGAGGTAGAAATACACCTAGTAGACTACATTACCAGTTTATCTCTGGCTTCCTGCTTTCCCTAAGGTGTAATGTTTTTATATTTTAAAATATTTAGTCAACAAAATTTGTTGAACATGTAATATATGCCAAGAATTGTGTTTAAAGCAACAGAGGATAGAAATGACCAAGGCTCATCTCAAAAGAAAATTTCACATAAGTTTGCTCTGATTAGCTGCTTTTCCGGAAATGTAGAACATTGCCATTTACTGAGCATCTGTATTAGGTTCTTAAGTTGGCCCATTTAATCCTCATAATATTGCTATCCTGTAGGTCCCACTGTTCACATTTTACATGTAAGGAAATCCCAGGCCTCTAGACACCAAGTAACTTGTGTGAAGTCATAAAGCCAGGAATGAATAGCAACAATATTCAAATATTCAAATATTCAGGGTTTTCTAAAGCCCATGTTTATTAGAAACATTCCCCCACCAAAGCGTTTAAGCAAATGGTACTCAAGCAAATGGCACTCCCACTTAACCTTAAGAAATTTTGTTTCTAAATGTATATACTTTGTCCAAAGCAGGTTGGAGAAAACTTCACTGGAAGTTTATAGTAAAACATCGCCCTCTTCTGGACATATGGGCATCGTACAATGGAGATGAATACAAAGGATTTAAACGGCAGAACAAAAGTACAATTATGTGCCCAATGATACAATGGAAAGCTGTTGTTATCATTTATCAGGTGTATATCTTACTCTTAAAAGTAAGAAATGGAATGGAAGCAGAAAGACATTTTGGAACCAGCCAAGCAATAATTTTCCATCTATTTTTATGGAGGTGTCTCCTGGGGATAGAAGTAGGTAAAATCTTCAACTATAGGACACACCTTAAGAAACCTATAATATTACCTAACTATATTAATAACTATAATAACAAGCCATAATACTACCAGGAACATCAGAATCAAATAGCTCCAATGAATCCTGAATAGGAAGAAGTTCACACTCATAACCTGGATGGAGAAAGGATACATATAGTGAATATAGGTCAGACTTTGCACTTTAGAGTCAAATTACCTCACTTGATCCCTCTCTCTTTCATTTATAAGCTGTGACCTTATGCAAGTTATTAAATTATTTGAGCCTCAGTTTCTTCATTTGTTAAAACGGAATTATAAAAGTAGCTTCTTAAGTGATATAAGCCAGACAAATATTGCATGTAACACTCACAGGTAGAATCAAACAAACAAACAAACAAACAAGAAGTCAAACTCTTAGGAACAGAGTGTGGAAAAGTGGTTTCTAGGGCCTGGCAGTGGGGGAGCAGTGTACAGGGGAAATATGCAGAAGTTGGTAAGAGGGTAGAAACTTCCAGCTAGAAGATGAATAAGGTCTGAGAATCTAATGTAAAACATGGTGACAGTAATTGCTAATATTGTAGTGTGTCATTGAAAAAGGAAAAGTAAGACAGGTGGGAAGAGGAAATGGGATAAAACCTAACAGAGGCAGTAACATTGTTAAGAGTTAGACTCAATATGTGTGAAATGGTACTTTATTATTAGGTCTGTCCCAATTATTAACTGTATAGAATCAGGTATTGCTTTTATAAAATTTTTTAAAGTTTATTTATTTATTTTGAGAGAGAGAGAGAGAGAGTACAAGCAGGGGAGAGCCAGAGAAAGAGGGAGAGAGAATCCCAAATAGGCCCCACAGTCAGCATGGAGCCCGATGTGGGGCTTGAACTCACGAATTGTGAGATCATGACCTGAGCCAAAACCAAGAGTTGGACGCTTAATCGACTGAGCCACCCAGGCGCCCTGGTTATAGTAAATTTTGAACCACAAAAGCCAACAATGTAGAATTATAAAAACAGCATGTTTTTTTTTTCCTGAAGTGTGTTTATTTTTTTTAATGTTTATTTATTTTCAGAGTAGGGGAGGGGCAGAGAGAGAGAAGGTGAGAGAATCCCACACAGGCTCCATGCGGTCAGCACACAGCCTGATTGGGGGCTAAGACCCACGTGCAAGATCATGACCCGAGCTGAAATCAAGAGTTAGACGCTTTACTGATTGAGCCACAGTCATCCCTGAAGTGTGTTTATTTTTATCAATGTGTTGGCTAATATCAAAGGTTGAACAAACCAAATATTTCTCTAAATTATACAAGTTTTAGAGCTACATACTTTTCCAAGGAAATCAATGATATCTCTACAAAGATGGTTTGGAACAAGAACCTCAGAAATCTGACAATCTGTGAAATTCACGGCAAAGATAATCTATACTTTGTTTCATCTAATTTCAAAACTGAAACAAAGGTTTGAAAATGCATCAATATAGTGGAATATCAAAAAAGATGAATGTATCTAAATATCCCTATCATAAGTGATTTAGAATATCCAGCTTTCAGGGCACCTGGGTGGTCCAGTTGATTCAGAGTCCAACATCAGCTCAGGTCATGATCTTGGAGTTCATGGGTTTGATCCTCGCGTCGGGCTGTGCTGACAGCTCAGAGCCTGGAGCCTGCTTCAGATTCTGTGTTTTGCTCTCTATCTGCCCCTCCCCCACTCACACCCTGTCTCTCTCTGTCTCTGAAAAATGAATAAATGTTAAAAAAAAAATAAAAAAAATAATATCCAGCTTTCTAAAGTACCATCAAGTATCAGAGTCACTGTACTTCTAGTTTTTTGGCACTATTGGCATCGGAAGTGACATACAGAAAATGTTGAACTGTGTGTGCCTTGTTCTCCTTTTCTGGTAGGAACCTTGTCTCACATTTTCTACTTCAACCATACAGAATTAAATGTCCTGTTAAGGGCAGAAGGGAGGAAGAACCAGAGCTGTTAATGCTTAAAATTCACTTTGCTAGCAATGTATTATAAATCACTAATTTAAGGCAATGATATACCTTTAATTGCCTGACAAGTTAATTAATTCAGATTCAGCTATTAAAAATTTCAGATCATTTAACCTAGGAATGAGTTCTAACTATTAGCAGAGAAAATGCATTAGGTATTCAAACAAAAAATTTTAAAACATTCTAAGGGCTTTAAAAGCAAGTAATACGAACCAAAACACCAAACACTGATATTTTAATTGTAAGTCTATTCTCTGTATTATAGAATTTCAAACCCTGGTGGCAAAGTACCACAGTCTGTGCTACATTCATCCTTTAAAGTAGGTTAAGGTCCATGACAACTATAGAGAAGCTTCTGCAAGAATTTGGAGGAGGAAGAAATATGTGACTATAGGTCACAGCTGCTTGTGCTCCTTCTTTAAAATGTATATGTGTTCAGGGGCGCCCGGGTGGCTGTTGGTGAAGTGTCCCACTTTGGCTGAGGTCATAATCTCATGGTTCATTGGGTTCAAGCCCCGCATATTGGGCTCTGTGCTGACAGGTCAGAGCCTGGAGCCTCGTTTGTATTCTGTGTCTCCCTCTCTTTCTGCCCCTCCCCTGCTCATGCTCTGTCTCTCTAAAATAAACATTAAAAAAAAAAAATGTTAAAAAATATATCTATGTTTCAAGGGCATGATTTTTAAACAGGCCATTTTACCTTTGAACTCTGGTGGTTTTTACTGTCGGATGAATAGAGTTAACTCTTCATCTGGTCAATTCCTTGTATTCACTTAAAAGCCAATCGTGGGGAAAAAGTGCAAATGATGGGCTCATGTTAACTGAAAAGTACAGGATTGACTTCAGATGTAACTGGATCCAGGTACCAAATCCTGTCTGTCTGTCTTGGTCTGTGGCTTCTGCTTTTACCTATGCTGCTTTCATTCTAAGTCAGATTCTTCTTGAGTGGTGTCCAGATTAACCACCAATAGGTCCAGTCCTAAATCTGTAAGATTAGAAACTGTCATTGAAAAATGAGTATCTCTTGTTCTCTAGTCCCAGCAAAGCTGATGTTTATTGGCTTTGATTGGCTCAGTTAGTCACTAACTGAAACAGTCACTAAATTTGGGGAGATGCTGCACTCTCAAAGGCCAGGACTTGGTGATGTGCCCACCCCTGGAACCACCAAGTGAGGTCAATGCCACCTAAACAACATGGGCTGAGAGTATAAAGGCAGTTATTCAAAGACAAATTTCAGTACTAACACCAAAAGGGGGAATTGATACTAAGCATGCAAAACACTATTGAGCTTTAACCAGGGTGGTGAAGACAAAATAAAAATGAACAGGAAAAAAAAAAAAAAATCAAAGCAGATTCAAGAATGTTCCAAGGAGGAACCAAATGGTTTTGACAATATGAACAGAAGAAAGGGGTAAAAAATGTGCCATATATTCATGGACTTACCTAAGGTAGGATAAAGGAAAAGAAAAAAATCTAATGAAGGGATTATATTCTGATTTAGAGTCAGGGCCTTTCTGGGAAACAATTTGGAATAGAGACTTACTAGGTTATTGTATTAGCCAGGGTTCTCCAGAGAAATAAAAGAGGGTGTGTGTATAGAGACAGACAGACAGACAGACAGACACACACACACACACACACACACACACAGATTTTTTAAGGAATTGGCTCACATGATTGCTGGGCTGGTAAACCCAAAATCTTTAGGTGATCTGGGCACCTAGAGAAGACATGATGATGCAGCTCAAGTCTGAAGGCAGTCCAGAGGCAGAATTTGTTCTTCTTTGGGGTTCATCAATCTTTTTAAGGACTTCAATTGATTGGATGATGCCCACTCACATTATGGAAGGTCATCTGCTTAATTAAAAGTCTACTGATGTATATGTTAATCACATCTAAAAAACACCTTCTCAGTATCTAGAGTAATGTTTCACCAAAAACTGGATACCCTTGCCTGACCAACTTGACACAGAAAATCAAACATCCCAGTCACCCACTTGAATTCTGAATGATCTCCATATTGAGCCAGAAGGCAGTTGGCCTCCCAATGGCTCAGGCCAAACCCCAGACCAATTAAATCAAATATTTGGGGCTGAGGCCAGGTAAGGTATTTTTTTCTGATGTTCCACAGGTTGTTTCCATGTGCAACCAAGGTTCAGGACCATGCCCTGTAGAGCAGTGATTCTCCAAGCATGGCTTCCAGACTAGCCATTTCAACCTCATCTGCAAATTTGATAAAAATGCGAATTTGTTGTCCCTACTCCAGACCTACTAAATCATAAACTGTTGGTTCCACCCTGGGCCTGCAGACTGTGGTTTAACAAGCCCTCCAGGTGATCCTGATGCATGCTCAAATTTGCACTGGTCTAGAGTTCCACAACACAATGCTAACAAGCACAGGACACTAACACTATACCTTCACTCTCTTTTTTCTTAGCAGGGCAGGTCTGTTAGTAAGCCTCTTTGGGTGAAAGAACTCATTAAGGCTCATTAAGGTTTGCTTAAGTAATAGAGTATTTGTTGCAAGGATCTGTATGAATATAAAGGAATCAACTGTGTGGCCAGGTTTCACTGATAGTGGGTAATTTCAAGATACAACAGATGTACTAATCTGACAGCAGCTCTGGAGACTCAATGACAGCTTCAAGAGCTCTTGCCTCCCAAGTGTGTAGGTCTAGAACCCTAACGTGCCTTAGCTATTCTGCCATTTCATCTCTCTTTCTACAAACCTCTGAATTCTTTCTCCTGTATCTTGTCTAAATTTCTGAAATAGGAGCGCTGGGGTGGCTCAGTCAGTTAAGCGTCCGTTTTGGCTCAGGTCGTGATCTTGTGGTTTGTGGGTTTGAGCCCCGCGTCAGGATCTGTGCTGACAGTTTAGAGCCTGGAGCCTATTTCAGATTGTTTCTCCCTCTCCCTTTGCTCCTCCCCTGCTCACACTCTTTCTCTCAAAAGTAAATAAACATTAAAACAAATTTTATTTCTGAAATAATCTGATAGGCTCAGTTAATCTCTTTCATCACTTGGTGATGTTTCCTTTAATATTTGCCCAACGTGTAAGCTTTGCTAGCCTAATTGGCTTTCCTTGGGTCAGGTCTCTTACGAAGCCCAACCAGTTGGGAACAGGGGAAAGCAAAATGCAGAGTAAGAATCTCCTAGGGCCATTTCCCTTAAAAGGTCTGAGGATCCTCCTAACATGAGTTTGTGGGTTATGTCACACAGTGGAAAGCTTGGTCTGTCAGGGATGTTTAGCTGTTCTCTCTTAAATCTGTGTGTAGTTCTTTGAAAAAAAAAAGGTATCAAGGACAAATTAAGCATTCAACTATAACTTTTTGGAGATGAGTTGGAAACTTTTACTGACAAACTTTGGGAATGTTTTCCTTTCAATATTTGCTATAGGGAAGTCTTTTTGTGACCAAATTTAGAAATGCCATGAGCCATAGTATTTTGGAAAATAATCTTATTTGCACGCACCAGTTTGTAGGGCCTATATTTTATGCAGAAATGCTCTTTGCAGTCTCCTTCACTAAGGCATAAATGACTAAAGTTTATTGGTATTTTCTAAAACCTTATTTACCAAAAAGGAAAAAAAAAAAAAAAAGCTCAAGTGATAGTTTTCTCTAGATCATCAGATTGGCCCTCCAGGTTCTCTTCTAATAACTGATCTGATTTCACTATACTAAGCTGAACTGAAATACAGGAAAGTCCAATCCAAAACGGAAGGCTTCCACTTTGGGGTAGACAATGAGTTTGTTATTTACAAACCTTAATGATGCCACAGTTCACTGAACGTCTCTGAATCATTTTACCTCTTAATGCCAAAATTAAATTTGTACTTCACCCAGATCTTTGTAGAACCCATTTACATGGTACCAGGATTGCCACTATTACTTTAGCTTATGCCACCAAATAACAAATTGAATTAAAAAATTGTAATGTTTATTTTTTAAGAGAGCACGACAGAACACGAGCAGGGGAGGAGAAGAGAGGGAGGGAGACAAAGAATCTGAAGCAGGCTCCAGGCTCTGAGCTGTTAGCACAGAGCCCGACGCAGGGATCAAACTCAATGAACCATGAGATCATGACCTGAGCCAAAGTCCGATGCTTAACCGACTGAGCCACCAGGTGCCCCAGAAATTCAATTTTAAAAGTAACTGGAAGTAAATACTACTTTGAAGTCCAGATCATAAACTTGGGCTACCAGAATATAATTAAAACTAAAGTTTAATTTGGGTTGATCAAACTGATTGGTAACTGATTATTGGTAACAAAGGGATACTTAACAGATAGTATTTGTTTTGATTGTTTCAGGTCTCCTTTTACAGGCCATACTCTTCATGAAGTTCTCTCAAAAGGACAAAGATCCTGCAATTTGACCTGTGTCTAGTTTTTACACTATTTAAGAAAAATGTGCCCTCACCTTAAAATGTGTCTTTGAAAAGTATCATCCAAGTTTACAATGAAAATCATGAGCCAAACTTTTGTGTTTTCATGCATTATCTGTTGAAGTTGGGACTATTGGAAGGTTTTGGACATCCTAGCAATGTTTGTAAGCATTATACTTTTAGTATGTCCATTTATTTCAAAATCACAGATGGGGGAGCCGGGGTGGCTCAGTCGGTTAAGTGACCGACTTCAGCTCAGGTCATGATCTCATGGTTTGTGAGTTCGAGCCCTGCATCTGGCTCTGTGCTGACAGCTCAGAGCCTGGAGCCTGCTTTGGATTCTGTGTCTCCCTCTCTCTCTGCCCCTCTGCTGTTCACGCTCTATCTCCATCTCTCTCTCTCAAAAATAAACATTAAAAAAAAACAAAACAAAACACAGATGAAGATTATGGCAACTCCTTAATAAAACATTTGTTTGCTTGTAGATTAATACGAAATGAGAAAATTGAAGTTTTTAAATCATTAAGTGTTTCACAAAGACATTTATCCCTCATGGTTTCAAGGGGAAAAAATTTAATATGGCTAGTTGTGCCACTGATAGGACTGTAATTAAATACTTTTAAATTGCACTTAAAGATGCAGTATTACTAATCCAACTCAGTTAATAATGTTTTACCAGGTAAATCTCCTTTATCTCCTAGAAGCTAGATTATCTTGGTAAAATTAGTCAATCCTCACAACTGTGCCATTGCAAATAATCTATAAATTGGGGTATATATTCTACAGGAGTTTATCATGCTTTTCAAACTAAGTGTTCAGTGAAGCATTTGATGGTTTTCAGTAAATAAAAACCATTATTTTCCCAAGTCTCTCCACTTTATAAAAATAAGTGAGGGGTGCCTGGCTGGCTCAGTCGGAAGAGCATTGTAACTCTTGATCTCAGGGTAGTGAGTTTGAGCCCCATACTGGGTGTAGAGATTACTTAAATAAACCTTAAATAGATAAATAAATGAAACCCAGAAGTGCCTATGCATATTTTCATATCCTGACTCATATTCCTGAAAAAAGAAATCTGGTTGACTACTATTGGGTGAGACCTAAGAATGCTACAAAGAGAAACCATTCTACTCCCAGGGTTCTTTAAAATATTCCACTTTAGTGTAACTACCAGTGTTCACAGTTTAATTTAAAAGTGAAGAGATTAAGCATTTAGTAGCAGCAGAGTTTATTTACATCAAGATACCAGCAGATGTCAGCAAAAACTAAGGCAGTGCCATATGACTTTGTACAAGGGTATTCCTAATGTCGACAGAAAATCTCTAATTACCAAAGTGCAGTCCATTTAAGACCCCTTGGTTTCATACAGTGTTACGTGACCCAGGAGGGGTGGGGCTGAGAGGCCGCAGCGGAATCTGCCTTTTCAGGGCAGCAACAGCTCTTTCAAAGAACTGACTGCTCAGATTTTGTCCAACAAAACCCACCTATAACACTGTACGGCAAACTAAACCATGCTTCAGACAGCCATCCCCATTTAAAAAAAAAAAAAACAAAAACATGTTTTGGTTTACTGAACACTCATATTACCTAGGTTCTCTGATACAGATTCAGGGGTTCTGAACGTGGGAGTACTTGAGAGGACACAAATGCATTTCTCTGGAGAATTCTGTCAGATGGTAGAACAGCTTGTTATACAGACATAGCTATAATATTAAAAAAATAGAAGAATCTCATGAATAATATTTCAAAGGTAACTATTTTCTTATGCTTATAAAATAAATAGAAAAAAGATTACATGGGATGCCATTTATTTCAAATATATAAATGCACTTTTTAACATTTGTGACCAACACTGTGTAAGACCAATGTTTATGGCCTTACATCAACTTCTTAAGCAGGACCCATATACAGCAGAAGTGTTCTTATCACTTTTATTTTTGCCTTTTAGACTAATAGTATTCTAAAATAATTTTAGCCACCGTGAACCATACTTATGGAAAATATAAAAAGAATTCAGATTATTTCATTGTATTCTGTATTTTTGTAATTCTACAGTAAAAAATAATAAGTGAACTCATGACGTAATTTTCCCAAAACACAGCTTTTATTGTAGTAGACTAAATTAGATATACCTCTCTCTGTAAATATTTTGCATGCTCACTAAAAGTCTGGTCTTCTACATAGGCATAATGAACAAATATAAGCAAAATTATAATAGAAACTTATCCCTGAAATAAGTTAAATATTACCATCTTTGAAAAATAACACAGAAATAGTCTAAGGACTGTTGAAATATAAACAGTTTGAATTTTAAAGTCATTTATTCTGTTGAAAATATATTCCTGTTTTAAACAAAAAAAAAATCTAAGATTTATTTATTTATTAATGTTTGTTTATTTTTTGAGAGACAGACAGAGCACAAGTAGGGGAGGAGCAGAGGGAAAAGGAGACAGAATCTGAAGCAGGCTCCAGGTGGGGCTGGAACCCACAAATGACCTGAGCTGAAGTCTGATGCTTAACCGACTGAGCCACCCAGGCGCCCCTGAAAAGCTTAAGCAATATAGTAAATCATACTTACTTAGAACCAAAAAAAACCCAAACCAAAACACAACAAAAAAAACCAACAAACAAAAAACCAAAACATTGGTAGCAATGCAACTAAGGTCTAATGAACCCAGAAGTTCAGATAAAATTAGAAGTCTCTGTATCCTCTATAACAAAATATTTCCTTAATTCAGAAAAACACCCAAAAAACTAGCATCTAATTTAAGTATATAAAGCCAAAATATTCTTTTTGCCAGTGCTCTGTTGAAATCTGAATTAAAGACTTGATACCGATTATACTTCTGATAAGTAGGTCAGTGGACAATTATAACTTAATGACAATACCATGGTTCAAAATGGCATTCCATCAAAGTAAAACCTGTTAAACAGATACCAAAGTATACAGAAATAAAAATAAACCTCCACTGGTCAATCCAATCAAATTGGCTGCATAAATTTCACTTAAATGACTTAAAATGTATCTGAAACTACTAAAAGCTTATCTGGTTAAACTAAAGTACTACAACTTAGGGAAAACAAAGCAAAAACCTAGTTTAGTGGCAATGCCCTAGCTGATAAAATATTTTAGACAGACAGGGAGCTGCTTGAAAAAGGAGCAGAGAAGTTATCACCCACTCTCATTCTCCAAAGAGCACCCATACGAATTCCATACAGAACCAGTACATCAAGATTCAAGCAATTTCCAATTTAATTTATATTGTCTCTACCACTGTTTGTCCACTTTTTTTCCTTTTCATTACTACTGCCTTAAAGCCTTTTTTTTTAGCCCTTTTGATCCTAATCACCACCTTATAAAACTTTAATAACATAGACACCATGTATCCCTGTTTCTGTATTGTATGAATATCCATGCTTTATACATAATAAGATCTTTGCCACCAGGAACAAATTTTCACCAAGAATGTATGGCTAAACAATGAAAGGTTTACAATGCTAAAACTTTTTTTTAAGGGTAAGTAGTGACAAGAATTTTAGCACTTAGATATGTAGATTATTTCCAAAATAGTTTTAACACTCAACCACCTAGTTTTATTGAAATTAATTTTTCCTGAAGTAGGCACTGTTCTCGGCTACAGTCCTTGGCTTGCACAGTAGTGCTGGACCATAAAAATGACCATTCGTAGCAACCTTAATAATTAATGGGGAAAATGTTCTGTGACCTCCAAAAACCCATCAAAATATTAAAAACTCTTGTTAGAAATGTAAAGGAAAATGAAAACACTGTAAAAAAAAAAAGGTATTTTAGTACACTGTTATTGAAAAACATTGGAAACACTGAGAATTAAAGCATTATTCCGTTGCAAAAAACTAATCAAGAGCGGTTTGAACAGTGCCTGCTTTTTTGCTAACTTAAGATACAAAGTAGGCTATACCATTGCAGATACTTAAGGTTGGATCTGCTTCTACCATTTTCTCATTTGTGCTTTCAATGTTGTAAAATCACTGTAATGTCCTTTAATGTGAAGTTTTTTACTATCACTTCCTCTGGGATATATTCAAGCTTTTCATCACAGCCTATTTCCCTATTTACATTGCTCCCCCCAGCAACCCCCCGCGAGCTTCCTCTAGCTGCATACTGAGGCTCTAAAGAAACAGCAGCATCAACCTTCCCATAAGTGATTTCTTCTACAACTCCATCTACGTTCAGTGCATATCTCACATCTAGCATGATCATTTTTCATTTCTTCACTGCTCTTTTATCTTTGGTGGCCAGTTATTTTGATGATCCACTTTTGGAAAATGTCACATGGGTGACAAGGAGACAGCACAACCACATGCTTTGCTGTCTAGGAGTGGACTGAATGACAGATATGCGGTAACCAGCCACTAGAGGGGTCTGAGTAAAGGTCACGGATGGACTGGTCACTAATGAGGAGGCACATCTGTTACATAATGACTTAGGGACAAAGAGCCAGCAGGGAAGTTTGTACTTCACGTGACTACCCATGGTATATACCATGGAACTGAAATGTGAACTGTGCTAATGGAGGACTGCCTTTACCTACTTGTTGACATTGGCCTGGGCAGGCTTAAAGCTGACTGCTGAGTAAAAGCCCATATAAACTGACATCAAATAATAAATCTTAAAGCACCCTAACTGCAAAACTAATGCATAATGAGTGCATGCTGAGGTGGTTTTCAAATTGTCATCATTTGGCAGTCAACTTTAGAATGCATCTGAGAGTGACAGAGTTTTAGAAATAGAGATGGGATCTTTTCCCATAATTTGATACCACAAATTATCCAGCATGTTTGTTATGAATGATTTCCCCTCCTTCGATTTCGATTTGCTCATATAGCCACTTGCGGTCACAGCGGCATTCAGCTCCGCATTTGGTGGAACCACAGGCAGGACAAGCATAGAAACATCCTAAACAGTCTTCATCGAGGCAGTCACAGAGGTCCATTCCACTGAAAATCAGCAGGCCCTGGCTATCATAGACCTTACTCTTTGCTGGTATCACTTGTCTGTAAAAGAAAACACAAGATGAATGACACTTCACAAAGACATTATTTTTGAATAAATGAAAAAAAGGTAAAAAAAAAAAAAATGGAAGCAAGTAAAAATATTTTGAATTAGGGATGAGGTCCTGCAAAACTGGTACATAACTTACCAGACTCAAGCCTACTCTATAATTACTAGTAATGAACTGTGTGTGAGAAGAGACCTCGTTCTAAAGCGTTGAGACAAATCCAAAGAGCCTGAAAATGCCTCTAGAAGTCCATTTAAAAGTCAACTCAGTAAAGGAATGGACCAGAACTATTTCCAAAAAAATATTATTTCTGTGAAAAATATTTTCCCCTTCCCTTAACAACAACAACAACAACAACAACAACAACAACAACAACAAAGAATGGCTGCTTAATAATGGTACATTTTGTTGGTTACCAATCTCTATTACCCTATTGGTTTTTATACTGCAATTAATCTGTTTCTTGTTCTTTAACGGACTCGAGCAAATCTGGCCTAAAAACACTTAAATGACTCATTGGAAAATCTTAACAGATGGAATAAATGGCATATGTAGAAAATAATTCTGAATGATTACACTAACATTTCTTTGTCAACCTGTGTTAGAAATGTTCAGTTTAAAAAGTCATATTCTAAACAATTTACTTTTGTCATTCGTTCTGTTGACTATACCATAACTGTTTCTATTTTAGACATGTAAAAAATAAAAAGCAACCTTGAATTTTCATAAGATTTACTTTTTAGCTGCCACCCATAGAAGGGTGATATACCAATTACATAATACCAATACTTTTCAAAAAACTGTTTTAAATATGTTTGAATTTTAGTTCTCATGCCAAAAATGTTAACCTGTTCACGTCATTGACACTTCCTTAGAAATAAATTTTTAGAGCTGAAAGGGACGCCTTCATTTTATATGCAGCCCTTGGAGATTCCTACTAATTGCAGATTATCCAGTTTAAAATATCTACCCAAAAAATTCAAAACTCCAGAGAAAGATGTGAAACAATAACAGAGAGCCGTAGCAAGCTAACAAAGGTCTTCAGGGAACACACAGCCTACCTGTCAGAACCAGCGGTTGCATTTTTTGTGAGCCTTCTTTTTTCTCTTTTACCAGTTTCTGGAGCAAATTCAGTTTGTTTTCCTGGGTTTGCAAATTGCAATGACCTCAAAGCTTTAGCAGTTCTTCCCTGAATAAAGGTAAACAAATTATCAACTCAAATCTTGACAACAGACCATGAATACATTAATATTTAACTTAATGTTAATCCTGATTATTCCTTAACCTGAAGGACAGTCTGGAATTCACAAAAAAGAAGAAAAAGGTTTTAGAACCCAAGTGCAATGAAATTTACACAGCCTTAGACAATATTCAAAGTTTAACTTTGGTTAACTTATTTGTAATATTTCCATTACCTAATTTTAGTCTCTGGCCTATTAGAAGGGGTGATAGGCCTGTTGAAAACTGCTATGGCTTCTGTCAATATGGGAGAAAAGGCAAAAAAAAACCCTGCTGTACGACCCAATGGGATAAAACTGAGTTTCCTGGGCACCTGGCTGGCTTGGTTGGTGGAGCGAGCAACTATTGATTTTGGGTTGTGGGTTCAAGCCCACACTGGGTGTAGAGATTACTTTAAAAACGTAACAAAAAAGAAAAACAAAAACTGAGGCTCCTAATATGATCTTGAGTCCTTAAGAAAAGATTCTATTATTGTATACATAGTTAAAAGCAGAGAGATAATAATGGTTTCAAGTCCTGAAACAGTATTATCATCTTTTTAAAAAGCATTGGTAAAACAAAATTTTCATGGTTAAGGATTTAAGTTTGTTATCTGGGGAAAAAGCAGTTTATGTGATATATTACACAGAGCAACAAATAAATGGAATGGAGAAGACATCTATAGTGACAGGTGCAAGTACCTAGTATGAACTGCAAGGTAACACTGGGTCCTGGAGATATGCCTTTGAGGGGAGAACAAAAGGGAAGTACTACATATAATTTAAAATTTTAATTATCTTTTAATTTGGTTTATTAATATAATGAAAAGGGGGAAATTGAGAAAAACATCCCAGCAGCAAGAATTATAAATTAGTTATAAATAGATATTTTGAGAAGTGCTCCTTTGATATACTTGTCTTTGTTCTACACCCAAAGATAGCTTTATGAAATCTCGGGGTTTTTTTTCTGATGTAGTTAAATAATCTGAATGTAGGTATGTGAATAAGGGAGAGTTATAAATATTTAGTATTTACAATGTAAAAATGTATGCTTTTTGACCATAGGGAGCACTAAAATTAGCTTGATCATATCAAGTAAGAATTCAGAGCTAAAAGCAAAAGATATCCAAAGAATAGTATGGTGTTAACCATACATATGGTGTTAACCAAAGAAGAAAGAAAGGTTGAAGAAACAATTATTGGAAGTGATTTTTCTGGTGTTCGTTTTAAAGCAGTAATTTTCAAGGGGAATTCATTGTGCTATACAGATCCTCACTGGCTGGCATGTCCCATTGAGTTACTTTGGTATTAGAAAAGAAGCTAAGATAATAACTAGATCCTGGCTTTACCAGAATGTTCTAAAAGCCACTCCTGACATCTTAGCCCTAGGAGTTACAGCTTGAGTCTTGGGCATAGTATGTTATTTCTTTCTCAAGCCCGGTTTATCATCCAGTCTAGGTACATGGGAATATTTAGAAAATCATTTACTTTCACCTCCCCAACTTTAATTTACAATTAGTATCATAATAATATAAATGATTTCTTTATAGTTCAACAAAACCCCACATTGTAGAAGTAACACAGGAGACAAAAATGGCTGCCATACATACATCTGAATCAGGTTTTCTTCTCTGCCGATCTTCAGAATCAACATCCACGCTTCCATTGATTATCTGTGTACATTTTGGACAAAGCTTCCACCCAGGTACAAGCTGTCTTCCAAATTTTGCACTCAGAAAAGTGGCATCATCTAAGTCAATTACATGCAAATTTTTTTTGGCTAGTTTTTTGTGTATGTTAAATGGGTCACAACATGACTTCTGCAAATCCTCAAATCTGTCAATGTAAATTTTCGCATGATGGAAGCAAATGGTATTGTTCCCAGAAAGTGTCATTCCAGTTCTAAGTTGAAGTAAAAGCATATCATTTGATGACAGTTCTTGCAAAGTCTTGAAACCCGTGTGACGAGTATAGTAGGTTTTATGGCACTCATTCGTGGTACGGAGTTGGACTCCAACTGAACATGGATCCATCACTCTTGATTCTAGCAAATTTCCCTTGTTAGATTTTGTCTACAGATCTCTCTCAAGTAGGTCATGTGCTGATTGCCCTAGAGAAAAAAATGAAGAGTCAGATTTGTGCTGCAAACTTTTTATCTGGGAAACTGAAAAAGCATTTGCTGAAATTAACACCTATTTAAAAGAAAGAAACTCTTCATAAGTGAGGAATAGAATGGCATTTACCAAAAGCCTACAATAAACATCAGATATGCAGGACTTTTATGGAGAAAATTATGAAACAGACAAAAAAGTTATCCTAAATGAATGTAGAAATTAATCATGGGAACTCTGACCAAAGTATATAAATTCTCCAGGAATTTATCTATAAATTCAATACTATTCCAATAAAAATCCCAGTAGGTATTCCACTCATTCCACCTTGGAATTTAGCATTTGGTTTATTTGGAAGAGTAAAAATCCAAGACAGTCAAGATAGTCTTGAAGGAAAAGAAAGTAACATATTTATTTGCTATAAAGCTATTATAATTAAATCTGTGGTAGCAGTATAGTATAGACAAATAGATCCATGAAAAGATAAGGGTTTGGTGTGACATATGACACATGATTTTATATAATCAGTGTTATAGGGTATTACACCTTAATGGGGAAAATATTAAAAGATTAGGGATAACCAGATAACCACATGGAAATAGACTAAGATCTCTTTCTCACAACCAAAAATCAATTCCTGATGGGTTAAATAATCAAACAAGAAAAGAAAAACTATACAAATGTTTAAAAGAAAACATAGACAGGGTGCCCGGATGGCTCAGTGGGTTAAGTGTCCAGCTCTTGGTTTTGGCTCAGGTAATGCTTTCACAATCTTGGGACTCTCCTCTCCCTCTGTCTTTCCCCTCCCCTCCCCCCCTCACGTTCCCTGTCTCTCTCAAAAATAAATAAGTAAACATTTAAAGCAAGCAAGCAAGCAAGCATAGAAGACTTTGTGACATTGGGAGAAGAATTTCTCAAACAAGAAAGCACATACCAAAGGAAAAGATGGATATATCTGATTATACATCAAAATTAAACATTTCCTTATAACTCTAAAGGAGGAAAAACAGCCACACTTGAAAGGTATGCTTTCAAGGTTAGGATTATTATCCCAAATATACAAAAAACAACAACATATCCTGACTTCTACAAATCAATTAGAAAATGACAAGGAACCCATTAGAAAACTAAAAAAATACAGATAGGCAATTCACAGAGGAAGAGAACAAAACAGCCAAGAAATGCATGCAAAGATGTACACCCTTCACTGCTGTCAAAAAAAAAAAAAAAAAAAAAAAGCAAATTAAATACCATTTCTCAAACATTTGCATGTCAAAATTTTAAAATCTGATAACCTGGTGCTGGTTAAATTGTGGCCAACTCTTACATGCTCCTTATACACTGGTAGAAATGTAAATTGCAATGGCTTTAGAGCATTTTTGGCAATTTCTGGCAAAATTAAAGAAGTCCACATCCCAGGACCTTGCACTTTCACCTCTAGATGTCAATGCCAGAAAAATCTATGTCCCACATGAGCACAAGGACTTTGTACATTACATATACAAGGACTTTGAGCATTTATTGTCTTTGACAGTAAAAAGTTGGAAAGAACCTAATTTTAAGAATGAGACACCGTGAGTTACTCAACAGGGACTCCTACAGGTCAGGTAAGATGACTAACCTACAGGAATTCTATGAATCAACATAGATAAATCTCAAGGACAATCTTAGGTGAAAAAGTTGTAAAAGGACACATACCATTTATTTAAAATTTTAAACACACACAAGAGTGTACATGGTTTATGAATAAAAATATGAATCATGATAAAATATATGTATCAGATTAAGAAATGCCAAATTTGGGGCACTTAGGTGGCTCAGTGGGTTAAACAACCTGCGACTCTTGACTTCAGCTAAGGTCTTGATCCAAAGTTCATGAGATGGAGCCCCACATTGGGCTCTGTGCTGATAGGGCAGAGCCTGCTTGGGATTCTCCCTCCTCCTCTCTCTCTGCCCTTCCCCTGGGCACACGTCCAAATGTGCGGGCTTTCTCTAAGTATAAAGAATGAAAAAAAAAAAAAAAAGAGAAATACAAATTTGTGGTATACATACTTCTAAGGAGGAAGGAACCTTTTTAAAGATATTTATGGAATATAAAACTTGGTGGCATGTACACACATGCTTCATTTTCTGTACTATTTGAAAATTTCATAAATATTTTTCAAAGCAAATACAAAACCTTAGTTGAATTCTTAAGAAAAAATTCAACAAATACAAGTCACTAGGAAAAATATATGTGAGGGGCGCCTGGGTGGCTTAGTCAATGGGGCATCTGACTTCAGCCTGGGTCATGATCTCAAAGTTGGTGAGTTGGAGTCCTGCACTGGGGTCTGTGCTGACGGTGGAGACTGCTTCGGATCCTCTCTCTCCCTCTCTCTCTCTGCCCCTCTCCAGCTTGTGCACTCTTTTTCTCTCTCAAAAATAAATAATATTAAAAAAAGTAAAAACATCTCTCCCTCTCTCTCTCTGCCCCTCTCCAGCTTGTGCACTCTTTTTCTCTCTCAAAAATAAATAATATTAAAAAAAGTAAAAACATTAAAAAATATATATGTGAATCACTGAAATCTGGATGGTGGCAGAGTGCTGAAAAATCTAGGATCCTGCAGTTTTGCCAGTGCTTTTATAAATTTTGCTCAAAAAAAAAAAAAAATCGTTAGAAAGCTTACTTTGCCATGTTTTCTGTAGAGAAAAACCATATACAAAGAAACCATATGCAAAGAAAACACCATATACACAGATGACTCTGGTCTCATGTTAACAAAAAATGGTGACTATGCATCTGTTTTCAGTTAAAATACTAAATTTAAAAAGTTAAAAAATAGAATACAATTTAAAGTTCAAAATGTCACTGAATATTTTAATTTATGATGTTTTTAAAAGCTAGTTAAGATGGAGCATGTTTATATATTTTTTATTCTATTTTAACCAACTTTTAAAATTTAACTTCCAAGTAATGGTACCTATTATATCAGACAAAATGGCTTGTATTATACAAGCAGATTTCTTTTAACAGAAATGTGGATTAAAATAAATTAAGGAGTGGAAAAGAGGAAGCCAGAGATATGATTATAAAACTACAAACTATGCTGTACTGTACTTTAAGAGATATGGGACACAAATCTGTCTCTGAACTTTCTTAACAGTCAACACAAAGAAAAAAACTTGACCCATACATTATGGAAACTGCTATTGTTTAATGTTTTATTAATGCTCGATTCTTTATATTTGTAGGTACTATTCCCAATCTGTAGCCACTAATCTGTGATTTTTCGAACATAAAATTATTTCTTAGCATTCAAACACTTGCATCACCCTAACCGTATTTAACAGGAAAAGCATCCTGTGACTTAGAAAATTCATTTTGGAAATTCTGTCTACAGAAGTAATACATTTTTACCCACTAGGAAATTCTTTTCCTTGGCTACTGGGGCATCTGTTCCTTTACTTTCCTTTTATCTTGTCTAAATTACGACATGGTTCACTAGAGTTTATTAGCAAGACTGCCAGTTGTGCCAGCGTACTTATTTCTAAATGATCTCTCTCAGAAACTTGGAAATATGATTAACTCATATTAAACCACTTTTTAATGTTTATTATTCATTTTGAGAGAGAGAGAGAGCATGCACAAGCAGGGCAGGAGGAGAGAGAGAGAGAGAGAGAGAGAGAGAGAGAGAGAGAGAGAGAGAGGGAGGGAGGGAGGGAGGAAATAAATCTGAAGCAGGCTCCATGCTGCCAGCGCAGAGCCTGACATGGGACTCAAACTCACCAACCATGAGACCATGACCTGAGCCAAACAAAGTAGGATGCTTAACCCACCGAGTGACCCAGGCAGCCCCACCTTTTTCTAAGTATTTGCTTGGAAATTCCACAATACCATAAATTCTTTTATTAATCTTAAACTACTATGAACCTGAACTCTTAGTTGGAAAGCATAGACTTAAATGTGTTTTTAATTCAATGTAGCCATGACCCTCTCAGTCCTTGAAAACATCCTCTACTGGTAAACAGGTGCTTCCAACTATTTTGAGCTTTTGGCACACTTTTGAGTACTATAATTTTTGGAGGAACACTTGCAGGAATTACACTGCTGTGCAATACCATTTTCTAAGCAGCTATCCCTCTGGTGTCACTGTTAGGGTAGATTTACTATTAGACTGGCCAATTAAACATGAATTCTAGATAATGTACAAATATTTTAAGTATATCCCAAATATTGCTAAAAAGTAATTTGTTGTTTGTCTGAAATTCAAATTTAACTGGGCATGCTGTATTTTTATTTGTTAAATTTGGCAACCTCATTTTTTGTATATTCCTGAAAGTAGAAATGTTTCTTTGGTACCAGCTTCACATTATGCACCACTTCTCACTTGTTGCTAAAAGAAAGCTGAACTTCCCATGAACAAATTATAGGACATGCTCAGTTTAAAATTAAAACGTCCTATCAGATAGAAGATAAACTGCAAGTCACGGTAAAAAAATAAATTTTACACACTGATTAAAACTCAATGGCACAACTGTACACTCATTTAAAACTGTCATGGTAGGGGCACCTGGGTGACTCAGTTGGTTAGGTGTCCAACTTTGGCTCAGGTCATGATCTCATGGTTCATGAGTTTGAGCCCCACGTTGGGCTCTGTGCTGACAGCTCAGAGTCTGGAGGCTGCTTTGGATTCTGTGTCTCCCTCTCTCTCTGCCCCTCCCCTGCTCATGCTGTCTCTCTCTCTCTCAAAAAAATAAACATTAAAAAAAAAAAATTAAAACTGTCAAGGTAAAAGTGTATACACCTGTGTCAGTAAAGTTTTACTGCTTGAAGTCTTACATAAGTTACCTTCCTGATCTACAATTAGGCAGTTTTTTCATGTATTGCTAAAGAAAAGTCAGGCTAACTCAAGGAGCACAAAATTTCGGCCGTGACCTTAAGTGGTTATTGCCTGTCTTCTAAAAATTACAGCCTCTAGCTGCTCCTCCCCTGTTGTAGTATCTGATGTCTTTATTTCTGTCTTTCCTCCCTAAGCTAAAGTTCTGCTGTACAGCTCTTTGCATCTATTTCCCAGCAACTGTTTCTTTTGCTCGTTTTGGTCTATGTTCTGGCAATGTGGCCCACAAATCATATTTATTCTTTTCTTCCAGTGACAGTCCAGTAGCTCCATGTTGCTCCCTTTACCTACAGCATGATGTAATGTTCTCCAGTAACGATTAATCGAACACCTTCCTTAATTAACATAGTCAGGAATGCACTACTATTTACTGTCTACAAACCGTACTGGCATCAGCTGGGAACGTATTAGAAAAGAGGAATCTCAGTAAGGACCCTAGACCTACTGAATCAGAATCTATACTAAAACAAACAAAACAAAACAACAAAAGACCCCCAGGTGACATGTAAGCATACTACTTTGAGATCCAGATCCACTGCTTCAGGTAATTCAATTAAGAGAATATTAACCAAGCATCTTCCATATTTATAAAGCATATTAAAAAAAAAAAAAAGGAAGATACACACCCAAACATGAACTTATCTTTCAGGAAGTCTAACATTTAGGGAAGACTATGAGGGGAGTGGAGTCATAAATTTGATAAAACCGATATATATATGAGAAATATGTGCATTATTGAAAGCACAGAGATCAGGGTTTTCACATTCTGTGTCTTCCACTGCCTTTCAGCTATTTTTCAACTGACAACTGTAGATAATGGATAATGGATAGCAATGCAAATCCAATTCTTGTCTATAGTCTTGTAAATTCTGTCTAATGGTGGCTCAATGGACTGCTTGGCCCACTGTGGAAGACCGTTTGCCTCCATTTGCTCATTTCAATAGTCCTGATGAATAAATATGTCTGTTCTTTTGTCATTGGAATTGGTTACAACATAGTTTCCTCATTAATAAGGTAAACAAAAATCATGTGTTTATAATTTTATATCTGTGTAACAGTCATGATTTTACTTCCACCCCCTTTTTTGGTGGAAAATTCTTTTAAACGTAGTGAGAGATTAATTACCTCCAGTCAATCATTTTAAACAGTAAATCTACTATGCCTCTTGAAAGGAAAAAAAAAGTCTTGCTTTTATTTTTCACTTTAATTTTTTTAAACTTTATTTTGAGAGAGAGAGAGAGAGAGAGAGAGAGAGAGAGGGAGAGAGAGAACACAACTGGGGGAGGGGCAGAGAGAGGGAGAGACAGAATTCCAAGTAGGCTCCTCACCATTAGTGCAGAGCCCAGTGCGGGGCTCAAACCCATGAACGGTGAGATCACGACCTGAGCCGAAATCAAGAGTCTGATGCTTAACTGACTGAGCCACCTAGGTGCCCCATAAAGTCCTGTTTTTAATCGGATAAGATGAAAACCAAAAACAAACAAAAAACCTTAAATGTGTTCATTTAGGCCTGATTAATTCAGTTCTTTTCCCCTACCTTTTGGTAAGATTTCACTGATACAAATGAGATACAGGTCTTCAAATACTTTTAAAATGTACTTTGTGATGTAGGATTTACAAATACTAACAGTTAATTCCTGAAGGATCAATGGGTCTCCTAAGGCCTTCCTGTAGAGAGGTTTGGATGAATTTTATTTGTACACTCATTTTCCATTTCAAATAGCCTTTTGAGAAGTTGAATTTTACCTGAGGCCTGTGTTTCTGGTTCTTCAAGAGTCATGGTTAAGGAAATCCTCCCACTACTCTCTTTATGGCTTCTATAAGACTCTGAGGATACCCCCTTGTCTACCTGAGACTAGGACAAAGGTCGTCCAAACTCCCAATCTTTGCCTCATTTACAAATTTGTGAATCTTAACTGCATGTTAAAACTGACCATTCAGAACAAAAATGTTTGTTAGTCATATTTTAAGTTTCTCTTCTTCCCCCAGGTCCCTGAACTTTGGATCAATGAGATCTGTTGTAGCATCAGTTTACTCCTCCCTGGAGATGCTGGTAGATCTTTTGGTCGAAGAATTCTCTCTACTGCAATAGTTCCTTTTCCCCTATTGTCATACCTTTCAAATAAAGTCTCTCCTTACTAACTCTGGATTTTTTTTTATTTGAAAAATCCCCAAAAACTTTTTGCATTTTGGACTTTCTGTTGCTTTAGGGTTGCCAACACTTTATTGAGTGCCTAAATATAGTATGTTTTGTGATTCTAAAATTAACATTTAATATTCTTACAGCAATACTAGAAGAGTCAAGAAACAATGAAATAAGTGTAGAACAGATTAGACCCCTTCTACTACCTTAGGTAGTAAACAAAATTATTTTCTCCTTGTATTATCATATGATTTGAACACTGCAAGCTCAAGAAACAAGTTTTTTTTTCTTAAATTGAGGTATAATTTACATATAACATTATTGGTTTCAGGTGTACAAGGTAAAGATCTGATATTTTGCACATATTGTGAAAGATCACCACAGTAAGTCTAGTTAACATCTATCACCACACAGTTACACTTTTTTTCTTGTAAGAACTTTTAAGATTTACTTCCTAAGCAACTTTCCAATATGCAATACAGTGTTGTTAACTATAGTCACCATGCCGTACATCACATCCCCATTACTTATTTATTTATTTTATACCTGGAAGTTTGTACCTTTTGACCCCCTTCTCCCATTTTGCTGACCCCCTACCTCTGGCAACCACCAATCTATTCTGTTTATCTATGAGTTGATTTTTAAAAAAGATTTATTTAAAATTTATACATATATATATATTTAGATTCTATGGAATAAGCTTTTAAGCATTATCACTTGCTATCCATTACAAAACTCTACAATAGGCAGGTTAAACACAGCTGAGTGAGCTCATACAAGGAAATGACTCCAGCAAGCTTTCCTGAGTCTTAAGACTCAGCCCCAATAAAAAAAAAAAAAGATAAAGAGAAGTTAAAACCAAAATATAGTCAAAGTATCACTTAAAATATTTCGTGCCTGTAGTTACTAAGTGTGAGGTATAGCACCAAGCACAAACATCATCTTGTTAATCTTTACAACAGTGAGATAAATACTATCATCCCCATTTACAGGTGAAGAAACTGAGGCTTAGAGCTCCAGTTACCAAGCCTAGCACAGAGCCTGTTATAACATTCAAGTTCTTGCTGAATGAATAAAACCAAAAAAACCCCACAAAAATTAATTTTACTTTTATATGAAGAATCTCTCTTAATTAGGTCCTAATGATTTATTCTAGGTTTATCTAACATATTCCCCTCAGATTTTCTTATTGCTTTGTCTAGTATAGTTTCAGATCATTTTTGGAACAATTTAGCAAACCTTCAGGCTTCTAAACCCCATTCGCAATTTGTCTCTAGTCTTCTAGCCCTTAAAGGCCAAAGAAAACTGAAGTGGGATTTCAGCAATGGAGAGACTGCTTCTAGACCAAGAAGAGTAAATAAAGCTCTTGGTTCTACCTGATTCTGGATGTGGCCCAAATTGTCAAAAAATACTTAACACTCCAGTTGTTGAGTAGGTGATTGTGAAACTGAACTCTGAATCATTCTGTTGAAAATACTTTCATCTCTTCCTAGAAGATAAGAGTCTGGACTCTCTAGCATGGCATTACTTGTTCAAATGCCACATACTCCAGGCCAAACGACACTGCCTGCAAAGTTCTTTTACACTTTATGACTCTTGCTTGGAAAGCCAATGGCCCTTTCTGTGCCAGGCAATGCTAACTTATCCTTCAGGGCAGTACCAGTGTCTAAACCTATCTGGTGTGCCTTACCCAAGTACTATTATTATAGGTCCTTCTTCCTCTGTGTCTGCAGAGCAATCTCATGGTGCAAGAAAACTTTTTCTCTATTCTCAGCTGTTGGAAGGCAGGAGCATTATGGTTTTATTTTCTGCATCACCCAAGGGCAAAAGAGGAACATCAGGGACTTCCCTTTTCATAGCACTCATCACAGGTTTTTTTTTTTTTTTTTTTTTTTTTTGATGTTGTTGTTAGTTTTTCAATAATATATTAAGCTCTGTGAGGACAAGGAATGAACCAGTTCCTGTTTACAGTTGTAGCTTCTTTAGCATAATACTGGCACTAAGTAATCACTTAACATCTTTTGAATACATGTTCCATGTTCAGAAACTGTCACATGTCACATCAAGAAGGATGGATCTCTCCAAATCAGGGTGACTAGGTCCCCAGGATGCTGCAATTATTCCCACTCCAACAGCATGATGGTCACATGCATAACGCCCCTAGGTGACAGCCATATCATGTGTCAAGCTACCAAATACATCCAATGAACACTTCCTATGTTCATGCTACTGGGATGGAAAAATGAATACTGATCGGCCTCCAGCCTCAATCAGCTAGGGCTGGGAGGATGCTCATTAAAAAATGAAAACGAACAGGCAGCGATACAGGATGTGGAAGAGATTCAGGGCCATAATATCCCTCATGTACATAGTATAAGCCTAAATCATAGCTTTGAGGGCTCCAGGTCTCCCGAAAAGGGGCGACAACCCGCGGAGGAGACAGAAGCGCCGGAAACTATGCTGGGCCCTGACACAAGGGGCCGCAGAAGAACTGGGGGAGTCGGAGCCACAGCAGCATAGCCGGCTGCAGGAGGCCCAAGCCGGAAGCTGAAATCCCTTTCATGTGTCGGGGCCTCCTCTCCCACCTCTCCTTAGGGACTTCCGTGAACCGGCCCGGGCCCCCCTCCCACCCAAGGACCCGTCTCCTCACTCCCGCCCTTCCCAGAGCCTCCCCCGGGCCCCTTCCACCTTAGCTCGAGCTCTCCCCGGCCGAGGTTGGGCTGCACCCGCTTCCACGTAGAGCCGACTTGGCGGCCAGCTCTTCCTCTCTTCCCCGTCCTACCACTGAGAGGACGGCTGGCAAGGGCTAGAGAGGCTCAGCGCTACCATAAAGCGACGCCCGATAGAAGCCTAGAGCGGATCCGAGCCTGGCCCGCCTCCTGCGCGGAATGGGCTGGGCGGTGTTAATTGGCGGAATATGCAAGGTGAGGCAATGGTTGCTTCAGGAGTCCTCTCGGTTTTGCGTTTGTTTTGTGAGGTTAGGGAATTGGGAGCTCCCTGGGGCTATTTCTTGGGAGATACAGGTTCGGCAGGCTTGGATTGTATTCGCAAATTCCTATGCCTGTGCGTGAGGCCAAATTTTTGCACCCCATTCCTCCTAATCCCTGGAGAAGTGAATGAGTTACAAGAACGTCACGAACAGACCCTTTATTTATAGTCTCACGTTTTGTGTGATTTTTGTTAAAACGAAATATATTGCAAAATGCATCTTTTTAAATTACAAACAATAGAAATAGCTATGTTTATTACTTGGAGTAAAATGTAGGCTCCAGGAAGATGCTTGTAAATTTTCTGAGGGAAGAAAACAGTTTATTTCTTGTATCCCTATTGTCTGCCACAGTTTAGGCGCTCAGTTTTTGGAGTGGGTATTATTCATCTAGAATCTTTGAGAGATTGTGATCCCTTAGACTGAAGACTCAGCCTTCAACCTTTTTCAGATGGGGATAGGAGGGAGGAAAGCACCCAAACTATTGTTTTTTTGACCACCCAAGTGAAAAATGTGAGACCGGGGAAAAAAAAAAGGTCCACCAAGGCCCCAGCTTGTTTGTGATACAAAACACACCTACTGTAAATTGTTTTCTGCAGTGAGCCTATGGCCCTTCCTACCACTTTTTTTTTTTTTTTTTTTTTTCCTGCTCTGCAACCAGGCTGGGTCAATCTTAGAACTAGGGAATGGGAGAAAGGCAAAAAGCAAGAGATAATCCCCTCAGCTGTGTCTGCAAGAGGTCGCATTCGATAGTTCTTTTGTTACTTTGTGTTTGGTGCTTTGCTAAGGAATAATGAGACAAAAAGAATAAAATTTATCTCTACTTTGAAAGAACTCACAGCCTAGTGACAGAGGAGTAAACAGTTAATCACAGTGTGGTGTGATAAATACCATGATAGAAACACAAGGATATGAACAGGATATAATGAGATACATGAAAGCAGGGGCATTCAGTAGGGAGATTAATGCTTGAATTGAGCTGTTGTGTAGAAAACTAACTTGATGCACTCGTGACATCCAAGTACACTACTAATTAAGCCATCCTAATGGTAATGAAACAGAAGGCTCACAGACCACATTAAGATACTTGAAAAACATGGTTTATTAAATCAACTTAAATACCCAGGCAGGGGAAAGAGTTGGAGTTGACACACTTAGGATGGGGTGTAAACATGTAGAAGGACGACATCACCTGAATCATGAGTTATGCGATGTTTGTATGTTCTATCTGCCACATCTGCCTTTTCCACTGATGATATGCTTATGAGGACTAGAGATGGGGTTATAGCAAGAAGGCCTACAGGCAGAAAGTGCTTTGGGCCAATGACACACATCTACTCTGTTGGATCGATATAAGGAAACAGGCCTGGCCACAGCCAGAGCCTACTAATTAGCTTGATGAACAGGCACTGATTTTATTTGCGTTTCTTGGATAGAGCACATATGAGACTATACTAGGTGTCACTTGTGGGTAGCTAATTTAGGGCTGACGAAGCTTTCGTCCCAGAGATGGCAGAGTTATTCATACCTTAGTTTTTCCATCCCTGTTTGACTATAAATGACCCTCTTCCATCATATTTTTTATTTAGCTTTGGCATGCCTTATAGTTTACTAACTTACTATGTATATTTAACACAATTCTGCCTGTGTTTCAGAAAGTACATAGTTACTCATATTCTATATATAAAACATCCTAGGAGGTTTGCATTTGTCTCATAAGCTACTAGTGTACTTAGCACTTCTTGTGACTAACACTTCTTATGACTTTCTTCCATCCTTAAGGAAACTGCAAGGAATTCAGTATAGTTGGAGTGAGAAGCTGGAGAGGTAAGTAGAGGACAGATAGTGCCCTTTTTATGACATATTAAAGATACTACATTTTATACTGAAGAAAAGTGTAAAACTATAAGGAGAGTGGAAAATAGGGAAGAGGTACAGGCCTGGGCAGGAGGGCCAGGTGGAATCTCTTGCCCTAATGCAGCTGATCAATAATGAGGGCCTCAATCAACCAAGGCAGTGGTTCTATGGAGTTAGAGGTGATCCCCCTGCCCCCAAATACATTTGGTAATATTTGGACACATTTTTCATTGTTCAAACTAGGGGTTTCTACTGATAAATACTGGGGTGAGGACAGGGAAACTTCTTTTTTTTTTTTTTTTTAATTTTAAAAAATATTTATTCTTAGAGCAAGCGAGAGCACAAGCAGGGGAGGGGCAGAGAGAGGGAGACACAGAATCCGAAGCAGGATCCAGTCTTTGAGCTGTCAGCACAGAGCCCAATGCGGGGCTCAAACTCATGCACCAGGAGATCATGACCTGAGCTGAAGTTGGAAGCCTAACCAACTGAGCCACCCGGGTGCCCCAGGACAGGGAAACTTCTAAACATCCTACAATGCACAAGACAATCTGTGCATCCTACAATGCAGAAGACGGTCTGCGTTCCCGAGAGCAAGGCGGGATGGCATCGCCCTTCCCGGCCCAGCCTCACAAACCACTTTTCTACACCTTCTATTGGTTACAAGAAAATGTCAAGCTGGCAGAGATTTAAGGAGAGGCTACAGGCCCCGCCCAGGTGGGAGGGGCATCAAGGTCACACGGGAGAACGGGAGGCAGAGCAGGGGCTGCGGCTGCCTTTGGAAAATGTCCTCAGGCGCACCGCACTCTTTCCACTTCGCAGCAAATCTCAGACACCGTCTCCGTCAGTCACATCGATTTATACTTCAGTACTTTGGGTGCAGCTCTTCGACTTCAGATGAAGGCCACTGTCGCTTGGGTGCCCCAAGCCAAGCGTCGTTCACAACAGAGAACTCTCTGGCTTAAAATATCAGTAGTCCCAAGACTGAGAAGTAAGGGATCCCCCTCAAGTAAGGGATTTAAGGAAGCATAGAGAGGATAGAGGTTAAGCAATTCAATTTAGTTGGATTTTATAACGGATTATATATAGATGTGAGGAAGAAAGAGAATGAGTAACTTGGTAACTAGGAGTAACTGAGCTCGGGTTACTGAGGAGGACAAAGGAGGACAAACTGAGGAGGACGAAGGGAAAAATAGGTTAGGGAAAATGGAGATAAAGAATTAAACATTGGATATGTTAAGTTTGAGACATCCCCAAAATGTACAGTAAGCAGGTGGAAAAAGGAGAGGAGATGAGAAGAATTTGAGCTGGAAGATAAGAATTTCCTAATTTTTTATGTGTTTATTTTTGACAGAGAGAGAGGGAGAGAGAGAGAGAGAGAAAATGAATGAGTGGGGAGGTGCAGAGAGCGAGGGGAACAGAGGATCTGAAGTGGGTACTGTGCTGACAGCAGGGAGCCTGATACAGGGCTCAAACTCATGAGATCATGACCTGAGCCAAAGTCAGACACTTAACCAACTGAGCCATCTGGGTGCCCCAGAATTTTCTTATCTTAGTAAGAAATGTTTGTACCAGATTAAATTAGAGTCTGCAGGTAAACTCTAAGAATCTGCATTTCTGGCAAGCAATAAGGTGATCTTGCAGCATGCCAGAATTTGAGAATGATAGTTTTTGGTCTCAGGAAAAGTAGGGAAGAGCAGAGTCCCAAAAACCATGGAAGGAGAGAATTGCAAGCAGGGGTGTTATTAGTACAAGAGGTTGCTATAAAGCAGTACTGGCCATTAGAAGTATAATGCAAGTCATGTAGATAATAAATTTTTTTGTTGCAGTAGTGAACAGGTAAAAAGAAATAGGTGAAATTAATTTTAGAAGTATATTTTGCTTAATCCATTATATCTAAAACATTTTAACATGTAATTAATATAAAATTAATGAGCCATGTTGCATCCTTTTTTTTTCATGCAAAGTCCTAGAAATCTGGTATTCATTTTATACCTCCAGCACCTTTAATTTGAACTAGCCACAATTCCAGTACTCAGGAGCTACATGTAGCTAGTGGCTACCATATTGTATCTCACAGCTGTAGAAGGTCAAGTAAGAAAAGAACTAAAGTATAAGCTTTAGCTATAGTAACAAGGGTGGTCATAGATCATGTGATGAGAGCTCTTTCAGTGAAGAAGCCAAAATATGCCTAGATAAACAGTGGAAAGTTAGAGATTACAGCTACCACTGAGAACATTTTCAAAAATTTTTGCAATTAATAATATAGTATGAGGGGCTTTGTACTTTTGAGTATGAATTTAAGATCAGACAGCATAATTCAGCTTTTTATGTAAATTTTAACAGTTATATTTGAATTTCTGCATTTGCAGAATTGTCCTCCCTGCAAAACAATTAGAAAATTGGGCATAATATATGAAGTCACTGTTGTCAGACATTGGACAACAGGCAATACAGAATTGTGATCCCTGAGAGAAGAGAAATAAGGAAAGTCCTACAATGACTCCAGCTTGCTGCCTGGAGGCAGTGTTCAGGACATAGAGCAGGGAGGAACCTAAACAGAAACCAGTGGTTTCATGAGTGAAAGAGACAGAGATGGAAATTGAAGGAAGCCAATGGGAAGATAGAAGAGTAAGAGACACAGAGAGTCTCGGAGGTCTGTCTGGTCAGGTGTGATTTCCCCTTGTTCTTTGGCTGAGTATTGATCTGCACAATGGAAGACTGAAACTTCATGAGACTTGGGAAAGGACCACCAAAAGCCACAGGCCCAACGATTTCTGATGTTTACACGGGGCTGGGAATAGTTTGTGTTCCATCAACCATAGTAGAGAAACCTTGTAACACCAATTGTAATACCAGTTGTTTCTACCAATTGAAATAAGACCAGGTGGAGCCTGGCCAGCTTGCTCACTTTCTCTGTCTTTCAGGTCTCTCCATGTGGTCTCTGCTTAGGCTGGTTTGGTTTTCTTCACAGCATAGTAGCCATAGGGTGGCTGGATTTATTACACGGTGGTTCAGAGCTCCTGGTGCTTGTGTTCCAGCAAGCAAGGTGAAAATTGCTTTGCCTTTTATGACTTATCCCCTGGGGTCACATATTGTCACTTCTACCTCATTCTGTTGGTTATGTGCAAGTCATTGAACTTGGTCCAGATTCAAGAGGTGGGAGCATGGCTTACACCTCTTGATGGGAGGAATATAAAAAAAATTTGCAGATATGTTTAAAAAAAATGCAAAAGATGGCATAGTCTAGGACCAAATCTAATAACTACCATAATTTCAAAGTAGTGATGAATATAAATGATATTTTGAGATATCTGTAACAACTTTAATTTGATACAAAAAATCTGTGATTTCTTTGGTGACTAAGTTTTAGGTAATGGAGACACAATTAATGCTGCAGCAGTACTAACAGATACACAAATTCTGTGACACCAGCTGGGAGATTGTGTGGGGTCCCACAGGTTAAGGGTTCAGTCCTAAAAGACTGCCCCTTGCCTACTTCAGATGCTAATTATAAATCCAGCTTGTTAGCTGTGCTTCTAACCCACTGGCTATAAATCAGAGGTTCCCATCATTCTCTTCTTAGGTCAATTAGTTTGCTAGAATAGCTCACAACTCAGGAAAACATTTTACTTAATAGATTATCAGTTTATCAGCTTATTAGAAAATGGTGTAGGGGTGCCTGGGGGGCTCAGTTGGTTAGGTGTCCAACTTTGGCTAAGGTCATGATCTAGCGGTTCATGAGTTTGAGCCCTGTGTTGGGCTCTGTGCTGACAGTTTAGAGCCTGGAGCCTCCTTCAGATTCTGTGTCTCCCTGTCCCTCTGCCCTTCCTCTGCTCATGCTCAGTCTCTCTCTCTCTCTCTCTCTCAAAAATAAGTATTAAAAAAAATTTTTTTTTAAAGAAAATGGTGTAACAGGAACCACTAGTCTAAGAGATGCATAGGACAAAGGTGGGAAGAGACACAGAGAACTTCTATGTCCTCTCTGGGGCACACCACTTTCCTGGAACCTTACAAGTGTTTACCAGCCCGGGAGATTTTCTGAACCTCATGCTTTCGGGTTTTTATGGAGGCATCATTAAGTAGGCATGATTGATTAAATCATTGGCCAGTGATGATTAAACTTAATCTCCAGTTCCATTTCCCTCCCAGAGGTAGGGAGAGTAACCACCCCCCCCCACCTTCCCAACCTTTGTGGCTTTTCAGTAGTCCCTTTGTTAACATAAACTATGGTGTGGTTATAAGGGGCTTGTTATGAATCACAAAAGACACTTTAATCACACTTACCACTTAGGAAATTACAAGAGTTTTAAATTCCTGCCAGGAAAGGAGACCAAGACCAAATATAAATTTCTTGTTATGGATTACAATATCACAATACCCTTCACATACATATGTAATATCTCATTCATATATATATAGAAAGTGCCTAGCACACAGTAAGTTCTCAATAACTGGTAGCTATAATTATTCTTGTTACTATTTATGAACCTCCAAATGTATCTGGAAACACTGGAATGATCAGCTCACATATGTTCTGTCATTCATGGCATGCTATGTTCTAATCTTGAAAGATGGATATTAACCTGAGAAGTATTTGAACCTGTATCTCTTGACTTCCCTCTCACCAATTTGTACCCTCCTTCCTTACAACAATATTTAAGAGCTGATTGATGTAAAGAAATGTGATATAGGGAATTTAATTACTGTCCAGTAGGACAGATTGAAGTTGCATTTTTAGCGTCTTCTGATTTTTCTCATTTGAAGCAAAGATTTCAGACTGTTGTGGGGGTGGCGTGGGGAAGGAAATGCAGATCTGTTCACAGCTGCTACTCAGAATACTAGCCATATAACCAGTAGAGAATTTGGCTCAAATTAAAATCCCTGGGCTCTTCATTGCCATCATAATCATTATTGTATCAATTAAGATTCGTTTGCATGTCCACAGTATTTGGCACTACATCAAGGAGGGAAGCTGATGATCACAGAATTGGTTTAGACCATTTTGCTTATGTCTGAAAATGACCCAACTGGTATAAAGAAAAAGCAGAAATAAATCATTAAAATTTTGTAATTCAACAGCACTTAGAATCATAAAATATTACAACTGGAAAAGGATCCAACAATTCTGTTGCACAGCTTCTTCATTTAGAGATAAAACTCAGCTCCAGAAATAGTAATATTATACAACCAATATATAAGTGACAATTAGTAAAGGTTACACAACCAGTAAGTAATAGGGGGAAAAAAGACTCATACCCATATCATCTAACTCAAAATTCACTGTTTTTCGTACTTTACTGGCCTACAACACAATCTATGAGTAAGGATCATATTCTTAGAAAACCAGAAAATATAATATTACATATAACTCTCCTTTGAATTACTCTCTTGGAAAATTAGGAGCCAAGTTATTAGAGTCTACATGTTTTGGCTTTTCTATATTAATCATTATTAGTGACGGGAGTAGGTACTGTTGGTTTTGATGGAGGATGTTTTGGTGTGCCATAGGGCTTATTTAGGTGAACAATATGAACAGTTCTAAATATTTTCAGGGATTGCATGAGAGAACCCTCCTTAGGCCTTCGGGTGGATCTTTGTACAGCAATACTGCCTAGGAGCCAGCAGAGGGAGAGCAGAACATTGTTTGGCCAATTTTCACCAAGTTTCTCCTTACTGTTTTACCTCTTATTAATTTTTTTTACACATATTTGATCTATTCCTTGACAGTGGTGAGAAAAATATTACCTTTTCCTGCTTTTTTGGGGCAGGATAGAGAATGCTTCTACCAATGAATTGGAATTCTACTTAACTTATTGGTCAATAGACTGTCAAATGAACTGGGTTTGGAAAGTCTTTAAGCATATTAGGAATTTGTGTGGCTTTCACATGCTTTTCCCCATAATATTGGGCAACTTAAGTGATTTTAAATATATGTAATCAAATATATATATTATCTTTTAATAACTACTTCAAAGAGAAACTAACAATGTAGTAAGATTTGGAATTATCTCATTAGTCACTTGATTTTGCTACATAAGAGGATGAATATATACTGAATCCAGAGAAAGTTTAAAATGATGACTTTTGATACAAAGAGTTTTAGAAATAAAATCCACATATCAGTTGAAGTAATCATCTCATTTTTCCAGAAATCTTTGGTATTTACACATTCATTATTGCTTTGTTTTTGTATCTTCAGAGTTTGGGGTATAAGGTGATACACACTTATCCTCAAAGAGTTCATGAGAGATTGACACAGAAACAGATCACTGAAAAATCTAATGGCAGTATTAGACAATTAGGCATATGGGTTGGGGCAGTAAGAGTGCATGGAACACAAGCATTCAACCCAATAAGGGGATCTGGAGTGATTTCTGGAGGAGGGCCATCAGAACTAAGTCATAAAGGAGTAGGAATGTATTCTATTCAATGTATTCTTTAATCTTCCCTCCCCTATTCACATGGTTATGTTGAGAGTGGCCATTCAGTACACTATTATACTGCATTCCTAAGCTATAAATTTTTGATCCACAAGTGGACATCTGAAATATGCTGGGTAGGGCACCGGTGTGGCTCAGTTGGTTAAGTGTCTGACTCTTGGTTTTGGCTCAGGTCATGATCTCACGGCTCGTGAGTTCAAGCCCAGCATGGGGCTGTGTGTTGACAGCATGGAGCCTTCTTGGGGTTCTGTCTCCCTCTCTCTCTACCCCTACCCCCCCCAAATAAATAAACATTTTTAAATAATATGAAAAAAGAAACATGCTGGGTTAATCAGTGTTCCTTCCTAGGATTTTTCAGTATGGGACCCAGTGAAACTGGAGAACTGTTAACTGCTTCGTTTTCTGCCTTTTGTCAGAAGAAAACAGCAATAATAACCTGAGTTACATTGACACACACAAATTGAAGCACAAACTGTAGAGAATGCATCCTCCCAGCATTCAAGCCTCTGGTTCTTTTGTCGCCCATAATATATGTGCAGCCACTTCCCTGTTCTTTGGTTTCATGAGACAGCCCAGTATCCTTATAAGTCTTTTTTTCTCAAACTGGTATGAGTAGGCTTTCTTTCCTTTGCAGCCACAAGAATCCCAGCTGGTATAAAGAGTTACTGAGGCAGAGAGAGAGGGTGAAGGGCATTTTGGGGACTACAGGAGCAAAGACTTAGAAACATTAAAAAGCATGGCCTGTAGGAGAAATAGAAATAGTTTAATTTTGTTAAAACATAAAATAAGAGAGAGAAAGAGTGCTAACAAATGAGGTGAGAAATTTATCATTCTATGGAGTTTAACTTTACTCTGAAGGCAATGAAGAGCCATAGAATAGTTTGCACACTGACATAGATTTGTGGTTTAGATGGCTTACTCTGGCAGGAGTTTCTTCAACATTTCTTGCATCTCTGGGTTTTTAATATGTTGTTCCATCACTTAGGACCCTGGGGTAAGGGAATGGGATATGGAAAATGTGTTCTGTCCCTAACCAAAACAAATCCTGGGGTCTTGACTTTTTATGACTTCATTTGATTACTTTCTAACAGCCTATCTTTCCCTTCATTCTGAAAGTGCCACTAGAGCAGGGGCATGTCTACTTTGTTCATCGTGAATTTCCAAGGTAGTTAAATGAGGTAATTCCCATGCCTTCGTACCTGGAACACATGGTTATACAATAAAAATTTGCTATATCAATAAATGAGTGAGTAAATAAATAGTGATGAGATAGAGGGAATAAATTCATGATATATTTTGGAAATAGGGCTTGATGAGTTTGATAAAACTATATATATTGAGCACTTAAATATTAAGCAGAATGAATGTTTTGCATGCATTACCTTCTTTAATCTTCACAACAATTCTGTGTAATATGTATGATACTTCCCCCATTTTACAGATGGAGGGAAAAAAAGCTTAAAGAAACTGAGGACTAGATTGAACCATATAACATTGCCATCTAAAAACTTGCAATATAGGTAAGGCATTATGTGCAGAGACCTGTTTGGTGCTAGTTTCTAAATCACCAAGTTATACTGTACATGGATGTGCAGGGTGGAGGAGAGGGGGGAGTCAAGAATGATTCCCAGCTTTCTATCATAGGTGAATGATGGTGCCTCCAACTGAAGCAGAGAATACAGAGCAGGGTACTTCTTCCAGTGGAGATGATGAATTTGATTTGGGATATATAGAGAATGAGGCCTGTGGGATGACCACAGGACAATGTCTGGCTGCAACTTAATATGAGTTTTAAAACTATTGTTGAATAATTGGATTCATGGGTCATTAAGTTTCAATTAAATAAAGGTAGTAACTGAGGTCTAATAAGGAAAGTGTGCTGTTTGAGATGAGTACTGGCTGGGTGCCAGCACCTTGGGAAATATTACATAGGAGAAGTAGAGAGTACAGTGCCATGGGAGAAAAAGGAAATAGGGTATTTAAGAAGAAGGAAATAGTAAGGAAGGAATGATCTACAATGTGATTTGCAGCAGAGAATTCCTTAAAATATATCCTGAAAACTGTCTGTTTTTTTTTTTAATCTAAATGAAAAAAGTATTAGTAAAATGGTTGGGTAGAAGCCAGACTGCAGGTGGTTGAAAAATGAAAGTACAATTGAATTGGAAAGTACAACCAAGAAGAATAAATGATACCTTCAGATGTTTTCAGTGAGGAGAAGAAAGAGGTCCAACATTAGTTAGATGAAGATTCTGGCAGAAAAGAGATTTTTTTTTATTTTTAGGAAGAGAAAGATAATTGAATATGTTTACCAGCTATGGGAAAGAAGACAGTGGAAAGATTGAAGGTATCCAGGAGAGGATATTAGAGAAAAGAACTCACAAAGGAGGGAGGGAATAAGATGAAGCTTACAGATTGAGGAGTTCACCTTCAGGAGTTGGGACACTGAAATTCTGAGCTTAAAAGAAAGTAAGAGATGTATGTGAATGTGTGTATGGAAATAGAATATTGAGAGACATCATGCTTGATGAGCTTGATTCTCTTGATTTAACAGGAAGCTTTGAGTAGGAACTTTAGAAGAAAGTGTAGAGTAGTCATTATTGGATATGGGATTGTGGAGTGACTGAGAATGAGTAAAGGACTGAAACTCTAAATGAGAGTTCAGCCAAGGTGAGAGATCACATTTGATCAGGGTAACAATTAGTATGGTGTTGAGGTATTCTTCTCAGTGTTCAACTTTCTAGTTGACTAAGGAATGAAGACAGACCATCACATTGATCCAGTTTAAATTTTACTGGGTCAATTGCAGTTCAGGGACAGTTGTACAAAAGAATGAAGAATGCTGATGTAACAACACTTTAAAGGATATTACTTCACAAGTTTGGATTAAAGTGTAAAGATATAGCTATTAGATATAGCTATCAGATATAGCTATCTGATAACCATATTCAGATTCTCAAAAGAAAAACCAAAAATTAGTTTCATGGCTATTAATAAGAAAAGAAGAAACCCTCACTTACAGATATAAGAGGATCAAAATAAACTTGTGAGAATTAGTGAAGGAATTTTTTTGGAGAAAGCTGCTTCTCTGCTCCCTTATATTTACAAGGTGGAGAGGTAGGTGATTCTTTGCTCTGCACTGGAAACCTATGTGGGTGAGTGTGCTCTCAAAAGATTATTTAGAGAGCTTAACAGAGTAAATAGTGAACTAATGCTTGACTTCTTCTTTGAAAATGTAGAAGGCATAAGAAGGCATGAGTCAAGCTGATAAGCTACTTTGGTGGCAGAATACTTACCTTTTCTATTCATCACTGTAGTGGAGGTTGTAACCACTGCAATAATGGAAAAAAATAAAAAGACATACAGATTGGAAAGGAAGAAGTTAAACTTTATTTTCAGGCCACATGTTTGTCTATGTAGAAAATCCTATAGATACTGTAAAATCACTACAAGAATTAGTAAGTTGAACAAAAAAGACTCAAAGGGTCAATACAGAAAATTAATTTCTATACATTTCTATACACTAGGAAAGAATTACTGGGAACCAAAACAAACAAAACCAAAAACAAAAAACTAGTTAGGAGTGCATACTATAATGAGGTTCTCTTTCTTCCTTAGGCAATTTATAAAAATGTAGATATGATTGGTATGAATAGAAATTTTGTGTAAGCTAATGAAGCTTCTAGATCTGAGGGGACACAGGAACAAGCTAACCTGAACAAATTTAGGAGTAGAAGCAGAGAGAGGAGAAAGCATAGTGTAGAAATCATGCAGGTAGTTCTGGGCTGAGTCAAAGCAGAGTTACTTATTTCCATTAACCAAGAAGAAATTGTGGATTAAAAAAAACCCCAAAAAACCAAACTTTTTGTAATCTGATGTCACTGGGTTCAAGAAAAGGAAAGCTTTAAGCTAGAGCAATAAACTAACCAAATGATGCTATGGTGTCTTAGGGGAGGGAGGCTGTTGACTGAATGTAACACCCAGGAGCTAAAGGCTATAGTATCAAAGATTTCCTGGGGACAGAAAACAAAGCTTTGGCTTATCTGAGGCAGAAAGTTAGAACTGAGGTCCCTTCATGAAAGGACCTTAGACCACTCTTTCTCAGTGAAAAGGGAATTAGAACAACTAAACACTAAAACTAAAAACTAACAAAAGTTCCCCTGATAAATCAAAGCTCCAAGATTTTTCCATATACAGATGTGAAGTCTCATTTGACATTCTTCCTAGGATTTTAATGTGAACACTCATCTTTCACACCACTAAACCCTAGGATGTCCAGCAGCAGTAAAGCTCTCTGTAGCAATACTTCCAACAGTCCAGGGCAATAAGAGACTCTCAAGAAGAGTTAGTGACTAAAACTTATAAATCATAGAAGAAAATAATTCACATGTGAGAATACTTAGACATGGTGAAGAAGATTAGATCTTTAAGAACTTGAGAAAAAATACAAAAATCTGAAAGATCCTGTACAGTAACTATGCTTAACACTATTAAGTTGACAAAAAGAGGAGTAAAAATAAAAAGGAAAGAATAGGATATTGTGATATGAGAATGTGTGAATCTGAAAAATAATTGAAAAGAACTCTTAGACATGAAATCATTTAAATTAAGAATTTTATGGAAGGGTTAAACGATAGGTCATAGTAAAAATGAGAATTACTGACCTGGAAGAAAGAGTTGAGAAAACCAAAATGCAGCAAAGATAAATAAAATGAAAACTAGGGAAAAGACACAGAGGATAGAGGATTAAGACATAGAGGATAAACTGATGGGGTGAGCATATGTTTAACAAAATGAGAGTTCTAGAGGAAAAGAAGGAGTGGAGAGAGGTGGCATTTAAAGAACTTCCCGTAATTGAATGTGATGGTTGTAAAAGCATATAGTAATCTTTTTTTCTGTGTGACAGTCTTTATTTTTCTCTTAATGTGCAGATACTTTTTGTAATAGTTATTGATATATTTGAGTATATGCTGACTGCTATACTCTCTGTCTCATTTGTTCTATGTTGATTTTTTTCCTCCTTTGTTGGATTAATCAAATATTTTTATTATCCTTTCTCTTTATCAACATTAGAATTATTGATTATATTAGTGGTTAAAGTTGTGCTGTCCAATAGAGTAATCATTAGATACATATATCTGTTTAAATTTGAATGGGAATGTAGGGGAGCCTGGGTGGCTCAGTTGGTTGAGCATCTGACTCTTGTTTTCAGCTCAGGACGTGATCCCAGGGTCATGGGATCAAGTCCCCTATTTGGCTCCATGCTGAGCATGGAGCCTGCTTGTGATTCTCTCTTTCACTCCCTCTGCCCCTCTCCCCCCTGCTCACACTCTCTCTCTTTAAAAAAAAAAGAATGAATATGAATATAAATAGGGAAAATAAAATTTTAAAATTTCAGTTCTTCAGGTAAGGCACCCAGTAGTTAATGTGTCCATCATTGCAGAAAGCTGTGTTGGATAGCACTGATCTAGATAATCCAAAGGTCTGTTTATATCATCTGGGTTTTCTGTTTATTTCTTGGTATGTCTTATCATCTTCCATTAAATGGTTTCCATTGTATATGAAAAATTGCAGAGGTTCCAGATGCTTTTATCTTCTCTTAGAAAGGTTTCACTCTCTTGTCTGTTAGGAAGCTAGGGTGGGGGTCAGGTCATCTTAATTTGATCAACAACTGAGTTGCTATAAATCGTCTATATTGCAATTTTTATTAAGACTAATATACACTTGGCTTGTTACCCCTCTTGGGGATATAGCCCTCGAAGGATTTTAACTGAGAGGTTGGGGTGTTCAATAGGACTCCTTCTTTTTGCTGAGTCATGTGGTCTTTTGTCTCCATGGCACTGTCAGACTATTGAAAATACCATACTTTTAAGTGGCATTCTACTTAGGTTCTAGACCTTTTGCTGTGTTTATCTTTAAAAAATTGACTGTGGGTCATGCTTGCTGTGTGCTTCCCCCTATTTTTGCTATGTCGGTGACTCTGGCCCTATTTTTTTGTCTTTTCTGTCCTGTGACACTACCAAAAATTTCTTCAGCTACTCTGCCTCTTAGCAACCGCTCCCTGACCATATTCTTAGCCTTGCATCCAGCACTAAGAATTAGGAAATTCCCCAAGAGAAACTTACCCATTAATCTCTCTCTGCTTCACCTTCCTTTAGGATCTTGGCCTTTTAACTCCTGGTTGCCTCAGCAGTCCTCAGTGCTTTCAAACAGAGATTTATTTTTTCTTAGTTTTTCTTGATGTGGGAATACATTGCTTTGCTACAAGCTGCGCTACTATAGCTGGAAATAGAATCCCTCTCACTTTGCTTGCAGTCATGACTGATTCTGGTATAAGCTTTACTGATATTGACAGGAGAGTTACTTTATTATTACAATTTTTCCATATAGTTATGTCTCTTTCTATGGTATCAAAATGACTGCTACTGTGCTTGTATCTGTAAGCTGCTAATGAAAATTTGGGGATGTATTGGAAAAACTCATATGATTTAATGAGGATTTAGTTTTTTTGGCAAGCTTCTGAGAGCTATAACAAGTGCCATTTATCAACCCCCTATCAAATGCCTTGTGTGTTAGATACATGTTTCTTCTACTTATTTTTTTAATGTTTATTTAGTTTTGAGAGATAGAGTGTGCGAGAGGGGAGGGGCAGAAAGAGAGGCAGACAGGGTCAGAAATGGGCTCTGTGCTGACAGCATAGGGTCTGATGTGGGGCTTGAAATCATGAATGGTGAGATCATGACCTGAGCTTAAGTCAGATGCTTAACCAACTGAGCCACCCAGGCGCCCCTGTTTCTTCTAATTATTAACAACAATTCTGCAACATATATATTATTGTTATACCCTTACTGATATGAGAACCAGGGCTTAGAATGGTTAAATAACTTCCCCTTGGCAAATCCAGGTCTGACTTTAAAGTCCCCAGTGTCATTTCCCACCTATTCTTGAGAATGTAGCAAAAACCTAGGAAGACTCTGTTCTTCACATTTCCTCACACTTTGCTACAGTCACTTGCTATTATTTAATTCAGCCTTTCTAGGTGATATCCCAAAGAAATAAAAATAGAATTAGTGACAACAGGTCATACTTATTGTACTGAGAGGCTCCAAAATCATTTTTAATGAGCTAAACCTACAAAGATTAGTAATAGTTTAGTAACCACCAGCATGTTCTCTGCTTCAGGCAAAGTTTAGTTGGCTGGACATAGATGGGAAAGTCATGGATGAGGACTCTTTTTATCTAAATAAATTAGCAATGCCATGGCATTTATTATCTATTGTAGCTATTTTAAACTGGGAGTACCATGGAGAGCCAAGTAGAGGATGCTGGGGATTAACTTTTGTTTTACTTGCTGGCTTGGAGAAAAGTTCCATGACCCTGAAAAACAGAACCTGAAAACTCTTCTCCCCAGATCCTTGCTGAAGTGCAGATTCCAAACTACTCATCACTTGTCTTCTTATTCCCTAGCCTCCTTCTACAGTACTCTTATTAATCCTATTCTTTGTGATGTTTTATTCTACTCTGAAATAGAATGATGGGAAATTAATTTATGGTCTATGGTTCCTAACTCAGATATTAGCAATGTGATAGTTGAGGAATGATTCTAATTCATTGAGAACCAGAGGGCTTCTTTTAGACTGTAACTCTGTATTGGAAATGGATGAGTCTAGATATTACAAAAAGGAATCTAATCTTACAAATGGTTATTGCAAACATATTCATAGTTCAGAGAATGATGTAAAACATTTCTTTCCTGTTGCCATTGGGTTACCTTTCAGTCTAAACAGAATAATCGTCAGATAAGCACGAAGAAATATCTTCTTTTTCAGTGTCTTGACCTCTGTCCTTTTATTATGTCTGTTCTCTCCCTTCTCCTTTATTATCTGCTGGGCTCTGGTGTATTTTGCTTCCCCAGGAAACCTATTTCAGACTCCATATTTGAATATCAGTGGTGAACTTTTATTTCCTTAAATGGACCACCTATAAAGCAAACAAAAATTTTTTTTGAATAATAAGTTAGTCATAGAGCATTAATGTTCATTTTTATGGGAGGGAGTCCTCCTCTGTGCATGAGGGATGAGAGTGGAAAGTGATGGGGTAAAGTTCACAGAGGCCCCTATGCTCCAGAATTATTAAAGAAAGTACATGTGGTATGACAAATGGGAGAAGATTTTAAGGGGTGTTCTTTTTTTTAAATGTAACAAAGATGGATTGCTGTATAACTCTAGGGAAACAACACATCCATTTATTGTGTTTATTAATCATGTACTCTGTATGAGGGACTAGAGACAAAATGGTATGTATTTGGTAAATAAAAAATATGTGGTTCCTGCCTTGCTTAGCATACAACCTAGTTGAGAAGATAGAGAGCAAACATGTTAGAACAAACAAACAATGGGAAGTTCAAAGAAGAAAAAGTAGGGGATATGGTTATAGGGAATATGTTCAGTGTAAGTGTGTGCATTTCCTAATTGGATATAGAAATAGAAGTCATCAGCATATAGATGGCATTTAAAGCTGTAGAAATCTAAGAGATGAATAAGGGAAAGGAGGTACAGGGATAAGAAAAATGATTCTTAGACTATGCCTTGGTGGACTTACTTTTTTGGGAGATGGGGTTCAAAATGAGGCTAACTCTGGTTCCATCTGTGAAGATTGCTTGAAAGCTCATTATCATGCATTTTATTTCACAGATTTCTTTCCCTTGCTTGACTTTTGCAAGAACGCTGGGGACTCACAAGGTCCTTAAAGGCCAGCATAACATTCTACTGAAGGTTAATGCTCCAGTGGGTGCTTCTTTTCCACGGCACCAAGTTTAACCAGAGAGACTCTCACTTAGACTCCCAGGAGTGTAACAATTCTTACCTAATCAGAGCCTTCTATTGTTCTTTTACTGTACAGGCATTTTAGGCAGATAAGTCCTAATGCCCATCCATGGCAAATTTGCAATCCTAGAGAATCAACAACTATCAGCCTGCCAGATAACACTCCATAAAACCTCTATTCTGTTCTACTTTCCAAAGCTTCTTTCATTCTCTGAATGGACCCAGACCTTTGTAGCATAAAGCCCTTTTTAGGGGCTATCTTCTTGGTAGTGGATTCCTGTATGGTAACTCCTCGTTAGAGCTCTGACACACAATGTGATTGTTTATTCTTCTTTAGATCTGGCCCAGTCCTGAGAAATCAAGGCCTGACCCCCTGACTGGATGTGGAGATGACATCCTTCCTTTCTTCCTAATGAGTGTAGCTGTAGAGTAGCCAGCAACAAAACAAAATTATTTCAATAGATTATTCTGCCACTTTAAATGGCAGAATACATTTTAAATAAGTTTAAGTTCAAAATACATGATTCACTGCTGGTTGGAATGGGCACTGGTTTAGTATTTCTGGAAATTAAATTAATAGTGTGGTTGTACCCTAAGAATCAGCAATCCCATTTCTGGGTATGTGTCACACAGAAATTTTTCTTTTTCTTTTTTCTTTTTTTTAATGTTTATTTATTGTGAGAGAGGGAGGGGGGAGGGGCAGAGAGAGAGTGAGGGAGAGGGAGAATACCAAGCAGGATCCACGCTGTCAGCACAGAAAGCAACAGGAGGCGCAATCTCACAAACTGGGAGATCATGACTTGAGCTGAAACCAAGAGTTGGAGCCTTAGCCAACTGAGCCACCTAGGCGCCCCTATATCACACGGAAATTTTTCTACATGTGCATGTAAGGAAATTTATCACTGTTGTCATTCAGAGGCAACCGAAGTGGTCACCACTAGGGGAATGAAGAAATAAAAGTGTGCAATTTTCTCTTTACATAATATTGTCATCTGTAACTAAAAACTGTATATTTCTTTCATTGCAATTGTTTTCTTGATTAATTGTCCTGGCTAGAACATTTGTTGTTACAATGTTGACCTCATTTTTTCCTGATTTTAGTGGCATCATGTTTATTTATTCTCTATTAAGAATTATGTAGCAGTAGGGCTTTTTTTTGGCGGGGGAGTAAATATGCTTTATCAGGATGGGTTTCTTTCTATTTCTAGTCTTCTGGGAGTTTTTATTATGAATGGATATTAATTTTTATTCAGTTCATCTAATTATTGAGTTCATTTAATTATTATATGCATTTATTGAGATGATCATATGAATATTCTAATTATGTTAATATGGTGAATTATATTGATTGATTTAAAAATGTTAAACCAACTTTCCATTCCTGGGGTAAACCTTATCTGTAACTTAACTTTTCCTATGTTGAGGTATTCAATTTGTTAATATTTTGTTAACGACTTTTGCATCTATATTTTTGAGGGTTATTATCCTGTACTTTTCTTCTCTTGTAATGTCTTTGGCAGGTTTTGGTTTTAGGTTGTATTGGTCTCATGAGATGACTTGGGAAGTGTTCTGTCTTTTCCTATTTTCTAGGAGAGTTTGTAAGATTGGTGTTGCATCTTTTTTAAATGTTTAATGGAATTCTCCATCTGAGTGAAGCAGAAATGGACTTCCATTTTCTGTCTAGGAAGGCTTCTAATTACAATTGAAATTTTGTTAATTGATAGCAGTCTATTTAAGATTTCTTTTCCTTTCTCTGTTGGTTTTGGAATTTGTTGCCATTCAGATAATTTATTCATGTTATCTAAGGGTAGATGAAACAATTTTGATGCTGAAGAAAGTTGCCTATTTCTCTGGGAGGAAAAAGTAAGACATGTCCTGCTATAATAAAGTTGGAAGGCTCTTTAGGGAACCTAAGAAAAATAGACTAAGGTGTGGCCTTTCTGGTGTCTCTATCGAATGTCTCAGGTGTTCATGAAGTTTCTACTGTGTTTGGTCATAACTCAGTGTTACCAGTAGACAAGTCAGTTTATAGCAACCTGATACTTCCTCTTTTCATTGTAGTTGCTCTTTGACCAGCTGTATGGCATCTTAGAATCAGTCAAGACTTGAGATCCTAATGCAGATTTCTGGCATTTTTTTCTCTGTTTAGTTCTATTCTCTTCTCTCTGGTTCTCTGCCTCACAAGTTCTGCTTTTTGTCTCCTAGTTTTGTAGGCTAGCTTTCTTTGCATGGCTTATGCCTCCCTGCTTTGGCTTCCTAGGGAGCATTATGCAAGGTGATGTTTTAACTATAGAATCACTAGCAAGCCAAAAAGAGATTGGAGCACTTCCTAGGCCAGAAGCCTTAAGAACTTTTCTCTTGTTTTCTTTCTTTCTTTCTTTCTTTCTTTCTTTCTTTCTTTCTTTCTTTCTTTTTCTTTTTCCTGGTTAGTGTCATCTCTTAGGTAGCCAGGTTCTTTCTCTCTCAAACCCCACTTGAAGAGAACGTGCTTTCATCTCTTTAATGGAATGGCCATTTTCCTTATAGGAGACCATCCTCTTTAGCCTCTGTTAATAGCCTGCAGACTAAAACAACATAGTGCAGAGTCTTAGTTCATCTTCCTAGAGAAATAATCATTTCCTTAGAATCAGAAATGTCTTATCCTTTTTTTATTTGGGGCCATTGGTAAAAGAAGCCATTATAGCTTTGGACCTGTAGCAGACACTGTTTGTCTATAGAGCATCCATTCTTCTTTCTCTAAGTCTGAATTGTAGACTATGAATCGGCCCCAGTATTCACTATACTCTCATGCTACCTAGGAAATTTAGGGGAGGTTGACCTGATCTTCTTTCCATATAGTATGAGCTCAATAACTCTTTGTTGAATGAATTGCATTTATTCAGTTTTAACTTCTCATTTGATCTATTTCCTTTACTAGACTTAGGATTGTTTCCTTTACTAGGTGGTGATGGCATAATGTCTAAAGCCTGAAAGCTGGGCCTCTGAAAATGTAAAAGACCTGCAAAAAACAAAATGGGGCTTTGTACTAGTCAGCATTGGTTAGATTGCACTGCGTTAACAATTATTTCCCAGGTCTTAGTGTATTAATGCAGAGGACCTTATTTCTAGTTTATGTTACATGTTAGTTACATGTTAATGACAAGAGAAAGGGCATTTTGGGGGCACCTGGGTGACTCAGTCAGGTAAGCATCTGACTCTTGATTTCAGCTCAGGTCATGATCTCATAGATTTGTGAGTTTGAGCCCTGTATTAGGCTCGGTGCTGGCAGTGCAGAGCCTTTGGGATTCTTTCTTTCTCTCCCTTTCTCTCTGCCCCTCCCCTGCTCGAGGTCTTTCGCTCTGTCTCAAATAAATAAACATTAAAAACAAGAGAGAGAGAAAAAGGGCATTCTGGGCTTCCCAAAGTCCCTGAAGAACTGAGGCTGATAGAACTTCCACCATCTCTTAAATTGCATTATGTAGAAAACACAGCCTTCATGATTGTCAAGGTAGAATAAGAGAGCGCCTGAAGAGCTCAGCACAGGCTTTTCTCTGCCTCGTCACTCACCTTCCATTGGGCAGGACTAATTACGTGGTTTTGCTCAACTGTAGGGAAGGAGAAGTATAGCTTTCTATTTATCCAGAAGAGAGGAGAGCCAGATATTGGTGAATACTATTCTTGTGTCTACCAAATTCAAAAATGGGAAAATAAAACTGAAAAATCTAAATTTATAAATTCAAATTAATAAAAAATCCAAAATTAAAAAAGAAAGAAAATCCAAATTAATAAATAATTAAATGTTGACTCCATTATTGAGTTAGCTATTCACAAACATTTCATTGCATTTGAGAAGTTTGTTTCTTAATTTCAAAGTCCTCAAAGATATTTGCAAATTTCATACTGGATAAAGGGTTAGTATCCAGAATCTATAAAGAACTTACCAAACTGAACACCCAAAAAAACAAATAATCCATTGAAGAAATGGGTAGAAGACATGAATAGACACTTTTCCAAAGAAGACATCCAGATGGCCAACAGACAATTAAAAAGATGCTCATTGCACCAAAAACCATACAATACCTAGGAATAAATCTAACCAAGGAGGTGAAAAATCTATACACTGAAAACTATAGAAAGCTTATGAAATAAATTGAAGAAGACACAAAAAAATGGAAAAAGATTCCTTGCTCCTGGATAGGAAGAACAAATATTGTTAAAATGTTGATACTACCCAAAGAAATCTACATATTCAACGCAATCCCTATCAAAATAACACCAGCATTCTTCACAGAGCTAGAACAAATAATCCTAAAATTTGTATGGAACCAGAAAAGACCCCGAATAGCCAAAGCAGTCTTGAAAAAGAAAACCAAAGCAGGAGGCATCAGATTTCTGGACTTCAAGATGTATTACAAAGCTGTAATTATCAATACAGTATAGTATTGGCACAAGAACAGACACTCAGATCAATGGAACAGAATAGAGAACTCAGGAATGGACCCACAAACATATGGCCAACTAATCTTTGACAAAGCAGGAAAGAATATCCAACGGAATAAAGACAGTCTCTTCAGTAGGTGCTGGGAAAAGGTGGTGCTGGGAAAACTGGACAGCAACATGCAGAAGAATGCACCTGGACCACTTTCTTACACCATACACAAAAATAAATTCAAAATGGATCAAAGACCTAAATGTAAGACAGGAAGCCATCAAAATACTCGAGGAGAAAGCAGGCGAAAACCTCTTTGATCTTGGCCACAGCAACTTCTTACTCAACACATCTCCAGAGGCAAGGGAAACAAAAGCAAAAATGAACTATTGGGACCTCATCAAAATAAAAAGCTCCTGCACAGCAAAGGAAACAATCAGCAAAACTAAAAGGCAACTGACAGAATGGGAGAAGATATTTGCAAATAACATATCAGATAAAGGCTTAGTATTCAAAATCTATAAAGAACTTAACCAACTCAACACCCAATAAACAAATAATCCAGTGAAGAAATGGGCAAAATACATGAATAGACACTTCTCCAAAGAAGACATCCAGATGGCCAACCGACACATAAAAAAATGCTCAACATCACTCATCATCAGGAAAATACAAGTCAAAACCACAATGGGATACCACCTCAAACCTTTCAGAAAGGCTAACATTAACAACTCAGGCAACAACAGATGTTGGCGAAGATGCGGGGAAAGAGAATCACTTTTGCATTGTTGGTGGGAATGCAAGCCACTGGTGCAGCCACTCTGGAAAACAGTATGGAGGTTCCTCAAAAAACTAAAAATAGAACTATCCTTTGACCCAGCAATTGCACTACTAGGCATTTATCCAAGGGATACAGGTGTGCTGTTTCGAAGGGACACATGCACCCCATGTTTATAGCAGCACTGTCATCAATAGCCAAAGTATGGAAAGAGCCCAAATGTCCATCGATGGATGAGTGGGTAAAGAACATATGGTGTGTGTGTGTATATATATATATATATATATATATATATATATATATATATATAAAATGTATATATTACTTGGCAATCAAAAAGAATGAAATCTTGCCATTTGCAACTACGTGGATGGAACTGGAGGGTATTATGCTAAGTGAAATTAGTCAGAGAAAGACAAAAAACATATGACTTCACTCATATGAGGACTTTAAGAGACAAAACAGATGAACATAAGGGAAGGGAAAAAAATAATATAAAAACAGGGAGGGGGACAAAACAGAAGAGACTCAAATATGGAGAACAAATTTAGGGTTAGTGGAGGGGTTGTGGGAGGGGGGATGGGCTAAATGGGTAAGGGGCACTAAGGAATCTACTGAAATCACTGTTGCACTATATGCTAACTAATTTTGATGTAAATTAAATAAAAATAAAATTAAAAAGAAAAAAGATGTTCAATGTCACTCATCATCAGGGAAATACAAATCAAAACCACACTGAGTTACCACCTCACACTGGTCAGTGTGGCTAAAATTAACAACTCAGGAAACAACAGATGCTGACGAGGATGTGGAGAAACGGGAACCCTCTTGCATTGCTGGTAGGAATGCAAACTGGTGCAGCTGCTCTGGAAAACAGTGTGGAAGTTCCTCAAAAAATTAAAAATAGAACTACCCTACGACCCAGCAATAGCACTCCTAGGAATTTATCCAAAGGATACAGAAGTGGTGAGTCATAGGGGGTGATGTACCCCAATGTTTATAGCAGTGCTTTCAATGATAGCCCAATTATGGAAAGAGCCTAAATGCCCATCAACTGATGAATGGATAAAGAAGATGTGGTTTATATATACAATGGGATACTACTTGGCAATGAGAAAGAATGAAATCATGCCATTGGCAGCAACGTGGATGGAACTGGAAGGTATTATGCTAAATGAAATAAGTCAGAGACAGAATATTATATGTTTTCACTCATATGTGGAACTGAGAAACTTAACAGAAGACCATGGGGGAAGAGAAGGGGGGGAAGTTACAGAGAGGGAGGGAGGCAAACCATAAGAGACTCTTAAATACAGAGAACAAACCGAGGCTGATAGGGGTGTGTGGGAGAAGGGAAAATGGGTGATGGGCATTGAGAAGGGCACTTGTTGGGATGAGCACTGGATGTTGTATATAAGCAATGGACCACAGGAATCTACTCCAAAAACCAAGGGCACACTTTACACACTGTATGTTAGCCAATTTGACAATAAATTATATTTTTAAAACAGTCCTCAATAAGTATAATTGCCATAAAATCATAATAATTTATGAGTTACATGTACTACTTGTGTCCAGTAATGTTAACACAAATTTGTAAGACTACTTTCATAACTCTTACTGGCAGGTTTAAAAATGTTTGATATGATGTGTGATGTGGCCTTCCAAATTAAGAAATCCCAAGGAAGTCTTTTAATGACTCTTAGTAGACAGTAAATTCCATGAGGGCATGGCCTTTATTGCTTGTCATTTTATCCCTGGGGTCTAGCACAATCCCTGAAATAGTGGAGGAACTTGTAAATACTTGTTAAGCTACTGAACAAATAGATAAAATAATTGAGTCTTCACTTTTGAGGCAAGTGTAATCTTCATTAAAAAACTGACCTGTAAAAAAGCTGAACACATTTTTGTAAATGTAGTTAAAGTCCCAGTAGGAAAGAGTTGGAACACACAAAAATGGAATAATTTGAGAAAAATTTAATGAAGATATGGGCAGGTCTGAAGGTAAAAGGGAAGAAGCACTTGCTAGAGAGAGGGCCACCTACAGCAAAGGTGACTTTAGGTCAAGAGACTCAGCTAGCCTACAGGGACCTTTTCCAAGTTAAATGGAGAAAGTGAGTTGGTAAAGTCTATGCCAGGCAGAGAAAATAATATTTAACAAAGCGGAGAGGTGTGAAAAGGCCTAATGTGTAGAAATGAACATGGTGAGAATGTGCAGCATGTCAGGAGTAGGCAGGACAGGAAAGGTCTGGAGTGGAGGTAGATGAAACTAGAGAGGCTGATAGGAGTCACACTGTGAAGGGTCTCTGGAAATGGGATATTCCTTTGTTGACATGGCCCACTTGCTGATTAGGACACCAAGCCCTACAGAACATTCTGAATAGAGATTATAAACTTCTCCCCAGGGGCTAATGCCAGAGAGATTTTATGGGTTAGCTTTTGTCATTGTCTTCAAAATACAACTCAAAAGCCTTTTTTTGTCAGGCAATTTCAAAAATCCCCTTTATATAAATTGAGAGATTAGGCCAAGAACATATTAGAACATGGCACCTGCTTTGTGGTAGCCAGAGAATATCTGGACTGAGGGTGGGTGATGAGGAATCTCGCCAGAGCAGTAAACAGGGGCGGAGGAGGAGGAAGTCTGAGAGCTAGATCTTGAGTCCCTGGACCCAACATTCTGGACCTAGAGCCATAGTTTCTCACATGTTCCAAATGTTGCCAGAGCTGCCTTGGTATGAGGTGCTCTGGCTTGGTTTAAGGCTCTGACTCAGCCACTGTACTTGTTCAGGATGGCCTTTCTGGAAATTGCTGCTGATTGGCTGTGGCCTCCACTCCAGCCAGGTGCAGACGATTTTGAGTTCCACCAGCAGGTGCAAGAAGCAATATAGGGAATTTAAGAGTTTGCTGCACAGGATCCATCCAAAGGCCAGGAAGCAGGTTGCAGACATCCTAGATGTGGGTGGGTAACAGCAGGGTAGCTATGTAGATGAGCTTACTCACAGTTTCTCCTTTTAGTGCCTGCAGACTTCATTCAGCTCCTGACCTTTTAGTCTTGCATTCCTGGACTGTCCACATGCCCATATATCTCTTTCAGGGCCTTTTTAGTTCTCCCACATTCCTGTCTGCCTGCCTCATGGCTGATTTCCAGCCAGTTTACTCTTTAGCTCTGGGTATGATTACCACCTGGAAGTTTTCTTAGGTTCAGCTAAATTACCATAGGCCAGACTTAAAATAAGCTTCACTTATGGGGATAGTGGTCAGGAAAAATAGCATGCCAGCAAAGCAGTCAGATGTTTCTCTTCAGTGGGAGTAAGTAGTTCTGGAAACCATCTGCATTGTTATCCAGGAGCCAGTCTTTTTTGCACCTGCACCCAAGTTTTAGCTCAGGTGTGAGGAGAGGAGATTTAATTGGGTAAGTACATTATCCACTCAAGGCTTAGAAGCCTCATGTTCCAAATATGACCTGGTATCTCATAGTCTCAGAAATGGGAACATGTTCCTTCAAGGGACGTGTTTACTTACAAGAGTTAACACTTTCAGGGACATCCAACCTGAATTTATAGTTCATACACATAACTTTCAGTGCAGATGCTACTTAGCAATCAGGAGTTGTTTTTACAATAATCACAGTTCTTAGTACCATAGCTGTTCTTCCACCTTTATCAGATTTCTAGGGGACAGTGCTAAAATGTTAACCCAAGGGCAAATCTGTAGAAGAGGAGAAAGGTATTGTTTCACTGAGCAGGTATCACTTGATCAAAGGATTGAAGGAGGTGAGGAAGTTAGCCATGTAGCTATCTGGTGAAAAGTTCTCCAGGCAGATGGAGCAGTCAGTACAGATACCCAAGTTGGAGGCATGTCTGGGACAAGTGAAGAACATCAGGGATGTCAGTGCATCTGGAACAGAGTGAATGAGGATAAGGGTAGTAAGAACTGGCTGGAAGTGAAGGATCAGGATGCAGCATTAGTGCCTCTTAGGCCATGTGAGAAGTCTGGATGTTTCTATGAGTAAAATAGGGAGTCAGAGAGTTCTGAAAAGAAGAGTGATTAACTTGACTTTTATTTCAGAAAGTTCATTCTGGCTGTTGTCTTAGGAATAGAACGTAGGAAAGGGTGGAAGCACATGACTTGTTGGGAAGCTGTTGTAGTAATTCGGTGTGGATGGTAATTTGGGCTCCTGTAGTAGCAGTTGAAATGAGGGATACTAATCACATTCTTGATATAGACAGAGTATGCAGTTCATGTTTAGGTTTGCGTTCTCTATGAAGTATAACTTATTAAGCTTATTCTAATATCTATATACACGAATACAGAACATAAAGAACTATAGCAAGGTTTCCTGAGGAATTTGAAATGTGGCTAGTAAATGTTTGGTCTTTGAGAATGAAGCAAAAAAAAAAAAAAAAAATTCGCATTGCTCAGACTGACGTGTGAAAATCTCTGAAGGCTGTATTGCAGTATGAGAGGCCAATGCATGTTTCTAAGTGTCTGGGAAATTTAGTATCTTTCTATTCTGTAAATTATCAGGCATTTAATTTCCTGCTCCCCTTTGCTCAAATGCTACATTATTGGCCAGCCCTTCCTTGCCACCCTCTTTAAAACAGAAAACTGGGGTGCCTGGGTGGCTCAGTCGGTTAAGCGTCCGACTTCGGCTCAGGTCATGATCTCACGGTCCGTGAGTTCGAGCCCCGCGTCGGGCTCTGTGCTGACAGCTCAGAGCCTGGAGCCTGCTTCCTGCTTCCGATTCTGTGTCTCCCTCTCTCTCTGACCCTCCCCCATTCATGCTCTGTCTCTCTCTGTCTCAAAAATAAACATTAAAAAAACAAAAACAGAAAACTACTTTCTCCTGGCTCCTCATATCCCCTATCCCACTTCCCTACTTTATTTTTCTCCACAGCACTGATCACTGTCTGATATATAATTTTGTACTTATTTAGTATCTGTTTCCCACTAGAATGTAAGTTCCTTTATGGGCAAGTACTTTTGTCTGTTTTGTTCACTCTTCTATTCCCAGTCCTTGACAAATACTAGGCACACATATATTATTATTTTTTTAATGAATAAATGATATATTTAATACAAGCCAGTTTGATTTCAACTAACCTATGTATTTTTTTCTCCTGATGTACTGCTGTTTTAATTGTTTGCTCCTGATATAAACCTGTTTTATCCCCCAGGCATGACTTCTCAATTATGGAAAATTGCAAGCATATCAAAGTAGAGAGAATGGTATTAAGCCCCAAATAACCATCACCCATCTTCAATGATTATCAAATTACCTGACTTATCATTTCCCCACCCTGGTTCACAAATTATTTTCAAGTAAATCCAAGGTATCTTATCATTTTAGTATGTCTTTAAGAGAGCAGGACTCTTCAGGTATACAGTTACCTTAAGATACAGTATATCATCATACTGCAAAAAAAGTGAATTACAACTCAGTGTCAGCATGGGAGAGAAAAAAGGGGAATATTTCCATAATGTCAGCAAATACTGTTAGGTTTCTCAGTTGACATATTTATTTTAACAGTTTGCTCAAATCAAAATGTAAGATCTCTATATTGCAATTTGGTGGCTGTATCATTTATTCCTTCAGTAATGCTTTGTAACAAACCCCACAATACTTCTGAGGTAAAAACAAACAAGAAGTTATTGCTAATTGTTAAAAAAAATGCAACAGAGTAAATGTAAAGATCTTATTGGCTTTATTCGATTCATGAGTCAGGCAGCATCTCATCTAGCAAAGAGAAGATCTGAGTGGTACAAAATTGAAGGATTTTATAGGCAAAAGGAGCATTGGAACAAGGAAGTTAGAAGAATGGATTATTTCAGGCAAGGTTTCCTTTCCTAGGGGAAGTCAGGGGATCTTATCATGCATATTAACTCATTAGTGCTAATCAAGAAACACCAGACTGATTGGTTTAAAATTTCACTACTGGGGGAGGCTGAAACTGCAGTTAATTCAGGTATTAAATCTTGGTGGGCCTTAGCAAAAGTGTCTGTTTCTTTTTGGGATCTGTTTCTTTCTTTCTTTCTTTCTTTCTTTCTTTCTTTCTTTCTTTCTTTCTTTCTTTAAGTTTATTTATTTTGAGAGAGAGAGAGAGAGAGAGAGAGAGGGAACAAACGAACAAGTGGTGAAGGGGCAGAGAGAGAGGAGAGAGAATCCCAAGCACACTCCACTCTGTCAGAGCAGAGCCTATGTGGGGCTCAATCTTGTGAAGTGCGAGATCATGACCCGAGCAGAAATCAAGAGTTGGACTCTTGACTGACTGAGCCACTCAGGTGCCCCTTGGGTCTGTTTCTTTTTAACACAGTGTAGCTGGGTCAGTTTGGCAACTCTGCTGATCTTGGTTCATTTGAATATCTGGGTTTGGCTGGCTATTGGCTATGTGGATGGGCCATACCTGGGGTGATTTGCATGATTTGGCCCTAATCCATATGTCTGTCACCAAGCAGTAAACTATTCCAGGCATGTTCTCATAGCAGTGGCAAAGGAGTGAGACAGTAATAGCATGCTAGTTTGGGCTTAGATGTGGCACAACATCACTTCTATCTCATTCTTTTGGCCAAAGCAAGTAACATTGCCAAGTTAGTGTCAGATTGGAAAGCACTACAAACTTAAATTGCATAGGGTAGACTGAAGAAGGGGACACCTTTTCTTAATCTGTTGCAATGAATACATCATTTAAGTCTCTTTTAATCTATTGTTTTCCCCTCCATCTCTATTTTCCTTGTTGCAATTCATTTGTTAAAGAATATGCCATTTTATTTATTTTTTTAATTTTTGCTCCACTCGACTTCAAGTACTTATTGTTCACTCTTCCTGTCTTGCAAGACTTTTCCGCCTAAACATAACTCACAACTGCCTTTGTGCAGAGATCTTTTTAGACTCTAGGGTTAGGACTTGCTTAGGTCTCAGTGGGATTTTTTATTAAGGAAATTATCTAGGCAAACTCCTAGGTATATGATTATATTTTTCAGATATCCTAATTAGCAGAGGGTTAATTACTAGTTTCCTTATTAAGGAAAAAATCCTATCTCTGTTCCTTTATTCCTCATGGTCAGAGGAACATAGGGACTGGAACATACAGTCGCATGTGTGACTAGATGGAGGTTTCTTAGCCTTATGTTGCTCAGTGGATGATTAATTGAGTTCCAAATAACTGATACAATATTTTAATATTAACTGAAATTGTTCATTTTTAAACATATGGTAAAATATATTTTAGGAAATTGCCTGTATTGCTATGACATAAAAAATAAGGTTTGACCTGCTTATAGTAAACCCAGATAGTATAGAAAGATTCTAAATAACTTCTAGTCCTTAATCCACAGGTAGTATTAGTTTTTCATGCTTTCTTCCAGAAAAAAAAATCATGCATTTACCAGCATATAGAAATTTTTCTGTGTTTTTACGCACAAAGGGATCATGCTTTATATACTATTCTGCACTTTCATAACTCAACAATATGGCTTAGCTATCTTTCCATTATCAGCTAATATAGATTTCTATCCTGTGTCATGGGCTGCATGGTGTTTCATAATCTGGGTATGTCATATTTTATTTAGTAAGAACTATAATGCTGAAACATGTGTTTCCATTTTCAGCTACAGTTAATAGTGTTTGTATATATATGTATATATCTTGTATATATATATGTGTGAGTGTATTTATATATACATATAAACATACATATATACACACATATGTATATACGTATATATACATATTTATGTACATATGTGTGTGTACATATATATGTGTATATATATATATGTATATATATACACATATATATATATATATATATATATATATATATATATATCTTGGTTGACTTTTGCAAGGGTGGCTGTAGATAAATTCCAATGGCTTGCTAGGTCCAAGAGTACATACACTTTAAATTTTAGAAAGTGTTGTCAAATTGCCTTCAAAATGTTGCATAAATTTACACTTCTACCAACAGTGTCAGTATTGGTCATGGTTAAACTTTAAAATTTTTTGCTCATCTTAGGGGTGGAAATAACATCTTGTTTTGGTTTGCATTTCTTGAATTATGAATTTTTTCCATGCCTATTGACCATTTGTTTTTAAATTATATGTTCATATTCTTTGTTTATTTTTTATTAGATTACTTATCTTAATCTTTATTCCTATAATTTCTTTGTTAAGGAAATTATTCCTTTCATATGTGTATTATAAAGATTTTCCCCAGTCTTGAGTATTATTTTAAAATTTTTTTGATGAATAATTTTTTAATGTAGTCGTATGACTTCTAAATTGTATCCTGTTTAGAAAGGCCTGCATTTATTGATTCCTTCTTTTAGAACACTCATGGGTTTATTTATATTTTTTATTTTTATTCCAGTGTAGTTAACAATACAGTATTATATTAGTTTCAGGTTTATAATATAGTGATTCAACAAGTCCTGGTATTACTCAGTGCTCATTAAGGTAAGTGTACTTTTAATCCCCTTCACCTATTTCACCCATTCCCCCCACCCATCTCCCCTCTGGTAGCCATCTGTTTGTTCTGTATAGTTAAGAGTCTGTTATTTGGTTTGTCTCTCTTTCTCTCTCTCTCTTTTTTCCCTTTGTTTGTTTTTTTTTCTTAATTTCACATATAAGTGAACTCATATGATATTTGTCTTTCTCTGGCTTATTTCGCTTAGCATAATACTCTCTAGATCCATCCATGTTGTTGCAAATGGCAAGATTTCATTCTTTTTTATGGCTGAATATGTATATACATACATACACATATATATGTATGTATATATACAACCCCTTCTTTATCCATTCATCTGTTGATGAATGAGCTGCTTCCATAATTTGGCTATGGTAAATAATGCTGCATAAATATAGGGGTGCGTATATCCCTTCAAATTAATGTTTTTGTATTCTTTGGGTAAATATCCAGTAGTGTGATTACTGGATTATAGAGTAGTTCTATTCTTTTTAAGTTTATTTATTTATTGTGAGAGAGAGAGGGAGTGCATGAGCGTGCAAGCAGGGAAGAACAGAGAGAGAGTGAGAGAGAGAGAGAATACCAAGCAGGTTCCATACTGTCAGCGCAGAGCCTGATGTGGGGCTTGAACTCACGGACCATGAGATCATGACCTGAGCTAAAATCAATAGATGGATGCTCAACTGATTGAGCCACCCAGGTACCACAGGGTAATTCTCTTTTCAGTTTTTTTGAGGAACCTCCATACGGTTTTCCACAGGGGCTTCACCAGCTTAAGTTCCCACCAAAAGTGCACAAGTGTTCCTTTTCCCCACATCCTTGCCATCACTTGTTGTTTCTTGTGTTTTTGATCTTCGCCATTCTGAGAGGCATGAGGTGATAGATATCTCAATGTAGTTTTGATTTGCATTTCCCGGATGATGAATGACATTGGGCATCTTTTCATGGGTCTGTTGGCCATCTTGATGTCTTCTTTGGAGAAATATCTGTTCATGTGTTCTGCCCATTTTTAATTGCATTATTTGTTTTTTGGGTATTGAGCTGTACGAGTTCTTCATATATTTTGGATACTTAGCCTTTATTAGATATGTCATTTGCAGATAACTTCTCCCATTCAGTAGGTTGTCTTTTAGTTTTGTTGGCTGTTTCCTTTGCTATGCAGAAGCTTTTAGTTTGAAAAGGCTGTACTTTGAAAGACCTATACTCAGAAAACTATAAAACATTGATAAAATACATTGAAGACAACACAAACAAATGGAAAGACATTCTATGCTCATGGATTGGAAGAACAAATATTGTTAAAATGTCTATACTGCCCAAATTAATCTACAGATTCATTAATGGCAATCTCTATCAAAATACCAAGATTGTTTTTCATGGAACTAGAACAAATAATACTAAAATTTGTATGGAACCACAAAAGACCCTGTAGACAAAGCAATATTGAAAAAGAAAAACAAAACTGGAGGTATCACAATTCCAGACTTAAGTTATATTACAAAGCTGTAGTAATCAAAACAGTATGGTACTGGCACAAAAATAGACACATAGATCAATAGAATAGAATAGAATAGAATAGAATAGGATAGAATAGAATAGGAAGCCCAGAAATAAACCCACAATTGTATGGCCAATTAATCTTCAATAGAGCAGGAAAGAATATGCAATGGGAAAAAGACACTCTCTTCAACAAAGGTGTTGGGAAAACTGGACCACTTACTTACACCAAAATAAGTTCAAAATAGATTAAAGATCTAAATGTGAGACCTGAAACCATAAAAATCCTAGAAGAGAGCATGCATAGTAATTTCTCTGACATCAGCCATGCCAACGTATTTCTAGATATATTCCTCAGGCAAGGGGAACAAAAGTAAAAATAAACTATTGGGGCTACATGGGTTTATTTTTAAGTGTTTAAATCTTATACCTTTCTGGAAATTATTTAATTGCTACAAATTAGATACAAATCTTTCCTTACTTTCTTAATTGGTTACCTAGTTGCCTCAACATGATTTGTTGAATAATCTATTCTTTTTGACAATTTATTTGAAATACTCATTTATCGAATGGATTTACATCAATTTTGAATTATCTCTTCCATTCTATTGATCTATATGCTTTTTCTTCAGTACCAAACTAATTTAGCTTTTTACCATGTCTAATTATCAGGATGAGCTATCCTTTCTCATTTTATTTTTCAGAATATTTCTGGCTTTTGGTATATGTTCCTTTTTCCAGTTGGATTTTAATTCATCTATACAGAGAGGAGGCTAAAGAAATCTTGTTCTCACCTGTGTTTCTTTACACATGAACATAGCTATATGTGTATTTATTTCAGCTGGGTACTAGGTCATTGAGAATAACTGATTTGTAAACTCAAACATATGGTGGAAATCTGGACAATTCATTTTCCATATATATGGTCCTAAATGAGAAATAACGAAATCTTCCAGGTAGAATTCTAGAGGCTTGGATGTTTGTGTGTAGGTTGTCAAAATCTTGTGATTCTTCTTTCTACAGTGATAAAACCAACCAATAAATATGAATAATAAGGAATCCAGTAAAAATATTTAAGAATAATCTTTGATTTATTGACTAGGCATTTTCCTACCTTTGTTCCCAACTCTCAAAGTTCACTTGGTGTAATCAAGTATCATTTTTAATTTTGTGTGTTTTTTTTTTTTTTTTTTGACATTTTACCAACCTTTTTTTGGTCTTTTCTGTGTTGGCACTAAACTTAGAACAATCTCCTTGGGAATCTGATGCCCTTTCAGTTCACTTCTTTCATGTTCTTAAATATTGACAACCATTAGTTAAACTCCTAAGATCCCATCTTTCCCCATGGATTTTATATTAGATTTGATTTCTTTTCTTATTTGCACTTGCCATTGTAGAAGAAGTGACAGCCAGCATGTTGCCCTAAATCCTTATACCCACCCCCTTTTTTTTTTTTTTTTAATTTATTTATTTATTTTTGGGACAGAGAGAGACAGAGCATGAATGGGGGAGGGGCAGAGAGAGAGGGAGACACAGAATCAGAAACAGGCTCCAGGCTCCGAGCCATCAGCCCAGAGCCTGACGCGGGGCTCGAACTCACGGACCGCGAGATCGTGACCTGGCTGAAGTCGGACGCTTAACCGACTGCGCCACCCAGGCGCCCCTACCCACCCCCTTTTTAATATAAGTTGATATTTTAGCAGCTGGCTGCTCAGCCCAGGGAGATTTCTGAATCAATCAACAGTTTTTGGAATTTTATTAGAACTCTTAATCTTAGTAATGCTCTAAGGTATATATCATTATTCCCATTTAACAAGAGTAAACAAGCTAAAAGAAGCTAAGGGGAATGGAAAACAATAGTTATATTTATTGTGCACTTATATGCTAAGAGCTGTTGGGTGTTTTACTCCATGAGGGCAATGACCAAGTTTGTTTTGTTGATCAGTCCATCCTTAGTATCTAGCACACTGTCTAGGACTTAATGCCTGCTGAATAATGCCTGCTGAATAATAATTTTTGGAAGCTTGAATGAACATTCATTATGCAAGTCTGGATAAAAATGACTGATGAATAGGGGGCTGTTCTCCCTATGTTGATGAGTGTGTATGTGGGTATAGCCCTGTTTGTATACCTGTAAAAGAAAAAACTTTAATAAGCCTGGATTACTTTCATCTGTTTTTATCAGACCCATCTGTCCCCCATCTGACTTTTGGAAACTCCAGCAGAATTTTAATTTTCCAACAGTTTCACCTTTACAATTTTTAGTCCATCTGTGTTAAGGTTGAGGAATATAGGAATGGGGGCTGTACATAGAAACCTGTGCTTATTCTAGAAAGGGGTGTATCTGGAATGTATTTCTCTTTGTCAGATGTTGTCACTCTAACTCCTTTAACACTGCAAAGCATTATTCTTTTGAAGATAATGTTTGTGTTAAATTTTAGACCTATCCCCATGGATAATAGTTCCATGGGAGGAAAATGTGTTTCATATCTTAAAATTTCAACTTATATCTTTGGGACAAAGTCAGGCTGGTTGTCATTTGGCATTTAATGATGTTTGTGTTATCCGTAACGCTTCTTTCCATTAGCAGAATTAATTGAGGGTTGATTATACCTCCTCCACAAAGCCTCTTGGCTTTTCAGTGTTTCCATCTTCATCACTTTATGTGCTTATGACAGAGCTCATGATTAATCACTCACTTTAGATATTTTGAACAACAGGACTGCTGCCTTTCTCAACCCTGGAAAGCCTGGGGAAGGCTACCGTCACTTACAGCACACATGAAGGGGTACATCACAATAGCCTCAGGGTCTCCTACAACTCAGAGGTAATTTTTCACAGAAATACATTTTAAAATTCAAGAGCAGTTGTATGCCTTTTCTTCTAAATTGCTGAGCGATTTAATGTCTTTTTAATGTGAGAACCTATTTGCGTTGTCCTGAAGTGTTACAGCTTTTAAACCAATCACAAAATTGTACTAGGCTCCATTTGCTCCCAGATTTCAAGTGCTATAGTAACAGTGAAGGAAAAATCAGACTCATTTCTCAAACGTTGTTGGCTGTTTCTGTTGCTACTAATGCAAAGGTTTGGTCTTTAATTTGTTGGTTTCTGCAAAGCACAAATCACATTATTGGTTTTCAATGATGATAGATGCTGTTATTTTAGATATGTGAGAAAACAAAACAAGATTGTGGTGTGAAAATTCAATTTTAAATTGCTTGATTAATTTATTTTAGTGGCATATAGCAAAGAGTATTCTTTATTATGCTGAAATAAACCAATTTACTGTAAATCAGTCTAACAAATGAAATGCCTGGAGGTACCGTATAAATTGCAGTACTGTTTTTGTTGTAGTGAATATAAATGAATCAAATGCAAATTCCTGAGACAGTTTGAAAATGTTTCTAGCAACATATGTATATAAATCATTAACCCAACTTTCATAGTTGATTACATTCAGCTAAGATTTTGTTTCTTTACATCTTCTCGATTCTGACAGAAATCTGAAATTGCCAACCATTTTGTTTTTTAATTTTTTTAAGTTTATTTATTTATTTTGACAGAGAGAGAGAGAGAGAACACATGTGTCAGTGGGGAGGGGCAGAGAGAGAGGGAGAGAGAATCCCAAGCAAGCTCTGTGCTGTCAGCCTAAAGCCTGATGCATGTAGGGCTTGATCTCAGGAACCATAAAATCATGACCTGAGCTGAAATCAAGAGTTGGATGCTTAACCAACTGAGCCACTCAAGTGCTCTGCCAAACATTTTGAGCTATAGGTTTTCTTTTATTTGGTTGGCAAGGAAGGTTCTAATGCTTCATTCTCACTGGCCATGCTATAGAGTGAATGTTTGTGACTCCCCAAATTCATAGTTGAAACCTGATCACCAATGTGCCAGTATTTGGAGTGGGAACTTTGGAAAGTGATTAGGTCAAGTGGGCAAAGCCATCATGAATGGATTAGTGCTTTGATAAAAGAGACTCCAGAGAAACCTTCCCCTCCCCTTTCACCTTCTGAAGACAGCAAAAAGACTGTTGTCAATGAAACAAGAAGGGGTTCTCACCAGAAAACAAAGCTACTGATGCGTTGATAGCCCCTAGAATTGTGAGAAATAAATTTCTGTGGTTTATAAGCCACCCAGGCTATGATATTCTTTTATCAGCCCGAACTAAGGCCAGAAGATAACGCAGAGCTTTCATAAAAATCTAAGTATACAATGGATTATTATGCAGCCCATGCAACATGAATTAATATACTTAGAAGACTTTCCATAGATTCCACTGAATGAGAAAAGCAAGATGTAGAATAGAGGATTGTTGTGCATATAGATGCGTTGAGTGTGTATATCTACATATCTCAATACTTAAAGGTATACATGCAAACATACTGGTTGTTAACAAGGGTTTCCCAGGAAGTGAGGTAGGTGGGAATTAAGCCAATAAAAAAATTGAAAGAAAGTAAATAGTCACCAAAATGCAGGTATTGTGTTTATTAAAATGGGCATGTGCATACCAGTTGATTTTGTTTTCTTAGAGGGGATAGAAGTAAGGTACAGTGGAAAGCTTGTCTTCATTTACAGAGGAGTGAGCATATTGGATTTCTCTATACTTAACCAAGTTAAATATTGAATATTATATAAGGAAAACTGGAAATCTGACTGTTTAAAAATGGAATATAATTTTTGTAATGTGGAATAATCAACCACGTTAATTATTAGTAAGCAAAAGCCCTAAAATGGGTGACTAGTCATTATAGGGCTGTAGTCCTTTAATCAACAATTATTTAGCACCTAATAGTGGGCCACATAGAAGTAAGATAGTGCAAACTTCAAGGAATCTATAGTGTAGCTGGAGAGACCAACAAGCAATTAATTTGTAATGTGTTTGCCAAGTGGAAAAGGGAAAGAAGGGAAAGCTTTCCAGGCAGAGAGAACCATATGTCCAAAGCCCCAGATCTGAGAAAGAGCGTGGCATTGCAGGCACTGTGGAAGGAATGTGTTTAAGCAATATAGGGGAGGAAAGCTAATTGGAAAGAGGAGGGTTGGGAAATACCAGGAGACAAAAGGTGAGTTTGGATGAGATTATATAGTGGCTTAGTGGGCATACTATGAAGAGCAGGGGTGCCCTGCCACAAGTAATGAGGGGGATCTAGAAGGTATTAGTGTAGAAGTGACATGATGAGATATATATTTTTAGAAAGGTAACTCTAGCAGCAAGGTGGAAGATATAGTTGAGAAGTAAGAGATTTGAAGCAGTGAAACCATTTAGGAAACTTTTGCCAAAGGCAAATAGGAGAAGATAAGGGTAGTTCAGAAGAGGAAGGAGATGTTGTGGTAGATAATATAAAGTGGTTAATATTGTGAATTAATAGAGTGTAGTGATTATTGTGAAAGGTTGGCCAAGAAAGTCAGGAGTTAAATATGCCTCCAAAGTTTCTGAGAATAAAGTCAGTATAATAACTAATTCTCTCTCACTAATTTGATGAGAAGTGGAAGAGCTTACATTTAGAACATGCTTATAAACAGACTGGCTAGTAAACACAATATTAATTTTTACTTAATATTTATTATATATCAGGCTAAACATATTACATGCACTATTTCTTCACCAATATTCATTAAATAAATGTATATTGAGTGCCAACTATATTCCTGATAATGTTTTAGATAAAATAATAAAAATATTTATTTAATAGAACTATTATTATTATTTTTATTTTATGAATGAGGAAGGCTCAACTTCCCATGCCCATGATATCACAGCCAATAGATGGTGGAGTCAGCACTAGAATCCAGGTGTGTTCAATTCTCAAATATGCCTTTCAGAATCATGCTGTGTTGCCTTTTTGATATTATATGGATTTAGTAGGCCCAGTATTTCCCAGCAAAGCAAGACATACAACCTACCTGGTTCCACATTTATTCTAGTGTCTCTAAATAACATTGTTTCATTGATACTTTTTCATTTTTCCAAGCTGTTGATTTCTCTCTTTGAAAAATAATCATATAATCCTTTCCTCTCTTTGCCCCACTAAATACATGTGACCTTTTTATCTCATTCTCAATACAGTGATGATCTAATTTTGGTTTAATATATTCACTATTCTTATATTAGGATTGTATTCCGTAATCACAGCTGAGCCCTGTATAGACATATCATTACCTTTTCTCTACTACACAATTTTAATATTTGTGCCCTTTTGTTTATTTGCTTAATTTTTAAGTACCTGTTATTAATCTAGCCTCAGACTCTTCTACAACTGTCTGGAGTGCCTCTGAATGCATTCATTCACATTCAGGTTTCTATTTTGTCTTCCTGAAGAAGTCTCTCGTACTGCTCTTAGCTGTACCTGTCTGAATTGACTCCCTCTCTGATATATATTTGATCACCTTCTTGGGACCTTCTTTCATAATCATCCTGAGGTATTCTTTACCTCTTCTTTCTGTTTTGTAGCCTATTTCTTACTTTTTTTGTCTTTCTTATTTAATTCTTATAGAAAATAATTGTTTTGAAATTTTTTCATGTTTGAAAATATATTTTTTCCTTTATTTTTAAGTGGTAGTTTGGCTTGGTAATGAATTCTAAGTTGAAAATAATTTTTCATCGGAATTTTGAAAGAATTCACCATTGTCATCTCACTTACAGTATTAAGGTTAAGCCACTTTGAATCCCATTTTTCCTTTCTAGTAGGTTGACGGATATTCTCTTTGTTCCTAGTGATCAAAAAATGCCCAATAGTTTTTCTTTTCTTTGTTTGTTTTGGTAAGGAGTGGGGTGATTCTTCTGCTACATAGTCTCTCTCTTTCATTCCTTCCTCTCCCTTTCTCCCCTCCTCCTGCATCTTTAGTTTAGAAGTATGGTATAAGAAATACATTTGTTCTTTTTTCTGATTTCTGGTACAAGAAATATATTTGGTCTTTTTCCCAGATTCTGATTCAAAGCTCCTCAAACCCTTGGAATTTCCTGAATGATAGGAGTGTCATTTGTCATTCATAAGGAGCCCCTTTTGAGCACATCTGAGCTTTAATGAGGTGACTTAGGATGGTGCCACTAGTCAGTCTCAGGATGGGCTGGTCACCAGAAAGACTAAGTAAGTAGAGGGTTGGAACTCTCAGCCCCACCCACCGACCTCTAGGCCTAGGGTTGAGGAAGGCTACAGATTAAACTGTATAAAACCTTTCCAACAGTAAGATTTGATAAGCTTCTAAATTGATAAACTTTCTATATACTGGGAGGGTGGTACACTCCAGTTCCACTGGGACGGAAACTCTTGCTCTAGGCACTCTTCTGGACCTCACCCTATGTACTTCTTCATCTGGCTCTTCATCTATATCCTTTATAATATCCTTTATAAGAAGCTGGTAAACATGGGGTGCCAGGGTGGTTCAGTGAGTTAAGCATCTGACTCTTGATTTCAGCTCAGGTCATGATCTTGTGGTTTGTAGGTTTGAGCCCCATGTCTGGCTCTGCATTGAGGGCACAGAGCCTCCTTGGGATTCTCTCTCTCCCTCTGTCTCTGCCCCTTCCCTGTTTATGTTCTCTCTCTCTCTCTCTCTCTCTCTCTCTCTCTCTCTCAAAATAAATAAACTTAAAAAAAAAAAAAGCCAGTAAACATAAGCAAATGTTTCTCTGAGTTCTGTGAGCAGTTTTTGCAAATTAATTGAATCCAACCAGGGAGTTGTGGGAACCTCTGATTTATAGCCAGTTGGTTAGAAGCATAGCCTGGATTTGGGATTGGAGTAGATCGGGGTAAGTCTTCTAGGACTGAATCCTTGACCTGTGGGATCTGATGCTATCTCCAGGTAGAAAGTATCAAAATTGAGTTAAATTGTAGGATACCCAGTGACTGTTTTGTAAGAACTGGAGAATTGCTTGGTGGTGTTAGAAAAAAACACCATTGGAAGAAGATTTCCTTACATGTGTGTTGGTCTGTGGCTTTCTGTGTAGTTTTAAGACGGAACTAAGAAGCTAACTGAAAATATGAAAACATGAATATGGCTTGTTGACTGAGCTCCCTTGCAGGCTGTTCTGTCAAGGCCTCTGAATGGGAACCTCTGACATTTATATCCTCCAGGGCTGGTGAGATTTTGCAGAGAATCTTCAGTCCCCTTCCTGGGTGGTGAAAGCTAGCTGACAGCATGATGTGAGCCCAGTGGGGTAGAGATCTCCTCTATTTTTAAAAAGGTGTCTCTTAAGGTCAGCTGATGTCACTGTTGTCAGTGACATCAGTCCAGAAGGGAGGTGCCTCTATCTTACTTTTTTTTTTTTTTTTTTTTTTGTATCTTACATTAAAGCCAGGACCTCCAATCTTTGCTGGAACAGAGCATTGCTAGTTTCCTGACTATTCATAGTAGGTTGGGGATTTGAGGCCTACTAGACTTTCAGATAATTTCCCTTTTTAAAGCCCTTATTCCTTTATCCACAGTTTCAGAAATGCCTGATACTGACAATTTCTGAGTCTTTTGCCACCAATTGAGGATTCAGTTTTCTTAGGGCAGCTAAGTTCTTTCTTTCTTTTTCTTTTTCTTTGTATTCTCCCCCAATTTGTTTTTGTTTTATCTCATGTTATCCATGTTTTTGTGGATTTGTACCTTAAAAAAAAAATCCCTTTACTATTTTAGTGGATATTTGATAGGTAGTGGAAGTTGGTATGTGTATTCAGTCTTCCAACTTTACCCAGAAGTCCAGAAAATGTCAAGGTACTCTTTCTGGAGTCTGTTGTGATGTTGTGCTTCTGATTTTATTTATTAAAGTGAATCTCCCTTGTGGCATCCTTTATGGAGATGAAGAACGAGTAGCCAAAATACTCTTGTGGAATGAACTGAACTGTTTTGTTGTTGTTGTTTGATTATTTGGTTTTCTCTCTGTAATCAACTGGCTCTGTGATTTGAGCCAAATCCCTTAAATTCTACTCCTTAGTCTATGTCTCTACAAATAGAAATAAGATCCTGCACTCACAGGTTATTATGAAGATAACATCAGATAATCTAGCAGTGTTTTGTGAAAGGGTTTTAAAGTGTTGCATAAATGCAATCTAATCTACATGTGAAGTCACTTTAGTAGTTTTTCATAGTATAAACAACGTCAATTCATAAACCTTTTTCCCCACGGATTCTTTTTTTTTTTCCATTGCCTGAATATTTTTGTTGCTCTCCCCTGAAACTTCTCTCTATTTTCTTAGAGAAGCCAACTGCTCTACCCTTTGCCAAGAGGAGCGAAATGATTATACTCCACTCTTTTATGTCAAACTTCTGCCAACACCTCCCATGGCATTTCTTCCCTAAGACAGAAACAATGAGGGAATAAATTCATCTTTCGTTCATTATGTCTTCTCTGTTTCTCCCGCCTTTGGGTATTCCATCTGGTTACCCTGGATGAGGCATTTTTCCCTTGTGCCATCACCAAAGTTGCAAACCAAATGACAGTACCTGTCAGCAGCTTATCCAACTGCCAAACTATGGAATATACTTGCTCCACTAGCTGAAGAAAGAGTTCTGACAAAAAAGGGCCTGAATTCAGTGACCTAAGCCAAAAATAGTTACAGGCAGGAAAAAAAAAATCATTTGTGATTCCCTGCTGGCAGCAAAGAACTCCAAAATAGCTACTCTTCTCCTGAACTTTCTGTGAAAAATTAATTGTCTCATGATTGTACAGTGTGTCAGTTCCTGAAATTCATGTGCTAGAGATACAATTCACGTACACCTTTTGTAAGAAGTTTTCTTTGAGGCTGTTGATGGTTGGAAGCTCTACTTTTTGCAGTATAAAAGGAAAATGAGTTGGCTTTTGACGTCTGGGCTTGATGGAGAAGTTGGGACCAGCTGAGCCTTCTAACTTTAAACAAATAGAAAACTGGACAAAATATATAGAATGACATCTTTTAAGAACACTAGATAACAGGCATCCCACAACTCTGATCCCTGAGAAGGGAAACAAATAAGGTGAGTCCTAAAATCACTTTGGTTTCCTGCCAGAGGAACAGGGATGGGAGTCCCAGGATGAGCAGAATGAACTCCTTGATTTCAGGAGAGAGATCACAGTGTGGAAAAGAGATGAGATATCTGGGATTTGCAGGCCAGAGTACAGGAGAGGTGAGAAAGCTATGCAGAGAGAGAGCTCTAGAAATCTGCACATGAGTCCCTGGGGTCTGATGCCGAATACAAATCTAGAGATTTGTAGATAGAAAACAGTGACGCCAGGGAAAGATATTAGCTGAGAATTCCCATAGTTCACACAGGGCTCGGAGATGTTAAAATTCTGACCAGATAGAGTGGAGAGTCCTCATTTAAAACCTAGGACATTTCCATAGAAACCCCAGAAAGGTCATAGTTTAGAAGTATGGCAAAACTGGCCCTAACATAAGCTACTCTAGACTTTTCATAACAAAGCCGAAAAGGAAACTTTGAAAAGATCAACATTATTGCAAGTAAATTAACTGCCTGGCAGAACAATGTGCAACACTATTTAAAAGCTGAAACAAATCTAGTGTTCGAGAATATAAAATTAACAATGACTGACATCCGATAAAAGATATTAAAGCAGTAAAGAACTTTAAAACAGCTATCATTCATATCTTTAAAGGTACTGGAAACATGAAAATAATGATAAGAGAATCATAAACTATAAAAAAGAACCAAATGGAACTTTTGGAGCAGAATAATACAATACCTAATACATTAACTGGATGAGATTAATAGCAGATTAGATAGTATAAAATAAAAACATCAGTGAACTTTAATATATATGAAATAGAGTCTATCCAAACTGAAACTCAGAGAAGAAAGTCTGAAAAAAATCAACAGAGCCTCAGTAACCTATAGAAAATATCAATTTATTTGGAGTCCCCAGAAAAAAGATTGTAGGACAGGAAAATACATGAAGAAATAGTGGCTGGAAAATATTCAAATTCAAACTTGATGAAAATTCTAAAACCCAGTCCCAAGAAGTTCAGTGAACCCCAAGTAGGTTAGACTCAAAACCATATGGAAGTTGTCCACAAAGAAAGAATTCACTGAAAATTTAAGCAAACAGGCATTTATTTGGGCAATTAGAGTAGCAATTTGGGAGACATAGATTCAGGTAGAAACTTGACCTGTGCTCTGAGGAAGACAAAGAGGGGGCAGAGTTATGAAGACAAAAGTTCATGAGTGCAGTTCTCTTTAAGGTACTTTATGCAAAACAGGGATTGAAACTAGGTTAGCTGAGATTGATTGCGTTAATATGCAAATGAGAGATTAAAATTTGTTAAACTGCATAGACTCCTTTGGAAGTGAAGAAAGCCAATGATTCAGGTGTCATGGTGAGGAGGTAGTTAAGTCCAGGCTGAGGATCTGTTCCTGGCAAAATGTTCATATTTCTTCCTATTAGTACATGTATACATTTCCCTTCCCTTCTGGCCCCTCAACCCTATTTTAAAAGGGACTCTCTTATCTAGGCTAGCTTGCTCCATTTTGAAATCTCCTTTTACAAGATACATCATAATCAAATTGCTAAGATTAAGGTTCACTTAGGTAGGGAAAGATTAATTTGAAAATATATACGCACCCCTATGTTTATTGCAACATTATTTCCAATAGCCAAGATATGGAAGCAACCTAAATGTCCATCAATAGACACATGGATTAGAAATATGTGGGGGTATACACACACACACACACACACACACACACACACACTGCAATATTATGAGGCCATTAAAAAGGATGAGACTTTGCCATTGGAGGCAAGATGGATGGACTTAGAGGGTATTATGCTAAGTTGGTCAAACTGAGAAAGACAAATACCATATGATTTCACTCATGTGTGAGCCTAAGAATCAAAACAAATGAATAAACAAAAATCAGAAACTGACCCATAATACAGAGAACAAATTGATGGTTGCCAGAGGGGAGGGGGGTGTTGGGATGGGCAAAATGAGTAAAGGAAAGTGGGATATACAGGCCTCCAGCTATGGAATGAATAAGTCACAGGAATAAAAGGTAACAGCATATGGACTATGGTCAGTGGTATTGTACTAGTGTTGTATGGTGACAGATGGTAGCCATGCTTGGGTAGCAGGAACTATAGACTTGTGGAATCACTATGTTGTATGCTTGAAACTAGTGTAACATTGTGTATCAACTGTACTTCAATAAAAAAAGAATCTGACTTTAATCCAATGCTTTTCCATTTTCATCACATTATATTTACCTTCAAAAAGGAACAGACATAAAGGATTATTTTATTTAGGCAATTACTGATGGATTTATTTATTTTTCGAACGTGAGGTATTCTCCTCTCTCTCTCTCTCTCAGTACTAGTGAGAGCACCAAAAATCAAATACTTTTTTTTCAACCTTGCTGCAATGCAAGGTTTAACTATATCTGTGGAGAGAAGATTGTTCAAGATTCTTAGGACAATCTACAGAAGCAGCAGCTTAAGGGGGAAGGAAGCAGGGCAGCATGGAAATGAAAGGTCTATATTACATAATTTTTTTTTAAACTCAGGATAAATAAAAACAATACTGAATAAAAGTGAAATAAAGTTGAATTAACTCAGATACTTTATGATGATGAAAGAGAAGAAATTACTAAGATGTCCTGTGTTTCAGGACTGAATAAATAAATAACTGTATAATGACAATAGAATTTTGTGCATCTAATGACATGAGCTTACTCATGAGTTTTTAATATGAGAGAATATTTTTGACATAGTGATGACTGGAACACAGAAATATTCAGAATTATAAACTGTCAACTCAACTATATTTGAAAAGTATACAGAAAAAAGGTCAAAGGAAATTTTCTAAAATTATGCTACTATTTGCTTGAGGTGGAAGGATTGTAGGAAACCTTTTTTTTTTTTTTTTTCATTTTATCTTGTTTAAACTTCCCAAATTTCCTTTATTTAAAAAAAAATTGTTTATTCATTTTTGAGAGACAGAGAGAGACAGAGCATGAGTGGGGAAGGGGCAGAGAGAGGGAGATACAGAATCCGAATGAGGCTCCAGGCTCTGAGCTCTCAGCACAGAGCCCGACATGGGGCTTGAACTCACAAACAGTGAGATCATGACCTGAGCCGAAGTTGGACACTCAACTGACTGAGCCACCCAGGCGCCCTTCCCAAATTTTCTTTAATGACCCTATTATGTTTATCATCAGAATTAAAATTGAAGAGAAAAAATTCTTGGTTTTAAGAAGTGATCTATAAATAGAATAGCTAAATAAAGACAAGGTGAAGTGTTTTTTTTCCCCTAAAGAACATTTCAGCTACATCTTTTTCTCTTCATGAACTGCTTGCTGTTTTATAGTAGAATATTTGCAATAAAGCCTTAATGCCTGACTGACTTGGTAACTGGCAATTTTTAGGAGGTTCTTTTGTATAGAGAAGTAATTTTTTTTTCCTATGTGATATACAGCAAGTGAGGATGGAGTAAATATTTTCTTAAATGATTCTGGAATAGGTTTATCTCTTAAGATTTTTTTAATAATCAAATTTCAAATGTTAATGCATACCACAAGAAGTCTCTTGGGTCTTAAGCAGATTCACAAAAAATGGCTGAAAAAAACACTCCCTTCCTTAGAAGAAAACATGCTCCATACTTTCACAAATTCTCTCTCTCTTTTTTTAATGTTGTTTATTTTTGAGAGAGAGAAACAGAGAGAGAGACAGAACACAAGCAGGAGAGGGGCAGAGAGAGAGGGAGGCACAGAATCCAAAGCAGTTTCCAGGCTCTGAGTTGTCAGCACAGAACCTGACACGGGGCTTGAACTCATGAACCATGAGATCATGACCTGAGCCGAAGTCGGACGCTCAACCAATTGAGCCACCCAGGTGTCCCTCACATATTCTCTTTTAATTTTACAAATGGTCATGACCACTATGGAAGCATCTCTTTGCAGAATTACCCAGATATCTTTATGTAGGTTAATAAACCTCTAGTCTTGGTATTTGATTTTGATTCATTTTGTAGATATTGCTCAAAAGGTTGGAGCCAATGACTCCCATGTTTCATATTATGTGGCTTGTTGACATTTGAATTTTCAAAATATCAAGGACTTCTCTGACATGACTCATTTGAGTCAAGTGCTTTTTTCTCTCCCTCTGAATGACGGGCTACTGATTCATAAATACACGATAAAATTTGAAATGCTAGCATTTCATTCAGTCTACTTTTAAAATATGTTCTTTCACTTTTGGCTTATTAACTACAACTAATTTGATTATTCAGTTTGGTGCCGAGCTTTTATTTGTATTTTAATTTTATTTTTATGAACAAAATAACCTGAGGCTTACTGATAAAATTTGTATTGGAAAGGGCACCAGTCTGGGACTGTCACTATCTAGGTGATAGCATTATCTCTATCACTAACTTCCTAGGTACCTGGGCTCTAGCCCCTTGGCTCTTAGTTTGATTAGCTGTAACATGAGACGTGTTGGACTGTGTATCAGGCAAGGTATGCTAAGTTATGCCACAGTAATAAAGAGCACCCACATCACAGGGCTTGAAACAATCAGAATTTATATCTTGCTCCCACTATATATAACCGTCATGAGTCGACTGGGATCTCTGCTCCCAAGTCATCATCATCCTCACTTGGGGGCTCAGGCTGACAGAGCAGCCACTGCCTGAAACACTGGTATGGCCATGACAGAGGGAAAAAAAAACATGGCAACTTTGGGCATGTATTGGCTCTTAAAACTTCTGCCCACAAGTGACACGTGTCACTTTTTTGCATATTATGTTGACTAAAGCTAGCCTTTTTTTTTTAAGTTTATTTATTTTGAGAGAAAGAGAAAGAGAGCAGGAGCAGGGGAGGGGCAGAGAAATAGGGAGAGGATCCAGCAGGTTCCACACTGTCAGCGCAGAGCCCAACACGGGGCTCACACTTATGAACAGTGAGATCATGACCTGAGCCGAGATCAAGAATCAGATGCTTACCTGACTGAGCCACTCAGGTGCTCCTAGATCAAATCTAGGGCTAAGGCCAAATGTGACTTCAAGAAGGGGAATTAGATATTGGTAAAACTGAATGCAATCTATAAAGGCCCTGTAATTTCTGGGAGTTTAGTTTTCTAAAGTGCATTGAGAATGGTTATGACAAACACTTGCCTGGAGAACAAACTTGTGCTTTGCAGCAATGACTGATAATATCTTTGGGGGAATTCTTATTGAGATAATTGTAGAATCACATGCAGGTATAAGAAATAATACAGAGCGCTCTTGGGTGCACTTTACCCAGATTCCCTGAATGCTAACATTTTACAAAACCATGGTATAATATCACAACCAGGATACTGACATTGATACAATTTGCCTATTTTATTCAGATTTCCCATTTTCACTTGAACTCATGTATTTGTGAATGTGTATTTAGTTCTCTGCAGTTTTATTAAATGCATAGGTTTAGGTATTCTCACCCAGAGTCAAAGTACTACTCTGTTTCAATACCGCAAGAATCCTTCCTGTTGAGTTTTATAACCACACCAACTTCCCTCCTAACACCATTAACCTCACCACTAATGTGTTCTCCATTTCAAAAATTTTATCATTTCAAAAACTCTACAGGTATAAATGGAATCATACAATGTGTAACCTTTGAGTATTGGCTTTTTTCATTCAGCCTAATTTCCTGGAGATTCATCCAAATTGTATGTGTCAATAGCTTGTTCCTTTTTATGTCTGTGTAGTGCTCATGGCATGTATGTATCTCAGTTTGTTTAACAATTGCCTGTTGAAGGACATCTGGGGTGTTTCCAGTTTTTGGCTAATATGAACATAGATGGTATGAACATTTGTGTACAGGTTTTATGTGAAAATAAATTTCATTTCTCTGGGATAAATGCCCAAGAGGGAAATTGCTGTGTAAAATGGCAGTTGCTTGTTTGTTTTATCAGAAACTACCAAACTGTTTTCTAGAGTGGCTGTGCCATTTTACATTTCTACCAGCAATATGTGAATGATTGCATCAAATGCTCACCAGCATTTAGTATTGTCATTATTTATTTTATGATAGGTATGTACTAATATCTCATTTCTGCTTTGAATTGCTTTTGTGCCTTTTTGAAAATTTGGTTGAACATAATTTATTGTTTGTGTGAATCTATTTTGTTTTCCATTTTATTCCATGGACTTATGTGTATATGCCTCCATCAATATCAGTTTTGATTACTGCTGCTTTTTATTAGGTCTTAATATCAGGTAAAATGATTCCTTTCACTTTATCCTTTGTCAAAATTAGTTTAACTGTTCTGGTGCCTGTGACTTTACATATAAATTTTAGAATAAGCTTGTCTTTGCAAAAATACCGTATTGAGTTTTTGATAGGAATTGCTTTAAACATATATATCACTGCGGTGGAGAATTGATATGTTTACTTAAATGTTGAGTCTCCATTTATCAGATATTTAATTTTGTTATAAGCATTTTGTAATTTTCTGTATATAGATTTTGTGGTTTGCTAACTCCATACCTCCAAATTTCATTTTATTTAGAATGATTGTATATTGTATTATTTTTAGATTTTGTATTCCACACATTCATTGTATTTAGAAATGCAATTGATTTTTACATGTTGATCTTGTATTAGTTAGCCTTTTTATAATTTTAGAAGTTTTTGTTTTTATTGCTTCCTTGAGATTTTCTATATAGACAGTTGGGTCATTTGTCAAAAGAGAATAGTTTATTCCTTCCTTTCCAATTTGTATGATTTATTTTTATTTATTTGTATTTATTTTTCTTATTTCCCTGGCTGAGCTTTCTAGTACTATGTTAAAACAAAATGTGGTGAGAATGAACATCCTTGCCCTATTCTTGATTTTAGGAAGATAAAAAAATTCACCATTAAATTAAGTGTAGGTTTTTATAGATGCTGTCTATCAGATTAAGATCATTCCCCTCAATTTCTCAGTTGCTGAGTTTTGTATTTAGCATGAATGGATGTTGGATTTTGTCAAATGATTTTTTTTTTTCTGCATCATTTGATGTGATCATATGAATTTTCTTCTTTAGACTGCTGTGATGCAGTGGATGACATTGATTTTGAATATTGAGCCAGTCTTACATAGCAGTAACTCCTACTTTGTCATGGTATATAAATCCTTCTATGCATTGTTTGGAATTCACTTGCTAACATTTATTGACGATTTTTGCTTCTAAGTTGATGAGAATCATTGGTCTGCAGGTTTTTTCCCTCTTCATTTTCTTTTTAAAGTATCTTTGTCTGGTTTTGTATATTGGCCTAATAAGATGGTTTGGTAAATATTCTCTCTTCCTCCGTTTCTGGAATATATTGTGTAAAATTGGTGTTAATCCTTTAAATTTTTGCTAGAATTATCCAGTGAAATCATCTGGGCCTGGAGATTTGTTTTCTTGGGAGCTTTTAAATTACAAATTCAGTTTTTTATGGTTATGAGGTATTCATGATGCATATTCCATCTTGGTTGAGTTTTGGTAGTTTGTGGCTTTCAAGGAATTGGTCAGTATCTTTTAATTTGTTGAATGTCTGAGCATAAAGCTGTTGTATTACCTTATCTTTTTAATCTCTGCTGAATGTATAGTGATAACCTCTGTTTAATTCCTAATATTGGTTATTTGTGTCTTTTTTTTTAGACTTGGTAGAAGTTAATTTACTGAAAATTTCTTAAGAACTAGTTTTTTGTTTCATTGATTTTCTCTATTTTCCTATTTTTTAATGTATTGATTTTTACTCTGATATTTATTATTTCCTTTCTTGTCTTTAATTTCAGATTATTTGCTATCCTCTTCTTTTGAGATAAAAATTTAGATTAGTGATTTAATAATTTTGCCATTTCTAATGTAAGCATTAGTGATAAAAATAGCACTGCCTTAGTTGTATTCCACAAGTTTTGTTATGTTATACTTTTTCATTTTCATTCAGTCCAATGAATTTTTAATTTTTTTGGGGGACTTCTCCTTTGATCCATTGATTATTTGGAAGTTTTCTGTTTAAGTTTCATATAAGAGATTTTCTTGTATTTAAAAAAAATGATTTCTGGTTTTATTCCTTTATGTTTAGAGAACACACTCTGTGTGATTTCAATTATTTTAAATTTGCTGAGGTTTTCTTTATGGCTCAGGATATAGTCTTTCTTGGTGAATGTTCCACAAGCATTTGAGAAAAAAGGTGTATTCTGTTATTGGTGATGGAATGATTGTGTTGTTCAGACTTCTTAAATCCTTGATGCTTTTCTCTCTAGTACTTCTGTCAGATGCTGAGACGAGTTATTGAAGTATTCAGCTCTAATTGTGGATTTGTCATTATGCCACCGTCCTCTTTGTCTCTAAGTAATTTTCTTTGCTCTGAATCTATTTTATTACATATTAACATAGACACTCCTGCTTTAAAAAAATTAATTGATGTTTCCATGGCATACTATTTACCATCCTTGTACTTTAAAACTACCTATGTTGAATTTAAAATGAGTTTCTTGTGAGTAGGATGTAGTTGGGTCTTTTTAAACACATTCTTGAAGAGGGTGTAAGGGGTTGGTAGAAAGTAGAGATAAGTGCTTTTCTGGCCCCTTTTTGTTGTCAGACCTTCTGGTCAACCCAGTGGTTGGGCTGGGTTTGCCTGTTGTTGTCTAAGCGGCCCTAGCTGGATCATGGAGAGGAATGAGGTTAGGGGTTAGTAAATAGATCTGGGTTGCCTTTTTCTCTTAGTTGGAAGGATATAAGATGCCCTGCTGCAGTTGTCCCTCTAAATGGGATCCTACATAAGTTCACTTTCTTCTGAACACCTTTCAGAATTCTCCTTTGTGTTTTATGTTATTTCCAGGATTCATAGTTATGCTTAGCAGGAAGGAAGAGCAGGGAGAAATAGGTCTACACCATCTCGTACCCACCAAAAGTCATTATATTTCGTATGTTACCTTACTAGATTATATAGTGTTACTGAATGAAAGATCTGCCTTATACTTGGTGTCTTTCATAGTCCCTACTACAGTTTCTAGTATATTATATCTTTTCAATAAATATTTGCAATTTTTAGTGGGAATGTTTACAATTATGAACTTTTAGCTATTTCTAGACCAAATAACTATGGATTTAAATGCCCATTTATAATTGTTTTCAGATTGAATAGTAATCTTATTATTAAATGGATACTTTTACATCATTTTGGCAAAGTTTGGAGTGGTTGCCACCATCACTGCAACATTGCTTGTCCTGCACTTCTTTCAAGATTTCTCTATATCTTGGGGCGCCTGGGTGGCGCAGTCGGTTAAGCGTCCGACTTCAGCCAGGTCGCGATCTCGCGGTCCGTGAGTTCGAGCCCCGCGTCGGGCTCTGGGCTGATGGCTCGGAGCCTGGAGCCTGCTTCTGATTCTGTGTCTCCCTCTCTCTCTGACCCTCCCCCGTTCATGCTCTGTCTCTCTCTGTCCCAAAAATAAATAAAAAACGTTGAAAAAAAAAATTAAAAAAAAAAAAAAGATTTCTCTATATCTTTCAACTTGAAAGGATTTTTTAGGTTACTTACAGATCTTGTAACCCAGAATCTGTAAAAATTAAAGATCATAAAAGTAAACTATTAATATGAGAAAGGGACCCTGATAAACTAAATTTTACATTCTGAAATAGACAAAATATTTATTTAAAAGTCAGCTGCAGGAAGATAGAGGGAATGATCTAGAGATTTTGTAAGTAGAACATGAGAGATTGGTTTTTAAAAACACTGTTTTCAACTAAAAGTAGATTAGCCATGTGGCTTGCTTTAACATTGTTGAATTCACTTGACTTGATCTCTGCTAGAGTTGAGATATACTGGTTTGTTTTTCTGGTCTTACCATACACATTATATAGTGTTACATATAATTATCTTTCCCATAACAATTTCAGTTGTTTATTTGTCTGTCATGTTTCAGAGAACTTTGAGCCTTCAATTTATTTTTTAAGTGGGCCAAAATTCTCCTCCACAATGCCATCCTGGTAGCTATTATATAATACATGATCAGTGGCTATGTATTCCAGTTAGCACATTTCTTTCACAAATATATTTCCTCTAAAAGGTTTAATTTTTCGATCTGCTGAAGTCATTGAGAGGCTGGCTCTGTTCCAAGTGAGTAGGATAAAAGGTTTATTCTCATGGGCTGTCATTTGGAAAGGGGACTAGGGGCTAGGTTTTTGCTTAATAAAAATCCCAGTTACTAAGCTGAGATAAGTGACTGTGAAGAGAGAAAATACATACAATCACTTGAAATTCAAGAAGTGAATGCAAAATATCTGAAGTGGATAGCTATTTTTCTTTTCTTCTGTAGCTTTCATCTTCTGTATTATGTATCCTAGCACTTTGACTGTATTTTGTTTTCTAGTGTTTGTTTTTTCCTCTGGTTTACATTATTTTACTTTTCCATTATATATAAGCTGCTTATGGATCAAAATGAAGTCTCATAATTTATCTGCTTTCTCCTGGGTCCTTTCAACTTTTTCTTTTGATTAGATGGTCTTCTATTTAAGACTTTGTGACCAGTCTTAAAGTCTTTTACCTTGGCTCAGGTCATGATCTCAAAATCTTTACAACATGGGATAAACCATCAACATTAGCCAGAATTCTATGACTACAATGTATAAATCAGAGCCAACAAACTAGGTCTCATAATTGAAGTAATACCGTAATTCTTTGGCAAGATGAACTCTCTTAATATTTGCAAGGATATGTGATTTCTGCTCTAATTCCAGAGCTAGCAATAGATAGTCATATTGATATTGAAGGCAATGGCTAGAGGGATGTGTTTCAGACCAATTTTTGGTTCAGAAAATAAATTCATCTTATCTATAGTGCTAGTTTAGTCCCTGGTTAGATTATAATATATTAGAGGACAGAATATCAGATTATATTTATCACAGTTTCCATTGTTGCTAAAACTAAAACCTAGGGGAGAGAGAAGAGAGATAATTTCACTCATAAAATATTTAAATCTATATTATAATGATTTATCTTAAAAAATAATGGTCATATCTGCTGACTTTAGGTGTGGGAAATGAATATCTCTAAAAGTGGATATGATAAAATCTGTTTTGTTCATGTTTATTTGAGAGCTATTTCAGATATATAACTGCAAATACATTTTAATCCTGTTTTTTTCTGGGTAAGCAAGTGACATTCTCTTATGAAACAATAAGCTGTCAGAAAAGAAAGGAATCATCGGGCTATTTAGTTTAATGATCTATATTTTTAATTTTCAATTTTAGTAATGGAATAAGTTTTCAAACAACAGAGAGGATCCTGAGGACTTAGTGTGAGAACTACCCTGGACTTAGTACTACATGAAATTGGAACTATGGTGGCTATTCTTAATCATATTATTACAAACTCCTTCATTTGCTTGGGTTTCTAGTTCTTATAAACTAAGGGAAAAAAAAATCCCTGACAAATATAATAGATTTATTTACAACAAAATTGAGAATGAAAAATCATAAAGTATCTTTTTTTTTAATGTTTATTTGAGAGAGAGAGAGAGAGAGAGAGAGAGAGAGAGCAAGAGATGGGGCGAGGGGTAGAGAGATGGAGATAGAAAATCCCAAGCAGCTTCCATGCTGCCAGCGCTGAGCCCAACGTGGGGCTCAATCCCATGACCATGAGATCATGCTGTGAGCCAAAATCAAGAGCCAGATGCTCAATCGACTGAGCCACCAGGCACTTCATAAGGTATCTTCAGGCTTCACCTTTCTCCTAAAATTTCAATCAGAGTCTGTGATGGTTACTTTAATAGTCAACAAATAATTCTTCAGTGCCTATCATATGTCAAACACTGAGGTTCTAGGTTCTGAAGACTGAATTGAGAGGAAGAGGTAGTTCCTACCCTCAAGGAGTGCTTATAATCTAGAGGATTTAGCATCAGAAATAGACATTAAGTTATCTCCTCAAAGGATCCTGACTTTAGTCTTTACCTCCACCAGCCTGTTTACTTTCTAAGCTATTATGAAATTGTGTAGACATCTGGTAAACTGTTCTGGTTGAGGCCCCATGTGTCTAGCCAATCCACCCAGAGTGTAGCTGGAGGCACATTGCACCTGTAACAGATTTTGGCTATGGATCTTGACTGGAAGAGCTTGACTCACTTTTTTGGGAGGTGGATGAGAACTTTTTACAGCTATATTAGTTTTCTATTGCTGCCATAACAAATAATCACGAACTTGGTGGCTTAAAATAACACAAATTTATTACTTTATAGTTGTGTAGATTATAGGTCCAACATAGGTCTCACTGGGCTAAACTCAAGGTGTCAGCTAGACTGTGCTTTTCTTGAAGCTTTAAAGGAGAATCTATTTCCTTGCCTTTTCCAGCTTCTTGAGGCCATCCCACATTCCTTAGTTTATGGTCTCCTTCTTCCACCTCCAAAGCCAGCAATGGCAGGTCAAGTCCTTGCATTGCATCATTCTGACCTTCCATAGTCACGTTTCTCCATGACTTTCCTCTTCTGCCTTCCTCTTCCATTTTTAAGAACCCTTGTAATGACATTGAAGTCACTTGGATAATCCAGGGTAATCACTCTATCTCAAGGTTCTTAATCACATCTGTAAAGTCCCTTTTCCTGTGTAACATAATATTCGCAGGTTCAAATATTTAAGGCACATGGACATTTGGCCTACCACAGTAGGTTTTATAAGCTTAGAGCATTCTAATGTGGCCTGTGATTCATTAAAAGAAATTCATCACCTTGTAGGCTTCATATTTAGCCATTCCAACTGTAGAGGTTGCTGGTCTCTTTACAGCATGGGGCAAAATAATGTTAAATTGGCTGAAGATATAATCATTTTTGTTTTGGACTGAATATTTGTGTTACTGCCACATTCATATGTTGAAGTCCCAACCCTCAATGTGCCTGTATTTGGAAATGGGTAATTAAATTAGGCCACAAGGGTGGGGTCCTGATCAATAGGATTAGTGTCCTTTTGAGAAGAGATATGAGAACTTGCATGTTCTCTCTCTCTCTCTCTCTCTCTCTCTCTCTCTCCCTCTCTCCACCCCTCTCTCCCTCTCTCTCCCTCTCTGTATTCTACATGAGGATACAGCAAGAAGATAGCCATTAATAAGCCAGGAAGGGGAAACCGGGTGGCTTAACTGGTTAAGCATCTGATTCTCGATCTTGGCTCATATCATGATCTCATTGTTCTTGAGTTGGAGCCCCATAACAAGCTCTGCACTACTGATAGTGCAGAACCTTCTGGGATTCTCTCTCCCTCTCTCTGCCCCTCCTTTACTCTCTCTCTTGCTCTCTCTCTCTTTCTCTCAAAAAAGAAAGAAAGAAAGAAAGAAAGAAAGAAAGAAAGAAAGAAAGAAAAGAGCGAGCCAGGAAGAGAGTCTTTGCCAGGAACTGAATTGGCTGGTACCTTGATCTGGGATTTCTGGCCTTCAGAACTGGGAGAAAATAAACTTCTGTTGTTTAAGCTACCCACTCTGTGGTTTTGTGTTATGGTAGCCTGAGTGACTAAAACAGATTTTGGTACCAAGAAGTGGAGTTCTGCTTTAATAAATAACTAAAAATGTGGAAATAACTTTGGAACTGAGTGATATGTAGAGGCTGAAGGAGTTTTGAGGTACATGCTAGAAAAAGTCAAGTTGTCATGAAGTGACTGTTGGTAGGATTATGGGTGTTAAAGGTGATTCTGGTGAGAGCTCAGAAAGAAAGGAGTGCTGGAGAGAAAGCTTCCTTTTTATTAGAGAATATGTAAATAATCATCAGCAGAATGTTGGTAGAAATATGGATATAAAGGCCATTTTGGTGAGGTATCAGATGGAAATGAGGAACAGTTTGTTGGAAACTGAAGGAAATGTGGCTAAGAACTTGGCTGAATTGTCTTGTAGTGTTTTGTGAAACATAGAATCTGCAAACTGTGTAACTGAATATTTAGCAGAGGAGATTTATAAGCAAAGTATTGAAGGTACAGATTGGGTCCTCTTTACTGCTTATAGTAAAATGCTAGAGGAAAGAGATGAATTGAAGAAAGAATTGTGAAGCAAAAAGGAACTGGAACTTGAAGATTTGGAAAATTCTCAGCCTATTCATAATGCAAAAATGAGAAGGCTTGTTCTTAAGAGAACATTAAATGTGTGGCTGAACAAACATTTGATAAAGAGATTATGGATACAATTCATAGATTTAATCAACCCTCTCAGCAGAAAACAGGAATAAAGATGAGATAATACCGTCAAAGGCACTGCCAGTTTGAAATGAACTGGCAGATGATTACAGCTTTGTAGTAGAGGCTAAAGTCTGGGATTGTGATGCCTCCTGCTTTGGTTTTCTTCTTCAATATTACTTTGGCTATTTGAGGTCTTTTGTGGTTCCATACAAATTTTAGAATTGCTTGTTCTAGCTTTGAGAAGAATGCTGGTGCAATTTTGATTGGTATTGCACTGAATGTGTAGACTGCTTTGGGCAGTGTTGATGTTTTAACAATATTTATTCTTCCAATCCATGAGCATGGAATGTTTTTCCATTTCTTTGTATCTTCTTCAATTTCCTTCATAAGCTTTCTATAGTTTTCAGCAGACAGATCATTTACATCTTTGGTTAGATTTATTCCTAGGTATTTTATGGTTCTTGGTACAATTGTGAATGGGATAAGTTTCATTATTTCTCTTTATGTTGCTTCATTATTGGTGTATAAAAATGCCACTGATTTCTGTACATTAATTTGTATCCTGTGACTTTCATGAATTCATGTATCAGTTCTAGTAGACTTTATGGTATTGGCACAAAAACAGACACATAGACCAATGGAATAGAATAGAGACTCCAGAATTGGACCCACAAATGTATGACCAACTAATCTTTGACAAAGCAGGAAAGAATATCCAATGATATCCAAAAAAAAAGACAGTCTGTAACAAATGCTGCTGGGAGAGCAACATGCAGAAGAATGAAACTAGACCACCTTCTTATACCATTCACAAAAATAAACTCAAAATGGATGAAAGACTTGAATGTGAGACAGGAAACCATCAAAATCCTAGAGGAGAAAGCAGGAAAAAAACCTCTCTGTCCCCAGCTGCAGCAGTTTCTTACTTGACACATCTACAAAGGCAAGGGAATGAAAAGCAAAAATGAACTATTGGGACCTCATCAAGATAAAAAGCTTCTGCACTGCAAAGGAAACAATCAACAAAACTAAAAGGCAAGTGACAGAATGGGAAAAGATATTTGCAAATGACATATCAGATAAAGGGCTAGTATCCAAAATCTATAAAGAACTCACCAAACTCCACATCCAAAAATCAAATAATCCAGTGAAGAAATGGTTAGAAGACGTGAATAGACAATTTTCTAAAGAAGACATCCAGATGGCAACAGACACATGAAAAGATGCTCAACGTCACTCCTCATCAGGGAAATACAAATCAAAACCACACTGAGATACCACCTCATGCCGGTCAGAGTGGCTAAAATGGATAAATCAGGAGACTATAGATGCTGGCGAGGATGTGGAGAAACGGGAACCCTCTTGCACTGTTGGTGGGAATGCAAACTGGTGCAGCCGCTCTGGAAAACAGTATGGAGGTTCCTCAAAAAATTAAAAATAGATCTACCCTATGACCCAGCAATAGCACTGCTAGGAATTTACCCAAGGGATACAGGAGTGCTGATGCATAGGGGCACTTGTACCCCAATGTTTATAGCAGCACTCTCAACAATAGCCAAATTATGGAAAGAGCCTAAATGTCCGTCAAATGACAACTGGATAAAGAAGATGTGGTTTATATATACAATGAAATACTACTTGGCAATGAGGAAGAATTAAGTCTGGCCATTTGTAGCAATGTGAATGGAACTGGAGAGTATTATGCTATGGATGGAACTGGATAGTATTATGCTAAGTGAAATAAGTTAGGCAGAGAAAGACAGATACCATATGTTTCACTCATACGTCGATCCTGAGAAACTTAACAGAAGACCATGGGGGAGGGAAAGGGGGCAAAAGTTACAGAGAGGGAAGGAGGCAAACCCTAAGAGACTCTCAAATACTGAGAACAAACTGAGGGTTGATGGGGGGTGGGGGAGAGGGAAAGTGGGTGATGGGCGTTGAGGAGGGCACCTGTTGGGATGAGCACTGGGAGTTGTATGGAAACCAATTTGACAATAAATTATAAAAAAAAAAAGAAAAAATGAAAAAAAAAAAAAAGAAAGAAATAAACTGGCAGAGAAAGTGGGTGGAACAAGTGTCTGACTTGTTGGATTCTGTAGGACCAGAGCACAGAGCTGTTTGCCTGTGAACATGTGCTATTCTTCAGGGAAGGGGAACAATGACCCAGAGGCTATTCTGAGATCATCAGGGCTGCCACTTTCACCAGGGGCCCAGGTAGCCAGGCTATTTTCTCCTCCCTGGTTTCAGAGTGCAGAGCCTCTGCAGACAGCCATGTGAGCAAGGGCTAGAGGGCAAGGAGCTTAAGGGGGAGGGGGAGAAGGTCACTACAGAGCTGTGGGGGGTGATGCTGCCACCCCAGTGACTTGGAAGACAGGATATAGAGGCAAAGGAGAGTAGTTTCAAGCCTTAAGACCTACTGGAATTTATCTTGCTAGGTTTGGGACTTGTCTGCGACTCATCACTACTTTTTTCTTTCCTATTTCTCCCTTTTGGATGGGAATGTTTATCCTCTGCCTGCCTTACTGTCTTATTTTGGAAGGACATAACTAGTTTTACAGGATCACAGCTGGAGAGCAATTTTGACTCAAGATGAATCATACCTTGAGTCTCACCCATATCTGACTTAGATGATATTTGGATGAGATTTTAGTCTTTAGAGTTGATGCTAGAATGAGTTAACACTTTGAGGGCTATTGGGTGGAATGAATGTGTTTTGCATATAGGAAGGGCATGAATTTTGGTCTGCCAGATATGGAATAATATTATAGACTTGTCTTCCCAAAATCCATATATTGAACCTCAAACCATGATGTGACTATATTTGGAGATAGGGCATTTATGCATGTAATTGAGATTAAATGAAATCATAAGGTCTGAGCCCTGATGTAATAGTGATAGGATTAGTGTTTGTATAAGAACATCCAGGACATATATAAAACAGAGGGGTGAGAAAGAAAAGAAAGGGAGGGAGGGAAAATGGGAGGAAGGGAAGAAAGAAGAAAAGAAAGAAGAGAAAGGAAAAAAATAAAAGAAAGTTTCCCTCTCCATTTTTAGTAGAATGTGTTTGAACTTAAATGTCTACCAAATTAATATAGACTCCTAATTACTTGTATATATTATGAATATATCAACTTCATGGTAACTACAAACTTCAAACCTATAACAGATACACAAATAATAAAGAGAAAGAAAGCCAAACATAACACTACAGTGATTTGTCAATCACAAAGAGAACAAGAGAAGAAAAGAATAGAGAACTACAGAAATAATCAGAAAACAAATAACAAAATGGCAATAAGTACATATCTATCAATAATTCTTGGAATTTAAATGGCCTAAATGCTCCAATCAAAACATAAAGTGGCAGAATGGATAAAAAAATTAAGACCCATCAATATGCTGCCTATAAGAGGCTCACCTCAGACCTAAAGACATATGCAGACTGAAGTGAAGGGATGGAAAAACATTTACTATGCAAATGGAAGAAAAAAAAAGTCAGGATAGTAATACTTATATCAGGAAAAATAGACTTTATTTATTTATTTATTTATTTATTTATTTATTTAGGCTTCATGCCCAGCATGACGCCCAATATGGGGCTTGAACTCACAACCCTGAGATTGAGATCATAACCTGAGCTGAGATCAAGAGTTGGACACCTAACCGACTGAGCCACACAGGAGCCCCAGACAAAATGGACTTTAAAACAAAGACTGTAACAAGAGACAAATAAGGATATTATATAATGATAAAGGGAACAATTCAGCATGAGGATATAACAATTGTAAATATATATGCACCCATTGTTAAGCACCTAAATATATAAAGCAAATATATAAAGCAAAGAGAGAAATTGATGGCAATACAATAATAAGGGACTTTAATCCCCCACTTACATCAATGAGGAAATAGTATCTATGAATGACACATTGGACCAGATGGATATAACAGATATATAGAGAGCAGTCCATCCCAAACCAACAGAATACACATTCTTTTCAAGTACATGTGAAACATTATCCAGAATAGATTATATATTAGGCCACAAGAAAAGACTTGATAAATTTAAGACGACTAAAATCGTACTATGTATCTTTTCTGACCACAGTGTTATGAAACTAGGCATAAATGACAAGAAAACAGCTGGAAAAAATACAAACATGTGGAGGCTAAACAGCATGATACTAAATAACCAGTGGGTGAATGAAGTAGTCACAGAAGAAATAAAAAAAAAAATACGTGAAGACAAGTGAAAATAAAAACACAATGGTCTAAAATCATTGGGATTTAGCAAAAGCAGTTCTACAAGAGAAATATATAGCAATATAGGCCACATCAGGAAACAAGGAAAAGCTCAAATAAACAATCTAACCTTACACTTAAGGAACTAGAAAAAGAAGAAAGCCCAAGGTGAGTCGAAGGAAGGAAATAATAAAGATCAGAGCATAAGTACATGACACAGAGATCATACACACACACACACACACACACACACACACATGCACACACACACAAATATATATAAATTAAACCGAGACCTGGTTGTAGATTCATGAAGAAAAAAAGAGAAAGTACCCAAATAAAATCAGAAACAAGGGAGAACTAACAAATGGAACCATAGAAATACAAAGGATTAGGGGTACCTGGATGGCTCAGTTTGTTAATCATTCAGCTCTTGATCTTGGTTCAGGTCATGATCTCGTGGTTCATGAGATCAAATCCCGTGTCATGCTCTGAGCTGTTAATGCAGAGCCTGCTTGGGATTTTCTCTTTTCCTCTCTCTCTGCTGCTCCCTGGCTTGCGTGCTCTCTCTTTATCTCTCAAAAATAAATAAAAATAAACTAAAAAAAAAAGAAATACAAAGGATTATAAGAAAATACTGTGAAAAATTATATGCCAACAAATTGGACAATCCAGAAGAAATGGGTAAATATCTAGAAACATATAGTCTTCCAAATGTGAATCAAGAAGAAATAGAAGATTGAACAGAATTATTATAACTAACAAAAATTGAATTGGTAATCAAAAAGTACCAAAAAGTAAAACTACCAGGTGGATTCACAGGTGAATTCTACCAAACATTTAAAGAAGAGTTAATACTATTCTCCTCAAACTATTCCAAAAAACAAGAGGGAGGAAAGCTTACAGATACATCTTATGAGGCCTGATACCATAACCAAAGAGACCCCCAAAAATCTACAGACCAATATCCTTATTAACATTGGTGCAAAAATTCTCAACAAAATAATAGCAAATAGCATACAATAGTACATTAAAAGATCATTCACCATGATTGGGGATTTATTCTCATGATGCAAAGATGGCTCAATAGTTGTAAATCAATCAAATTGATATACCACATCAACAAAATGAAAGTTAAAAATCATATTACCACTTCAATAGATGCAGAAAAAGCATTTGACAAAGTACAATATCCAGTCATGTTAAAAACTCTCATCAAAGTGGGCTTAGCCTTATATGAAAAGCCCACAACTGACATCATACTCAATGGTAAAAAACTGAAAGTGAAAGCTTTTCCTCTAAGGTCAGAAATAAGACAAGGACGTACACTCTCACCACTTGTATTCAGTATAGTACTGGAAGTCCTAGCCATAGAAGTCAGACAGGAAAAAGAAATAAGAGGCAAGGCGCCTGGGTGGCTCAGTTGGTTGAGCTCTGGTCATGATCTCACAGTTTGTGGGTTCGCAGTCCGCGTTGGGCTCTGTGCTGACAGCTCAGAGCCTGGAGCCTGTTTTGGATCCTGTGTCTCCCTCTCTCTCTGCCCTCCCCTGGTTGTTCCCTGTCTCTCAAAAATAAACATTAAATAAAAAAGAAATAGGAGACATCTATATTGGTAAAGTTAAACTTTTCACTATTTGCATATGACATACATAGAACGTCTTAAAGACTCCTTTAGAAAACTAGTGGAACTAATAAATTGTTTCACTAAAGTTGCAGGATACAAAATTAATACATAGAAATCATTAGTATTCCTACACAATAATAATGAAGTATCAGAAAGAAAAATTAAGGAGACAACTCCATTTACAACTGCTCTAAAGTGAAGAAGATACATAGGAATAAACTTAACCAAAGAGGTGTAATACTTGTAATCTGAAACCTATGAAACATTAATGAAATAAGTTGTTGATGACATAAATAAATGGAAGGATACTCCTTGCTCATGGGTTAGAAGAATTAATATTATTAAAGTGTACATATTACCCAAAACAACTTACAGATTCATAGCAATCCCTGTCAAAATACCAATAACATTTTTCACATAACTGGAACAAATGATACTAAAATTTGTATGAAATCACAAAAGACCCTGATTTTTTGCCAAAATTGCCAAAGATTGCCAAAGCAATCTTGAGAAAGAAAAACAAACCTGGAGTTATCACAATTCCAGATTTCAAGTTATATAGAAAGTTGTAGTAACCAAAACAGTATGGTACTGGCACAAAAATAGAAACATAGATCAATAGAACAGAATAGAGAGCCCAGAAATAAACCCACACTTATATGGTTATTTAATCTATGACAAAGGAGGCAAAAATACATAATGGGGAAAAGGTAATCTCTTCAATAAATGGTATTGGGAAAACTGGACAGCAACATGTAAAAAAGAGTGAAACTGGACCACTTTCTAACACCATATACAAAAATAAGCTCAAAATGGAATCAACACCTAATGTGAGACCTGAAACATGAACATCCCAGAAGAGAAAATAAGCAGTAATTTTTCTGACTTTGGCCACAGAAACATTTTTCTAGACATGTCTCCTCAGGCAAGGGAAACAAAAGCAAAAATAAATTATTGGGACTGCATCAAAAGAAAAAACTTTCTCATGGCAAAGGAAACCATCAACAAAACAAAAAGATAACCTACTGAATGGGAGAAGATATTTACAAATGATATATCCAATAAGGGGTTACCTATCCAAAATATATAAAGAACTTCTACAACTCAACACTGAAAAACAAACAACAATATGATTAAAAAATGGGAAAGGAACTAAATAGCCATTTTTCCAAAGAAGACATAAGATGACCAAAAGACACATGAAAAGATGCTCGACATCACTAATCATCAGGGAAATGCAAATCCAAACCACAAGGAGATACCATCTTAGACCTCTCAGAATGGCTACAATCAAAAAGACAAGAAATAACAAGTGTTAGTAAAAATATGGGGGAAATGGAACTTGTTGGTGGAAATGTAAATTGGTGCAGTTACTGTAGAAAAAACACTATGGAGGTTCCTAAAAATATTAAAAATGTCAATACCATATGAATCAGTAACTTCACTATTGGGCATTTTACCCCCAAAAAATGAAAACATGAATTTGAAATGATATATGAACCCCTATATGTATTGCAGCATTATTTATAATAGCCAAGATATGGAAGCAACCTAAGTGTCCCTCAGTAGACAAATGGATAAGAAATATGTGGTGCACACACACACACACACACGGGAATACTATGCAGCCATAAAAAATATATCTTGCTATTTGAGACAACATGGATGGACCTAGAGGGTATTATGCTAAAGGAAGTAAGACCAAGAAAGATAAATACCATATGAGTTTATTCATATGTGAATCTAAAAAATAAACAAATGAGTAAATTTTAAAAAAGCAAATCAGGCTGGCCATTACAGAGAATAAACTTGTGGTTGCCAGAAGGGAGGGGAGTGGGAGAATGAGAAAAATGGGTGATGGGGGGTGATATATACACACCTCCAGTTATGAAATGAATAAACCATTGGAATAAAAGGCACAGCATAAGAATAGTCATTGATACTGTAATAGAGATGTATGGTGGCAGATGATAGCTACAGTTATGAACATAACATATAGACTCATTATGAAATGACTATGTTGTACACCTGAAACTAATGTAAGATTATGTGGCAGCCATACTCAAATAACTTAAAAAACAGAAGAAGAGATACAAAAATGCTCTCTTCCTCTTGCCTGTCTCCTCCCCTCCTCGCTCTCTCCCCATCTCCTCCCCTCCTCTCCTCCTCTCCTCCTCTCTCTTCCCCCTTGCCCACTTCTCTCTTTTTCCTCCTTTCCTCACTTTCCTCCTTTCTTCACTTGTTCCCTTTCCTCTCCTTTCCTCCACCATGTGAGGATGCAGTGAGAAGGTGGCCTTCCATAAGCCAGAAAGAATGCTCTTACTAGGAACTGAATTGGCTGGCACCTTGATATAGGATTTCTAACCTCCAGAATTTCTGTCATTTAAGTCATCCAGTCTGTGGTATTTTGTTATGGCAGCCTGAACTAAGACAGTTCCTGAGACTGCTTTTTCCCCTCTTTCTTTTTCTTTCATTGGCCCATGTGTCCCTTTCCAACTTCTGCCCATTTGTCTTTGTTACAACTTTTATTTAAGAAAGTACAGAAGGACATAAAACATGTTCAAGGCTGGATGAGAATTTTACCCAGAAGAAAATTAAATTTTGAGACAGCATTCTGCAGGTGCATATTAACTGAACTCGAGGGGAAAATGGAATTTAGGAGATGGTAAAATTGCATTTGAGTGGAGATGTAGTTATCTCACAGTGCCTGTGTCTATCTAGAGATCATTTCCATTTCCGTTTCCTCCATGTATCAGTACTAGCACTCCCTACTGCATTTCTTTTGGTATCATCAAGAATAAATTACTTAAGAATGATTTGAACGTAAGTGCATAGCTAAGGGTGGGTTCCTGCATCCGACTGAAGATAGGGAAAAATAAAAAACATGAGCATAATGTTTCTTTTTGATCAATTGATTTCTCACAATGTATTAGGCAGTATAACAGGATGTTAAAATGAAAGTTTCAAGACATTGAGATATAATAGGTTTCAGATATTAAAAAGAACTGACCATCCTCTAGGAATTTCAGAGCAGACATCCAAAAAGTTTTTAGAGAGCATCACTCTCATTAAGGAATTAACTAAATGTTGATGGTTGGAAATGAGAGGGTCTTATGAAGATGAGTGCTTTGGAGGAGCTTGTATGAAATTCCCACTCTATTCCCTGTTGCAAAGTACAAAGGTACTCTCTCCTCATTTCTACTTCAAGGATGGGAGGCTTCAATGTGACCCCTTAGACAGCTTAATATACATTCTCTAGAGTTGATGCATATACTGTATGACTGACACCTGAGTCATGCCTGAGAAAGCTAAACATTAAGAAACTGGCTAAAGCTTCCTGTGACTTCAGAGTAGAAGGTCAGGATCTGGAAAGTAACTTCTCTCCTCTCCGATATCGGACTAGTGACTCAAAAATTCTGGGTCTGTATGGGAAGGCCACTTTAGGAATGTCTGTCTAATAAAGGATACTGCTCAAGAGGTTGTGTCAGAGGCTGGAGATACAGTGTTGGATAAAGACGGTAAGGGGCTCAGGAGAGGCATGCCTATGGTGATGCACTACCCATGTCAGGGAATTGCAGTTGGAGAGTCCCAGCAGAGTCGCCTCTGGAGAACACAGACATATGCTCGGAGAGAGTCGGCTTCAAACAGTTGTCAGGTCCTAAAAGCATGCAATTATCTTTTTTATCCTTCTTTTCCCTACTCTGTATTCCCATCCAGGGGTGCCAGCAACCTGCAGGAAATCTATATGGAGAGGGAGAGTTAAGGATCAACCACCCACTCCAGCAAGGATGGAAAAAGTTTAATAACAGCTCCTGTTTGAAGTTTTTGTTGTTAGCCGGGACTGGAGGTTTGGGGTTGCTATTGTGTTTGTGAAATGATAATGAAGATTTTTTATTACCCAAGAGTGACCTGTGATGCCATGTAACCTGATAAATTTTTATGCAGTGGCAGGGAAGGGACAGCTGCCTCTGAACAAATTCAAAGGGACAGTGGGAGAACAAATAAAATTGCTTTTAGGATCACACTCCACGAATCCTACTTTTTCAGTGTACTGATGACAATAGCATATAATATTTATATGTTGGGGCCAATGTATAGAAAGTAGCCTGAAATCAGATCAATATGCCTATCTTGAACTTGATTAATCACCTGTTTTTTTAAGTGCAGAACAATAACTTAGGCTTTTCAAGTCCATTAAAATTGTTGGGTATGATTTCAGCAATATCTATTTGAGATCTGGCAGTCAATCTGCCTGCCATGTTCAACTTCCCTTTTGAGATTAAACTGGCTTTTTACCTCTGCCTTGCTCAAGAAAACAACATCAGGCTGCTCTTTGCTTATGGGAAGATACTGAAGGGACAAAGCTTATATTTTGCTTTCAAAGGCAGCCTGCTTTTAGGTAACTCAGAAGCCCACTGTTGGGGCATCTAGTGACCTTCATCATGGCCTGTGTGAAGAACTCTGCCCAAGTAGAGATGATACCATTTGAGTCAATCAAGTCTTCTCTCTTGGGGATTTAAGCTAAGAGACTTAAAGAGAAGTTGTGATGGATTTTGGGTGCTGTGCTGAAAGGGGTCTCTAATTATTAAACAGCCACATCCATACTGAAGATATTGGAGCTGTTGTGCAGAGAGAGAGAGATGTTAGAAATGAGCCTTGGGGACCCCTGAACAAGGATGCTGTCTTGATCCTTTTAAGTGTTTTAGTTTTAGTTCCAATTCCATGAGCGTTCTTAAAGTAAAATCATTCTTTACTATAAAGAAACGTGATGGGTGTCTGTCCTTTGACACCAAAAAAGGCCCTGTCTGGAGGAATGTGGTAAACTGGCACCAATTTCATTGCACACTTAACATAGCCACATCTTCAGGGCTCACCTGTCTGAGCTGCTACATGATGGACTTTTGTTTTCCTGCTTATTTTAAGGACAGCTGACTTCCTGAATGTAACATCTATTATTTCGTTGGTTCTGAGTGGATATTTATTATTTTCATTGTTTAGTGTGAGCTGATTGTCTATATATCCATGTCATCACATGGGCCAACAGACCATATTCTATGTATGGACTTTTAATATGATCATTATGTATATTGCTTCAAAGTGGCTCAGATTGTTTTGTTATTGATGTTATTTGGTGATCTTTTCAGGATCTGTATTGGAGCTTGAGAAAAAAATGCTAAAGGAATAGACTATCTTGCTCTAGATGGAAATAAATGTATTCCACATATGGGAGCCTTTGAGGACTTATTGCTTAATAACTGAAATTCTTTGCCTAGTTCCTCTGTACTTTATCACTCTCACTGGACTTAATCTCTAGCATTTGGTCTAATCATTATTACCTCTCCCTCAGGGTCACCCTCTCTTTTCCCAGGTGAGGTGAGGCTTTGAAATAATTACATTCGATAGACAGCATCATATCTTAGTGTGATATGAATTCCTGGCTTCATTAAAATTTATCAGTGACCTGAGTGTTGAATTTTAAGGCCTACTCAAATGTTGCCAGGTGGTCTACCTCTAAGTGGACCCTCAAATTACCCTCACAATGAAACCTGTGGAGAAACAGTGGAGCATTACTGTGTACACACAGGCATGGAAATCATGGGAACTTCCTGACTCTTGGATTCCCCACTTAATATCTCTATGATCATAATGCCTTAGGAAAGAGACTTTGCCAGGGAAACAGGAAGGAGGCACTAGCTTGCCTTTTTTGGGGAGGTCTTTTTACTGGTCATCAGGGCTTTTCAGTGTCATTCCCTGAATCTACTTTCAGACTGAAAGACGAAGGAAGTTTCATTTAGGGAAATTGTGCACACGTGTGTACACACACACACACACACACACACACACACACACACACACACATCCAGGCTCAAAGTTAAAATACTAATTGACAAATTTTTCATTAGAAGCTAGTAATCTATGGGCATATATGTGAACAATATTAGATAACTGACTTTGTATTTGGTTCATGTGGATTGGTATAAAACATTAAGTTTCTTGAGAACTGTGGATCCCTAGATTAGTTAAGGTAGCATTACCTGTTGTAAACCCTCAAGTTTCAGTGACTTAACACAAGAGAAGTTTATTCTTGATACTAAGTCCTCTCAGAGGGAACAGGTGTGTGGGGTTATGTGGATCCTCTGGTCATTCAGAGACAGGCTGATGGATGTTCTGCCATCTTCTATACATGACTTCCAAGATTGCTTTAAGCATAAAACTCGGCCAGAAAAGAGAGGAAGTATTATTCATTTATGGGAAGGATTTATGAGCCAGACCTAGAATTAGCACACATCATTTATGATAACCTTCCATTGGTAGAACTCAGTCACATTATCAGACCTTTCTACAGGTAAGACTAAGAAAGGTAGACTAGTTATGGTCCCAAGAAGAAAAGAAAAAGGGTTCTGGTGAGCATATAACAATCTCTGTCACAGTCCAAATATCTAAGAACAATACAAGTTTCATCCTTCTCCCTCATGTCAAACTACCTCCTTGCCTCTCCAAAGAGCTCATCCATACTTGAGTCCAGTTCCAGGTCACTACTTTCCAGATGATAAAGTTCTCACCATCATTCCACATGTGGCTTCTTATGTGCTAGCAACCCATGAACTAAAAAGACAAGTTATCTTCCTTTTCCCTCTCCACCTAGTATTCAGTGATGAAGTAGTGGCACTTCTACACCATAATACTAATCACAATAACATTCCCATTCACAAAAGGGAAGACTAGGAGACACAGCTCATGGAATCAAGGATCAAATCCTACTGGACAAGCTTTATGAAATCCTTCTGCCTTGGCAGTTGACGAAATTCCTTAATTAGATGCTGATTCTTCTCTCTAGAGGAACATTTTTTTTTTCCATGTCCTTGTTCTCCATAGCTTCTGGCTCTATCATCACATTTGAAGTAGGTATGGAAAGTGGCCCTCCTTGGAGTTGTACAAGTTTAGTAGAGTACTTTCTGCTCACCAACTTTTAGGACTCAAAGGTTGTTTGAATAATCAAAGGCATTTTTAGTCTAATCTTTTGGTTTTGTTGACAACTCTCTTAAATACTTTCATTTTGTTCCTGGCGCCTATAAAAATATCTAAAGTTCTTTTCCTAAACATGATCCTAAATCCTGATTTATTTATTTTTTTTTGCTTCCTTGCAACTTAGTGGTTCTATTGTGGATACTATCTGAGATAAAAGACCTAGGTGATAAGGCCACACCTTAAATCTGTCTACCTCAGGACTGAATCCTAATAGATCTTTGTTCCTCAAATCCATTTTATCTCTTACTATTTGGGGTCTAGAAGCAATAACCTTTTATTATAAACCTCAAGTCTTCAAATTCCTAGACTTTTTCCATTCCCTTTTATGTCTATTTGAAAACAAACCATAGCTTTAATAACTAGAGGGTAAAAGCTAATTCTGTTAACATTTGAACTCTTTGTAAACCTTTTGGCAAACTTTTTCTGTAAAGGTCTAAATTGTAAATTATTTTAGACTTTGTGGACCATAAACAGTTTTTGTCACAACTATTGAATTCTGTTGTAGTGCAAAAACAGCCATAGATAACTGGCTATGTACCAATAAACTTTATTTTTTAAAAAGGTTGATGGGCCAGATTTGGGCCATAGGCCATAAATTTGCTAAAAGCTCAGTAAACATGTGATTGGCCTTCACGTTTTTACAGCGGAAAGTTTTACTCTGATTATCACTTTTTTTTATCCTATTGTACAACCACTAAGCTAATGCCACATCTGCTAATTTTTTTGTTAATGCAGCACTCTACTTCCAGTGCCAATTTATATATTACTTAAAATAATGCAATTTTTCTTAATTGATAAACCCACAAATGCCAGTAGTTTAACCCAATAGAAAATTTCTTCATTGATCTAAAGTCCATCCAGTCTGCTGTAAGGATTGTTGATGTTGGGGCATACTACTCCATGCAAGCATTCAGGAATCCAGGATGACAGTGGCTCTGTTATCATCAACACAAAGCTTTCAAGGTCATCCTGGGTGTTGACATCTAGCTGATATAGGAAGAGAATGGATGACTGCTTATGAGAGGATTTCAGGGGACAGATATGGAATATCTCCTCGTACTTCCACTCACATTCTATTCACTGGAACACGGATATAACTTGATTGCAAGGAAGGCTAGAAAATGGAGTTCAGCTTTATGGCCAGGAAGAAGTAAACACAAATCTTGGTGAACATCCTAAATTCTGCCTCAATTCCTAAATGAATATTAATGACTGAGCCTTGCACACTAGCTGTGTGACTTTAGGCTCAGGGCCCATCTCAACTTTCTTATAATGGGCATAAATTCAGGATTAAATGTATAAAGCATATAAAGATGCTTTGTCACTTGTTAACTAGCAAACACTTTGTGTGTATGAAAGAATATAATGAGTACCTGGATAGCTCTTCCCCAGATTATATATATGTTAACATTATACCATATTTGTAACTTTGATTTATGTTAAGATATAAACATTGTAAATCTAGTTTGAGGTTCCTTAAGTACTTTCCTCCAGTTCCATTCATCTTTATCCTTCCTCGCTATTGTGAACTTAGTATTTATTAATCTTGTATACTGATACCACATTTTTAATCACTTAAACTGGTCAGTAAGTCAGCACTACTGAATTCTATGATAGTCGGCAAAATCTTTCATGGGAGGAAAGGCATGGTATTCTGTTAAAGCATTCCATGGTGGAAGATACAAAATCATCCCTCAACCCTCGTAGATGGTCTCAGGTATAGCAGCCTCTTGGGAATGAGGGAATGGGGATATAGGAAGTTGAGAGATAGTCAATAGGTCAGACCATGATGAGCCTCATGTGTCAGCTAAATATTAAGATTTTATTTTGAAAAGAAAGTGGAATCCCATTCATTATTAGACATGATCAAAGTTGTGATTTGTGAGGAACTGACCCATGAGGACTTCTCAGAGGTAGAAAGACCCTTGCTATAATGCTAAGGAGAGATAATATGGCTTCTAAAATAGTGGTCCATGGGGTTAGGCTCTCAAGCACTTGGAGAGCTCACAAATGTTCTTTCTTGCTGCTTCATAAAGGATTGTACTTCAGTTTGGCATGGGGGTGTCTCAGGTGGAAAATTTCCTAGCATTTTGACCTTGATGTTCTAAGCTAAGTTGTAGAGATCGCTCTACATCAAGATTATAGTCCTTCTACTGGACTCCTAAAGCACCTTACATTCATTATATTTTTTAATCTTTACAGCAACCCTGTGGCATAGTTACCATCTTTACTCCATTTTAAAAGTGAGGAAAGTGATGCCCGGAGTAGTTAAATAGCTTGCCTAATATTACTAGAAAGAACCTAAGCTATGTTGCTTTACTTAGGTCTGACTTACCATCTTGACACATCATCTCTTTTAAAGCATAACATCTGGTATTTATTGAGGAATGCTGTGTGCCAGGCACTGTTCTAAGCCCTTTACATGTGTTTTCCCATTTAATCATCTGTATAACCCTCTGAGGTAAATATTATTCTCCTCATTTTACAGCTGAGGAAAAAGAGATCCAGAGGATTTAAGTAACTTGTTTAAGATGCTACATCTGGACAAGGTGATTAAGACAAGTTAACTCTGGAGCCATTGCCCTGTACTGTCTCTAACAGGAAGGCAATTATTTTGATTTCTAAAAGTATAGCGAGAAGGAAAACGTTGTTATAATTTAAAGCTCTTATTCAACTTTGCTTAATAAGCCCTAATTTCAGTGTGTCACAATATTGTAAAGAATATAAATAAGCCACGATCAGTACCAGATTTGAATGGGCATAGCTTGATTATCAATACTTACAATTTTGCTTCAATCTTTGTCAAAATGACTTCTTAATATGGTGGAGTAGTCATAGGAGAGCTGGCTAAGAGCTAGGAGGCCAGGGTTCCTTTTTTTTTTCTTTTTAATTTTTGTTTTAGAGACATAGAGACAGTGTCTGTGCATGTGCAAGGCAGGGAGGTGTGTGTGTGTGTGGGGAGAGAGAGAGAGAGAGGGAGAGAGAGAGAGAGAGAGAGAAAGAGAGAGAAAATGAATCTCAGGCAGGATCCATGCTCAGTGTCGAGCCTGATGTGGAGCTTGATCCTGCAACCCTGAGATCATGACCTGAGCCAAAATCAAGAATTGGATGTTCAACCAACAGAGCCACCCAGGCCCCTAAGATGCCAGAGTTCTAATCCTGGTTCTGCCATGAACTGTCTTTGTGATCTTGGGTGGGTCAATTAATATCCTTAGACTTCAATTTTTCCATTTCAAAAATTCAAAAATGAACTAGAAAATCTCTAATGTCCCCACCCACTCTGTGATTCTTTGTCTCCCACTGCCCCCCCCCATCAGAAACTGAGTTCAAAAAATGATAGGAAATTTAAGTAAACACTTCTAGAAATGCGACAAAATTAATTTTAATGTTTCCAAAGGTGAGAACAATTAAATATTACAGAAGAACTAGGAATTATTTTTTAATATTCTTTCTACTAATATAAAGATAAGACATATTTTAGTCATTTGCTTATACATGAAAAAATCTAAATCTAAGACTGTGGCTAGCATCTTTATTAAAAAAATAAGATTTAAATAAATTAGACAATATAAGTATGAAATAACTCCATGACTAAGAGAGGTAACACCTTGAAAAGAAATCAACTCATGAAACAGTTTTAATATTTATCCTCTTGAAAGAAACAGATATGGGAGAACATGGATAGACAAAAGAAAAGATTGACATACAGAGGATTCTAGAAAACAGGTAGTTTTTCTTTTTCCTCCTAGCTAACTCTTTCTAAAAAACATATTTTTTTACACAAATGTGTTTGTAGATAGGATAAATGTATTTACTAAGTTGACAAAATTGCTTTCCAATCTACTTTCAAATCCACCTCCCTTCAAAGGAGTGAATCCTAGCCTGGAGCGCAGGGTGATGTAGTTTTTTTTTCTACTTCTCAAAGGGAATTTTTCAGGAGCCTGACAATATTTGTTCAATTTGTTTAAATGATGAAATAGATACGGGCTAATTTTCCCAGGCCCTCATTAACATTTCTTGCTTTTGCCCTTTAACTGAAAGGTTTGGTAGTAATAGTTAGAAATCCTGAGCTCTGGTAACCCCCATATACACTAAGCAATTCATGCAAGATGCATCGTATCTCAGTACTTCATGTGACAGAGAAGGAGAGGTGAGGTGGGGTTAATGCCCCCACTTTCATGGACTGATTGGCATTGCTGAAGGCAATCTCATCAGCCAGAGTCAAACATGCTCTTTTAGTGTTTCCTATCCCTACCTTTCAGATCTTACTTTCCTTAAGGAAGCCATTGTTGAATTTCTTACTAAATTTCAGGCATGATGCTAGGCATTAAGACTATAATCATGAAGATGCTGGCCCTGCTTTTGAGGGCTCAAATGTCTAGAAGGCTGCCTTTAGTACTCTGATCCATTCCCATCTTATTTCTGCCCTTTGGGCCTAAAATCCCTTCCTTTTAAGGAAAGGGGTTGCCTGAGAGGATTTCTAAGGCTATTAAATAGGAAAGCACCCACATGTCTATAAGTTAAGTAAGACTGAATAAAATTTATGGAACCAGGTTTATAGGGTTGAGTGGTGACAGGCTCCTGGCCCCAGCATTCTTAATTCCTGGACCTCCTCTGCCTGGAGAACAGGGATCAGGGGTCTAATGATCCCCTGGTCCACAGTGGTTTGCAGCCTGGGCATATGGACACACACAGACTTCTTGGATATTTTGGTCCTTTAGGACAAGGATAGGTCACCTGAAATGTCCATTGCTCTTTATTCTTTCATTTCACTGAAGGAGCAGTAGCTGGGCCCCAGGCCTTGTACGGTGCAGTCAGTACTGTCACTATCACACTTGCCACAGTGACATTCAGTGGCTACTGGATATGTATACAGGGAATCTGCCTGGTGAGCACAGCCGGGCACTTTCACTGTCTCGTACACCAGCTCTTTGAAGGTACATGTTTTCTGGTTGTTGGGCCTGGCTGGGTCCTTGTACACTAGATCCTGAGGAGTTTAGAAAGGAGAGGATTAGGTTAAAATATGCTGGAAGTTTCTATGTAGCATAATGAAAATGAGATGGAAACTTAATATTGATTGTTCTAACATTTACCCATTAAAGCTCACTTAAGGAATTCCTAACCAAGGAAATATGATCTTATAAATATCCTATTTCCTGGTTCTGGAAATCATATAGAAAAGATAAGTCATTCCCTTTCCTACTCCTTATGTCAATATCAAATCTTAAATATTTCTCAAACTGTAGAGAAATTTTAAATTTCAATATAGAAAAAGATGAAAAGTGAAATATAACAGAAATTTTAAGTTGATTTTTGTACTTAGTCAAAAGCTGTATTAATGACAACATTAACCATAAAATACTGAAGTTTAATTTCTCAGAAAATGTTTCCAAATACATTGTCCCTTGGTGTTTATAAAAGGCCAAAAAAGACATAATAGGAAATGTTAATGCTTAGCTTAACATGACTATGAAAGCTCATGGCAAATTTTAAATATTTTACTGTTTTGTAGACATTTCCCTCCCTTAAATGTTGTATATTTTGCAGGGCTTTCGGTTTCAAAACCTACACGGTTTGCATATGAAAACATTTTTTTAAAGTTTATTAATTTGAGAGAGAGAGACAGACAGACAGACAGACAGACTATGAATGGGGGAGAGGTAGAGAGATAATCCCAAGCAGGTTTCACCCTGTCAGCACAGAGCCCAGCCCGAGGTGGGGCTTGATCCCAAAGTGAGATCATGACCTGAGCCAAGATCATGAGTCAGATGCTCAGCCGACTGAACCACCCAGTTGCCCCTGCACATGAGAACTTTTAATCCAGGCAGAATAGGTTTGTTCCAATAGTTTCTAGAAAAATTGTTTGCATCACGAGAGGAAATTTGCAGTGCTGCTTAATTTGTTTCAGTATCATGCTACCAGGTCTATTGATCAAACTCATTTACTGCCCAATAAATATATTTCATTAAAAAGTTATTTTCAGTTTCAGTCTATAGAATGAAATTTTGCATAGATAACCAGGTATTATAGGAGAACAAAGTAAACAAAGTAGAAACTCTTTACTTGAGTTAATGCAAAGAAGCTGAGTGAATACAAACTAGTGCTTTAATGCTTCTGTGCTTTGTTTTTCTCAAAGACATGAAGAAGTGAGTAGGATTGCTGATTCATTTTGGTTCTAATAGTCTGTATGCATTGACTGTGTTCTCAGGCTACTTGTTGCCATTTCTAATCAGGTAGACCAATAAGGCAGTTTTTATAATATGGCTGTTTGTGGGGCACCTAGGTGCCTCAGTCTGTTCTTGATCAGGTCATGATCTCATGGTTCACCAGTTCAAGCCCCGTGTTGGGTTCCATGCTGACAGTGCAGAGCCTGCTTGGCATTCTCTCTCCCTCTTGTCTGTCCCTCCCCCAGTCATGCTGTATCTCTCTCTCTCTTTCTCAAATAAATAAATAACTGTAAAAAATATGGCTGTTTATGTTTTTTATGTGGTGTAGAAACATATTTTGATACTATCTCTGTTGCAAAGATATGGCTTCAATTACAGAAAATGGCTTTTGGGGAATATTTTAGATCTGTTATTAAATATACGTATGTTTACATGTTTATCTCTCTATATGTAAAATCTGCCATAGCACTACTTTTTTCTTTTTTTGGAAATGAAGAATTGGCATATTTCCAAGTTGATCAGATCAAATCTGAGGCTTCCCTAGATTTATCCTAATCAAATCCAATCCCAAACATCTAACTGATATCATAGCAATTAACCACAATCGTAACACAGGCAGTATTGGCTAAAGGACTCATGGCTATTATTTTGAAAAGTTAAAATATTCATAAAGTGAGAATTAATGAAGCCAGCCTTGTATAGACCCTTACCACCCTCACTTCCAGCAAAGCAAAGTTCCTACCCGGGTATAGCAGTAGCCTGCACACCAAGTGGCATTGATGCTCATGCAGAAGCGACATTCCTCTTTTTCCACTGTGATGGTGATGTTTGTCAGCTCACAGCTCTTGCAGCAGATTACTCTCCAGCAACAGAAAAGGAAGCAAAACTGGACTGACTTCATCCTGGTCTATAAAGCAAACAATTAAGACTATGAGAAACAAACAACAAAAAAACAAATAATTATAATCATTATGTAAGTTGGCCAAACCAAAAATAATTGATCTTCCCATCCTCCCCAGTCACATTTTGCTTCAGCAATTTTTTCCTTCCTTTTTCTTTCCTTCTTTGTTTCTTGAACAAACATTTCCTCTTATACTCCTTCTTGTTTTTTTTTTTTCTTTTTTTTGTCAAAGTAAACCCATATTGCAGGTCAAAACTCCAATATAATGATTTAAGCAGAGCAATAATATAAAGATTAGAGTATTTAAGTGATTATTCTGAGGATGGTAATTTGTGATTGTCATATTTGTCCATTCATTACCATTTTAAAGACTGTTTTTGTTTAAAAAGAAAAAAGAAATTCTATACTATAAAATTAGCTCATCATTTTTAGCATCTCATAAATATCATCATTTGCTTTTGCTCACTTTTGTTTAAAATAAGACTATTTTAAGAAGCCAGGTGAATTGGTCTATGTAAAGTTCAATTGCTTGCTAAGAGTGACTACAGCATATTAACCATATTTAAGAATCAAGTTGACAAGCACAAATTGTCTACGCAACAGTAGTTGAAAAGGTCTTGATTTGTTCTCCAGATCCTGGAAAACCTATAATTTTAAAAGTAACCATCACCACTTGATAACTATAGATGTCAAGACTCACCTTTGGTTGGCTGTCTAGTCTGGTGAAAGCTGTAGACTGAGTCATCTGAGTTCACCTTTTATACAAAATCATGTGCAACTAACACCTTGTGGATTTGTTGGGTATTAATAAGACCAATGTTACCCTGAAGCTTGCTGTAAGTGAATCAGTGTTTAGGTAGACAGGGAGATCAAGCCTTACTAAAGTAGTCTAAACGCAGTAGATCAGGAAAAATAATGTTACCAGAGATTATGATTTTGTACAAATTAAATTTGATATAGTAGCACACCCACTCCTTTACCTTGTCAAATTAAATGTGACTCTAGGTTTTTCTTTTGTATCTTTAACTCAGGGAAATCAGAATCCTTTCCAAGTATTGTTTTAGCCCTGTTGAGAGGGTGCATCAAAAGATATGATTAATAAATTACTCTCAGAGCAGCTTGAAAGCTGTAAGGGAAGAAACAAACAAATGGAAAGTCTTTCATTATCTGACTCCTATCTAAAGTATAAATTGTATTTGTCTTTACCTCCCACGTCCAGATCCTCTAATCTCAAATGTTATTCTTTAATTTATGCTTTACTTGTAATTCTCTAAATGTTCTGCTGATTCATTTCTCCAGATCTTTACATGTGCCGTGTTTGTCCTGCCTGAAATGTCTTTGCTTCCTACCTGTGTTCTCCAATACCATTCCCATCCCTGGTAAATTTCTCAACCTTCCACACTCACCTGCCAGAATTTAGGATGGGAAATGGAGGAGAGCTTTAATCACCACCTTCTGTTTTGGAATCATTAATATCTCTCTGTTTCTCCCAGTAGAGTATGAGCTCCTTGGAGACTGGGATTGATTTTTTTAAACAAATATCTATTATTTAAACAGTGTGGCCGGAACAAAAGAACAATGGTAGAAATATTAGGATATGATTTCAAAGATATAACAGAAGTCAAATCATGTAGAACCTTGGTTTTTACTGTCTGTGAGAGGGGATCAATTGTAGGATTTTGAGTAGAGGAGTGACATGTTCTGATTTGGTTCTAAAAGAATCCCTTGCTAAGGTAGGGGAAGAAAGGTAGAAACAGGAAGGCCTATTAGATGCTATTGCAGGAACCCCGGTGAGAAATATTTGTTCACAGTAGTGTGGTGGCAATGAAGGTAATGGGACATAATCTGATTCTGGATATATGTTGAAAGTAGAACCAACAGAATTTTCTGACAGATGAATGTTGAGTGTGAGAGAAAGAAAAGAGTCAAGGATGACTAGAGATTCTGGCCTGAGCAACTTTAAGGATAAACTTGCTATCAAATGAAATGGGAAGGCTGTCAATGTAGTAAGTTTTTAGCAAAGATATAGAGTTCCATATGGACATGTTAAGCTTGAGATGTCTTTAAAACATCTAAATAGAATGCTGAATCTAGATTTTGGGAGACATATATTGGCTGAAGGTATACATTTGGGAGTTGTAGACATGAGCCTAGAAAGAGATTACCAAGGGAGTGGGTACAATAGAGGAAAAAGAAAGACCAATAGTTGAGCCTGGTATACTCCAACGTGAAGAGGTCAGGGATAAGATGAAGGTTTTTTTTGCTGCCTTTTTCTTTTTTTTTTTTTTTTTAATGTTTATTTCATTTTGAGAGAGAGAGAGAGAGAGAGAGAGCGAGCGCTAGTGGGGAAGGTACAGAGACAGAGGGAGACACAGAATCCAAAGCAGGCTCCAGGCTCTGAGCCATCAGCACAGAGCCTGACATGGGGCTTGAACTCACGGACCGTGAGATCATGACCTTAGCCGAAGTCAGATGCTTGGCCAACTGAGCCGCCCAGGTGCCCCTTTGCTGCTTTTTTTCTAAAGGAAACTGAGAAGGCCTTTTGAGAAAAGACAGGAATGGAGAGAATGTGGTGTCCCAGAAGCTAAGGAAGTGTATCAAGGAATGAGTGACAGCTGTGATAAATGCTGTTGTCAGGTTAAGATGAGGACTGTGAATTGTACAGCACATGTGGCAATGTTAAGGTCACTAGTGTCCTTGGCTAGATAACTTTCTCTGGAGTGAGGGGGATAAAACCCTGATTGATGTGTATTTTAGTTATTGACAAGAGAAAAAAAAAGTTGAATATAGACAACTTTTTCCAGGAGTTTTGATACAATGATGACCAAAGAAGTAGGTGATTTGGTAAAGTGGAAATAGCATAAAGATAATTTTCTTTTGATATCTTTGTTTTAAGATGGAAGGAATAACTGTGTGTTTGCATCATGATACAAATGATTGAGTAGAAAGAGAGAAATGACTATGTTGGAAGAAGAGAGGAGAATTTCTGGAGTGTTCTTGAGTAGGTAAGAAGAAACTGACTTTAAAGCCTAAGTGGAGGGACTGGCTTTAGACAGGAGGATGGAGAGATTATTCCAGTATCAGGCAGGAGGCAGAGCTTGTGAGGGCAGGTGCTGGTGGGTGCAGAGATGCGGTGGGTGCAGAAGATGGGGAGTGGTAGGTGTGGTGAACGGCTCTGTGCAAGCTCTCCTGTGATTAATTCATTTTCTTAGTAAAGTATGAAGTAAGATCATCATCTGAGAATAAGGATGGTAGAGGAATTGCTGAGGGTTTTGTAGAGAGAGGAAAATATTTGGGGAAGACCTCTGCAGGCTGTCTTTCCAAGCTCCATTGTCAGCAGGATTCACCTCTGTGGAGGGAGACTGGAGAGTGAAAAGAAAGAAGTCAGAGTATTTCTCTCCTTTACATTCTTCTTTTCTTGGCAGTAGCTGCATTTTCTCTCTGGGTCCAGGTCATATCAGACAGCTCCTCCATCAGTGTTTCCGGCTTCTGTGAGGAAACTCCTCTTATGGCTTGAGCTTCTGCTGGGTGGTCTTACATTTTGGCTATGGAAACCCCACTTGTGTCTTCCAGTCCTGAGGGTAAGCGGACTTCCTGTGCTGTGCTGATGTTTGGGTTGCCTCATTTTCCCTGCCTGGGTTCTTAGCAATTCTAACACTTGGTAGTCAACTCTCTGGATTAAATTCCTGTTTAAAATTTCTGTTTTTTGTATTAGGGGTCATTGCTCTTTTCCTGGTTGGAAGCTGATAACACCCGCCTTTATTTCTAGCTCTATATTGTTTTTATTAATTCCATATTTGATGAAATATTGAACATTATTCTGGGAGACCCTATGTCAAATTCTTACTTTATTGAAGCACCTCCCCACTTCCCAATATACCATGTATTAAGGACAAAAGGTTCTGTTCCTTAGGCTAGATCTTCTTTTCATCTAAGCTACTCCTACAAGCACTACTATAGGACTTCATTTAGATGTAGCTTCTTTAGTGTGCATTCACTCCACCTTACACAGTAGTCATTATTCTCAGTCCAGTGCTTTCTGTTTTGTTTCATTAGTTCCCAGGACTTATCTCAATGTTAACACTCGTCATATTCTATGTGTATGTGTTTATTTGTGTGTATGTGTGTATGTGTGTGTATATATAGTTATTTTAAATATATATATTTTAGATATATATTTAAAATAAGTATGTATATTTACATAATAAAATAAATATATATTTATTTATATTTATATAAAATAAATATATATTTACATATATATACATATATATTTTAGAGAGAGAGTACGAGTGGGGGAGACTAGCGCAGAGCCCAATACAGGACTCGATCCCACAACCCTAGGATCGTGATCTGAGCCAAAATCAAGAGTTGGACACTCAACGACTGAACCACCCCTTATCACATTATAATTTAAATGTGAAACAGACTTATCTTGTGAATTCTGGTGAACCAATGACCTCAACTGTGTAATATTCCTAGCATTTCTACCTGTACATATGCTCAATGACTCACATTCTTCTTTCATTTATAAAGAATTTTTAGAGGTACCTGGGTGGCTCAGTTGCTTAAGTGTCTGACTTCAGCTCAGGTCATGATCTTATAGTTCATGGGTTTAAGCCCCTCATTAGGCTATGTGCTGACAGCTCAGAGACTGGAGCCTGCTTTGGATTCTGTGTCTCCCTGTCTCTCTGCTCCTCCCCCACTTGCACTCTCTCTTTCTCTCTCAAAAATAAATTTTTTTTAATTATAAAAAAAGAATTTGTAAAGTCATTTTTAAATGTTTGAGTTTAAAAAATAGGAAATTAAGTACTCATGCTTGTATTTTGAGAAACTACTTTTTCCTTCTATGGTATCCTTTTTCTCCTTTTCTTTGCCTATGTGAATTATGTTTCATTATGTAGATTTTTAAAGATGCTTAATGTATTTTAAATAATTTCTAATTCAAACGTGTCATTTTTAGTTATTCAAATTAGTCTTAGTTACTTAAATTTATTTCCTTTAGGGGCGCCTGGGTGGCTCAGTCAGTTAAGTATCCGACTTTGGCTCAGGTCATGATCTCATGGTTTGTGGGTTCACGCTCCATGTCAGGCTCCGTGCTAACAGTTCAGAGACTGGAGTCTGCTTCAGATTCTCTTTCTCCCTCTCTCTCTGCCCCTCCCCTGCTTTCATCCTCTGTCTCTCTCTTTGTCTCAAAAAAAATGTTAACAAAATAAAAAAAAATATTTCCTTTATTTAAATTACACAGTAATATATAATATATATTATGGGATATTTCCATATTAAGTACTAAATTTTTATATTTTACCCTACCGAATTACCCAACAATAGTATGGAGCTGTTGTACTGTCCAGTATGGTAGGCACCACCCACTTGTGGCTATTAAACACTTGAAACGCAGCTAGTCCAAACTAAGATGTACTATAAGTATAAAATACCCACTGGGTTTCAAAGAAAGCATATAAATTATCTCAATGATTTTTCTGTTGGTTACATTGAAAGGACATTATTTTGGATATATTAGGCTAAATAAAATACTACTAAGTCAATCTCACTTATTCCTTTTACTCTAAAATTACTTTAAAATGTGGTTACTAGAATATTTTAAATCACATAAGTGGCTCATGCTATATTTTTATTGGACAGCACAAGTATAGAACATGTTGGCTGATGAGTAAATTTTCAGAAGTTATAAGACCTGTTTACTGGTCTAATGTCTGGCTCTGTGTATTACACATTGCCAGTCTAGGTCAACTGATAGAACTAAAAAATAATAAAGTGAAAAGTCTATTGGTTGACATGTTTATTAACATGAAGATACAATAATGCACTTTATATTTTTCGGTGATGGGGTCAGGAGGGTCAGTCTTCATGTTAGCAGGTAAACTTCTTGTTCTTATCCACTGGGGCAGTCAGATGGAACTTTAATTTATTTCATTCTTTGAGACAGTAGCATACTGTGAACAACGAAATGAAATCTAATGCTCATCTTTATTGCATTTTCTTTTCCTCAGAGCAAGATGGAATATAGTAGCATAGAGCTCTCCTGATAGAAACTCTTTTAAAAGCAGTAATGGCACTCAGAATATTCCATGATAGTGTTCCAGTAAGAAGGCAGTACATTTGGTATCAGTCAACTGATAATGCATGAAGCTAAAAATATTTCCTAAGCTTTATAGCAATTGTGTTTTGCATAGAGTAAGCATTCAGTAAATACTTATGGATTTGATTTTTGTTTTGATGCTAGTTGGCAAATTTCTAGAAACTAAAGAATGAAGCACTAAGAATAGAATGGACATCTAAGTGCTAACAATATATTGATTCTTGATGTGGCCTATACTGAAAATAATGTGAAAAGATAATAATCAAATGTTGGAGTGGCAGTTACCCCATCATGAAATGCAGATTCCAGTTGTTTGTACATCTTTTGTTTTCAGAGGGAGCATCTCATATATATGTATACACACACATAGACATACATAGAAAATGCTGACATAACCATTTATGGTGCTTTCACAGCTTCCTTAAGTTCATGTGTATCTTTTGAGAGTAGTATTATGGTCCTCATCTTACAGAATACAAACATTTACTGAACACTTACTCTGTACTCGTCACTGTGGTAAATACTTACATACATGGAACCATTGAATGTTCCCAAAAGCCTTCTGAAGTACATATTACTAATATCTGTACATTGTAAATAAAGAAATGAGGGTCAGAGCAGTGCATTAGGATGCCCAATGTCACAGTAAGTAAGTGGCAGAGCTTCAACTCCAGACCATGCAAGAAGACTCCAGAGTCCCTGCTATTCTTTTGGGCTGAGCCAGTAGAAATCTCTTGCATGACTTCTGATGCTCTCTTCTTTCTGTGGGTACTGCAGAGTCTTCATCTTCCAGGTGGTGCAGCTGTAAGTTAGGAGAGACTCTGACAGCCTGTGTCCTTGGGTGAATGTGTAGAGCACAGTCGCCTGTGACTCATGTTAGATATGTAGTATAGGAAAGCAGTTAACCTTTATTGTGTTAAGTCATTGCGAATTTGAGGTTCTTTTGTTACTGCACCATTACCCAGCCTATTCTGACTAAGAGGCCTCTACCAGGTTCCCTGGAGGGCATGTTAGTAGTCTGCTTGACACTATAGGATTCCAAACCACAAGGAGAGGAAGAAAAATACATTCAAAGCCTGGAATCTGTTCTAATATGATTTTCAGAATCACCCTCTGCGTTTCCAAAGCTTTCAATCCTCACCACACCTTTTGCTCACTCTGTGTTCTCTTTCTTCCTCCAGCAGAGCATGGCAAAACATAGCATCAATACAAGTTACTTTTACCAAGACTCCCTTTGATTCATTCCCTTCCTTAAAGCAGTTTAGAATCACTAGGTGATTTCCAATCATTCCATCTTTCTAGTGCTTTTCAACAAACCACAGAAGAAGCAATAATAGCGGTAGCAAAACTAAACACTCCAGAAAGTTATAAAAGCTGTTTTTTTAGCTGTTCTGCTTGCCCTAAATGGCCAGGATAGCTTTCTCTGCAAAACACAGTTGCTAGAACTGTAATTATTAGAATTTTGCTTGAAAAACAATAACTTCTGTTATGAAGATCTAATCCTGTATCTAATAATAATTAAATATAGGAAGTAGGTTGGGGAGACCATGTTGATAGTGTGATACTTCATAAATCTTGGCAATTTCTAGAGAATTTCCTTTTCTTTCTCTGATAGACCAGTGACCCTATCTGAATCACCTAGTATCAGACCACATACCTTTGTTTCTGGTCTTTTGCTGTATGCAAATAAATCTGCCACATTTTATTAAGAGACCTAAAAGGATAATGGAGATAATTTGAATGAGAGACATATGTTTAAAGGAGACAAAAGAGAATTTATTGCTCTAATTCTATTTTGCTTCAAGAGTTATTTATGTCATATTTCAAAAATTTCTTTCACCTTAATCATCTCAGTGTATTCCCAATCGAGTAAGGCAGAGAGTTAAACCACTGAGTGACTTCCCGACAGTTACATCAAATGCCAGAATTTTGACTTCTACTTCAACTTTTTTAAGAATATGGAATTTAAAGCATTCTATTTTAGGTAACTCCAGAATTTATTATTAGCCCAGAAAAAGATAGTGAGTTGAGGAGCCCGAGTGACAGACATTGCTAGTTGTTTCCTGATATCCATTCTTTCTCCATTCTCCCATAGCAGTAGATTTTTTAGGTGGGCATATGGTTGCCTGGAAGAAAGAGTAAAATGTACCCACCTCCCTTGCAGCCAGGAATGGTTATGTTTGAAAAGATGTGATTAAAATGTTGTGTGACAGCTTTCAGGAACTTCAGGAGACAGGTAGCAAGCAACTTTATGCCCCTTTTTCTTCTTTTTCATTCTTCCTTCATCCTGTTCCTTGTAATATGGATATGTCATTCTGGGCTAGGAGGGTGAAGGCTACACTGTAGAGCTGGTGGTACAGTGACCTGGGGAGCACATGAGGTGCGGAGGACTTTTCAGAGTAGAGCTTCCAGTCCAGACTCAATCTGCATAATTTTAGAATTTTGCATGAAGAGGAAAACAATTTCTATGTTGTTTAGGTCACTATTATTTTGGGTCTCTATTACTTGAAGCTGAATGAATTGAACTAATATGTATAGTCTCACAGCCATTATCTCAGGGTAGAGCTCCAATTCTTAGGTCAAATACATAGGATAACTAGGTTTTATAGAGTCTGGAGAGTAGGGAAAGCCTATGATACCTTGAGATGACCCCAAGAATGATTCTTGGCTCTAATACCTTGGAACATCAAAATGGGGAAATTGCCATTTAAAAAACTGCTTGTTTTTGTCTTCTAAAATATGAAGATTTTAATCATCTTTGGTGGAGAAACTTTTAGTTAGACAAAAATGCATGTGATGTGACGGATTTGTGTTTCCTTTACGCTGTTTTTTTCATTTTCTGCACTGGTAGTAAGGGGGATATTTTGATACAGTGCATTGACGTGATGTTACTAGAGATGAGGAAGGGATTTTTGACTACAGATGGTCAGCTGTGAAATATTTGAAAAACCAAGCTACAACTATAGAGGAGTGAGAAAGAAAGGTGTGCATGGCCTTGATCTAGGAGAGAACATGGACACCAGCAGGCCAGGAGCAAGAGGGTAGAAAAGAGAAGCTAGAGGGAGATCAGGAGAGAGATGTCCAGGTGTCCATCTGAGGCTGATTCAGTATGGATGAAAGTGATCAGGAAAAGTGGAGAGATACTTAGGTGTCTCTCTGTGGGTATTCCTAAGAGACTAATAAGATGTTTTCTTTTTTTTAATTTTTTTTTAACATTTATTTATTTTTGAGACAGAGAGAGACAGAGCATGAACGGGGGAGGGGCAGAGAGAGAGGGAGACACAGAATCGGAAGCAGGCTTCAGGCTCTGAGCCATCAGCCCAGAGCCCGATGCGGGGCTTGAATTCACGGACCGCGAGATTGTGACCTGAGCTGAAGTTGGACGCTCAACCGACTGAGCCACCCAGGCGCCCCAAGATGTTTTCTAATATATTTACTCACCTTTATGTCTGCCCAGTGCTGTAGGTGATAGAAGGGGTTATATAAATCTAAACATCTCTAATAAAATGGACATGTTTGTGGAGGCATTACTGGGGCACTGATTGGAAGGAAAATGCCCTGTTGGTTAAATGTGAACTTGGGGGAAATATATTTTCAATTGACTAGATTTAGACTAACCTGAGGAAGAACTGTTGCATGTTGTCAGAGAAAGATGTATGTATGCTTCTTTGGGGACTTGCTCCGGGAAGATGAAAGAAATGTTTTCTTTGGAGCCCAAGTGACAAAGTATGGCATAGGGTTAGAGAAGAAGAACATTCTCCTACCTCAACAGGAAAGCCAGTATCCCTCTTCCCCATTTTAGCACTTTCAGCAACATCCATGGCATGAACTTTGGCATCATATGACTGGCATTCATCTGCAGTGGGGACTACTCTCAAATCCTAGACAGGGAAAGCCACAGCATGAGAGGAAACAGGGCAGACCCTGGGTAAATAATGGGGTTGGATAACTGGTTTATGGGCATGGAAGCATCTTCTTGCAAACCTCCTAAAGAATTAGGGACACTTGTGGGAGTTAGGGTTCTCCTTGAGATGGTTGGAAGGGGAAGGGGGTAATGGCCATCAAAATCTGAGCATATGGTGAATCATAAGTGGTTGAATGAGGATTCATCAAAACAGAGGACTTAACATTTTTCAAAAGGATGAGTGTGCAAAGCCCAGAGAAAATTGAGAGCTCGGTGCCTACTAAGAGCTCTGGTGTGAGTAGCTCCACCGGGTCATGTGGAGGCTTGACATAGTTGACAACTGTGCAGCAGAGACTATGACTTCCTATGGAGACCAGTGGATGTGCCAGCCTACCAGCCTAATGGATTAGCCCTAAGCTTCGTTTATGCATCAGAATTCTGGGGAGACTAGGAAAGTGTTATTATTCAAAAAAAAAAAAAAACAAAAAAAAAAAACTAGCTATGGTCCATAGAGAATCTTCTGATTTAGATTTTAAAATATAAGGTGAGTTTTTTATAGAAAAAAAATCTCCCTTTTTGGCAACACTGTTTTTATTCAGTATCAGTCCTTCTTTCCTTTCTCAGACCAGCAAATTTCCTCCAATATACTAATAAAAGCAGTTTCAGTTAAGTACTTCTTCCTTTGAGCAATTTCTTTTGATGTGACATTTCTGCAGACACTACTGTTTTAAAAGGCACAACCTGAAAGAGTAGTTTAAAAAAAAAAGACAGTGCTTTTGTGTGGGTTGGCATATTTAAGGATAAAAAAAAATGGGTCATAGGGCTTTTGAAGTGGGTGGAGAGCATATATTATAGTCTTGTGTACCATTCTGGAAGATGACAGGCAGCTTAATTTTAATAAAATAAGTTGACCCCAGCATGATGAAAGTCATAAAAGCCCATTTGGATTTGTAACATAAGCACAAAGGTCATAAGGTCATTAAGAGTGTGTTCATAGCATTGGAAACTGCCTGCTTTTTGTCCCCTTCTGCCTCTGTAATCAGGTATGCTAGCACAACCCCAGCTTTCACACATGAAGTTCTTTGAAAATCTTTATTGCTTCCCCAGAATATTTCCAGTTCCATACTGGAGAGATTTGTGCTTGATAACAAGTGGCTCTTACTAGGGACATAATAGTAATAGTAAATACCAGTTCTCAAATAATTTTCTTGTGGTTGTTGCCAAAGTGGAAAAGGGCATAGTGGAAATAGAGAATAATCAATGAATATCCTCAAGCAGGTCAGTATTCTGTATTCTCTATTCAGTGTTTTGTAGGGTATTATAAGGAAAACTTTATTGTAGTCTCTATCAGGGGTTGGCACATTTTTTTTTGTAAATAGCCAGATAGTATATACTTTCGGTTTCGTGTATATCTTAGTACATTTGTGCTGCTGTAACAAACTATGACAGACTAAGTAGCTTATAAACAACAGAAATTTATTTCTCAAAGTTCCGCAGGCTAGAAGCCTGAGACCAAGGCTTTGGAAGATTCAGTCGTTGTTGGGATGCCTGGGAGACTCAGTCAGTTAAGCAACTGACTCTTGGCTTCTGCTCAGGTCATGATCTCACAGTTTGTGAGTGGGAGCCTCACGTCAGGCTCCATGCTGACAGTGCAGAGCCTGCTTGGGATTCTTGTTCTCTGCTCCTCCCCCTGCTCGATCTCTCTCTCTCTCTCTCTCTCTCTCTCTCTCTCTCTCTCTCTCTCTTTCTCTCTCTCTCACAATAAATAAATTAACTTTATAGCTTCAGTTTCTGTTGAGAACTTGCTTCTTGGTTCATGGATGGCTATCTTATCACTGCATCTTCACATGGCAGACAAGGTAAGGGAGCTCTTTGGGGTCCCTTTTGTAAAAGCGCTAATAACATTCATAATCCCACCCTCATGATCTGAGCACTAAGCAAATGCTCTGCCTCCTAATATCATCATTTTGGGGTTTAGGTTTCACCAAATGAATTTATATAGGGACTAATATGTGCCAGCTCACCAGTGGGTAAGCCCTAAACTAATCCACAAACATTCAGTCCAGAGCAGCAGGGCATATCTTCTGCAGTGATTCAACTCTGCCTTTGTAGTGAGGAAGCAGCCACAGATCGTACATAAATCAATAGGTGTAGTTAGGTTCCCAAGTTCCAATAAAACTTTATGTGTGAAAACCAGCAGTGGGTCAGATTTGGCTTGTTGCCTATAGTGTGCAGACTCCTGGTCTATGTTTTCTGAATTGAGCTGTATAGTGATAGAGAGCAACTAACAGTGAAATTGTAAACCAACAGTTCTCAAAATGTAGTCTCAGGGCCAGCAGCATGAGTCTCATCTGGGAACTTGTTAGAAAGACAAATTGTTGTGCCTCACCCTTGAGCTACTAAATCAGGACCTTTAGGAGATGAAGCCAAGCAGTATGTATTTTCAGAAGTCCTCCAGGTGATCCTGATACACACTTGCTTGAGAATCACCATTGCGGGCAAAGCTTTTTTGATCAAGAGAAACGGGAATCTGCACAAGCTAACTCAGATAAATGTCTTACTGAAAACCAGAGTAATTAACAGTAGCTGCTACAACAAGCAGTTTCCAAAGTCTTGGTGCCTTGACTCAGAAGTTTATTTTTTGCTTGTTGTCACAGTCTCTTGTGGGTTGGGTGGCCTCTGTGTTGTGACTTTGCTACCTGGAGTTCTTGGTCCCTGAGGTCACTGCAGTAGAGGAAGAGACAGCTGCAGGATTGGGTGTTGCACGACATTTCTAAGTGCTAGGGGTTGGAAGTGGTCTGATGAGTTCTTCCTGAACTTTAATGTGCAGTAGAATCATCCAGGATCTTGCTAAAAGGAGGATTCTGACTCAGGAGGTTGCAGGTGGAGCCTGGAGTTCTGCATTTCTAACAAGCTTCAGTGTGATGCTGCTGCTGCTGTCTTGCAGACCACACGTTGAGAAAATAGTGCTTACTTCCCTTCTAAATACATCCTGTTAGTCTGAGTCGTTCTCTTGACCCCAACCCAACTGCAAAGAGATTGAGAAACTATGTGCCCAGGAAAAGGCATTATTTTTGTCCCATGAAACTGCAGTAAGCAGCAGTATGAAGTCAGGGTTGGAAATGATCTCTAAGGCTGAATGGTTACCATGGTAGGCTAACAGGCCACCCCACCCACCCCAATGGTCCACATCCTAATTCTCTTAGCCAGCTACATTCCCTTACATGAGAAAGGACTCTGGATGTTTGATTGAGGATCTTGAGATGGGAAGACTATTCTGTATGATCTGGATAGGTCCAATGTAATCATCTGGGTCCTTACAAAAGGGAGATGCATGAGGGTCATAATAGGGACATAATAGGGGAGACCATGTGACAACAGAAGAAGAGAAATTATGGTGATGGAAGCAGAGGTTGGAGTGATCCTATACCTGGAAGGGGGCCACAAGCCAAGGAATGCAGGTGGCCTCACAGAATCTGGAAAAGGAAGCTTCCAGCTTCCAGAAGGAATGCAGCTCTACCAACACCATGATTTCAACACAGTGAGACCCATTTTGGACTTCTGACCTCTAGAATTATAAGATACTAAATAGTATTGTAAGATAAATCAATCTGTGTTGCTTTAAGTCACTGAACTTACAATACTTTTTTTGATAAGGTTGAATTTGCCTTTATTGGTGGCAAGTGCCACAGAGACCGTACTTATGGTCAAGTTGGAGTTCTGCCTTCACAGAGCCAGGGCAGCCAGAGGCTATTGTCTCTACCCACTGTCTGCCTGCATTGGTGGATAATGCAAAGCTCAGTTAGAGAGTGGATGCAGGGGCAGAAGTTACCAAGGACAGCGGCTGAATGGAGAAGGAGAGTGGGGTGGCACCTGATTGGGATGCCTGTGTCAGCAAGGACGGCCTAGCCAGCATCCCCAGGACAAAAGAAAGGGTTGAGTCTTCCTGGGAGAGATTGGCAAGCAGTACCCCAGGGTGGGGGTTCTACAGGCTTGAGGGGCCAGTGGGCCCACAGGGGAGGATAGCTCTACAGAAGCCCCTAGCCTGGTCCTGGGTTGATTCACCTGAGAAGCTTGTGGTAATTTGTTACAGCAGCTACAACAAACAGATACAATTAGTCTACTGATTCCTTTCTTTTCAATCTTTTTCCTCTTCTCTTTTAATGGGCTTTTGTTATTTATTCTATCTATGACTGTGTAGCTATCAGTTTAACTCTATATGCTGATCTTTTAGCTCCACCTTCTTTCTTTTACTGGAATTTTGCCCTCTTATTATTTAGATTTTCAGGTAATAAATGTTTGAATTGAATTAAATCAGTTTATGGATGCGCCTCCTTTAAGGTCAGTTGACCTGGTCCCGTCAACTATGTTCAAGGATTAGATTGATTTGGTTAATGTCTAATTAGCAGGAGCTGAGAGTGGGACAGGTAATTATAAATATATTTAATCCTATATGCAAGAAAAGGAAAAAAATTATCATTTGTATTTACTAGTTACTGTATTAGACTCTTTACAACTATTATGCTAATTTTATAGTGAGAAAAATGAGGCTCAAAGCTGAAGTAATATCTCCAAAGTCTCATAGGTAATGTGTTTTGGAATTAAGACTTAAACCCATACCCTGATGGAGTACTTCCCTCTGCATCTAGCTCTCAGAGAACCCAGAAGTTGGTTAAACACTCAGAAAAGCAAATGGCTGTTTTTGAAGGTATAGGAAAAGAAAAACTACATTTTTCTTGTTTTTTAACACTTTATTTTTGCTGTGGGAAAAAACTCATAACATAACATTTACCATCTTATCCATTTTTAGGCTTACAGTTCAGTAGTGTGCAACAGGTCTCCAGAACTTTTTCATCTTGTAAAACTGAAACTTTGTACCAAATACCCATTAACTCCCCATGTCTCCTCCCTTCAGCCCCCCAGAAACCACCATTCTATTTTCTCTCTGTGAATTTTATTATTTTAGATATTTCCTATAAGAAGTATCATAAGGTATTTGTCTTTTTGTGACTGGCTTATTTCATTTTGCATAATGTCTTCAACGTTCATGTTGTAGCATGTGACAGGATAGGCTTCCTTTTTTTTTTTTTTTAACAGAATAACTGGATAATGTCTATTTTATTGATTTTTAATTTTTTAGTTTTTATTTAAATTCCAGTTACTTAACATACAGTGTTTATTAGTTTTAGGTGTACAATATAGTGATTCAACACTTTTGTACACCAGCTGGTGCTCATCACAACAAGTACATTCCTTAATTCCCATCACCTATTTAACCCATCCCCCCACCCACCACCCTTCTGGTAACCATCAGTTTGTTGTCTATAATTAAGAGTCTGTTTTTGGTTTCTCTCTCTCTCTCTCTTTTCCCCCTTTGCTCCTTTGTTTTGTTTCTTAAATTCCACATTTAGTGAAATCATATGGTATTTGTCTTTCCCTGACTTATTTTGCTTAACATCCATAATGCTAAGCATCCATGTTTTTGTAAATGGAAAGATTTCATTCTTTTTAATAGCTGAATAATATTCCAGTGTGTATGTGTGTATCACTTCCTCTTTATCCACTCATTGATCTATGGACACTGAGCTGCTTCCATATCTTGGCCATTCTAAATGATGCTGCTATAAACAGGGGTGCAAGTATCCCTTTGAATTAGTGTTTTTTTTTGTTTGTTTTTGGGTTTTTTTTTTTTTTTTTTTTTTTTTTTTTTTTTTTTTTTTTTTTGTATTCTTTGGGTGAATACCCAGTAGTCTGATTGCTGGATCATAAGGTAATTCTATTTTTGACTTTTTTTTTTTTTTTTTTTTTTTAATTTTTGGGACAGAGAGAGACAGAGCATGAACGGGGGAGGGTCAGAGAGAGAGGGAGACACAGAATCAGAAACAGGCTCCAGGCTCCGAGCCATCAGCCCAGAGCCGGACGCGGGGCTCGAACTCACGGACCGCGAGATCGTGACCTGGCTGAAGTCGGACGCTCAACCGACTGCGCCACCCAGGCGCCCCTCTATTTTTGACTTTTTAAGGAAACTCCATACTGTTTTCCACAGTGGCTGCACCAGTTTGCATTCCCACCAACAATGCAAGAGGGTTACTTTTTCTCTGCATCTTCACCAACATTTGTTATTAATTAGGTTGTTGATTTTAGCCATTCTTACAGGTTTGAGATGATATCACATTGTATTTCCCTGAAGATGAGTGATAATGAGCATCTTTTCATGTGTCTGTTGACCATGTGTATGTCTTTGGAGAAATATCTGTTCATGTCTTTTGCCCATTTTTTAATTGGACTATTTGGTTTTGGGCGTTGAGTTTTAGAAGTTCTTTATTTATTTTGGATACTAATCCTTTATCAGATATGTCATTTGCAAATATCTTCTCCCATTCCATAGATTGCCTTTCAAGTTTATTTTTATTGTTTCCTTCGCTGTGCAGGTTTTATTTTGATGTAGTCCCAGTAGTTTATTTTTGCTTTTGTTTCCCTTGCATCAGGGGATGTATCTAGAAAAAGTTGCCATGGCCGATGTCAGAGAAATTACTGCCTGTGCTCTTTTCTAGGACTTTTATGTTTTCAGATTTCACATTTAGGTCTTTAACCCATTTTGAGTTTAATTTTGTGTATGGTGTAAGGAAGTGTCCAGTTTCCTCCTTCCCTGCTCCCTTCCTCCCTTTTTTTCCTTCCTTCTTTCCTGCCTTCCTTCCTCCCTCCCTCCCTCCCTCTCTCCCTCTCTCTCTCTCTCTTTCATTCCATGTTGCTGACCAGTTTTACCAATACCATTTGTTGAAGAGACTTTTTCCCATTCCATATTCTTTCCTGCTCTGTTGAAGATAAATTGAACATATAATTAAGGGTTTATTCTGGATTTTCTATTCTGTTTCATTGATCTGTGTGTCTGTTTTTGTGCCAGTGCCATCCTGTTTTGATTACTTCAGCTTTGTAATATAACTTGAAGTCTGGAATTGTGATGCCTCCAGCTTTTCTTTTCTGTTTAAAAAAATTTTTTAATGTTTAATTTTGAGAGACAGCGAGAGAGAAAGAGGACACATGTGTGAGCACACAAGAGGGGGAGGGGCAGACAGAAAGGGAGACACAGAATCTGAAGCAGGCTCCAGGCTCTGAGCTGTCACCACAGAGCCTGACGTGGGGCTCAAACCCACGAACTGTGAGATCATTACCTAAGCTGAAGTCCAACACTTAACCGACTGCACCATCCAGGCGGCCCCCAAGCTTTGCTTTTCTTTTTGAAGATTGCTTTGGCTATTCAGAATATTTTGTTGTTCCATACAAATTTTAGGATTCTTGTTCTAGTTTTGTAAAAAATGCTGTTGGTATTTTGATAGGGATTATATTGAATCTGTAGATTTCTTTGGGTAGTATGGACCTCTTTGGTTAGGTTTATTCCCAGTTATCTTATTTTTTTTGGTGCCATCGTAAATTGGATTGTTTTCTTAATTTCTCTTTTTGCTGCTTCATTATTGGTATATAGAAATGCAACAGATTTCTGTACATTGATTTTGTATCCTGCAAATTTACTAAGTTCATTTATCAGTTCTAACAATTTTTTGGTGGAGTCTTTAAGGTTTCATATATAAAGTATCATGTCCTCTGCAAATAGTGAATTTTACTTCTTCCTTAATTTGGATGCCTTCTATTTCTTTTTGTTGTCTGATTGCTGTGGCTAGGACTTTCAGTACTATGTTGAATAAAAGTGGTGAGAGTGGACATCCTTGTCCTGTTCCTGACCTTAAGGGAAAATTTCTCAGTTTTTCTCCATTACGTATGATGTTAGCTGTGTTTTTTCATAAGTGGCCTTTATTATGTTGAGGTGTTTTCCTTCTAAACCTACTTTGTTGAGGGTTTTTCTCATGAATGGATGTTATACTTTGTCAAATACTTTTTCTGTATCTGTTGAAATGATCATATAGTTCTTATCCTTTCTCTTACTGATGTGATATATCATGCTGATTGATTAGAGAATATTGACCTACCTTTGCAACTTAGAAATAAATCTCCTGTGATAGTAGTGAATGATTTTTAAAAAATTTATTGTTGGATTTGGTTTGCTAGTACTTTGTTGAGGATTTTTGCATCTATGTTCATCAGGGACACTGGCCTGTAGTTCTCTTTTTTGTGTGATGTCTTTATCTGGTTTTGGTATCAGGATAATGCTGGCCTCATAGAATGGATTTAGAAGTTTTCCTTCCTTTTCTGTTTTGTTTTTTGTTTTTGTTTTTTGGAATAGTTTGAGAAGAATAGGTATTGATTCTTCTTTAAATGTTTGGTAGAATTTGCCTGTGAAGACATCTAGTCCTGGACTTTTGTGTGTTGGGAAGTTTTTAATTACTCATTCAATTTCTTTGCTGGTTATCAGTCTGTTCAAGTGTTCTCTTTTTTCCTGATTTAGTTTTGGTAGTTTATGTTTCTAGGAATTTATCCATTTCTTCTATCCAATTTGTTGGCATATAGTTTTTCATAATATTCTCTTAAAATTGTATTTCTATGGTGTTGGCTGTTATTTATCCTCTGCCATTTGTGATTTTATTTATTTTATTCCTTCCTCTTTTTTTTAATATATGTCTGGTTAGAGGTTTATCAGTTTTATTGATTTCTTTTTCAAAGAATGAGCTCCTTGGGGCACCTGGGTGGCTCAGTTGGGTGAGTATCAGACTTTGGCTCAGGTTGTGCTCTCCCAGTTTGTGAGTTCTAGCCCCACATTGGGCTTGCCACTGTCAGCGTAGAGCCTACTTGGGATCCTCTGTCTCCCTCCCTGTCCACCCCACCCCTACTCACACTCTCTCTGTCAAAAATAAATAAACCTTAACAAAAATAGATTGAGTTCCTGTTTTCATTGATATGTTTTATTATTTCATGAGTTTCTATATCATTTATTTATGCTCTAATCTTATTATTTCCTTTCTTCTTCTGGTTTTAGGCTTCATTTATTGTTTTGTTGTTGTTGTTGTTGTTTGTTTGTTCTTTAGCTCTGTTAGGTGTAAGGTTAAGTCATTTATTTGAGATTTTTTCTTTCCTTCTTGAGGTAGGCCTCTATTACTATAAATTCCCTCTCAGAACCACTTTTGATGCATCCCAGAGGTTTTGGACTCTTGTGTTTTCATTTTCATTTGTTTCCATGTACTTTTTTACTTTGTCTTTGATTTGCTGTTGACCCATTCATTGTTTAGCATGTAATTTAACCTCCATGTATTTGTGGTCTTTCCAGATTTTTTTCTTGTGGTTGACTTCTAGTTTTATAGTGTTGTGGTCAGAAAAGATATATGGCATGAATACAATCTTTTTGAATTGGCTAAGCCTTGTTTTGTGGCCTAATATGTGATCTATTCTGGAGAATGTTCCATGTGCACTTGAAAAGAATGTGTATTTTGCTGTTTTAGAATGGAAGTTCTGAATATATTGTTAAATCTATCTGGTCCAATGTATGGTTCAAAGCCATTGTTTCCTTGTTGATTTCCTGGTTAGATCTGTCTATTGATGTAAGTGAGGTGTTAAAGTCCCCTACCATTATTGTATTATTGTGGACAGTTCCTTTATGTTTATTATTAACTGTTTTATGTATTTGGGTACTCCCATGTTGGTTGGGTGCATAAATATTTACAATTGCTATATCTTCTTGTTGGATTGTCCCCTTTCTTATTATGTTGTTTCCTTCTTTGTCTCTTGTTACAGTCTTTGTTTTAATGTCTATTTTGTCTGATATAAATTTTGCTGCTTCAGCTTTGGACATTCATTTGCCTGATAAATATTTTCCATCCCCTCACTTTCAATCTGCAGGTGACTTTAGGTCTAAAATGAACCTCTTGTAGCAGCAATTATCTAGGTCTAGTTGTTGTTGTTGTTGTTGTTGTTGTTGTTGTTGTTGTTTAATCCATTCTGTCTTCCTTTGCTTTTTGTTTGGACTATTTAGTCCATTTACATTCAAACTGATTATTGATATATATTTATTGCCATTTTATTAGTTTTGTGGCTGTTTCTGAAGATTTTCTCTGATTTATTTTCTTGCCTTTCTCTGTTTCATGATTTGCTGGGTTTTTTTGGTGATATATTTGGATTTCTTTCTCTTTATTCTTTACATATTTATTAGTGGTTTTTGATTTGTGGTTACCATTAAGTTTGTATATAACATCTTCTGCACATAGCAGTCTATTTTAATTTGATGGTTGTTTATATTTTAACCCATCACTTACTCCTTTCCTCTCCATGTTTTAGGTATATTATCATATTTTACATCCTTTTTATTTTGTGAGTTCCCTGACTGATATTTTACAAAAATATTCATTTTTATTGCTTTTATATTTCCTACATTCATACTGTCACTTTGGTCTTTCCTTCCCATTCAAAGAGTCCCCTATAATATTTCTTGCAGATCTGCTTTAGTGGTCATGAACTCCTCTAGTTTTTGTTTGTTTGGGAAACTCTCTCTCCTTCTATTCTGAATGATAGCCTTGCTGGGTTTGGGAAACTTTCTCCTCCTATTCTGAATGATAGCTTTGCTGGATAGAATATTCTTGGCTGCAAATTCTTCCTATTTAGTACTTTGAATATATCATTCCACTCTCTTCTGGCTTAGAAAATTTCTGTTGAAAAATCCCCTGATAACTTTATGGGATTTCCTCTTGTATGTAACTGTCTTCTTTGTCTTCCTTTGTCTTGATGCTTAAAATTCTTTTCTTTATCACTATAGTTTGCCATTTTCATTATAGTATGTCTTGGTGTGGATCTGCTTTTGTTGATTTTATTGGGGGTTCTCTGTGCCTCCAGAATCTGGATATCGGTTTCCTTCCCTAGATTAGGGAAGGTTTCAGTTATTTTCTCTTCAAATAGATTCTCTGCCCCCTTTTATCTCTCCTCTTCTGGGACTCCTATAATGGGAATGTTCTTAAATTTAGTGGAGTCACTGAGTTCCCTAAGTCTATTATCATTTTACATAATTCTTTTTTCTCTCTTTTGTTCTTCTTGATTACTTTCCATTACTCTGTCTTCTAGGTCATTAATTCATTCCTCTGCTTCATAGCATCAGGCATGTTTTTAATCTCGTTTATTGTATTCTTTATCTGTGATTGGTTCTTTTTTATGTCTGTGCTCTATATCTGTGTCACTAATGTCTTTCACTCTTTTCTCAAGTCCAGTGAGTATCTTTATGATCACTGTTTTAAATACTACATCATGTTACTTATGTCTATTTTGCTTAGATCTCTGGCTGTTACTTTTCCAGTCGCTTCATTTGGGAAAAATTTCTCTGTCTTCTCACTTTGTCTAAGTGTTTTGGCTGTTTCTCTGTGTTAGGAAAATCAGCTACATCTTCTGTTCTTGAGGGTAATGGCCTTATGAAGAAGAGGTTCTGTAGTGCCCTGCAGTGTAGTGTCCCCTGTTACCAGGGCCTGGTGCTTCCGAGAACGTCTCCATTGTGTTCTGCATGTGCTCTGGTGTTGTGTCCTGACCACTTTATCCTTCAGATCAGTCGTCTACAGAGGCTCTTTCTGCCTGTTGTGGCAGTGTTTGGTCCCTGGCTTGAATGTGACATGTTTTGACTAGATGTTCTTTGATGTGCTTGTGAAATAAGGCCTGTTGCCTCTGCTGCTGGAACCAAGGCTCCACAGACTCCTGAGTCAGTAGATGTGGTGTTGACAGGGATTTAGGCTATTCTTCTGGGGTATAGGGCCCTCTGCGCTGGGACTGAGGTAAGCATGACTAGGAAGGGTGATTCCACTGGAGCACAAGGTCGTAGGGGGCGGTGTAACAAATTAGGGAGCATTTGTCAGTCCTGTGCTGGTTCCCACAGGTGGTCCTGTGTTTATGCTGAGGGACAGGTGAGGGAAATGGTATCTTCCAGTTCTTTTGTTTCCAGAGGGGTCTCTCCAAGAATGCTGTCTCTGTGGGATGCATGAATAACCTCCCTTCTGTGTGTCCCAGGTGCTCTTTAGATTGCCATTTGTCCTTCCTTCTTGCCAAGAGCAGCCCTAATGCCTTTGGGCTCTCCCTGAGCCAAGCCTGCTGATCTTTAGAACACCAGGCTTTAAGCCCCATTGATTGCAAGAATTCATGAAATTTGGTTCCTCTTGCTTTCCAAGCCAAGTGCTATGGGGATTTGTTTTCCCCATGCACTCCCTATGTGTCTATCTACCCTTCTCCATGACCATGGCTCCCTTCCCACCACAATGGCCACCATTCATTTCTCTCCCAAACCACATGTTTGAACTACCTACCTTCTTCATTGTGGCCTCTTCTATACCGTTAGTTGTTGAGTTTGTGCTGCCAGACTTCAGGTTGATTTCTGGGGTATTTAGGAAATTTAATAGTTATCTAGTTGTATTTGTGGGATGAGTGAGCCTAGGGTTCTCCTCTGCTCCCACTCCCCCACTCAAGAAAAAATACTTTTGTGAGGGTAAGTTTGACTTCCTAAACTGCCAAATTGATACGCTATTCCCTTTTTAAACTTTGTCTTACATGACTTTTGTATAACATTTTTACTATTTTCCTCTTTAAAAAAATATTGGTATTTTTCCACTTAACATTTTTATCATGAGCTTTCATTCATATCACTAAATATTCTTATAAAACTCATTTTCAGTTGTTGAATGAACTTTGGTTAATCTAACCACTTCCCAATGGTTAGACAAGCTGTTTTCAACCCCCCCCCCCCAACTATTGCAAAGAACATTGCAAGCATATTATTTGTAATTCTGAATGTCTGATTTTTCCTTAGATCAGATTCTTAGATGCAGGATTATTATTGTATCTCTCCCTCTCTACCTCTCTGTCTCTCTCATGCTCTCTGTCTCTCTCCCTTTCTCTCTTTCTCTCTACGTGTGTGTGTGTGTGTGTGTGTGTGTGTGTGTGTGTGTGTGTTGGAGTTGTGGTGAGGGAGGCTTTCTGTAGACTGGCTCAGATTGACTTGAAATTCTAAATTCCATTGCTGTAAGCACATGGCTTGAAGAGACAGTTCTGTTCTTTCCTGCATTATGGCCCTTAGGGAGGGCCTGCATTATCACTCCTTAGGGAGTGAGGCCTTGACTCTTCTTCTGCAGAACACAGGTCTGGGTGCAGATGAGCTATAGTGGAAACCAGCCCCATGTTATTAGTACAGTGGGGAAATGGCTGATGTCACCTCTGTGGTACTGCCCATTATGTCTGTGCTGAATTATTGGGATTCCTTGGAGCATGGTTAAATGCATCCATCTTGTCATAAAAACTGTTGGGCTTCCTATCTTTGTATACAACTTTCATCCAGGCCTGAGGCTGCTGACACTTGACTTAGAGGCCATTTATTTAGTGCAGAGTGCTCATCTGTATCTTAAGTGAAGCAGCAAGGTCTGGGGGTGTATCAGGGGGAAGGAATGGAAACCAATACTGAGTGCCTGCAGCATCTACTATGACTTCCCTATTGAGACCTTGTAACCAAAATATTTAAAGAAACTGATTTTAAATGAAAATTAAAGGGCCAATATTCTCACACATGGGCAAAATACACACACACACACACACACACACACACACACACACTATGGTAACAAGGCCTCTCCTTACTCTCCTTAAACTGCTGGCAGTACATTGAAATTCTTAAAAAAGGGTGTGCGTACATGTGTGTGTGCGTGCGTGTGTTTGGCAGTAACTCAAACAATTATAACTGTATTTTCTTAACTACTGGTAAGGTTGAATATTTTTATTTGTTTATTTGCATTTGGTGAATTGTTGGTTTCATCTAATTTACTCATTGTTAAATGAGTAAAAGGATATCTTTATTTTTATAAATCTTTAAATTTAGTATAGCCAAACATACCAATATTTTCCTTCATAATTTCCTTCTAACGCTTCAGTGCAAATCGGTTACATTTCAGCTAGTTTACTATGTGCTGTGTTAAGAGGGATAGTACTTGGTCCCTGCGTTTAGGGATCTTACAGTCTATCAAGGTGGACAAATATATGGATAACCAGCAATAATGCAATATAAGTTGGGCTACAGTATGTTCCAATAACATTACATAGAGGGGAACAACTAGTCCCCATTGGGATCAGAGAAACCTTCTCAGATGTTCATAGATATTTTCTGATATGGGAGTATATGTCAGGGGAGAGCTGGAGTAATAATCAGAAGCATCATAGAGTAAAAAGGATGTCAAAAAATGAAGTTGGAAAGCCTTAAAAGCCCAATGTCCCGAGATCAAAATTTGCCCAAAGCTAACCTTGTGTATCTTTAGAAGCTTAAGAGCCGTGACTGTAATTTTCATTTCTCCTAGTACTTGCCTATTTAGAAAACTCTGTCAAATAAATGAGAGAAGACAACCCCCACCTGTTCAGCCTGTGGAGCTCAGGTGCCCTCAAACCAGCTGCTGAGGATGAGTCACAGCTTTTTGCCTGGAAGTGGGAAAGGTGCCCAAGCTATGGCTGTGGCGTTTTGGAAGAATCCCATTAGAAGTCTAGTTGGAGCTCTCCCAAGGTTCACCTCTTGATCCTTTACATTCTTGACCTTAAGAATGAGTTGCAGTCTAAATTTCTGAGGTAAGCTGTGGGAAGCTCAAACCAGGGATTTTGATGGGTGTCCTTGTTGAGCTCAGCTGTTTTTATAGGGTGTTGGGAACAAAGGTCAGGGGCAAGTGTCCTAAAGGGCTCAAGAAGCAACGAGACGTTGATGACATGTAGGGAATTGAGGGTGGGGGAGTAAGTGGGAGAAGAGTGATGATTCCATGGTTCGGAACCCTAGAGAAGACGTTAGGGTCAACAGATAGTGGATGAGAGGTGTTGGGTTTTTAAAAAAAATTTTTTTTCTTAATGTTTTTATTTATTTTTGAGACAGAGAAATACAGAGCATGAGCAGGGAAGGGGCAGAGAGAGAGGGAGACACAGAATCAGAAGCAGGCTCCACGCTCTGAGCCATCAGCACCAGAGCCCAATGCAGGCTCGAACTCACAGACTGTGAGATCATGACCTGAGTCAAAGTCGGACGCTCAACCGACTGAACCACCCAGGCATCCCAAGAGGTGTTGGTTTTAAACTTAGTAAATCTGCTTCATGAACTTCAAGGATAGAGGACAACTTTATCTTGTTATTTCTTGCAGAGTCAGCAAGCAGTTATGAAACTGAGAAGCCAGCTCCATTCTAGCTCTGTTCATGACCACCAAAATGCTTCATAAAGACATATTTTTAAAAATTTAAACATATTTGGATCTTTAAATTCAGGTATTAACATTAGGGGTTGTTTTAGTTCCTTTGTACAGTTGGAGTTTGGAGGTTTAAGACTTTAAAATTGCAATTGAAACTTTTAGTTTCTTCCTAGGAGATTTACCTCACTGCAGGTGGTTGCCACCAGGTGAGACCTGGAACTAGATTTTGCCAGCAGCTGTTCAGCCTTCCTGCTCTCTGGCAGGTGCAGCTGAACACACACCTGCCATAGCCCGGATTCTCACTGTGGTTACCTATAAATGAAATATGGTGGACAGCAAAAATGAGCCCTATTACTAAATCACAGATCCCTCCTGCTGAAAGCACAGTTGCAAAACAACAAGAAAATACTTAAGTGCTAAATGATCCATTACCTGTTTGAGCTGATAACTTTGATTTTGTTCCCTGATAGCTTTTTCCTCTTATCCAGTCTCTTTTCTGCAGAAACTTTCCCTGCAGTTGTACTCTGTCTATATTTTGTTAGTTTCTTGCACTAGCACATCATTAATTTAGATAAAAGTCTTTGTTAGATGAACTAGCCTAGTTATACTGTTTTTGAAGATTCTTTAAATCTATTTTGAAATAAGGTTGGGTGTAAGTAATTAGTGGTGCTCTAACTCAAGCTGTCATTCTTCCAGAGCTGGCCTGACAGTCTGAATGCAACTGAAAAACTCTGGGCCTTAGATGAGGTTCTAAGAAGGACTCACAGTACCAAAGCTGGTGGTCAGGCCTTGAGCAATGATCAATGTTTCTATAAATCTGGAGTTCTGGACAGTTGGAAGCTTACCCCTTTCTTAGAAGAGCATGGTATATACTGCAGTATTTGGGGGGCAGCGGTGTTCTGGCATTATTTCCTGCCAGTCTTGGGGTCTCAGAGAAACTACTGCAGAAGGAGTAAAGAACTGAGTTTTTCAGAGGTGGAGGAGCCTTTTGAAACAGTCTACTTGAGTAGGGCATATTTTTGGCAGGTGGGGACTCTCTTTGTTCAAGAACCATGGCTTACATCTTAATCTTGATGTCTCCACTTGCCTTTGCTCATTGAGTTCCAGCACTTCCTCATAATCCTTCTGAGCCAGAACCCCATACAGGCTGTTATGACCAACATGGAGATGTCTGCTCAAGTCTATTATTTTTAAATATTTTTAAAAAGTTTATTTTGAGAGAGAGAGAGAGAGAGAGAGAGAGAGCGAGAGCAGGAGAGGGCAGAGAGAGAGGAAGAGAGAGAATCCCAAGCAGGTTCAGCACAGAGCCCGATGCGGGGCTCTAACCCACGAACTGTGGGATCATGACCTGAGCTGAAATCAAAAGTCTGATGCTTAACTGACTGAGCCACCTACGTGCTCCTCACATTTCCTTTTAGGAAAAGAATTGCTGCCCAGCTGCCAAGAGTATGATACTTCGGGGTCTCTCTGCTTTTGAGCTTAGATTGTACTCTTCTCTGGGTGGCTGCTTTTCAAGCCCTGAGCAGAGTTGTGGGCATAAGGGCCTGGCCATTTCTGCCCAATATGAGACGACTTTAAAGGTCAGTCTGTGTTCCAGAGCTGTTAGATGGCAGCTATAGCTACCATGGCTAGCTGGCAGAGATAGCTCCTTTTGTTCAATCCTACTTCTCTATTGCCTTTCACAGATATTACTTCTTAATAAACCTTTTGCATCCCTGTATCACATCTGCATCCAAATAATCCCAGCCAGCATAACTACTAGCCAGCTTTGCAAGAAAAGACACACACTAACACTTATTGAGCACGTATCATGTGTCAGGAATTGTTCTAGATAATCAATATGTACTCTCTTTTTAAACATTCACATCCTCTCTTTTTAAATCTTCACATCATCTTATGTGCTAGAAGCTATTATTATCTTTATTTTTAAGATGGAGAAACTGTGGCACCGAAGACATAAATTACTTGCCCAAGGTCAAATAACCAGGCCATCTCGAGGATTTGAGTATCAACAGGCTGACACTAGTGCACCTAATTGTTCTCCATATTTGACAGTCCTGGGCTAGTTGAAGCACTTTAGCCATCTTTTACTACCACCATGTAAGCAGGAAGATTTGCTCAGGTGGTAGACTGTTAGTTGGTATGTATGTGGGAGGAGACGGGTCCCTTCATTCTGATATTTCCAGCCCATAGTATGTTGCCTGACACATAAAAGAATCACAGTGAAGTTTTGATGATGAGTGAACAAAGGGGAACTGAACATCCTAACATCCTGGTTAGGTAAAGGAACATGGCACAAAAGATAGTGATTACTATGGGGAGGAGATAACGACAGTGTATGGAAAAGCTGTGTCATGGAAGGAGAGAATTTGTGGATTGTGAAAACTATGTGTGAGCTTTTATAATTTTGAGCTTACTCTAGTTTCAACATAGCTTTAGCCGCCATTAGTCTGGCTGGTGTGCTAATGTGGGAGAGAGCATAAAGCAGTTAACTCTGATCTACTTGCCCTTATCATGTGAATCTGTACTTTCCTTTAACCAAAACAAAACAGTGTCCTTTAAATTTTAATTGAGATATTGAAAGGTAAAAAGTATTTCTTTCTCTTTTTTTAAATTTTTTAACATTTTATTTATATTTGAGAGAGAGAGAGAGCATGAGCGGGGAAGGGGCAGAGAAAGATGGAAACAGAATCGGAAGCAGTCTCCAGGATCCGAGCTGTCAGCACAGAGCTCGATGTGGGGCTTAAACTCACAAACCATGAGATCATAACCTGAGCTGAAGTTGGACGTTTAACAGACTGAGCTACCCAGGCGCCCCTCTCTTTTCTTTTTTGGAAGCTAACAAGTATTTCTGAAGGGAAGTTGATTTTGTGCTTCAATATGTTGTGTGGAGTCATCTATCTTCTTTCTCATTATTCTTCTCATCCTCAGGCTGAAAGTTCATACTAGATTAGGAACTCAGGAAGGACTGGTTAAGATTCAGGAACATCCCTAGAGATCAACTCTGGATGTATGCTTAGGGATTGGATCACTGGGGCCCTGCTAGTGAAGTTAAATGATGATGTGCTCATAGTTTGCATGCTTATAAATCTGTATGGTGTCAATGGTGCATCTTTGAAATTCTACCCCCTTTAAGAGTCTCTGCACCATTTTAGGTTGATAAGGAATGATACTTTTTTGTTATAAAGTTGTAGAAAGAGTAATTGATAGGATATACTTATATACTTGCCTCATAATAGGGATTTAATATTCATCTCTTTAATCTTTGATAGAAAATATTACCTTAAAACTTTTCTTTAATTGCATTCTTAATAACCAAAGAAGTGGTTTTCCCTTTTACAGAGCACACAAGAAATCCATTCTGTCTTTGGCTGTTGTGTTTTCATTTCCATTGGGTTGCCAGTTTCCATCAATGATATTGAAGCTTTTGTGCAAATGCTCTTCTCCTTACAATGCAAATAACAGAAAATTCTGCAACCAAATATAATGGGGGTTAACTAAAAAGGAGACTTTCTAATTTGAGATTTGACAGCAGTTTCACCTTAGCATAAGGTTTGGTAAATATTTAAATGGATTATATTTTTTGAAAGGACTTGTATTGAATTTTATAAAGAAAGATCAAAGCCTTGAGGTTTAAGTTCTGATTCTGCATGTTTCCCTCTTAAAATATACTGAAATCCACTGAATATTTTTCTCATGCAAGAAAGTTTTAATAAATCCTTGGTAAACCATTTCCACTAGAGATTTTGTCTTTATTACAGTGAGCAGACTAGATATTTTAATTCATGGTTGAATTCCTATTCCAGAGCATGTAAATGCTCTGTCTTCTACAGCATGAATGGTCAATTAGCTAACTATATTTCATGACCCTGGTTTATATAAAATTCATATAGGGAAGACATTTAACTAGTTTATTTTTAATACTCATAGAACATAGTTCTAAAAGTACAAATATATCCTAGAATGTAATAACAATGATAACAGTAGCACAGCAACATTAATTATAGCGTCTAATTTTTATTGAGTGCTTAATATGCCCTAGGTACTTTGGTAAGAACTTTATATATACGTATTTATTACTATTACTATTATTATCCCCAAATTACAGATGAAAAAACTGAAATTCAGTAAAATTATATAACTTGCCTAAAGCTATATTATAATTGACCTACTTAGAATACTGTGATTCTGATTCACTTCAGATCACAGCTTCTTAACCATTAAGCGATACAGCTAATAAAAAAATAGAGGTTGATATAGAAGGTCTATTGTAAAGAATATAATTGCCTGTGGACTCCTAGCTCTCAGAATTAGAAGACATCTTAAAGGTCATTTAATCCAGTCACTAATTATTTGTGGAATGAGATTTATTTAGTTAAGGTCTTTGCAAGTACGCCACATTAAGGAAAGAAGACCTGTTCCTGTTGCGGATCTGACAACTTGTTATATATCATCTTAAATAATCTCTTTGTGTCTGAGTTTTTTAATGCATAAAATGGTCATAACATTAGCTAAACTATCCTAAAGCTCTGTTACATGAGTTTATACATATGGAAAAGTTTTGAAAAGCATCATATGTTACATTACTATATTACAGTAATGAATGCTTTTACATCCTTACTTCACAGTAAAATTCCAATTTGACTTTGATGAAGGTCTTGAAGGAAGCAGTACCCTACATTATCTGTACATTTATTTACAATAAAATGCTGTAGAAAAATTTTTGTATACTGTACACACCTATAACCTAACATAGATTATCTATATTATACTCAGAGGCTAATAGCATGTTAAGATTCAAGTACTAAGTAATAATTATCACATATTAATACACTTGGAAAGTATTTATAGCAGCAAAATTTTTTAAATTCATTCCTGAAACTTCAAAAACCAGTGTGTGCTCAGTGTAACCCTCCTGCTAAGTGATTAGATTGAACACAAATAGAGAGGATGGTTATGTTTCTACTGACCCTGAAATAAATATCAAAGGACAGAGCAATATTAAATTCCAGACATAATAATCCGACTGTATGAAAATACCTGAATCCTGAGTAACTGTCTCTCCTTGTAAAAAGTGACCACATTAAAGAAGGATAAGGCATATCAGACAGATGTGAAAGTCACTGTTGTTAAAACTCATCCCTTCCCCCAAACAGGTGAGACAGTAGCATCGACATTTTCAAATGCCAGCTGCTAAATTCTTATTTTAATCTTCTTGGTACAAAACAACATTAGTTCATTTATTCAAAAAGCCATTTTTAGAGTACCTGCTATATACTAGGCACCATGGCAGGCTTCAAAGGGTGCCAGACATAAATAGAGATTTTCCCTAAGGAGTCCACAGCCCAGTTCAACAGACACAGAAATCAACTTCATACAGAGAAATTGTTAAGGATGGCATTGCCCTCGAAAGATAGTAGGTTCAGAATCAGAACAGTGAATGCAAAGGGCATTCCTGTGTAAGGAGGTAACATGTACCAAGGGACAGAGGTCACAGAACTTTGGGCAAGCATGTAAGAACAGTTCTGTGCTGCTAATTCTGAAGGATTTTGAAGGGTACGAAAGGGACAGTGTTGACCACTCACATATCCTCATTCTCTTCTAATTGTCCTACTTCTTGGGTCACGCCTTCTTTCTGCCTCCCTCTGTCGTTGACTCCTCATGTTACTGGTTCTCCTAGGGTGAGCTCATTTATAGTTATACGTGAAAGATTCCCAAGTCTTTACCTCCAGGCCAGTGTGCTATGCTCAGCTGCAGAGCCATGTTTCTAGCATCCTCTGAAAATCTTCCCCTGGATGGATATATAATGGGCTGAAGTGTGTCACTTCCTCAATATCCCCCCAAATTCAGATGTTGGAGTCATAACCTCCAATACCTCTGAATGTGACTATATATTTGGAGACACAGTCTTTAAAGAGGCAATTAAGTTAAAATGGGTTTACTAAGGTGGTCTTAATTCAAGATGTCTGGTGTTTTTGTAAGAAGAGATTAGGGCAGAGTATTGACAACAGAGGGAATACCTTGTGAAGATACAAGAGAAGATGGTGATTTACAAGCCAAGCAGTGAGGCCTAGAAGGATCTAACCCTCCTGACATGTTGATTTTGGGCTTTTAGCCTCCAAAATTGTGAGAAAATTAATTTTTGTTGCTTAAGCCACTCAGTCTGTGGTACTTTGCTATGGCTGTCCTAACTAATATAGATATCTCACACTTGACATATTTAAAATGAGAACTTACCTGGGGTGCCTGAGTGGGTCAGTTGGTTAAATGTCCAACTTCAGCTTGACTCAGGTCATGATCTCTTGGTTCATGAGTTTGAGCCCTGCATCAGGCTCTGGGCTGACAGCTCAGAGCGTGGAGCCTGCTGTGGATTCCATGTCTCCCTATCTGCCTCTACCCTCTCATGCTCTGTCTGTCTCTCTCTCTCAAAAATGAATAAACATTTAAAAAAATGAAAATAAACAAACAAACAAACCCTTACCATTCTTTCCCTCCCAGGCATTGAAAACCAGACACTTACAGGGGATGAAATCCAAAGTTAGTCTGAGAGCCAGTGGAACTCTTCCTAAAACATTTACTGGGACAGCCAGATATAGGAAGGGCATTTATGATTCCCTGGAAATAGTACTGGATTGGAAGTCAGGATTAATGTCTGGGCAATGAAAGAAAAGTGAGAATATATAGATAAGCAACTAGAAAAAATAGTCACCACATAAAATCCCACCATATTCATATAAATGTTCCCCAACTTTCTGCCTGTGAATAATATGCATTTTTTGGGTAAACTGTGATATGTTGTTATCATGTTGTTTTTAAATATTTTTTTACTTAAAATTTTTTTTGGTATATAGGATTTATCCCCAAGCCAGTATTCTTGCTTGAATTATTTCTGTAGGCTATTAGCAAAATTTTCTATTTTTTTCTTGCTTTCTTGCATCATTGCCCATTTAGCAATCAGAGTACTATTTTTAAATGATAATAATATAATAATGTACTAGATCATCTTGCTTCCTTCCCTCAACCCTCTCCCTCAACCTTCCATCCATTGGCTGCCCATTGCACTTTAATAAAATGTATACTTCTTGCCATGACTGTAGTGCCCTCATGCCCACCATTTTGACCACATCTCTCATAGCGTGGCTTGCTGTGCCTTAACAACACTGGGCTGCTCTTGGTTTTCAGAGTGTTGTAAGGCTTCAGAGCCTTTGCTTTGGGCGGGGTGGGGGAAATGAGGGGTGTTTTGCATTTTCTGATTGCTCTTTGTGGAGCACTCTTCTCCTTATTCTTTCATTGACTTTTTATAATTCATTTCTCAGACTGAAAGTCACCTCCTCACTGATGTTCCTCTTCCTGTCTACCCGAATGAGAAACATCTTCTGGGCCGCTGTTTATCACATTCCTCCGTTTTATTCCTTCAGTACACTTAACACTCTCTGAAATGGCCTTGTCTGATTATTGTCTGCCTTGTCTAGAATTTCACCTCCCTGAGGGCAGTGACTTTGTGGGTCTTGCTTATAGTGTCTGTAAGAGTGTATACCTCTTTTAATCCCTTTCCCTTTCCTTTTCAGAGGTAACCACTATTATGAAATTAGTCGTTGGTGACAGGTCAAGGGAATGCTTTTTCTTTTTTAGTAAGTAAGACTTATAAGTAGTCCTCAATTTCTGAAGAGTTCGAAATTATGTGAAATTTAATTTCTTGTAGCAGAAGAAATAATAGAGTTTCAGAGGTGAGTAGGCAAAAACCCCTATGCCTGTTTCCATGTGTTCCTTCCTTGTTCCTCAAAACTGGCCTTATCAGGTGACCTCATAGTAACAATAGCTTGGCTATCCTTCTTCAGATGCCCCTCTAGATAGATCTGGGAAGTTCCTAATGACCAGCATCTAACTAACACCAGTCACTCCTCTTTTACTCTTTTAATCAGGGAAAAGCAGAATGAGAATCTGAACTGGGACCTTTGTTCACCAAGTGAGTTTAGGCACACCACTTAACCTCTTTTAGCCCAAGAGATAGTTTCCTTACTCTTAAGTGAGAATAATGACTTTCACCCTGTATGCCCCCTTGAGAGTATTAATTCTTATGCATAATTTGTTTACTCTCGTGTCCTCCCTTTGCACGTTGTATGCCTCGATTAGGTATATCTGGTTATAAGTGCCTTATTTGGGTTCTTAGGGCTTATAGAAATGAGTAGTTGTCCCAACACCCTGTGAATTGTAAGCTTTTACAATTCCTGCATCCTGGCCACAGGACAGCAATATGCCCAGCCCCAAGCATTGAATCACAACTTGGTTGATCTAGTCTGACAGTGCTCTTATTCTTTTCCAGATACTAGATTTTACACTTTTCCTAGCAACTAGGTATAGTTATGTAATCCAGTTTAGGCTGATAAGACATACAGTAAAGACTGGTTGATAGAGGGGTGCCTCTGATAAGAGGGAAAATGATTCCTTCATGATCTCACGGAGCAAATGAACCATCCTGGCCCTGCTAACTCCAAACTTATTGTTATTGAGAACTACAAGCCCATATTTATTGAATCCATTCTTTTAATTTGTAGCTAAAAGTATTCTTACCCGAAATAAAGGTTTAGAGTAGAGATTGTTTCCCACAGTGCCCATATCAGTTTTCTATTGTTGCTATAACAAAATACCATGATCTTAGAGGCTTATGCAACACAAACGTATTATCTTACTGTTGTGGAAGTCAGTCTCTGGACTAAAAACAACGTGTTGGCAGGGTTGTGTTCCTTTCTGGATCTAGGAAAAAATACTTCCTTATTTTCTCTTGCTTCCAGAAGCCACTCACATCCCTTGACTAGTGGTGCCCTTCCTCCATCTTCAATAAGTCAGCAACATTTCATCTCTCTGTGCCTTTCTTTTGTGGTGACATCTTCCTATGACTGACTCTCTTCTACTTTTAATGATTCTGTGATTACATTTGACTCACTTGGATAATCTAGGATAATCCTCCACCTCAAGGTCAATTGATTTGCAATTCTAATTTCAACTGCAACCTTAATTCCCCTTTGATGTAGAACATAACTTATTCAGTTTCCAGAGATTAAAATGTGAAAATCTTTGGGGGAGAGGAGTATTATTCTGCCGGCCACAGTGTCTGACATGGTACTCTGTTTTTCAACAATGACAGCAGCAGCAGCAGCAACAATGCACCTGCTGCCTTCTGTGGTGTTGCAGGGTAGTGGAAGAAGAGATGGTCTGAGTTGAGTCCTATTCCTGCTTGCACCACTAGCCTGAGCCACCTGCTTTCTGGGTTTCATTTTCTTCATCTCTTAAAGGAAAAAAAATTGTCCTAGACCAGCAATTTTTTATCTCTATTTTTTAGTAGCAACTTCCTTTTAAATAAAATAAAAAATACAAATTTTCATGACTTCAGTGATAGTGCAATTTATGCAGAAAGGGCCCGATTCCTCATCCTTCCCTGTATCCACATTCTTTCCCATTGCACTGGGTTGAATAGTGTCCCCCCAAAATTCATGTCTACCTGAAGCTCTGTAGGTAACCTTATTTGGAAATAGCATCTTTGCCAATGTAGTTAGTTAAAATGAGGTCATAATGGATTAGAGTGGACCCTAAACCAATGACTGGTATCCTTACAAGAAGAGAAAGCAGAATAGACACACACAGGGAGAATACCATGTGGCAATGGAGACAGGAATTGGAGTAGTATCTCCACAAGCTGAGGAACATCAAGGATTGCAGAAACCACCGTAAGCTAGGAGAGAGACATGGAACAGGTTCTCCTTCAGAGTACCCAGAAAGAACCAACCTTGCTGATACCTTAATATCAAGGCGTAGTCTCCAGAACTGTGATAGAATAAATTTGTGTTGTTTTAAGCTATTCAGTTTATGGTACTTGTTACAGCAACCCTAGGAATCTAATACAACCATGAAACTTTGCAGTGCTCTCCTACTCTGACACTGGACTGAACCATGTGATTTGTTTCGGCCAATCAAATGTTGGCAGATGTGATGCAAGCAGAGGCTTGGAAAAAGTACTTGTGTGTAATTGGACTTTGCCTTTGCATTTGTGCTGCTTTTCTTGCTTAAACATGTGCCCGGGCTAGCCTGCTGGAGAATAAGGGAACATGGAGTAGAATGCAGTTGCCTGGTCATCCTAGATGGCAGTCATACCTTTTTCAAACATGTGACTGAGCCCAGCCAAGATCAGTAGACTTCCTAGCCAAAAGCCAGTTGATTTGAGACACGTGATCAACAAATGCTTACTTCTTATTCTAGTAGTGCTTTGTGATTATTTGTTACTCAGCATTATTGTGGTAGTAAATAATTGATACAGACAATGACAGCAGTAAGATGACAAGAACAAGTGAATCTCCTTTATGGAACCCATACTGCAAATCCCTGTGCTAGTAGGGTTTTGAATTCTCACCAGTTTTGACCTTCTTTTACTGCCCAGGATACTACAATGCAGTTTATATGGCATCCTCTTTTGAAGGTTGTGTTTTCAGGAGCCAACTTTTGAATCCAAACAAATTTAGAATCATCCATCATTTACTGACTATAAATCGTGCACAAGAATCAGTGAGCTCTGATTCCCTTGTCCCTAAAATGGGGAGAAATATTATCTAAGTCATAGATCTATAGCAGGAACTAAAGAAGGTGGTGAATTAATACTTAGCCCAGTTCTTCATTACCCATGGTCCACACAGTAGTCTGAAAAGCACATATTTAAAAAAAAAGGTGTTTTTCCCCCCTTGTCCTTGATACATTATAGATATGCTACAAATCTCCATTTATTTATTGGTTGTGAAAGTGACAATAAAATGTATGTATGTTTCACATATATATTTTACACATATATGTTTATATATATACACAATATATATCACCAATATTTATAATATCCCTATAGTAAATAATATCTCCTAAATTTTAAATGAATAAATAGAGCCTCTGAGAGATACGGTGATTTACTCATAATCACTTACCTTTAAACTGCCCACCTAGTTCTGTTTAGATAAAGTCCAGGAGATTTCTGCTATATGGTTGTTTCTTCTTGATTTCCAAATGGGAGATAATCTCAATGTGCTAACTGATGGATATCTTTGAAATAAAGATGAAGATAAGATATTTTACTTTGTCTTTCTTGACCTAGAGAATTTCATTAATAGTTACAGCTATCTGGACTCCACTAAAATGTTGAGGAAGGAGTGTGTGCTTTAGGTGGGTAGCCACTAGGTGGCAGTGGCGCACACCCACAGCTCAAGTAATCATGCTGAGAGCCAGCCACTTGGTTGGAGGTGATGGATAACCTTGTGGTCCACCTTGCCTCTCTCTCATCAGCATCAAATCACACCGAAAGAGCAAGGCTCTGGTATTTTGATGCAGAACATTAATAACATAAGTGGATGGAAAACCTGAGAACTGAAAATGCCACCTTAAGCCTCAAGCCCCAGGTATGAGACAGACTCACTGATTACAAGGCTCTTACCACATATGAACAACTAAGATTAACTGTTCTGGGCTATCTGAGGGTCAGTTTTCCACTCTGGCTTGTGAAAGAAAGAATAGAAAGAAGCCATGCAGAAAAACAAGGGTTTTTTGCCATTTGGGAACATAGTCTACCTTTGAGCAGGTGTCTCCCTCTTTTCCCATCTTTGAATGCATTCAGACCTGTCATTCTTTGCCAGGGACAGCTGTGTTCATGTTAATACAGCAGAAGCAAGGGCCTGCATGCTCTTTGCAGACTATACATGTATGGAGTCTTGCCAAATGCCTTCCCCTCCCCTCTCTCTGGAACTAATTTCCTATAGAAACTCCAAGGGAAGGTACAGTGTGCTAGCTGAACCTTCCAACCGCAACCGGACTATTTCTATTTCTTGCCTAAGGCCACACCTCCTGAATATAAAACTTTAACAAAATAAGGCTCTCTTCCAATTGGCCAGTATTTGGGATTGCTTAATTTGGTGAGTTTAAATTAATGTAACCCTGTGTTTCAGACTCTTCTACAAATAGTAGTTTTGGGGGGGGGGGGATGTTTTGGGTGTAATGACAAAAGGAGCCCAATGTCAAATATATTTGAGGAATATTCTATTGACAATAGTAGGTGTTGTGTTGTTGCTTCTGGACTTATTAAAATCATTAGTTTTCTTGTATGCAATGGGAATCTTTAAGAAGGAGATACAGTATGAGCGACCACAGAACTACCATTTCCTCTCCCACCTTAATTTTTTTTCAGAAAACTTAGTGATACCTCCAAGGTATTAGGATCTCTGTTAGAGTGGTATGAGAAATATTTGCCCAGCTGTTGCTTACTGTATCATTCTTTTATTGCTACATAATAAAACCACCCAAACTTAGTGGGATAAAGAACAATTAATTATATTACACTCAAGATTCTGTGGATCAGGAATTTGTAAAAGGCACAGTAGGGATAGGAGGGATGTCTGAATGCTCAGCTGGGAAGACCACAATGCTCAGGGTAACTTGAAGGCTGGAATCATTTGCAGCCTCTTTTAACATGTCTCGAGGGACTGGGACTTCTGCTACAGCTACTGGCAGGAACACTTGTACATGGCTCCGTGTGGTTGCTGGGTTTCCTCACAGCATGGTGGCCATGTTCCACGACTGAGCATCCCAAAAGTCCCAGGAAGAAGTTGTATCACCTTCTATGGTCTTGTTTTGGAAATCATATAGTGGCACTTTCTTCAAAGTCACAAGCCCACCCATATTCAAGAGGAAGGAACATGTCTCACTTCCAGTGGACAAAGAGTCAATGTCTCACTGCAAGAAGACTGTGGGGGATAGGAGATAATGTTGTGACAATTTTTGGAATATATGGCCAGACACAGAACAACACTTTATCTTCAGAAAGCCATTGATGACTGGGATTCATATCTCCATAATATCAAACATTCTCTATATGTAGTTATTTCTTGAAGGATATTATCTTATAGAATATTAGAACTAGAAGGGAGGTTATATAGTCCCACTCTCCATGGAGTAGAACTTTAATTTTTGAAAGGAGGCTGTGCAATAAGGACCTGAGGATATCAAAATATATAAAGTTTTAAACTTGTTTTTAAGGAGCTCACAGTCTATCAGGGAAAGCAGATTTGTAAAGAAAATAAATACAGGTACAGAGATAATACTTTGTAGTTGGGCAAAGAAGATTTCAAAGACATTGTGAAGTATGAACTGGGATTTGAAAAATAAAAGTAGTTCAAGAGGCAGCAGGAGCAGGAAAAGGCATTCCAGTCTGCAGAGAATGTGTGAAGGCAGGGGGCAGAGAGGGAATCGGCATGCTGTATTTCAGAAAATCGAAGTGATTTATATATAAAGAAAGTCTGAGGCACAGAGTAAAAGGAATAACTGAAGTGTGCTCATCCATTATCCCACTAAGGAATTTGAATTTTACCCTTAGCCCACAGAAAACCATGCAAATATTTTGAACAGAGAAGTGACGAGATCAGGTTTCTGTATTAGAAAGGTCCTTTATGTGGAGGATGGACTAGAAGCCTTGGGTGGCCAGAGCGAGAGACTCTTGATGAGGAGGGAGCGGTGATCCAGAGGAGAAATGAGCCCCTTCATTAGGAATCTGGCAGTAAAAATGGAGTGGAAGGAAAGAATTTAAATAATATTTAAGACCATGTATAATTTAATGTATATAAAGCACTCACGGTGAGGGCTGGTACATAGAAGCACTCAAAAAGCACAAGCTGCTATTATTAGTGTTTTTGTAAGAACTGGATTTTCTGAGGCACCAATTGTAGGGATGAGGAAAAGAAAGTGTCTAAGATGACACCACTACATTCCTGATTTGCTAACCAGGAACAGTTGGAGCCATTTCTCAGCATAGGCAAACAAAGGAGAAGTCAGTTTGAGGAGATCAATAATGAGTCTAGTTTTGGACATGTGAATTTTTAGGTGTTTCTGTAATCCTGCAGAAATAAGTTTTAACAGTTTGTTGGGAATATGAGTCTGGAGCACAGGAGCAAGGTCTTGGCTCGATTAAGGATTGGTGATGATTATTGAATGCCAGGAGAGTTGTAATGAAGCATATCTAATTAATTAAATGTTTCAGGACACTTGTCTAACTGCCCCCTGCCCCCCCCCCCCCCCCCCCCCGCCAATTCCTCATGTACTGCAAAGGCACTTTATTTTCTCAATATTCTTTTAAAAACATACTTTTAATATAGCTCTTAAAATATGATAATATTATTTAGAAGGTACTGTGGCATAATCTTAACCTTAATAGACTTGAACGTGAACCTTAACTTATTTTAATAGAACCCTATTGTCCTCTGCAAAAGCAAAGCAAAACAAAACACCTGTATTTCCTGTTGTGATTATTTATTTTGATTCTAGGTTCTGACAACTTTGATTATATTGCTTTGGTTTTAAAACAAATTTATTAAACTATTGCTTTTTCTTTGTTAACATAATTTGTGCTTTGTTAAAGAAATTTCTATCCTAACTGACCAATGAAATACCACAGGGCTAATGCTTTGGATGAGTTGATTAGGTGGCAGCAAACCTAAGAGATTACAGAATTATTTTTGGCTCCAAATGTCTGCAAGGTTTGCGTCTGGATCAGGTGGAAAAGAATTTGTCTCTGTTTTGGGATGAGGTTGGATTGGCAAGTATGTGACATAATTACAACTCTTCCCTTCCTATTCCATGGCAGATACCATTTGGATCTCAGAGGGGGCTCCAAATCTTTCTTAAAGTATGCCCCTTGCAGCTACTAATAGATCATTATGTACTTACAATAAAACCAGTTTTCCATCCCATCAAAGGTAATGTCTTCATCAGGCTTCTATCAAAATACTTGGAAGAATATTTTATTTTAATATTTGTTTCCACCAACACATTAGTGAGAATTATTTTCAGCATTGATAGATATCACTAACAGACAAATAGAAAACAATTCATATAAAACTTGTCCTATCCTTGAACCTATTTTCCTTGATATTTTTGCCAAATACTTAGTGACAGACAAAAAAATCAAGCTAATAAATCTTCTGGGAAACAAGCTTGGAATGCATACTTGATCATAATATCCTCTCCAGATCTTGTTAAGCTAGAATAAAAGACTAAGCTAATAAGATAAGATAAAACTGATTAGAAAAAATGTAAAGTTCTGCCAAAAGTTTCAACAAATCAATACAAGCACAAGACAGGGGTGAGGGGATGAAGCTTAATAGATGCTTCTGAGGAAAAGTGCAGGTAATGGCTCATTTCACAAACTGATGTGAAATGAGTGTCTTTAAAGACTGTTCTGATAGGAGCACAGCATCGCCCAAAGTCTGTTCTAAAGGAAGGACTATTCAGCGAAAAATGCCTGTATCAAATAATTTTGAAAAATGTTTGGTTAAAGTCAGCAGGTTTCTCTATTGCAAGACTTCTCAGGAACTTAGGTGTGCTAATGAGTTTTCTAACTCAAAAATAGCAGCATGGGGATGAGGAATCCCTTAGGGGTGGGGACGTTACAACCCTGGTCACTGTAGGGCTAAGGGCAGTGGGGAACACACATTCTCAGCATATGGGCCACCTCCCAAGTAAAGGAAGAGACAAGGGGCAACGATACAAATGTGCAAATAGATACCTCTGTCTTCTTCTCTGGGGGACAAGTGATGGGGCAAAAGGAGTTCAGAGATGTTAAACTAGTGGAAATGCACAGAAATATCAAGAGTGGGAAGAACATTCTGTCCCCCCCCAACAAAAAAAAGGAAATATCAAGAAGATTTAGGGTGGAGGGTGTGAGAAAGTTTCAAGATGTATTTCACAGAATGAATGAGGCCATGACCAAGGAACAACACAGTTTTAGCCAAATACAATTATTGAAAAATTAGTAGATTCCCTTCTTTCCCAAAGATTATCTATTATTTGTTTGAATTATAAAATATATTTTAACCTGCTCCTTAAAATAAGCAGAGATAGGGGAGCCTGAGTGGCTCAGTTCAGTCGGTTAAGTGTCTGACTTCAGCTCAGGTCATGATCTCACAGTTCGTGGGTTCGAGCCCCACATCGGACTCTGTGCTGACAGTTCAGAGTCTGGAGCCTGCTTCGGATTCTGTGTCTCCCCCTCTCTTTGCCTCTCCCCTGCTTTCACTCTGTCTCTCTGTCTTTCTGTCTCTCTCTCTAAAAAATAAGTACACATTAAAAAAAATTTTTTAAATAAGAGATAACCCCAAAATGTGATCTGGCAGTACATAAAACTCTGCCAAAGAAATGGATAAGAGACCCAAATATAATAGCTATAACTATGAAATTTCTAGAAGAAAGTATAGAGGAAAACTTTTGTGACCTTGAGTTAAGCAAAGATAGGGCACAGAAGCAAGCCAGTTTAAAAAAGATTAGGAAATTAGATTTCATCAAAATTAAGTATGTTGTGGGGTGCCTGGGTGGCTCGGTCGGTTAAGCATCTGGTTCTTGGTTTCAGCTCAGGACACGATCTCATGGCTCATGGGTTTGAGCCCCACACTGGGCTCTGCACTAATGGCGAGGAGCCTATTTGGGATTCTCTCTCTGCCCCTCCCCTGCTACTGTGCACATTCTCTCTCTTTCTCTCTCTCTTGTTAATAAATAAACACTTAAAAAAAAAAGTTTGTTCTTCAAAGGATTCCCTTAAGAAAATTAAAAAAATAAAGGCAAGCCACAGACTGGGAGAAAATATTTTCAAAACATTATTTGATAATGAACAAATTGAATTCTTGTAACTTCATAATAATAAAAAATGGGCAAAATATTTGAATAACTGCTTCTTCCAAGAAGCACATTAAAGCAAATTAGGATCTACATCATTAGTAAATAGGAAATGCAATTTATAGCCACAATGAAATAGCACTGCATGCCTACTAGGAATGGCTAAAATGAAAAAACAGACAATACTAAGTGTTGGTGAGAATGTAGAGAAGCTGGAGCTCTCATTTACTGCTGCTAAGAATGTAAAAATGTATAGTCACTTTGGGAAACAGTCTGATAGTTTCTTAAAAAGTTAAAAACAGAGGCCCTTGGGTGGCTCAGTCAGTTGAGCGTCTGACTCTTGAGTTCGGCTCTGGTCATGATCTCATGGTTCATGGGTTCGAGCCCTGCATCAGGCGCTATACTGGCAGTGTGGAGCATGCTTTGGATTCTTTCTCTCTCTCCCTCTCTCTGCCTCTCCCACACTTGCTCTCTTTCTCTCTTTCAAAAACAAATAAACTTTAAAAAAAAAGGTTAAAAGCATACGCAAACATAAGTATATGCTCATGTGGATATTTACCAAGGAGAAATCAAAATATATATCCACACAATGGCTTGTATGCAGATATTTGTTGCAGGATTACCAGGATTAGCACCAAGCTGGAAACACTCCAAATGCCCATCAGCTGGTGAATGGATAAACAAAATGGGATTACACATATAATGGAACACTATCTAGGTATCAAAGGAATAAACTAGTGGTACACACAGTAGTTTGCATGAATCTCAAAAACATCATGCTTAAGTGAAGGAAGCCAGACAAAAGACTGCACTGTGTATGACTGCTTTTATGTGAAATTGCTAGGAAAGGCAAAGCTTTAGTTACATGAACTTTCATGGAAACAAGAGTTACAGTGATTGCTTTGGGCTGGGAGTGGAAGTGGAGTTTGACTGAAAACGGGAATTAGATAATGAACTTTATGGAGTGATATGAGTATGCTACAATTCTATTGTGGTATGGGTTGTGTGACTACATAAACTTACCAAACAAAAATCACTCAACTGTTTATCTAAAATGGGTGGGTTTTATGGTATCCTCAATAATGTTTTTATTTTTGTTTTTAATGGTATTTTGGTGTTCCCTGTCCAGAATGCTAGGATTCGTTTACCCGGTTGTACTCTTGCACTACTCCGGTCTGTCCTTTACACAGCATACACAGCAACCAGAATGGTGTTTTTTTTTTTTTAATATAGATTGGTTTGCATCAGTCCTTTGCTTAAAAAACTCTAGTGGTTTGTCATTGATTTAAGAGTCAGTCTAAACTCCTTACATGGCTTAGGAATCCCTCCAGGATCTAGCTTCTCTCTTCCTCTCTGACTCATTTTGTTTCATTACATTGTAGCCATATCAGGCTTCTCATGGTTTCTCAAGCCCACCAAGCTTATTCCTGTCTCAGGGATTTGCAGTTGCTATTTCTTCTGCCTGGAATGCTCTGCCGCCAGAGTCCCATGGCTAGTTCTGTCTTTTCACTCATTGCAAACACCTTCTAAGACTTTCCCTGAACATCAGTTTAAATGATCTCTCCCACAAAATCTGTCTCTGTTTTAGCCATCTACTTCTGTGTAACCACTCACACTAAAATGTAATAGTCTAAAACAACACTTTATTATATGTGTTACTGGACTCAGCTGAGTGGTGCTTCTCTTCATTCAGTGAGAACTGCTCGGAGCATGGATGTCTCAGATGACCTCTTGTTTAGCAGGGCCTCCCTCCATGTGGCATCTCTCGCTCTGGAATTTGGTCTGAGTTTCTTAACAGCCTGGCAGCTGGATTCCAAGAGAGAGACATGATTCTGTTAAGACCTGGCTGGAAAATCTTAGCATGCCATGTCTGCTGCGTTCTGTTGGCCAAAGTTAAGTCCTGTCCAGATTCAAGGGAGAAGAAAATAGATTCACTTCTTGTTCAGAGGAGCAGTATGCATATACTTGGATGTGAGGGATTATTAGCCACTACATTTTCAATCAACCCAGCATAGTCTTTTTATCAAGGCTTTTCCCCCCATAATATCTGATATTATGTTGCATGTTTATGTGTTTAATGCTTTCTTGACATCTTCCACTGCATCTGGTAGCCACATATAAATCGCCTTATCACTCACAAGTTTTAATGATCACCCATGTGAGCATTTAATTGTGTAGTATGACAATCCACAGTTTGTTGGTGAAAAACTCAATGTATTTTCTTTCTTTTTTTTTTCTTTCTATTCCTTGGCTTAACTCCTATAATACTGTATAAAAGCCAAAAGTTTAAAGATAGACCAACATACTATTCTCCTGTAAGTTCAGAACTTGGGCAGCTTGGCTCATTAAGGCTGGCTGACTTATTATTGCCCTGTTAGTCTCACAAAGATTGCTAAAGCTTCTTTATATGACTCATAAGGCTCTAGTGTTATAACCATGAAAATCAGTTACTTTTAATTCAGAAGGATATGCTGAAAACTGATTCACTCATCAATTTATTTAATCTTTGTAAAGTATTTCTCCACAAAAAGGAAAATAAAATAAGTTATGACTTTCTGGTTGGTTGGATACTGGGTGAATGGGAGTTTACAGTAGCTTTTTATGCTATTATTACCATTTTATTTTTATTGTATATTTATTGCATTCCTATATTATATTTACTATATTTATTTTATTTTATTATATATTTATTATATTTTTCTTTTACCCTTCAGTGAATTCATTACCTCAGGCACACGTACTTTGAGTCCTTAATTCATATTAGAACTTATTCTTTTCTAAATGCCAATCTATGAATATCAGAATAAGTATACACCTGCCTGCTTTATCTTATAATCTTGAGTGATGGCAAGGTGCATTTTAATCTGGTCAGCAAAGCACAAAGTTGGGAAACTTTATTCTATGGAGAAGAAAAGATGGGATTGCACATATCTTTTTGGAGCTACTCTGAACTTTTTTGGTTTGGTTTAGAAATGGGTTTGGCCAGAATTCTATAAAGGAACAGATAGTAAATATTTTCGTCTCTGTGGACAACCTGGTCTCTGTTGCAACTATTTTATTCTGTCATTTTTGCACAGAAACATGTGTAGACAATACATAAACAAGTGAGCATATACAAAGACAGACAGCAGGCCAGATTTGGTCTTTGGGCTATAGTTTTCTGACTCCTGGTTTTAGGATATTAGAGGTGTGATGGGAGATGCTTTCTGGTGTAATGGAAAGTACATGAGCAAACAGAGCCAAGTGACTTGGTTTTCAGTCCTGGCTCTGCCAGTTTTATTTAACTCAGTGAACATTACAGAGCATTTGTTGTAGGCATGGAAATACTGAGAATTGCACTGCCACTCTCCTCTCTCTTACCTTTCAGTCAGCAGGCAACACTATTCAATCACAACATTCCTTCGTACAGAGTTCAGATGCACTCTTGAATCCTTCTAAACACAGAGTTGCAGGTAGCCACTGTCAGTGGACTAGAATTGCTTGTGTGAGATGAAATGATTTGTCACTCCTGAAACACTGTGTGTCAGTTACTGTGCAAGGTGATAAGCATATTATGATTAGACTTAGTGCTTACCACTTACCCTTCAGGGGCCCAAAATCCTGAGCCATTTTCCTAACCTAAGTCAAATTATTCAACACCTTTGAAATCCATAAAATGGAATGCAGGATCCTACCCTGTCTTTTCCCACCACACGATTGTGAGGATTGAATAAGGCACTGTGAATGAAAACATTCTGTCATTGGCAAAATATTGAGTAACATGTCTTTACGTGCTTTCAATACTTGTTTAAAAAGTGAAAGCACCAAACAGTTGTCTCTCAAGCCACACTTCGTTGCATAAAATTTGGGCAGCCCCTGAGATGAGGATTAAATCCCTACAGACTTTTAGGTTTACATGAAACCATTCCGCAACTGGGACATGAGAAATTTAACCATCCATAAAAATGACTTTATTTTGAGAAATTAGGCCAAACATTTCACTTTTGCAAAACTGATGTGTGAATTGTGTTGCCTAAGGTGTCCTCTGTTCCCAAGTCTTGTAGATGCCAGGTGCCAAATTCTTCTGAAATGGTTCCTAAAAGACAGGAATCCAAACACAGTAATAGTAGAAAACATTTTTAGTAGAGACAGCAGTGGGTGGGAGCCTTCAGGGGAAGCTCTTTGAGAGATCTCAGGGGACTATAATGCTTTTTCAGTTTCAAGTAACAGAAACCAACTTGGTTGCACCTAAGGAAAGACAGGGAATTTATTTTAAAGAAACAGGGTTTTCTCTTGGAACTCAAAGGCAAAAATGCAGCCAAACCTCAGGAAGTGACTAGAAGCAGAAGTGTAAAAGCCATGAGGCTTCTCTGGATGTCACTTTGGTCTGTGTGTCACTGTTTCATGCCTTGCCTGTTCTCTCTTTGTGTAGTGTGATTTTCTCTACATCTCCAGATGTAAGAAAGAGAAAGATGGTCATGCTTTATTTTCCAAATTTCGACAGTAGAGGCCTCAACTAACTACAATTTTTAATTATTTTAATTCCAAATGTCCAGGATGGAACTTTAGCTATCAAATGCCTACTGGCTCAGTTAAATGAAGTCAATGATTATGAAGATACTCCAAGAAGGCACTTCAGTGAGTTAGAAGGGGACTCATTTCCCAGAGAAAGGGAGTAGGGTCATTGACTTAATGTGTAAGACAGACACTCCAAAAGATGTCGACTTCAGGGTTCCAATGAAAGGATGCCCTTCCTGCCTAATAGTTTATGGGCAAATATTATTTGAGTATAAAGCTTGGTTTAGGAGAATAAAGTGGTCCTAGCCATGTCACCCCAAGAATTTCATCTCAGAAATGTGTCCTTCTTCATATTCTTCATCCTAGGCCTGTGTTTTCAATTTTCCCCTAGATCTAATGAAAATCTTTCTAATGAAATGAGTTCTCAGAGTATTACACCTTCTATAAATTCTTGTCCTTTGCCAAATATATCATAAATCTTTGATACAGAAGAGAATATTTGTTCTTGTATATTTATTCCTCCCCTCTGTTCCTAGCACAGGGCTGGGTACACGATAGCTGCCCCACAAATATCTGCTAAAGTGGCTTCTCTGATAGGAGGCCAAGATGATGGAATCATATGAAAGTGATCAGAGAGAGAATCCTTAAATACAAAAGCTGGAACAGAAATTCATTTCTAAACTAATGTAGCAGGCTGGTTATTGATCCCACATAGGTCCACATCTTAATCTTGTGGCACTGTGAGTGTTACCTTTGTATGGCAAAAGGGAATTTTCAGATGTGATTAAGTTAAGGGTCTTGAGATAGATTATCCTGGATTAGCTGTGTGGGGCTGAGGTAATCATAATAGTTCTTATAAGAGGGAGAAATACAGGAGCAGTCAGAGGCAGAAGAGAAGGCCATGTGGTGACACAAGCAGAGTTGGAGAGGTGCAGTTTGGAGCTGGAACAAGGGTCCACAAGCCAAGGAAAGCAAGTGGCCACTGGACACTGAAAGGGGAGAGGAAATGCACTCTCTTCTCAGGGCCTCCAGAGGGAACCAGGCCTGCCGACACCTTGACTTTGCCCGGTGGAACTAATATAACTAGGGATCCCAAACTGAAAGACACAGGCCAACTCCAGTTAGCATATCTGTTTTATTTGGCCAGAGTAATATTTTAAGAAAGGAAAAGAAACAAAGCAGTATTTAAAAATTGTGTTTTATGTAAAAATCTGGATTTCTAGTTTATCTGAAATGCAAAGACAAAAACAAAAACAAAACCCAGAGGTTTAGAAATACAGGTTCTGTATCCCTGTATAGTAGCTGTCCCCCTAAATCTGCCCTGCAGCTCCTGCCTGGGATTTGTACATGTTAACACTAGTCTCCTCCATCCCTACTGTATCTCTTACTGAGGCAGAATTATCAAGATAAGATTGCATTTTGTTCTTCTTTAGTAGAGAAATATTTCTATGTACTCATTTCTGTAGATAGGCTGAGAGGGCTGTGTATTTAGAAAAAGTAGTTGTGATAAATGTATGCTACTAATATGAGATGCTAACAAAAAGGGAAACTGAGTATGAAATATATCGGGACTCTCTGTCTATAAGTTTTTCTATAAATCTTAAAAAATTCTAAAATTAAAAGTTTCCTAAATGGAATTGGCATATTTCTTTAGAAAAGTGGAGAATATTATGCATTACACATACAGATGAAGAGTTTCTCTGTTGTGCGATGAATCCTTTGTCTGTTTCATCATTGCCTTATGCTCGGGGCCTTTCTGAGCTTGCATTTGTGATATGCAGACATCTCCATTTTATAGATTAGAATCTGAGGCCCAGAGAAATAAAGTAACTTGCCCAGGGTCACAGAGCTAGTCTAGGAGGAGCTGTGGTTGGAACTCAGGCCTCCTGACTATCTTCTAGTCCAGTGTTCTCGGTTTTTTTTTTTTTTGTTTGTTTTTGTTTTGTTTTGTTTTGTTTTTACCTACTATTGTGGGGAGTAACATTAGCATTCTAGCATACAGTGGGAATCTCACTTACCTATCTAGAATCCTCTGTTGGAGCAAAGAAGCAGCCTCATACTCAGAATAGCCTACTTGCTTGTCTCTTGCCTTTTTTTTTTTAACTTCCCTCATTTATATTTTCTATGTGGTGCATAGGGAAAACATTTGACATTTGTCCAAATACCAAATGTACTTTGGATTTCATCACTTACGTATTAGCAAACGCCAGCTATACATGAGAATGTTTCCTCTGAAAGAAGGAAACTCAGGGTTTGAGAAGGTTGGAGCAGAGGCCTCTTGATCAGAGCAGAGTGAGCTCAGGTCTTTGCTGATGTTGTTGGGTAGAGGCTGAGACAGGCATTCTGTGTGGGGTCCAGCTCTGTTAGGAGGTGGGGATTAAGGGATTAAGTAGATTTGGGAGGTTATGACTACTGCTAGAGCACCATGTGTTCACAACCTTGGTTCTAAAGAGCCTTTGGTGTGACTGATTCAGAGCTAGCCAGAAGGTCAAAGTCAGCTACTTGAAGACTAAACAGGCTTGGAAATAGGAAAGTCCCTGGCCTTCCTGGGGCCTTATCTCTGCAAGGCTATTTCCATGCTAGTAACTTTCTCTGGGATCGGAAGTGGTTGGGGTAACTGAGACATGTAGCTTTCCTACCCTTTAACTAAGGTTAAAGACTCTGGAGGTGTGAGGACAGAAGCAGAAAGGGAGAGTAAATGATAATGATAGCTGCAGTAGTATTGAGTGCTTTCTGTGTGCTCATGTAATTTATATATGCAAGCAAAGTGTCCCTCTAGGGAAAAGTCATTCCCTGAGTTACTCTTTGGGCATCTCTAAGCATGAATTCATGACTCCTGACATTTTTATGTTACCAATGAGGATTCTGAGGCCGAGAGAGAGAAAGAGAGAGAGAGAGAGAGAGAGAGAGAAACTTGCACAGGGTCACAGAACTACTCAGGGAGGAGCTGTGAGTAAAACCCAGGCCTCCTGGCATCTAGCCTAATGTTCTTTTCTTTCACACTGCTAAGGGAAATGGTGGCCATAGGAAGAGAATATTCTGGAGTTCATACTTATGATAGTATAGGCAGTATGGTACAATGGCTGTAAGCAGACACTCTGAAGCTGATTGCCTGGGTTTAAATTCCAAGTCCACCACCTAATAGTTGTGTGACTTGTTTAAAATTCTTAATCTTTCTGAACCTGTTCCTTCTTCTGTCAAATGCTGCTGGTAATAGTTCCCACCTCAAAGGACTATATGAGGATTAAATGAGTTAATAAATAGTACCTGGCTCATAGTAGCTGCCATATAAATGTTAGCTCTTACTGTGACATGGTTATAAATATTACCCTTATTTTGAAATTGAGGACACAAGCTCAGTGAGGTTACATAGCTTAACCAGCAGCACACAGAAAGGAGGCTAGCTGGGGTTTGGACTCACATCTTTTCTCTCAATCATCTATTACATTACCTTTTAGCAAATAGGTTTTTTTTCATACCAGTATTCCTTGGCCACTTCTCTGGGCAGCCCTTGGTATGTAAACAAAGTTGCGGTGTTCATGTTGATAAAATATCAGTATTTCTATAGATCTTAGATCTTTCACGAATTCCTTTCAAGTTCTTGCCTTGAATATTTTCCTGTTTTTCTTTGTGAAAAGAAATAGAAAGAATAAATGATGTAAAATCCAAACTCAATAAGTGGACTGAATGACATTTGTAGTAGTAACACTGAGTGTAAAAAAGAATACTTATCTTTGAAGTGGGAAAAAGCTTTGTCTTAATGGTTTCAGACTTCACTAAGTAAAAATAATTGAAATTGAAAAGAAATGGGATTTGACCACAGGCTTAACACATAGGTCAGTGGTGCTGAGAGAGCAGGAAGACAGCGCTCTGATCAAGTCATTTAGACATTGCCACTAGAGCCTGGTGTGTGTAAGGCACTAGGCTGGGTGCTCTGAACATAATTATAATGCATTCATTGTCGTCAAAGACCTTTTGTGTGAATCTGATGTCTGCAGTTATTTAAAGCCCTCAGTCTGGGTCCATTCTGCCCTTTTTGAATCTCCGTACTTTCTATGAGCCCTTAACACACAGAGGAATATTGATCAGGATTGTGGGAAGGCATGTTTGAGCTCTGGATTATTCAAAGAATAGCTAAATGAACTGATCATCTTCAGGCTGGAAGTGAGAACCTAATTATTCTCCTTACTTGAATGTGTTCAAGCAGAAAATAGATTAATCTTGTTTTGGATGGTTCCAGAAGACAAAACTAGATGGAAATTGCAGAAAAAGAAATTCTCAGTTCAGTTTGAATCAATCCAATTAAACCACTAATGGTACCTACTAAGTGCTAAGGGTTTACTCAGAAGTGAGTGAGGCAGGCAGAATCCCTGCATCAGCAGAGTCACTAAATTATTGTTATTTTGGTCACCAGAGTTTCAGTCTACTTTGGGCATTAAAAATATGGTAGAAAGTATTGAAGTATGTGATGGTCTACACTTTACAGATAGCCATATTTGAATGAGCTAGTTTGGTTGGCAAAGTGTTTTCATGGCATAGTGGAGATACTCCAAAGAGACACTAAAAAATATAAGGAATTGGGGTTCTAATTCTGATCCTATCATGGCCTATGTGGTCTCAGGCCTCAGTGTTAACCTCCAGTAAATAGCAACATTGAACTAGATGGCCTTCAATCCTCTGTCCATTCCATAATTCTATTCAACTTTCATTTTGTCCTTATATCTTTGTACAGTCAAAAAATATTATCACATCTATTCTTGAACTAGGCAGATAATTATTATGAGAGGCCCACAGATTTAATATGTATTCCATATGAGAATTTCGAACTGGAAGAAAAAAGTCGTTTGGAAAAAATCATTCATTTTTTTCTTTAGGAATTTAATTTTAATTTTTTCTAGCTTTATTGAAGGTATAATTGACATACAGCATTTTTAAGGTATAAAATGTGATTATTTGATATATATGTATATTATGAAATGGCTATTGCAATAAGGTTAGTCAACATGTCCACTACTGCACATAGTTACCTTTTTATTTATTTTTTTGTGGTGGCAACTGTTAAGATTTCTCTTAGCAACTTTCAAATATGTGATACAGTATTGTTAGCTGTAGTAACCATGATGTACATTAGATCCCAGAACTTATTCATCTTGTAACTGAAAGTTTGTACCCTTTGACCAGCTTCACTCATTTTCCCCCCTCACCCCTGACCTTTGGCAACAGCCAAACTGTTCTCTGTTTCGATGAGTTCATTTTTGTTTTTATGTTTGTTTGTTATTTTTAGATTCCACAAATAGGATCATACAGTATTTGCCTTTCACTGTCTGACTCATTTTGGTTGATCAAGATTGATCTGTGTTGTCATAAATGGCAGGATTTCCTTTATTTTAAATGGCTGAATATTTCATTGTATAAGTATACCACGTTTTCTTTATCCATTAGTCCATTGACAGACAGACACATTGTTTCTGTATCTTGGCTATTGTAAGTAATGCTACAATGAACATTGAACACATCATGAACATAAACACATCTTCAAGATGTTGATTTTATTTCCTTCCCATATATACTCAGAAGTGAGATTGCTAGATCACATGGTAGTTCAATTTTATATTCTTGAGGAATTTTTATACTATTTTCTGTAGTGGTTGCACTAGTTTGTATTCCTACCAGCAGAACACGAGGGTTCCCTTTTCCATACATCCTTGCTGGCACTTACCTGTTATCTTTTTGATACTAGCCATTCTAAAAGGTGTGAGGAGATATCTCACTGTAGTTTTGATTTGCATTTCTCTGATGATTAGTGAGTTTCATCTTTTTATGCCAGTTAGACATTTGTATGTCTTGTTTGGAAAAATGTCTATGTAGGTCCTTTGCCCATTTTCAATCAGATAATTTGGGAGGGTTTGTTTTTTGTTTTCTGTTTTTTTTTTTTTTTTTTTTTTTTTTGTTTTTGCTGTTGAGTTGTTATGAGTATATTTTGGATATTAAGCCCTTATCAGATATTGGTTGGCAAATATCTTCTCTTCTCCCATAGGTTACCTCTGTATTCTGTTGATCATTCTTTTGCTGTGCAGAAGCTTTTTTGCTTGGTGTAGCCCTACTTATTTTTTTTTTTTTAATTTTGTTGCTTGTACTTTAGGTGTTATATTAAAAAAATAATTGTCAAGACCAGTGTCAAGGACCAGACCCCATATTTTTTCTTCTAGGAATTTTAGGATTCAGGTCTTACATTTAAGCCTTTAATTCATTTTGTGTTAATTCTTATGAGTGGTGCAAAATACAAGTCCATTTTCATTCTTCTGCATGCGAATATCCCCATTAATATTCTTGTCTCCCTTGTCCTTGACTATATATGCATAGGTTTATTTCTGGGCTCTTGATTATCTGTTTTTATGCTAGTATCATACTATTTTAGTTACTATAGCTTTTGTGGTATAGTTGAAATCAGGAAGTATGATGTGTCTAGCTTTATTTTTCTTTCCCTGGATTTCTTTGGCTGTTCGGGATCTTTTGTGGTTCCATATGAATTTCAGAGTTTTTTCCTTATTTTTATAAAAAAATGCCATTGAATTTTGATAGGGGTTACATTGAATCTTTATATGACTTTGAATAGCATGGACATTTTAACATTAATTTTTCTGATCCATGAACATTGGGTATTTTTCCATTTATTTGTGTTGTTAATTTCTTTCATCAATATTTTATAGTTTTCATTGTACAGGTGTTTCATTTCCTTGGTTAAATTTATTCATAAGTATTGTATCATTTTTGATGCTATTGTGAATGAGATTGTTTTCTTTGTTTCTTTTTCAGATATTTTGTTTTTAGTATATAGAAATGCAACTGATTTTTGTATATTGATTTTGTATTATGAAATTTTACTAAATTTGTTTATTATTTCTAACAGTTTTAGGATGGAGTCTTTAGGACTTTCTATATAAAAGATCATGACATCTGCAAAGAGAGACAATTTTACTTCTTCATTCTGATTTATATCTGTTTTTTTTTTTAAATTTTAGATACCAGTGTAATTAGCATTTGATTTGGATGATTTAAAATTTTTTTTCTTGCCTGATATTTCTGGCCAGCACTTCTAGTACTATGTTTAATGGAAGTCATGAGTATGCATCCTTGCCTTGTTCCTGATATTAGAAAAAGAGCTTTAAGTCTTTCTCACTGAATATGATGTAAACTGTGGACTTGTCATATGACCCTTATTATGTTAATGTAAATTCCTTCTATACCCAATTCATTGAGAGTTTTTATCATGAAAGGTTGTTGAGTTTTGTCAATGTTTTTTCTGCATCTACTGTGAAAAATAATCCTTGATATCCATGTGCTGAAAAATATATTAGCTCTAGTTCTTTATTATTATTATTATTATTATTATTATTATTATTATTATTATTATTTTAAATTGAAGTATAGTTGATACACAGTGTTATATTAGTTCCAGGTTATGAGTGCTAGTACTTAACTAGATTCCAAAGGTTATAAGGAAGACTTCCACTGAGCCTGAGCTGCAGAAAAATAAGTTAAGAGCTTTCTGAGAATAAGTCAGTTTTAATGTAGACAGGGGGTGAGAAGCAACAGAGATATTTTAAGAAAATGATGACTTCTTTCTTAAAAAAGTTTCATTGAAGCAATTTTGGTAGATGTATTTTAGGGAAAAAAGACCACAAAAATCCAGCAAAATTGTTATTGATATTTCCAAGGGAGCAATGAGTGCAGGTTATATTTATAGACACATTTGATTCCTAATAATATTCCCACTAGTATTATGAAACTCTACATGAATGTGTCATGAATAAGTGGCTCAAGAATGTTGAAAAATCTAAAGTTGTACCTTTGGTAGATAACATTTAAAAATTTTTTCTGTATGTTTTAACATTCAGCTAATAAAAGTTAATATTTTTTAAAGTAATTTAAGTCATGAGGCATTTTCAGTGTGTACTCTTTTGAAAGATCATAGATTTGGGAGAACAGGTAGTCAAGTGATAAAGCAAATGTAGAGAGCCCAGAAAATATAGCTAATCTCTGTGGACTCCCAACTCTTTTGAAGGGAACTATTTCTCTGAACAGATAATTGGCAAATAAGTTACTAGCCTGTCAGCAATCTCTTTGACCTTGACCATAGCAACTTCTTACTAGACATGTCTCTGGAGGCAAGGGAAACAAAAGCTAAAATGAACTATTGGGACTTCATCAAAATAAAAACCGTCTGCACAGCAAAGGAAATAATCAACAAAACCAAATGGTAACCTTTTGGGATGGGAGAAGATACTTGCAAATGATGTATCTGATAAAGGGTTAGTATCCAAATTTTATAAAGAACTTAACAAACTCACCACCTAAAAAACAAATAATCCAGTTAAGAAATGGGCAGAAGACATGAATACACATTTTCCAAAGAAGACATCCAGATGGCCAACAGATACATGAAAAGATGCTCAACATCACTCATCACCAAGGAAATACAAATCAAAACCACAATGAGATACCACCTCACACCTGTCAGAATGGCTAAAATTCACAACACAGGAAACAGCAGATGTTGGCAAAGATGTGGAGAAAGGAGAACCCTTTTACACTCTTGGTGGAAATGCAAACTAGTGCAGCCACTCTGGAAGACAGTATGGAGGTTCCTCAAAAAGTTAAAAATAGAACTATCCTATGATACAGCATTTGCACTTCTAGGTATTTACCCAGAGGATATAAAAATACTGATTCAAAGGGGCATATGTACCCTGTTGTTTATAGCGTCATTATCATTAATACCCAAATTATGGAAAGAGCACAAATGTCCATCTACCGATGAATGGAAAAAGAAGTGGCGTGTGTACATACACACACATATATACGTACATATGTATATATATGTATATATGTATGTATATATACATATGTATATATATGTATATATACACATACACACACACACACACACACATACACATACACACACAATGGAATATTAGTCACCAAAAAGAATGAAATCTTGCCATTTGCAATGACATGTATAGAACTAGAGTGTATTGTGCTAAGTGAAGTAAGTCAGTCAGAGAAAGACAAATGGCATATTTCACTCAAATGTGGAATCAAATAAATATCAATAAATAAATATCAAATAAATATCAATCAAATAAAATAGATGAACATAGTGGAGAAAAAAGAGAGAGGCAAACCATGAAACAGACTCTTAATGGTAGAGAACAAACTGAGGTTTGATAGAGGGAGGTGGGTGGGGGATGGGCTAAATGGATGATGGGTATTAAGGAGGGCACTTGTTGGGATGAGCACTGGGTATTGTATGTAAGTGATGAATCACTAATTTCTACTCCTGAAACTAATGTTACACTATATGTTAGCTAACTGGAATTTAAATAAAAATTTGAAACAAACAAAAACTGTCAAGTTGCCTAAAGTGCTATCACTGTACTTCAGGGTTCCCATCCCACCAAGGAGGAGGATTCTGATCCAGATGACACAGCAACAAGCAACAGGTATGCGACTTATTGCCCAAGAGGCAGTTTTGCAGGAGGCTGGAAGTTCTCAATCAAATTTTTTTTTAAGTGGTAAAACACGTTTAGGGGAACAACTCAGGAAAATATATCCATTGGTTTTGTAATTGAATTTCTACAGACCCAAACTAATAGTTCTTGGTCTGGGTTAGTAATTCAAATTGGAAATAAAGATTTTTGGGGTGCCTGGGTGGCTCAGTCAAGTGCCCGACTGTTTGTTGGTTTAGGCTCAAGTCATAATCTCATGGTTCATGGGTTTGAGCCCCGCATCGGGCTCTGTGCTGACAGTGCAGAGCCTGCTTTTGATTCTCCCTCCTCTCTGCCCTCCCCACTTTGCTCTGTCTTTGTGTCTCTCAAAATAAGTAAATAAACTTAAAAAAATTGTTAAGATGTGGTTTTTTAGGCTTCACATTCTGAATGCATGGCCTGTTTCCCAGCACTACCTCCCTCTACTCTTCTCCTACCCTCACAGATCAGCAAAAACTTCTTTGCCAGAAAAACACAGGCAAAGTGGAACTGATGTTACCACCTCCAAGGACCAGTGATGAAGTGGGCAGTCTTGGCTCAGTCTCCCTGTCTTCCTGAATCTCCCCTTAATATTTAAATGGTTAGGTACTGGCTTTAGGACACTAAAACAATACTGGCCCTCCCCTTGCACGCTGTACATCTCATACGAGATTTAGTTTTCCTACCCAGTCATCTTGAGAGCTCTTTCTTCCAAGTCTAGGTTTTCTCATTTATAAAATCATAGAGTTTCTCTAGGGACCTCTAAATCCGTTGAATATGGGAAACAACTTAAAGCCCTGGAATTCAAGTGGAATGAAACTGACTGAGCCCACACCTAAGAATACAGGGATGAGTGGTGCCAGGCACTCTCCAATCCTGGAGCTCCTCCTCTGCCTGGACAGCAGGGATCAGGGGCCTGATGATCCCTTGGCCTGCAGTGGTTTTTTAGCCTGGGCACATGGACGTACACAGAGTTTGGGATATCTTGGTCCTTTAGGACAAGGGTAGGCTGTCCCAAATGTCTACTGCTCTTTATTCTTTCATTTCACTGAAGGAGCAGTAGTTGGGCCCCAGGTTTCACACGGTGTAGTCAGTGTTGGTGTCTCACTTGCCACAGTGATACGCAGTGGCTACTGGGTACATACACAGGGAGTCTACATGGCGAGCACAGCTAGGCACTCTAACCACGTCATACATCAGCTCCTTGGAGGTACATATTTTCTGAATGTTGGGCCTGCCTGGGTTCTTGTACACTAGAGCCTGAGGAGTTTAGGAAGGAGAGAGTTAGATTATAATTCTGGAAGTTTCCTTTTGGCTTAGTCAAAATGAGACAGGGATTTTGGGGTGCCTGTGTAACTCAGTCAGTTGAGCATTTAACTCTTGATTTTGGCTCAGGTCATGATCCCAGGGTCATGGGACTAAGCCCTGCATCTGCCTCCACACTGAGTGTGGAGGCTGCTTGGGATTCTCTCTCTCTCTCTCTCTCTCTCTCTCTCTCTCTCTCTCAAAAAAAAAGAGGGATTTAATACTGCTTATTCTAATATTTGTCCTCTGAAGACCAGGTTGTAGGATCCTTAAGCACAGGAAACATGACCTTATTTTAAAAAATGCATGTTATACCACTTTTCTAAACTGTCCTGGAAATGTTATAGAAAATATGACTGTTTCCTTCCTCCCCACCATGATAATACCCACATGTTTAATATTTGTAAAGTTCTATAAAACTTTAAATTTGTATGGCATAAAAGCATGTAGAGATAAAGGAATAAAGAAATATGACCTTGGAATATAAAGATTTTTCTTTTTGTACTTAGTAATCTGAAGCTATGTTAATGACAGATAAAAACATATAACACTTCAGTTTAATTGCTTATAAAGATATTTCCATCACTCTTTTCTATGTATATTTAAAAGAGGAATAAGAGTCATATGCTGAATTATTCATGCTTGCCTGAAATATGAGTGAAGTCTCATATTGGATTTTGGACCTTCTATTGCTTTTTAAGTTTTTCCTTGCCACTGCCTTAAATTCTTTGTATTTGCATGGTTCTTAATCCAAAAGTAAATGACATAGTTTCAATATCAATACATTTAACTCAAGCCAAGTATGTTTCACTCTTCTACTTGCCCAATGAGAAAATAATTGGCTTTAAGGGAGAGAAGAGGTTGCTGGTTAATTCCTTTCCCAGGCTGGCCACAAGGTCTCTATCCCACCTAAAGTGCAGTGAGTTAAATTTCATTGATCAAATTTTTACTATCACATAAAGCATATTCATTAAAATGCAGCCACCTTAAATTTCAGTTTATTGGACCCCTGTACAGCCAGATGCAACAGAAAAATGGCAAAGAAGAAACATGTTCACTGAAAACTGGCCAATTGTGAAGAAGCTGTAGAGAATGTAGACAAATGGTCTAATGCCCTTATGCCTTGATTTCCTCACCAGCATAAAGGGAGTAGGTTTGCTGATTCCTTTTGGTTCTAATCTACAGGGATTGATTATTTTCAGGCTGCTTGCTGGCATTTGTGTTAAAGGTAGAGCAATAAAATGAATCTTCTAATTGGGTGTTTGTGTTTTTATTTGGCTTTAAAGACATTTTGGTACTATACCTGTTACAAAGGTATGCCTTTTAATTATTGCATTTGGCTGTTTGAGAGTATTGATCATATTCCATGATCAAATATAGATATGTATTCATGCCCATGTTTATCTCTCAATAGGTAAAGCTAGCAGAAAAATACTCTTTTAAAATGCAGAATTGGCACATCACTGAAGCATTCATTTACATCAATATGAGCTGTCCCAAATTTGTTTTACCCAAATTAAATCCAAACCTAGACATTGAAATGGTATCATGGTAATTAACCTTAATCACAATGCAGAGAAGTTGGCTAAGCGATTCATGGCTATTGTTGAGGAGAGACAAAATATTGATAAATTGGGAATTAATGAAGCCTGCCTTGTACAGATCCTCAGTACCCTCACTTCCAGCAGGAGTGAGTTCCTGCCCAGGTGTAGCAGTAGCCCACACACCAAGTGGCATTGGTGCTTATGCAGAAGGGGTATTCCTTTCTCCACTGTGATGGTGATGTTCGTCATGCTCATGCAGCAGATTGCTCTCCAGCAATAGAAGAGAAAGCAAAACTGGACTGACTTCATCCTGGATTAGGAAGCAAACAATTAGAAACTCAAGGTATTTTCACCGTCATGAACTTTGACCCAGTCAGACTGAATGGAAATAAACCTGCTCCCCAAACTCCACAGTCACATTCAGCTTTAACAAGCATATTTTGACAAAAGAGAAACATGTTACAGATGAGAACTCCTCATAAAATTCTTTAAGTGGAGGTGTATTTTTTTTTTTTTTTTTTTTAGGGATTAAAATGCTTCAGGGGATTATCTTAAAATGAAAATGATTGCCTGGAACCAGGCAATTGTCATTGTTAAATGGCCCCTTCAGTCTCAGTTTTAATGACCATTTTGATTTTAATAAAGAAAATTTTGTGCCTGAGAATTCATTTTTTGATTTTTGAATTAACTAAATAAGGGCATATAATTTTGTTCACATTTGATTAGTAGGAAAATATTTCAAAGGTCAAGTTAATAGGTCTATAAAATTAGTTAGTTGCTGTCCCTGTTTGTAATAGATACATAAATTTTGAGAAATTAAACTGGCATGTCTGGACTTCCTACAAGGCAGTAATAAAAATTTCTTTCCTGAGAGTCTCAATTTGTTTTTTAGATCCTGAGAATCAATAATTTAAAAAATATCCCCAATTGATAACTACAGGAGCAGAAACCTGTAGTCTGTTGTCTTGGATGAGGAATGCCATAGACAGAGGCAAATCTCAAGTCTACTATTTATACAATAGCATGTGTACCTACTAACGTGGTCAATTTCTTGGGTATTAAAATGTTCCAGGGCTTGACTAGCGCTTAAATTGAAGAAGTATTTCAATAGATAGAATGTTCAAATATTGTTAAAACTGTCTATCTTTTTTTTTAAAAATTTTTTTTAACGTTTATTTATTTTTGAGACAGAGAGAGACAGAGCATGAACGGGGGAGGGTCACAGAGAGAAGGAGACACAGAATCTGAAACAGGCTCCAGGCTCTGAGCTGTCAGCACAGAGCCCGACGCGGGGCTCGAACCCACGGACCGTGAGATCATGACCTGAGCCGAAGTCGGACGCTTAACTGACTGAGCCACCCAGGCGCCCCTAAAACTGTCTAAACAATATATTAGGGAAAAGAATGCTAAAATAGATTACTTTTTCAGAACTAAATTCAATATAATAGCATATCTACTCCTTTATTTTGTTGGTTTATACATGACTATAGATTTTTCTTTGTCATCTTTAATTTCATGAATTCAGAATCTCCAAGATTTGGTTTTGGCTATGATGAGAATGGTGGGTCAGAGAAATAAATAATACATTTCTGAAAAGTATATTGAAATTATATGACCTCCATCACTGGCCTTTTAACTCCTTCCTTAGACTCCTGTCCCCAATGGTCTGCCTAATCCCCAAATCCCACTCACCAATTTAGCAACATCACTATTCTATTTTTAATTCCCAAAATGTGCTGTTGATCCTTTTCTCCTCAAATCTACTATGGACCCAAATCTTCTTTTTTTAAAAAATTTTTTTATGTTTTTATTTTATTTTTGAGAGAGAGACAGGTGCGAGTGGGGGAGGGGCAGAGAGAGAGGGAGACACAGGCACTGAATCAGGCTCCAGGCTCTGAGCTGTTGGCACAGAGCCTGACGCGGGGTTCAAATTCACAGACTGTGAGATAATGACCTGAGCCAAAGTCGGATGCTTAACCAGCTGAGCCACCCAGGCGCCCCTGGTGCCAAATCTAATGAGAAGGAACAGTGTGCACAGATTCTTCATTCTTTATGACCCATATCAGGTGCTGTTCTACCTGTAACTCTAACTGAAGCAAAGGAATGAGGTAAAGGAGAACTTTTATCATCCTCTTCTCTGACTGCCTTGGCATCTAGCCATACTCCTGTTGTGAATTGTTTCCTTGTCTGTCTCTGTGGAGTGTGTGCGTGTCTTCAAATAATGTATTTAAAGGCAGGGGTTGATACTTATTCATGCATATTTTCTTAGCCTTTGGCAAAGGCTGCGCATATCATTTAACACATGATAAATGTTAGTTAAATGAAAGTGAAACTGCAAGAATTTAATATACCACTAGAAGTGGACGTATATGAACATATATTACTAAATACACTATTATAATTTTATACCTTTTTAAAATTCAATTATACTGGGTTTAATTTACTCTTCTTTTTTCCACGTTCTTAAGGTGGAAGCTTAGATAATTTCTTTTACACCTACTTACTTTGATAACATAAGCATTTAAAACTACAAAATTCCCTTTAAGTGTTGCTTTAGATTCATCTCCAAATCTTAATTCATGTTGAGTTGTCGTTATCATTCAGTTAAAAGTATTTTATAATTCTCCTCTCTTGTTTTATCCTTTGATCCATGGGTCATTTAAAATCATGTTGCTGAATTTCTAAATTTAGGTGATTTTTTAAGATTTTTTCTGATTATTTATTGATTAATTCATTGTGTTTAGAAAACATACTTTATATAATTTCTATTATTTAAAATTTTTTGAGATATATTTTATAGGCCAGCCTATGAATTATTTTGAAAACATTTGTATGTGTTTGTAAAGAATGTGCATGCTGCAGTTTTGGGGTGGAGCGTTCTACAGATGTTTATTGACTTGATAGTGTTGTTTGACTCTTCATATATGTTCTTATTTTCTGTCCACTTGTTCTATTGATTATTGAGAGGAATGTTGAAATTTCCTATTATAGTTTTATCTATTTAGCTTTTAAATTAATCAGTTTTTGTTCCTGTATTTTGAAACTTTGTTATTAAGTTCATGGCACATTTTAGATTTTTCCTTTTTTTTTTTTTTAATGTTTATTTATTTTTGAGACAGAGAGAGACAGCACATGAACAGGGAAGGGGCAGAGAAAGAGGGAGACACAGAATCCAAAGCAGACTCCAGGCTCTGAGCTGTCAGCATAGAGCCCAGTGTGGGACTTGAACTCACCAGCTGTGAGATCATGACCTGAGCTGAAGTCAGACTCTTAATTGACTGAGCCACACAGGTGCCCCAGATTTTTCCATATTTTTTATGAATTGACCATTTTACTTTATGAAAAGTTCCTCTTTATGCCTAGTAGTGTTCCTTCTCCTGAGCTCTACTTCCTCTGGTATTAATATGGTCACTCCAACTATGATTAGTGTTTGCAAGATATATCATTTTCCATCCTGTGCCTTAATATTGAAAGGGCATTTCATTTGGGTAGCATATAGTTGATTCTTCCTTTTTAAAAAATAATCTGATCAGATGATCTTTGCCTTTTCATTGTGGTGCTCGTAATCTTAACATTTAACATAATTTGTATACTCTTAGGTTTATTTTAATCATATTGTTATTTGTCTCATCTATTCTTCATTTTCCTATTTTTCTTGTCTTCTTTTGAATTAATTTTTAGTATTTATTTTATCTCCACTATTGGCTTATCAGCTTTATTTATTTACTTATTTACTCACTCTCAAGTTTAAAATGCATATCTTTACCTCAAATGATATTATTCCACTTCACACATAATGAAAGTATCTTACATCATTACACTTCAATTTTTTTCCACCTTCATCCTTTGTGCAATTGTCCTTTATTTTCCTTTGACATCTTCCTAATCCCTCAATGTGTTCTTAAATAGTCAATTATATTTTTTAAAAACTTAGAAAATGAGAAAAAGTCTTTTATACTTACCCATATTACCTCTTCAACAGATCTCATATTATTTTCCTTCTGTCTAATGAACATCCTTTAAAATTCTTTGTCATGCACATTTTCTGACAGTACATTCTACTAATCTTAACTTTACTAAAAATATCCTAATCCAGTTTAATGTTTGAAGGATATCTTTGCTGGTTATAGAATTCTATGTAAGTTTGTTGGTTGGCTGTTTTGTTTTAGCACTTCATATTCTTTGTTTGCATTGTTTCTGATGAGAATTCTACCCCCTCTCTGTAATGTGTTTTGTGTCCTCTGACTGCTTTTAAGATTTTATTTTTATCACTGATTTCCATGTGAGTTTCTTGGATGTACAAGTTTATAGTTTTCATTAAATTTGAGAAAAATGTACAGATAATTCCAAATATTACTTATCATTGCCTTGAGTACAAAGTAAACAATTCAATTATTCTTTGGCTTCTGTCTCTTGGTGTTCTAAAATATGTTATTATTTATTTTAAAAAGAATCAAAGTAAGGCTTAGAACAGAGATCAATCTCAATTTTAATAGGGTCTAAGATGAGCATTTGTAATATATTGTCATAATTCTAGATGTAATAATTTTCTTAATGTCATGCTCCTCTGCTATACTGTGAAAAGCCAGTAGGAACAAAGAAGACACTCAGTATATTTTGGTTGTTTTTGTTTAGTGAATGAATGAATAACACATGGCTTTTCACTCAAAGAGTGAGACAATATGAATTTCTCAGAAACACTAAAATGGATGGGGAGATAGTCATGCCAGAGGAAGGTGAGATTTCAGGAAAACAAGCCACTAGACATATGTTCAGAGATATCTCCGTATCTCAGTCCAAACTCCAGTAAAGGTGTCTAACTAGATGTGTGGCATAAGAGCAGCAAGAAACTGCCCACCTGGGCTGCATGACCCAACAGAAAGGCACAGATTTTTGGAACCCAACTATATTAGTTTGCTAGGGCTGCCATAACAAAATGCCACAAACTGAACAACTTAAACAACAGAAATGTATTGTCTGACAGTTCTGGAGGCTAGAAGTCCAAAATCAAGGTGTCAATGAGTTGGTTCCTTCTGAGAACTATGAGCAAGAATCTATCCCATGCTTTTCCCCGTAGTTTCTGGCAGTTTTCTGGCAATCTTTGGAGTTCCTTGGTTTGTAGACTATCACCATGATCCCTGCTTTCACCTTCATGTAGCATTCTTCCTGTGTGCATGTCTGTGTCCAAATCCTCCTTTTTATAAGGATATTAGTCATATCTGATTAGGGATGCCCCCTACTCCACTATGCTGTCATCTTAACTTCACTAATTATATCTCCAATGACTCCATTACCAAATAAGGTCACATTTTGATGCACAAGGGGTCAGACTTCAATATATGAATTTTGGGGGGACACAATTCAACCCACAGCACTTATAGACCTGAATTTGAATTCTCTTTTTCTCTTACTGATGTAACATGTTTTCACTTTTGAAAATGGGGATAATGGTGATTTACTTGCAGGGAAATTGTAAAGATTAAATGATAAAATGTTGGCAATGCACTTAGCTCGAACTTGACATGTAGTAAGCACTTAATACATGGTGTGTCTTACTGTTTTATGCTGTTTATTGATTGATTGAATATGTTGTGCTCCTGAATATAATTGAGAAATGGGTTTATTTTTCATTTGATTCTCTTGTCCATTAGAAATAGATCTGGCCTCTGTGAAATTTTTGCCAGTTTCCCTCTCAGGTTGTTTTCTAGAGAGGCAGGAAGATAACTACTGAATTCCAAGTGCTTAAATAATTAAGCCAAAGCAAGAGAAAGTTGATAATAAACACTTTTTTATGCATTATAATTGTAGAGAAATATCATGTAGATAGTTAACCTTGAAGGCTTTATCGATTTGACTGAAAACTAATCAACTAATAACTCAGAAATACTGTTGGAAGCACTTCTCCAGAGAGCCATTGTAATTAGCAGCTGGTACCCTTCTGGGCAGTGGAACTATCACCCTGCTTGCATTTGGTCAAGTAATTTTTCAGCTGAGTGATCATCCCAGAGGACATCATTTCCCTTAATACATCTCCCTCCATTTCACTGGCCATAGCAAATTAGTCCCATCTTGGCTTCTGAAAATGGTCAGACTTTAACCTGAGTGTCTCTTCTCTTAGGATGTAAAGGGGATACATTTAGAAATTCAGAGAGTTTGAAAGAGAGATCTGATTATCTTGACTACTTCTGTGTGGTCAGGTTAGAGTTTCAGTTGCCTGGACCTGCTTCTCATTAGTGTAACTGAAACTGGTTTTTAGTTTGTTCATTTATTTTTTCCACGATTTTCTGGATAGACTGTCTTTCATGAATGTGAAGAATGCCACTCCCCCCTGCCTTTTCATTCCTGGTTTTTGGATGGAGGGATAGTCCTTAGAAGCTATCCTAGCATATCTCAAAGTCTTTACTGCTCCACCCTTACAGTGACGGAGGGTTTTACCTGATTGTAAACGTGGAAAGAAATGAGGGTTTGCTTGGCCTTTCTCTGCCTTTCTTTCTCTGAGACAGACTTACCTACAGAGAACATGTCTCACATCTTCCTTTTCTTTTCTAGAAGAAGGTCAGCCTCTGTCTCAGTAGGTGTTCACCTTATTTTGGGGTGGAGTTAGTAGGCGAACATTGCTTTACACAACACTCTATGTTCAGTTTAATTTCTATCAGGAATAAGGGGGATATGTGGGATTCCTTCTGATATACTCTTGGTTCTATTTTTCAACATTTTGAGGGCTCAGGCAGGGATGTAGAGCACTATTTATTTGGGTCTTGTAGGAGATAAAGTTGGCCAGCCTCTAAGACTCATCAACAGAGTTGTCTTGTGAGCAGTTTGCTGAAATTCTCCAATGGTGTAATCATTCCTTAGGTGCTCTGCCTTTGGTATATTTAAGGAAATTCTCTTTAACTGAATTGAGATAATCTGATCCGGAACAATTTCCGTGTATCTCCAGTTATAATTTCAATCAGGGATTAGAGAATTTCTATTTAGAATAAGTCCAACAAAAAAATTGAATATTAGACGCCCAAGATCCTTAGAGAAAGCAGGAAGAAGTAATATTTATGTTTAGCCATTTATTAAATCCCTGATCCCTGTGGTGTGCATGTTAGTCACATAATTTCATTTAATATTGAAAAGGATGTGGAGCCTAGTAAAAAATCAGAAAAGATGTCACTTTGCCTTGGCAAGTCTTTTATGGCTTGTGAGAAAAGTGTGGAAAGCTGATCCTTTTTCATTAAACATAGTCTCATAAAGAGTATGATAACCTTGAGTGGACCATCTCAGGCACAGAACCGAGTTTTTTTTTCTAGTTTCTTTCTTAGGTGAATGGCTGTTCTAATACTAATGCTGAATTTGACCTGGTGAGTCGCTCATGGTTTGGTGATGGAAAGAATGTCAAAGTTGATGAAATCCTGGTACTGAATTCTTTTTTACAGAGGAGGAACAGATCCAGAGGTTATGGAACTTGCCCAAGATCACACTGCTTTGAAACAGGAGAGCTAGGAAGAGAAGTGAGGTCTCTGAGAAGGGAGACTTCTGCTGGTGCTCATTCTGCTCTGTCCTGTTGTCTCCTTACCAGGCACTTATAGACAGCAATCAGTCACTTTCGCCACTTACACTGTTTTTAGGGCTGTCCTCTGGCAGTGGATAGGAAAAAGTCTGAATCCAAGAATAGCACTATAAGGCGAGCCCTTCACTTAGTAACTTTATTTCTCAGTAGCTTATAACATTTGTATTGTTGCAAAGAATTAGCATATACTCCCTTTCTTTTAGGATGCCAGGTCAGGTAGCACACTGCTGCTACCTTATGGCAGCTACAACTTGTCTTTTTGACAAGACAGATAGTATTCCAGCAGAATAATATTCTATAGCATCGATCACTGTGACAGGATATATAATAATAATTGGGACACTTACCATGCACCCCATTACACTTTTAAGTTGTTCACTGAGATTTTCATTTTTCCTGTTACCCCGTCTTGTTGGCAATTTGTTGAAATTCTCCAGTGGTATAACCATTTCTTAGGTGCTTTGCCTTTGGTATATTTAAGGAAATTGGTGTGTGTATGTAGTTGCTGATAGTTATTTTGGAATGATTTGAGAATCATTTGGAAGTAAGTCCCAGCATAAATGCCACTTTCTTTGGATGTATTGAGAAGCTGTTCTTGATATCCCCAGACTGGACCAGGGCTCACCTTTGGGTTCCTATGTACCTTGCATTTCCCTCTATCAGAGCCCTTATTGCTTTGCACTGTTACTGTTTATGAGTTTTTCCTCTTTGTTAGAGAGTGGGTTCCTTTTTTTTTTAATGTTTATTTATCTTAGAGAGAGAGAGAGGGGGAGAGAGAGAGAGAGAGAGAGAGAGAGTGACTGGACAAGGGGCAGAGAGAGAGAGAATGTGAAGCAGGCTTCAGACTCTGAGCTGTCAGCACAGAGCCTAACACAGGGCTCGAACTCATGAACCACGAGATCATGACCTGAGCTGAAGTCAGAAGCTTAACCAACTGAGCCACCCAGGAGCCCCCAAAGTAGGTTCCTTTAAGGTAAGGTTTTTGGAGTCAGATGGATTCAAGTCCTGATTCTGCCACTTATCAGCAGTGCATTTTGGGGGCAAGTTAGTTAAACTGTCTAAAATCTCAGCTAGCTAATCTGTAAAATGGGTATAATAATATCCTTCACAGAGAATTTTTGAATATTAAGTAAAGACCCATGTGTCAAATGCACAGCATTGAATTGTAGAAAAGAAGCAAGCACTCAGTGAATGCAAGCTCTCATTTACTTTATTGTTCTTGTTGTTGTCATCCTGGCATAATTAATAAAAGTTTCCCTTTCACTCTCCAGACTGTCCTCATTTGAATCGTAAGTTATGTGGTGTCCCTTTTGGACATAATCTGTTAAAGAAATAGACATCGTGGGGCACCTGGGTGGCTCAGTCAGTTAAGCATCTGGCTTCAGCTCAGGTCATGATCTAGTGATCATGCTTGTGCTCTCTCTCTTTCTCAAAGAATAAAGAAACATTAAAAAATAAAAGAAATAGACATTGTTACTGTCCAAGAAAAGCATATGTCTAAATGTACAGACAATCAATAAACATTTTAATAACTACTCAGATAAATGATTTCCTTGAAGTTAATTTATTTGGCTGACTGAAGTTTTGTCCATACATGTTTTATTCCTAATTTGAGGTGAAGACTTATATGGTGGCTTGTTTTGGTGGCCAGACTCCCAGTAAACACCTTCCATACCCAAAAAATTGTACCTATGTACAAATCTAGAGTGTGGCAAGCTAAGTATAAAAAACAGGTAGCAAGGCTTTACTCATTTAAGTACTATGCCATGGAATTCTCATTCTTATACAGAGAACAAGTCAGATTCAACATCACAGTAATCAAAGGGAATTAATTTTGTCTGTCTTCCTGCTCCTAGGAAAGATTATACTTACATAACTGCAGATAGATGACTATCATGTCTCCTCTTTTTATTGCCAAGCAAGGCAATATAAAGTACTTCCCAAATAAAATGAATATGGTTCACTTTGGAATCTTATAAAGTATTTGGTTTTATATACATTATATATATGTGTGTGTGTGTGTGTGTGTGTGTGTGTGTTTATATATATATATACTAAAACATATTTTTATAATCAACATTTTGAATATGATTAAAAATGTCTATGTCTATTTTATAACTATTTTTTAAGTAAGATATTTTTAATTATTATTAACCCAGGGCAAAGCACATTGCCTGTAACATAGTAAGTGCTGAAAGGGAATGTATGTGGAATAAACAAATGACCTTCAGTACTGTTTGAACCCTTCTGTTCTGATGTTATTTCCCATATTTACCTATATATTACAGTTGTGTTTACTTATCTCGATCTCTTTCTTCCTGGAGCTTCCAGTCTAGGAGACGTTGATTTCGTCCTCACCAAATGGAGAAGGTGTGAGAGAAGTGATACAGGTGTGATGTGTGCTTGGTCTGGCCCCTAGCTTCACCCCTAGCTCCAGCAGATACTAGATGCTTGTCACAAAGTTAGCTCAGCCATCTTCCACAGATGTTTAATAGTTAGGAGGACCAGGCTACAACCAGCAGGGGTTAGAATAAGTGCCAGAGCCTATTCTTGACCCTTGTGGTCACATTATTCCTTCTGAGAACTGACTGAGGGAGGCCTGATCTTCTCTGGTTCACAGTAAAACAGCCATACTAGGTCTTAAGATACTGAAACACTTTTTCTCCAGGGCAAATACTTCTGCCCTTAGCTCCCTGAATAACCCCCACCCTCACAGGTACCCTGGCCACCGTGGACCCTATCTAGGACCTCCTGGACCTCCCATGGCCCAGCAGCTGAAGAGTTAATGCCTGGCTTGGCAAAGGGCCTCCAGGACTACACCCATTTTGCTTGCTCCCATGTTTGCTTGCCAGCTCCTAAATATTTTGAGCACCACCCCTTTGCAGGGACTAACCAAGCTGCTCCCTGAACTCCTTTTTGGTCTTACAGATTTTCCTTCTTTCCCAGTCTGCCAGTGTTCTGTTTTTACCCTGCCACCTCCACATCTGAAACCTGGTACCACTCTCTGTAGTCACCATCCTCCAGTCCTTTGTCCAGCCTGCTCCTGGTGACCGCCACATATGGCTTATCTGCCAATGGTTGAAATCTCCTCCCTTGATCCAAGCTTCTCTCAAGGCTCATGTTAATTGTCTTGGCCTTATTAATAGAACTTGGCTTTTAATCATGGGCCCCTTCCCTTAGGATTGGCTTGCCAGGCATCCTGTATAGATAGCACATATTCTGTATTTAATGATTGTAACTTGCATTCCGTGTTGACTTTGTCAGAACATTCTAAGTACCTGATCTCAACTTTTTTCAAAAAAATTGCAGAAATACGATGGGCTATTTTTCAAATCACTCTAGATATCCTGATTCCACCCTCCCCCCTTAAAATCTAGCAACTCTACCTTCCTACCCTGAGGACAACAATTTTACCTTCATTTCTTTGTATTCCTATTAGTGCATGCTGTTCTTTTTCTCTGTCTGGGACAAGGTCTTTTCCCTTTGTCTATAATGCTGTGTAGACTGCAGGCTAGGTGGTCAACACCAGTTTCCCGCTAATTAGGACACAAGCAATATTTATTGAGTGAATGAATGAATGGATGAGTGGATGAATAAAAGAAAAGAGTTTGTTCCATAGGATTCTCCTTCTCTTTAAGATCCCACTCAGAATACAGTGGGGACTTTGAGTCTGAAAAACAAGTAACTATATATTCTGGAGAAGTCAAACTGCCTTATTGTTGCTTCTCTCTAGATTTAATTTTTTTTTGTTTGTTTTTCCTTAGCAACTAGTAAAGTGCCAGTCTGTCTCAGATGTGCTAAGCAGAACCAAGAGAAGATGTTTTTTGTCCACACTTGAGCCAAAGTGTTAAAGGAACAGTGGCACACTTGGGGTGGGGGCTGCGAGAGAGTGGAGATGGAAAGTAATTAATATTTATTGAGCAACCATCATGTACTTTTTTAGGTATGATCTCATTTTATCCTCACAGTAACCTTGCAGAGTATATTCTAGGCAATCATGGTCAGCCAGGCTAGGTAGCTTGCTCAAATCCTTGAGTTATTAAATAGCTGAACTTGAATGTAAACCTAGGTCTTGCCACAGAATACCATTCTGTCTCCCATTGCTAAGAGCACCACAGTGGTGGAAACAGTAGGGATCAAAGCCAGAGAACTCGAGGGGAGGGTAATAGCCTAAGACAGAGCCAGGCCCACTCATTTTCTATCTCTTCTACGCTCTTTCTCTCCTTCCTGCCTTCCACTCATTCTAGACCATTCCTGGCATAGTTCTAGATTCTCAGGGTGCTGACGAGCTGGTGAACAAGATGAACACAGTCCCTGACCTCCTACAGCTATATACTAGGGTAGATTATAGAGATTGAAGAAAGTAATTTCAAGCTCGATATAATTATTAAAGTTATTTTGGAAGCATCCAAGGAGATACTGGAAGATGGCAGTTGTTGGAGGGGTGGAGATCAGCAAAGGCCTTGTGAAGATAGTAATATGTGGGTTGAAATGTGAAGGATGAGAATAATTTAGCTATGCCAAAAGTTGGGGGAACAGTTGTTTCAGGCAGAAGAAACTGCCAGAGGACGAAGATGGGATGCATTCAAGAGTGTAATAAGAATGGCTTATCTTTCCAAAGTGAAAGCTGGAGCCTCCCAGTTTTATTTCATTAAGGGAGGTAGCCTGTTGCAGTAGGGAGAGGTCATGAGTCCTGAGTGCTTAGGAAAAGCTATCACATGGAGAAATATTAAGACAGAAAATGGGGCAGTCACACAGGCTGGTTTGATTACAAGCAGTTGAAGGAGGCAGAGGCAGAAAGTAAGGGTAATGGCACAAGCAAATGAAGGACTCAGGGGGACATTTAAGGTTAAGTAATTTGATAAAGAAAATCTCCAACTGCAGTGGCAGCTCTGACTTTGCTGGTTTTGAAATTGCATTTGGAACGAGGATACAGTAAAATTGTAAGAAAGCCACTCTGCACTGGCAAAGAATATACTGAGTGGCAGTTGGGAATGTGATCAAATCTAATCTCCCCACTTCTCCAATTATAAACTGTTTTCCAAAAGTGTAGGTAGGCTGATTAAAGTACATACTCTGAAAGAGCCAAATGCTTCCTCCAATGTTTAAAATCCAAGCAGGTCCTTTATCACAGAACACTCTCTGTATTAAATATTGATCAAATTAATTTCATTTTGCAGATCCAATACTTAAAATATCAATTTGATGATGGATCATAGTCTTTAAAGCTGGAAAAAATAGTAAATGCATCATTCCCTCCACTCCTTGCATTTACAGATGAGGGAACTGGAATCCAAAAAGGATAAGTGAGTGCCTAGCATCACAAAACTAAGTTATAGTAGTTAAACCAAAATATTCCATTGTTCTTGATAAAAGCAAAGAAAAAGTAGGTTGATACTGAGCTTCAGCTTTAACTGCACTGTCCACTGATAGTATATAGAACTTTTCCTGATATTTTGTCCCTTGACAAATATTTATTTTTCTTGCTTTTACCTCTAATGAAATCTTCATACTAAAGTGATTGTTGCTATTAGAAATCTGGATGGCATCTTATTAAAAGTGAGGAGAGGAGAGTGTTTGTAAACATGGCAAGTGGAACTAACTGGATCATGGAATATCCTAGCATCACTGTGCTCTCCTTTGTGTCATGCCAACATGCTCCATAAGCTTCAAAATCATAAGATAGTAGCATGCTTCCTCTCTTTTTCATTCAACCCAGACTAAACTCCTGCTTTGACCTCAGTTCCATACTGGGTACAAAGTGTTGGAAGCAGAGCTTAGAGATGCACTCTAGTCTTAGGAAATTTACCATTTAGATAATTTTGGTAATGAGTAGACAAAAATGAACATTTGTGGGGCATCTGGGTGGCTCAGTCGGTTGAACTTCTGACTCTTGGTTTTGGCTCAGGTCATGATTTCACAGTTTGTGAGTTCGAGCCCTGTGTCAGGCTCTGCACTAACAGTGTAGAGCCTGCTTGAGAGTCTCTCTTTCCCTCTCTCTCTCTGCCCCTCCCCCATGCTCACTAACTCTCTCTCAAAATAAATAAACTAAAAAAATTAAAAAATAAATTAAAAAGTGGACATTTGTATCGAAGATAAAAAGGGCAATTAAAATTGCTAAGAGAGTTGGAAGCAGAATTTCTGCAGTGCAGCCTTGACGATAAAAAAAAATGAGACAACCAGCACCTGGTACCTAGATCTGTTTCTCTCTTTGTCAGGAGGTAGAGAGCTGAAAAGCAGCTGGATAAAGCCAGGTTAGAAGGTTCTGCTGGGATCTGACTTGAAGTTAGGAGGGGTGCTGAAGGAGCTAATCAGAGCTTTTTCTATCTTCAAGTTACTCCATATTTCTTTACTAAGACAGGAGTGAGTGATAGAAATGGCATATATGAGCCACACACAGAGGTTATATGGAACCGATGGCCAGAAACCCATTAGTAAGTTCTACGTAACTTCTACTTCCTGGGTCTACTGGCAGGTACTCAATCATGGCACTCTTTTCCCCTCTGAGGCTCAGAATCTTTCTCAACACCACTTTTCAGCTAAACCCTAACAAATGATTGGAGTTAGTGCATGAGATGAAACTGAGTTCCAATCCTCGTGCCAAGGTGTATGGCACAGAGTGAAGGGACATTAGTAATGCTTGGAATACCCTGTGTGGCCCAACGTAAGAGATGCCATGAGCCGGGTTTTAAAGGATGAGTGCATTTTGGGTAAGAAGAGGGTAACCTTGGGGAAGAGTATGTTAGGAACTAAAGTGTATACACAGCAACGAGAATAGCTGTTTCAGGGAGATTGAAGGTGCTGACCTGAATAGAGGAACAGGTATGTGTGAGGAGTAGGAGGAAATGTAGTTGGACAAGAAGAGTGAGTCAGATTGTGCCAAACATTCTGAATTTGTTGTGATAGGAAATAGGGAACTATTACAGGCGGGTATAGAATTGCAAGTCTCTTTAATGCCAGGCTTCATAGAAGGCGGCTGGATTCTTCTGTCCTATGCATTCAGTTGGTATATTCATGAGAAAACAAATGTGAAAAAGGCAAATAACATCTTACTGCTATTATGAAAATAGTTTTGACCTCATGAATTCACCTGAAATGGTGTCCAGGGCAGCCGGAGAACTGCTGTTCTTGACCTGCTAAGGAGTAGGAGGAGTTAAAACAAGAGTGGAGACAGAATCGGACATACATTTTAAAAAATTAGTTTGGCTGGTGTGCTGTGAAAAGATTGTGGGCAGGTAGTCACACAAGTAGAAGCAACAGACTTAGTAGGTCGCTTTATCATAGTCCAGGGGCTGGCATAATGGAATGGGAATGAATGTATGCCTGGTTGAATGTGTAAGAGATATTTTATTTTATTTTATTTTATTTTATTTTAATTTATTTTTAAACTGTTTATTCATTTTTGAGAGAGACACAGAGCGTGAGTTGGGGAGGAGCAGAGAGAGAAGGAGACACAGAATCCGAAGCAGGCTTTGGGCATTGAATTGTCAGCACAGAGCCTGATGTGGGGCTTGAACCCACAAGCCATGAGATCATGACCTGAGCTGAAGTTGCAGGCTTAACCAACTGAGCCACCCAGGTGCCCCAAGAGACATTTAAAAGAAAGAATCAGTGGTTCCTGAGTCAAACACTTCCTCTTTCTGTTGTTATTGAAAAGAATAAAACAAGAATTGACAGCATTTTTTTTCTAAAAATTAGGTAACACACCAATCTACCATATTAACACAGTGAATATTTTGCTTTTTTATATTAGTTATCATGCATAGATGTTTTTATAAGACTGAAATTAATATATATTTTACTCTGTAATACACTATTTTAACCTATCAAATATATGTGTATATACACATGCATACACACACACATATATAATTGTCCATATTTCTATATAATTTTAGTTTTGAAGCCCTGCTTTCTTTTTTTTTGTTACTATGCCCTGATTTATAAACTCTTTCCAAGGGTTAACATTTCCATCATTTACATTTTCTCCTCTTATAGATAATGCTGTTGGTATTCTCACAAATGTATGTTTCACTTGTATTAAACCATTCTGTGTTTAAGATAAATTCTTAGGTGTGGAACAAGAGAATCAAAAAGTATTGCTTGCTTTTTTTATGTGAACTTTAAAACTTGGGAAGACTTTCCTCTAGGTATTAAGGACTATCCACTTCAGCAAGAGAAATAGATTTCTTACTTCCAAGTACTCAGGCCCCAAACCTTGGAGCCATTCTCAGGGAAAAAGGGTGAAGGATTTATAGATGCTCTTTGTACTAACCTTGCAATTTTTCTATAAATTTGAAATACTTAAATACCAAAAATCGAACAAATCTGTTTCCTGAGGCAAAGAGGCCAGACATAAGCACCAAAAACATAGAGACACTCAGAACATAGTTGAGTTTCTCTCATTATTTCATATCCTACATGTAGTCCATCAGCAAATCCTATCAGTTCACTTGGCAAAATAAAATATAACCAGAATGTGCTATTCCTTACTGTCTTTACCACAAACACCCTGCTTCAAGCCATCTCCTCTCTTTCCAGGGTATTTCAATAGCTCCCCACCCCCACCAGGTCTCCTTGCTTTACTCTTGTATCTATCCTCGTGCGATTCTATTAAAGGTACATTAGGTCACGTTATACCTCTGCTTAAAGTCTTTTATGGTCTTCCCATTTTAATAAGAGTCAAATCCGAAGCTCTTAAAGTCTATAAGTAGGGTGATACTATAATTTATTATCCAAAGTGGAACTATTTGGGGGCAAAAGAAGGTGCTATTAGTAATTCTGTCCAGACAACAGCCATGAATGTAAACTTCCAGGTATCTAGTCACCCTGCTTTTGTGATCCTACCTGTGCTTTCCTGTTACCTCTCGATCTTACCTTTATCATTTTCTCCATCTCCACCCATCCCCTTGGGTCACAAGGAGACTCCTAACTGATTCCTTAACACCAATATGATGCTTTTCTTCCATACAGCCTCACAGTTCATTCCCTTTCTTCCATCAGGTATTCTTGCAAACATCACCTTATTAGACGTGCCTTTTCTGAGCATTCAATATAAAATGGTGTTCCCTCTTCTTCCCACTCCCACATGTCCTCGCCTCCTTAACCTGGTTTATTTTCTTCATAGCACTTGTCATCTTCTGATATACTTGCTTCTCTGAATATTGTTTTGTCTCTTTCCACTAGAATGAGTGCTCTATGAAGCAAGGAGATCGTTCTGTTCACTTTATTCCCAGCATTTAAACAGGGCCTGGCTCATGGTGGAAGCTCAATGAATATTTATTGACTTGATGAAAGAATGTGAGATGTTCAGCTGCTTGGTTGGACCTGTAACCAGCAATTGCAAACTCAAGGTTCAGTTTCTGTTCCTAACCCTGTAGAGTCATGTTCATATCACAGGGTGGTAGCATCTTTAGTTCCTTCTATTCTTCATACTTTCTTGCCCAAATATATCCTTACTCCTGTGTTTCAAGAACATCTGAGGCTGGCCTCTCTCTTAAGCACATCTAATTGAGTAATCTGTGTTTCTACATGAACCTTTTCAATATATAGTCTTCCTGAAAAGTATGTTATAGTAGCAAGCAAACCTCTTTTTAGTTCTTCAATTAATTTTTTTAAGTAAGGTTAAGTGTTTCCTAGGAGCCTTATGGAAGCCAGCATCACTCTTTTAACCTGTTTGTCACATTCCCTAGCATCCTACTTCATGTCTCTTATAGATGAAAGAAATGCCCTGATTTTTCATGCTATGGTATCTTTGTAATATTGTTCTTGTCTTGAATATTCTTAGAAACTTCTGGTGGTCCTTTGATTCTTTAAAGCTCAACTCAAGTAACTCTATCAAATGCCTTTTTTGACTCACTTAAGCAGAGTTGAATACTCCCTCCTTTGTGTCATCAGTGTTCTTTATTATATATCTGATATACTGGCCCTATTCTACTGCAAATGTTCCTAAAATATCTCCCCTGTTAGTGTACTCTTTAAGGACAAGGACTACACAGCATCCCCTTTGCTTGACAGTATCTGGAATGTAGTAGACAATACAAAGTCAGAGAAAGTAGAAATGAAGTGTCAAGATGGCTCCAAGGTCTAGGAATAGTAGAGATGTTTTAGCAAGCCATGAGTTTTAAGTCTGATGCACCTGAAATACGCTATGTCACTTTGATACTCTCTGATTCTGAGGAGGTGGCATAGAACAAAGAAGAGCTCACTTTTTATATAGTCCTTGATTTCATTAGCATGTACAACCCTTGCCCTTCTTGATCAGACATTTTTGTTAGATGGCTTTATTCTCCAAAATTTTTTTATTTGCTGCAGTTTCTCCTTCATGGTTCAACAGATGATACTTCATTTTCCTGGTTGACAAAGTATTTTTACTCTCTAACCTTTGCAGAATGGGATACTATATCTATCCCTGAGAAACAAAAAGCCTTAGCATATAATATGGTCTGTAACATCCAATGTGAAAGACAGAGGGGCATTGTGGTGAAGCAAGGGATTCATGGCCAGACAGAGTTAGCATCAAGTTCTGACCTTATAATTTTCTTGATGTGTAACTTAGGGAACCTCTGAGCATTAGTTTCTTCACCTACAAAACAGAATAATTTCAGTTACATAAAGTAGTTATAAGAACTTGGTATAGTGCTTGTCATATAAGCCATTGAGTATGTGGCTATCCCATTTTTTTCAGGGAGCTTGGGTTTTAATGGGAAGGCAAAGATCATGAAATATTTGGAAAATAGTCATGGTACTGTGAAACTGAGAAAGTTTGTGGGATGCAATTGTCAAGAAAACTTCCCCAAACAAAAGGACTAATTTAATTTTAGAAGGAGGAGGAGGACGAGGACGAGGAGGTTGAGGAGGAGGAGGATGAGGAGGAGGATGAGGACCTCAAGGGGTGAGTAGGAAGGGACTAGGAGGTAGAGAATTTCGGGGAGCCCATGAATAGTTTATGGGGGTTGGGTGAATAGTCATATACCCAGATGTAATAGTAAGACATTTAAGCCATGTCTAGTGTATGGAAAACACAGTCTGTTGCTGCTATTTTTGCTATTTCCCTTGGTGAGGACATCTAAGGCCAGCAGTGCAGAGTACTGGATCAAAGGCAGAACAAGTGTAGAGAGTACTAGATTCACAGCCTTCCCTGGATCCCTCAAGGCTGCCCTTGGAGCTTCCTGGTCCCAGTGCATCAGAGCTGTACACTGTTCCAGCTGTCAGGCCAGATAGAGAATATCGGTGCTAAGGATCTGTGGGACTTCCCTTCAGGCTGGCCTGGTTAACATACAGAGCCAGGCTGTGCAAATGCTCTTTATGATCAACTACAGGAAGCCTTAGGGTAAAGATGAAGCATTGGAGAGCATCCTTCATTTCCTACTCGAAAGAGGCAGAGATAAACTCATACATGCGTGTGGTAAAATATAGCATTTAGCTGTTCTCTACAGGGTTGAAAAGAATAATGTATGAAAGCATTTTTCAGCACAAGGCAGTGTTTTGCTCATGAAGTTTATTGAGAGCTCTGTGATCTCTGGGAACAAATTCTAAACTTAGGTTTGACTTGAGGTGCATGTTGTCAGGTATAACCACTTATATATTAACGCTTTGTGATCTACATCCACAGCAATCTGCTCTCTCCAAGAATCACTAGTAAGATCATCTCCCGGTTTGAAATGCAGGGACTTTTTCTCTGTTCTCAGCTTCCTTGCTTGAGGTGCCTTGGTTTTTCTATCCTTTGAATTCTTCTTTTGGAAGTTGATCATGTACCTAGTCTTAAAGCTTTTGGTTGCTTTTCTTATAGTTATTTGAAAATAGGGAATATATCTTATTCTTCTTCATAACCTGCCCATCACAGTAACTTCCATGTACAAATATTTGAACTGATAGATGGCTTGGCTCTTCACAAATGAGCCAAGGAGTTCTACAGTGACCTATGTTGCTTTTGTCTTTCTAATTTGCACTTACCACAAATTTCTGATGGGCCTCTTTTCTAACTCATCCCTTTAATTATCGTCACTATCAACATAGACTGTGCTTATGACCCCAAGGTCATCCACAATTTTGGAAGAGAAATACTCTTGCTTGTTTGTTATTTCTTATAGAAACACTGAGCCATCAGGAATGACAGAGTTGAAGGAGAGTTTTCAAGAATCTGTGTCTCAGGAGCCAATAGAATTGCAATCTCACATCAGTTGATGACTTTGGGCGAGTCATTTGTCTTTACCCTTTTTGAGATTAGCAAACAAAGCACAGGGAAATATTTGCCTGGAAGGTTTGTCACAAGGGTTAAATGAAGAACTATTTGTGAAAATGCTATGTTATATGTGAAGTGCTGTATAAGTTGGTTTGATGATAAATTGCTCAGGTCCTACACTAGACTATGTCTTAAGATGGAGAAAGTTCAATAGAGAAAATACAGAAACAAAAAGCTGTTCAAAGTATATTTTGACATAAAATGTATATTATTTTCATTAATATGACTTGATTTGGGGGATTATGGGGGAAACTATATTATTAGTTTTAGTCAACAATATCTAAAGCATTTTCTTTAGATATGTGAATTGAGATTACAGAAGAAAGTATTCTTTGGTTGTATAAACTTGGAAAATATTGAATTGAAATTCACCAAGTTTCTATTCTGATATATCTTAGACCTTTGAATATGCCAATTTTATTGAGAAATTTCCAAAAAAATTGTGTGTGTGTGTGTGTGTGTGTAGTACATCTTGCTGTATTTCCTAAAAATATATGAATATGGATTGCCCTCCCCTTTCTTTTTTTCCAAAGAGCATTTTGGGTTAGAATTCCATAAAATGTGTTTCAGAAAATGCTGCTCCAGAGAATAGCTGGAACATTTTTGTGACCCACATATTTAACTGAAATATGGACCTGGAAGAATGGTTTGATAACCACAGGTATAAACTATTAAAGATACTGTATGTTCTTAAGATGTGACCGAGAAGCTTGGTCAAGCTTCCATTTAATTTGGCAAATGAAGTCATCACCAAGGTATTCACTACCCTCAAGCAAATGAAAAGGCTGAAAAGGAGATCCAGATGGTCGTGATACAATGTGGATTAGACTGGTTGGAAAGAATTCTAAGCCTTTCAATGATGACTCCAATGTAACCGTAGAAGTCAGTCCTCCTGACTACCCCTGGCATTTACTTCTCAACACTTGACCTTCCCCACTAGACCTAAGAGAAAACTTAAAAGAATATAATTTTATACAATTTTGGGAGGGGGGCAATGTTTTTGCTGTAAACATCTACAAGTTATATAGACCAATACAAGCCACAGTCTTGGGCTCTAAAAGGCCATGAGTAATATTTGGATTATTAGGGTGGCTTTTGCTGTGTATCTGATAGGAAGACTTCCCTGCCAGGACAAGCTGAGAGTAGTAAAAAATTTGAAGAACGACCACAAACTGGCAGTTCACTGGCTACATGTAGTTTTCAGATATTTCCTGCTTGGGCCACATGGTGTTTTTAAAATGAGGCAATTATACTACAATTGAGATTTATACTTTCTCTTGAAAATGTAAGAGATTTAGCAGTACAGGGCTACATTGCTGCATGAAAACTATCGGTGAGAGCTGAATAGCACTTGCCCAATTTAGATGGGCTGTATGCTTCCAGTTTTCCATATTCCCTCCCTCTTTTGTTTTGGGGAATGAGCTACTTAACTCAAATTTTGTTTTTTAACCTGCCTGGCCCTGTAGCACTTTATAATTGATGGCCACTGCACAAGAAGTATTCTTCTTTAGAGCCATTTAGCACTGATACTTTTTCTATCTATTCTGTTTAGGAATACAAAGAGACATAAAGTGAAGGAAATGTTTATTTAATTCATCAATATGCAGTGAGCCCCACCTGCTAGATTACAAGCTTGAAAAGGGCAGGGCTGTTACCCTCTTGTTTTCTCTTATAGCTAGTGTTAAGCATAGTGCCTGCCATATAGTAGACACTCAGATGTTTGTTGAATGACAAAAGAAGGGAAAGATAAAAAGAAAGAAAAGAGAAGGACAACACAAGGATAGAATGAAGGAACAGGATAATGAGAGACAGAAAGAGAAAAGGAGAAGAAAGAAGGAAAAGAGAAAGAAGCGAGGAAAGAATGGGAAGAAGGGAAGGGCAGAGAAAGAAAACAGGAACTCTGTGTTAGGGTATAATCTGGGCTGCATATTCAAATATACATAAATTTGTGTTCTCTATTCTTGAGTTCATGGTGATTTTTTTCTCTTTCATATAGCTACTGAGATAGAGATTTCCTGATATCAATTCACTTGCTACAATAATATGAAGATAGCCTGGCAAAAGAACTGTTTTTGCTGTTGAGAAAATATTATTAGCTGATATGGGAGTAGAGTCAGGGGAGGTCAGAATGAGGAGTGTTCTGAAAGTCAGGTGCAGTTGTGGTTCATTTTGGGTTTATTTTGCATTCTTATTAGCATTTGTGACTCCTTCTGAACTTCTGTTATTTTCACAAGGCTTAGAGTTTTTAATAATAACATAATATGCAAATAATAAAAGATGTTGTTAAAGACTTCTTTTGGTCCCTTCCCTGGCTATCTAACATCTACCCATGTAACTGTCACTTCTGGGCAATTATGAGTTATCATACAAAAATGTTTAAACTCAAATTTATTGAAATATCTATTCAGGGACCTAGATTGGCCCATGGACTATGCCTACTTTTTCTCTAGAATGGGGTGGTGGTAGTGGTAATCAATTCTCAGCCCCATGTGCCTGGCTGTGGCTAAAGAATACAACTACAACAAGCCTCTCTGTAAACCACATTGAACTTAAGGGAGCCTATAAATTAAAAGAAGTATCAACATAAAAGGCTGTTCCATTCATGCTGTTTGACTAAGAAAAAATGTGTTAGTAGGAAAGCCAGAGGCAAGCATGATAGTCTCCTATTAACACAGACATTTGATTATCTCTCAGACCCCTGCATAACTACCTGTCTTGCTTCATATTCCAGAGTATGTGCTTCCTGATAATTGATAAAACAGGTGTTTGTAGTGGACCTTTTGGGAAGCAAAACTGTGGATGCTTCATTAAAGAGCCCACTGACTGGGGAATCTGGCTGCCTTTGTGGTCCTTTCTGGGTGTTGGAACCTACAGTTCCTTGACAAGCAGTATTCATTCTATGTGTGACAACTTAGACTGCCTTGCTGATAGAAGATGTAAGAGTAAAGATCTCAACAATAATCACAAAACCACCTTAATGACATTAACAATAACAAAACTATAAGAATAATTTTCTATCCTCTAAGTGTAGAATATGAAAACTAGGCCCTAGAATTAGGCCAGATTTGAATTTCATTTTATTTTTATTAATGTTTATTTATTTATTTTGAGAGAGACAGAGAGCACAAGCAAGGGGGGGCAGAGAGAGAAGGGGAGAGAGAATCCTAAGGAGGCTCCACACTGTCAGTGTAGAGCCTCACATTGGTGCTAGAGATGCCACAAACTTTGAGATCGTGACCTGAGGCGAGAGTCACAGGCTTAACTGACTGAGCCACCCAGGTGCCCCTAGGCCAGATTTGAATTTTAAATTCTTCATTTACTAGCTTTTGATATACAACCTCTCTTAGCACTGTTTACCTCATATTTGAAATGGGAGTCCTTTTTTTTTTTTTTAATCCATATTCAAGGTAATTGAGTTTTTGTTTTTTTGTTTTTGAAATATAGTTGATATCCAATACTACATTTGTTTCAGGTGTACAGCACATAGCGATTCAACATCATATGTGTTACAAAGTGATCACCACAATAAATCTTCCTACTGTCTGTCACCATACAAAATTGGTACAATGTTACTAACTGTATTCCCTGTGCTGTACATTGCATTGCCATGTCTTAGTTATTCTATTCTGTCCCTTCTGGCAACCACCTGATTGTTCCCTGTCTCTGTGAGTCTGTTTCTGTTTTATTTGTTTCCTTTGTTTTTTAGATTTCACATTTAAGTGAAATCATGTGGTATTTGTCTTTCTCCAACTTATTTCACATAACATAATACCCCCTAGGTCCAACCATGTTGTTGAAAATGGCAAGATTTTATTCTTTTTATGGCTGAGTAATATTCCATTGTATGTATAAATACTATATCTGTATCCATTCATCTATCGATGGGCATTTAGGTTGCTTCCATATTGTGACTACTGCAAATAATGCTGAAATAAAGGTAGGGGTGCATATATCTTTTCAGTTAGTGTTTTCGTTTTCATTTTTTACTGGATCATATGGTAATTCTATTTTTTATTTATTTTTAATGTTTATTTTTGAGAGAGAGACAGTGTGTACAGAGAGAGAGAGAGAGAGAGAGAGAGAGAGAGAGAGAGAGAACACAGAATCTGAAACAGGCTCCAGGCTCTGAGTTGTCAGCACAGAGCCTGATGCGGGGCTTGAACTCATGAACTGCGAGATCATGGCCTGAGCTGAAGTCGGACACCCAACCGACTGAGCTACCCAGGTGCCCCATGGTAATTCTATTTTTAATTTTTTGAGTAACCCCCATACTGTTATCCACAGTGGCCTCACCAGGTTGCACTCCCACCAACAGTGCACGATGGCTTCTTTTTCTCCACATCCTTGCCAACACCTGTTATTCCTTCTGTTTTTGATTTTTGCCATTCTGAGAGGTCTAAGGTGATACCTCACTACAGTTTTCATTTGCATTTCCCTGATGATTGGTGATGTTGAGCATCTTTTCATGTGTCTATTGGCCATCTGTATGTCTTCATTGGAAAAATGTCTGTTCATGGTTTCTGCCCATTTTTAATTGGATTATTACTATTATTATTATTTTGGTGTTGAGTTGTGTAAGTTCTTTATATATTTTGGATACTAGCTCTTTATTGCATGTGTCATTTGCAGATATCTTCTCCCATTCGGTAAGTTGGCTTTAGTGTTGTTTATTTTTTCCTTTGCTGTGCAAAGACTTTTAATTTGATATAGTCCCAGTAGTTTATTTTTGCTTTTGTTTTCCTTGCCTGAAGAGACACATATCTAGAAAAATGTTGCTGCATCTGATGTCAGAGAAATCATTTCCTGTGCTCTCTTCTAGGTTTTTTTTTTTTTTTTATGGTTTCTATTTTCACATTTAGGTCTTTAATCCATTTTGAATTTATTTTTATGTATGAAAAAGTGATCCAGTTTCATTCTTTTGTGTATAGCTGTCCAATTTTCCTAACACCATTTGTTGGAGAGACTGTTTTTCCCATTGCATATTCTTGCCTCCTTTGTTTAAGATAAATTGAACATACACTTGTGGGTTTATATCTGGGTTCTCTATTTGGTTCTATTGATATATATGTCTATTTTTGTTCCAGTACACCATACTATTTTGATTACTACAGCTTTGTAGTATACCTTGAAATCTGGAATTGTGTTGCCTCCAGTTCTTTTATTCTTTTTCAAGATTTCTTTGCATATTCAGGGTCTTTTGTGGTTCCATATAAATTATTGGATTATTTGTTTTAGTTATGTGAAAAATGCTGTTGGTATTTTTACACGGATTGAATTAAATCTGTACGTTGCTTTCGGCAGTGTTGGCATTTTAATAATATTTGTTCTCCCAATGCATGGGTATGGAATACATTTTCATTTGGTTGCATCATCTTCAGTTTATTTTAAGGTGTGTTTTACAGTTTTCAGAGTACAAGTCCTTCATCTCCTTGGTTAATTTATTCCAAGGTATTTTATTATTTTTAGTGCAATTATAAATGCAGTTTCTCTTAATTTCTCATTCTGCTACCTTATTATTAGGGTAGAGGAATGCAATAAATTTCTGTATATTGATTTTTTATCTTGCAACCTTACTGAATTCATTTATCAGTTCTAGTAGTTTTTTGGCAGAGCCTTTAGAGTTTTCTATATACAGTATCATGTTCAAATATTGAAAGTTTTACTCCTTTCTTCCCAATTTGGGTGCCTTTTATTTCTATTTTTTTGTCTGATTGCTATGGCTAAGACTTCCAGTATTATGTTGCAGTGAGAGTGGACATCCTTGTCTTGTTCCTGATCTTAAGGGAAAAGCTCTCAGGATTTCACCATTAAGTATAAGGTTAGCTGTAGGTTTTTCTTATAAGGCCTTGATTATGTTGAGGTACTTTGTTGAGGTTTTTTTTTTTTTTTTTTTTTTTTTTATCATGCATTGATGTACTTTGTCAAATGCTTTTTCTGCATCTATTGAAATGATGATATGGTTTTAATCCATTCTTTTGTTGGTGTGATGCATTATATTGATTGAATTGTGACTATTGAACCACCTTTGCATTCAAGGAATAAATCCCACTTGATGATGGTGAGTGATTTTTTAAAACGTATTGTTAGATTTAGTTTGCTAATATTTAGGGTTTTTGCATCTATAGTCATTAGAGATAATGGACGGTACATTTTTTTGGTAGTGTCTTTATCACTATTTTTATCACTATTATCATTGCTGGTAATTGGTCTGTTCAAATTTTCTCTTTTTTTCCTGATTCAGTTTTGGTAGGTTACATGTTTCTAGGAATTTATTCATTTCTTCAGGTTTTCCAAGTTGTTGGCATATAATTTCTCATAATATTCTCTTACAATCCTTTGTATTTCTGTGGTGTCAGTTGTTGTTTCTCCTCATTATTTTCTGATTTTGTTTATTTGAGTCATCTCTCTCTCTGTCTCTCTGAATCTGGCTAAGGGTTTATCAATTTTGTTGATCATTTCAAAGAATCAGTTACTGGTTTCATTGATCTGTTCTATGGTTTAGTTTCTATTTCATTTACTTCTGCTGTAATCTTTATTATTTCTATTATTTCCGTCCTTTTACTTGTTTGGAGTTTTGCTTGTTCTTTTTCTAGTTCCTTGGTGTGACTTTAGGTTGTGTATTTGAAATTATTCTTACTTTTTTTTTAATTTTTTTTAACGTTTATTTATTTATTTATTTATTTATTTATTTATTTATTTATGTTTTAGGGGAAAGAGATGTTTTTTATTTATTTATTTATTTTTATTTATTTTTTTATTTTTATTTTTTTTGGAGGATTTTTTTTTTAATATATGAAATTTACTGTCAAATTGGTTTCCATACAACACCCAGTGCTCATCCCAAAAGGTGCCCTCCTCAATACCCATCACCCACCCTCCCCTCCCTCCCACCCCTCATCAACCCTCAGTTTGTTCTCAGTTTTTAACAGTCTCTTATGCTTTGGCTCTCTCCCACTCTAACCTCTTTTTTTTTTTTTTTTCCTTCCCCTCCCCCATGGGTTTCTGTTACGTTTCTCAGGATCCACATAATAAGTGGGTATTGTTGAGAGTGCTGCTATAAACATTGGGGTACAAGTGCCCCTATGCATCAGTACTCCTGTATCCCTTGGATAAATTCCTAGCAGTGCTATTGCTGGGTCATAGGGTAGGTCTATTTTTAATTTTCTGAGGAACCTCCACACTGCTTTCCAGAGCGGCTGCACCAATTTGCATTCCCACCAACAGTGCAAGAGGATTCCCATTTCTCCACATCCTCTCCAGCATCTATAGTCTCCTGATTTGTTCATTTTGGCCACTCTGACTGGCGTGAGGTGATATCTGAGTGTGGTTTTGATTTGTATTTCCCTGATAAGGAGCGACGTTGAACATCTTTTCATGTGCCTGTTGGCCATCCGGATGTCTTCTTTAGAGAAGTGTCTATTCATGTTTTCTGCCCATTTCTTCACTGGGTTATTTGTTTTTCGGGTGTGGAGTTTGATGAGCTCTTTATAGATTTTGGATACTAGCCCTTTGTCCGATATGTCATTTGCAAATATCTTTTCCCATTCCGTTGGTTGCCTTTGAGTTTTGTTGGTTGTTTCCTTTGCTGTGCAGAAGCTTTTTATCTTCATAAGTTCCCAGTAATTCACTTTTGCTTTTAATTCCCTTGCCTTTGGGGATGTGCCGAGTAAGAGATTGCTACAGCTGAGGTCAGAGAGGTTTTTTCCTGCTTTCTCCTCTAAGGTTTTGATGGTTTCCTGTCTCACATTCAGGTCCTTTATCCATTTTGAGTTTATTTTTGTGAATGGTGTGAGAAAGTGGTCTAGTTTCAACTTCTGCATGTTGCTGTCCAGTTCTCCCAGCACCATTTGTTAAAGAGACAGTCTTTTTTCCATTGGATGTTCTTTCCTGCTTTGTCAAAGATTAGTTGGCCATACGTTTGTGGGTCTAGTCTGGGGTTTCTATTCTATTCCATTGGTCTATGTGTTTGTTTTTATGCCAATACTGTACTGTCTTGATGATTACAGCTTTGTAGTAGAGGCTAAAGTCTGGGATTGTGATGCCTCCTGCTTTGGTCTTCTTCAAAATTACTTTGGCTATGCGGGGCCTTTTGTGGTTCCATATGAATTTTAGGATTGCTTGTTCTAGTTTCGAGAAGAATGCTGTTGCAATTTTAATTGGGATTGCGAGAGCCTTTGTTCCCCGCCAAACTGAGCTCTGTCGTCCGGGGGCTCAGCAGCTCTCCCTCCCTTTGTCCTCCAGCCTTCCTGCTTTCTGAGCAGAGCTGTTAACTTATGACCTCCCAAACGCTAAGTCGTGCTTGCTGTCGGAACACAGTCCGTCAGGCCCCTCCGCTTTTGCCAGCCAGACTCGGGGGCTCTGCTTGGCCGGCGAGCCGCCCCTCCACCCTGGCTCCCTCCCGCCAGTCCGTGGAGCGCGCAACGCCTCACCGCCCTTCCTACCCTCTTCCGTGGGCCTCTCGTCTGCGCTTGGCTCCGGAGACTCCGTTCTGCTAATCCTCTGGCGGTTTTCTGGGTTCTTTAGGCAGGTGTAGGTGGAATCTAAGTGATCAGCAGGACGCATGGTGAGCCCAGCGTCCTCCTATGCCGCCATCTTCCGAGGCACTCCTAACGTTTATTTATTTTTGAGACAGGGAGAGACAGCATGAACGGGGGAGGGTCAGAGAGAGAGGGAGACACAGAATCTGAAACAGGCTCCAGGCTCTGAGCTGTCAGCACAGAGCCTGACGCGGGGCTCAAACTCACGGACCGCGAGATCATGACCTGAGCCGAAGTTGGATGCCCAACCGACTGAGCCACCCAGGTGCCCCTTTTTCTTACTTTTTGATGTAGGCCTATATTGCCATAAACTTCCCTCTTAGAACAGCTTTTGTTATAACCCAAGGATTTGGACTGCTGTATTTTTTTTTTTAATATCCTCTTTGATTTATTGGTTGACCCATTCATTCTTCAGTTGCCTTTTATTTAGCCTCCATGTATTTGTGTTCTTTCCAGACTTTGTCTTGTAGTCGATTTCTAGTTTCATAGTGTTATGGTTAGAAAAGATGCATAGTATGACTTCATTCTGTTTGAATTTGCTAAGACTTGTTTTGTGGCCTGACATGTGATCTATTCTATAGAATGTTTCATATGCACTTGAAAAGAATGTGTATTCTGCTGTTTCAGGATGGAATGTTCTGAATATATGTTAGGTACATCTGGTCCAATGTGTCATTCAAAGCCACTGTTTCCTTATTGTTTTTCTGTTTTGATGATCTATCCACTGATGTAAGTAGGGTGTTAAAGTCTCCTACTATTATTTTCTTACTATCAGTTACTTCATGTTTGTTATTAGCTGCTCTCTGTATATGAGTGCTTCTGTATTAAGCACATATTTACAACTGTTATATATTGTTGTTAGATTGTTCCCTTTATGATTATGTAGTGACCTTTGTCTTTCGTTACAGTCTTTGTCTAAAAGTCTATTTTGTGTGATACAACTTTTGCTTCCTCCACATTCTACTTACTTTTATTTGCATAATAAGTGCTTTTTCATCCCTTCAATTTCAATCTGCATGTGCCTTAGGTCTGAAATGAGTCTCCTGTAGGCAATACATAGATGGGTCTTGCTTTTTTATCCATTCTATATCACGCTGTATCTTTTGATTGAGCATTTAGTCCATTTGCATTCAAAGTAACTTGATAGATATGTACTTACTGCCATTTTGTTACTTGTTTCATGATTGTTTTTATAGTTTTTCTATGTTCCTTTCTTCTCTTTCTCTCTTCCCTCATGATTTGCTAGCTTTCTTTAGTGATATACTTGGATTTCTTTCCCTTTAATTTTTGCGTATCTATTACTAGTTTTTGATGTCCGGTTACCATTAGGTTTGTATATAACATATTATGCATATAGCAGTCTATGCTAAGTTGATAACTACTTAAGTTTGAACCCATTCTAAAAGCACTAAATTTTAACTCACCACCCCGCCCTACATTTTAGATAGTATCATATTTTACATGCTTTTTTGTGTGTGAATTCCTTCACTGGTTTTTGTAGACATACTTAATTTTTACTGTTTTTATCCTTGCTACTTTTCCTACTGTTACTTTGGTCTCTCCATTCCATTCAGAGTCCCCTTTAACATTTGTAAGGCTGGTTTAGTGGTAATGAATTCCTTTAACTTTTGTCTGTCTGGAAAACTTTTATCTCTCCTTCTATTCTGGATGATAGCTTTGCTAGATAGAGTATTCTTTGTTGCAGGTTTTTTTCTTTTAGCATTTTGAATATATCATGCCACTCCCTTCTGGCCTTCAAAGTTTATGCTAAAATATCAACTGATAGCCTTATGGAGTTTAACTTGTCTGTAACTGTTTTCTTTTGCTGTTTAAAAAATTCTGTATAATTACTTTTTTAAAAAATTGCTTTAATTTTATTTTTGAGCCAGAGAGAGAGAGAGACAAAGCATGAGCACGAGAGGGGCAGAGAAGCAGAGAGAGAGGAAGACACAGGATCTGAAGCAGGCTCCAGGCTCTGAGCTGTCAGCACAGAGACTGACACGGGGCTTGAACTTACAAACTGTGATATCATGACCTGAGCTCAAGTCGGATGCTCAACTGACTGAGCCACCCCAGGTGCCCCTCTATGACTACTTTTTTTAAGTTGATTTATTTATTTTAATAGAGAGAGAGAGAGAGAGAGAGAGCACATGAGCAGGGATGGGGGAGAGAGAGAGGGAAAGAGAGAATTCCAAGCAACCTCTGCACTGTCAGCACAGAGCCCAATGCGGGGCTCAAACTCAAAAACTGTGAGATCATATCCTGCACCCAAATCACAAGCTGGAAGCTCAACCAACTGAGCCACCTAGATGCCCTATGACTACTTTTTGCCACGTTAATTATTATGTGTCTTGATGTAGACCTCCTGGGGTTGATTTTATGGGGGCTTTCTGTGCCTCCTGGATCTGGATTTCTGTTTCCTTCCTCAGATTTGGGAAGTGTTTAGCTATTATTTCTTCAAATAAATGTTCTACTCCCTTTTCTTTCTCTTCTTCTTCTGGGATCCCTATAATGTGAATATATTACACTTGATGGTGTTGCTGAGTTCCCTTAATCTATTTTTATTTTTTATTATTCTTTTTTCTCTCTCCTGTTCAGCTTGGTAAGTTTCCATTACTCTATCCTTCAGGTCACTGATATATTCTTCTGCTTCCTGTAGTCTACTATTTATTCCATTTAATTTATTTTTATTTCAGTTATTGAGTTCTTCATCTCTGATAGGTTCTTAATTAATGTTGTCCACCTCTTTGTTGAGGGTCTCACTGAAGTCTGTCCCTCTTTTTTCAAGTCCAGTGAGTATCTTTATGACCGTTACTTTAAATTCTCTATGAGTCGTACTACTTATCTCCTTTTAATTTAGCTCTCTTGCTGTGATATTGTACTGTTCTTTCATCTGGGATATATTCCTTTGTCTCCTCATCTTATCTGACTCTCTGTATCTGTTTCCATGTGTTAGAAAAGTCAGCTGTATCTCTTGCTCTTGAAAGTAGTGGCTGTATGAAGAAGAGGTCCTGTAGTACCCTGCAGCGCCCTGTCTCCTGTTCACTAGAACCTGGTGCTTCAGGGGTGTCTCCTCTTGTGCCCTACTGTTGTGGCTGAGCTGCTTTGGCTCTCTGTCCAGTTGTCTGCAATGGTTCTCTTTGCCTGCTGTGAGCAGGGTTGGGTCCCTGAGTTGTTGGCAGGCCAGGCTGGAGCTGCATTTGCCAGAGATGCAGTAGCACCAAACTGCAGGGCACTGTCCCTGTGTTGTCCTCTGAGAATCTTTCGTTGTTGGGCAGGGTGTGCAGTCAGACCAGATGTCTGCCCCCAGCCCACTGCTGGGGCTGCAATTAAATTGGTGTGTGTGGTTACCTTCCGTCTCCCCAGGGAGTGAGTCACTTTGGAGCAGCAATGGCCCCTGTCAGAGCTGCTTACACATTGCCAGGCTTGTGGCACCAGTTTGGATGGACACCTGCTAAGGGTATGTTGGAGGTCAGGGGGCTACAGACGAAATCAGGGGTGGGATGCATGATGGCAGCAATGTCTATGTAGGTTCACTGCAAGAAAGGACCTGCAGCTACCTGGAAAAACTCCTGTTGAGGCCTGCTGGGTTGGAGGTGGTGGAAACAGAGAAGCTTGCAGGGGCAGGGTACACTGTTGGCAAACTAGGTGGAGAGTGTTGGTGCTATGCTGGTTCCCACAGGTGTCTGTGTATTTAGGCTGAGGAACAGGGTAGGGAAATGGTGCCTGCTAGCACTTTTGCTTTCAGAGAATTCTCCCAAAGATCCCTCCCCTCAAGCACACACTATGAGATTAATAAATAAATCTCCTTTCCATATACCTCAAGTGTTTTTCAAACTGCTGCTTTTGTGCTGTATCTCAATAGGGTTATTTGTTGTGTTATCTCTTTAAGGGTCAGGACTCAGTTTCCTATTGCCTTCCAGCTCTTCCAGAACTGAGCCTGCTGATTTTTAAGGTTCCAGGTGCTAAGCCCCACTGATTGTAAGAGCTCATGAAGCCAGGCTCCTCTGGGTTTTGAAGCCAAATGTTAGGGGATTCATCTTCCTGGTGTGGGTCTCCCAGGCCTGGAGTGTGGGATCTGCTCCTCTCCTCTGTCTGCACCTGAGACATCCCTTCCTCCTCTAGATAGTATTGCAGATCTGTTTGGCTCCCCAGCTTGCCTCTGTCCTTCCTAACCCCCTCAATGTGGCCTCTTCTCTACATTTAGCTGTGGAGAGTGTTCTGCTAGGCGCTGGGTTGTTTTCTGGGTTATTTATACTGATGTGGGTGTTATCTAGTTGTATCTGTGGGATGAGATGAGCCCAGGATCCTCCTACTCTGCCATCTACCTAGGAAGTCTGTCTTCTGTCTTCATTCCTACCCAGGAAGTCTGTCTTCTGTCTTCATTCCTTCTTAAAAATCTGAGATTCCAACTGGTATTTCCTTTTCACCTGAAGAACTTTTTTTTTTTTTTTTTTTTTTTTTTATTTGTTAATATATGAAATTTACTGTCAAATTGGTTTCCATACAACACCCAGTGCTCATCCCAAAAGGTGCCCTCCTCAATACCCATCACCCACCCTGAAGAACTTTTTTTAACATTCCTTATACCACTAATTCTATTAGTTATTAATTGTTTGAAGATGGTAGGTCTGGGTTTTTTGGTTTTTTTTTTTTTTGACGCTTTAAAGGTGTTACTCCACTCTCTTCAGGCCTTAATGTTTGTTTGTTTGTTTGTTTGTTTGTTTGTTTTTAAATTAGAACTTGAATTGTAAATTGAACTTTAATCATTCCCCTGAATATGATGTGATCTTTTTTGTCTTACTGCTGTAAATATTTTCTCTTTACCTTTTGTTTCCAGCATTTGTGCTTCTCCAAACTTCCTCTTGTTCTTCAAGTCAGATGGAGTGAGGGTTTTGACTCCTCTATATAATCTCCTCTACAGAATACATTCTACCGACCCTTTATTCTCTTTTGTTGTTGTTACTTTGTTGAAAGTTTATAGTCATTGCCTACAGGAAGACCAGTCTGATAGGAGCTTTATTAACTGAGTCAGGAGTAGAAGTTTCCCCTGTATATTTTCATTCCCAGTAAGTCGTAATAGTGACTGAATCAGTAATATACCTTGCTTCTGGTATAGGGCAGATGGACTTTAAAATATAAGAACTATTGAGCTACAAATTAGGCTTTGTTTAGTTCATAGCAAGTCAATGGTCTTGAAAGATCAGTGTTATTAAGAGAATAATGAATTTACAAAATTCCAAAAGCTTCCCTTTACATATCAAGAACTAAGCTGGAGATCAGAACACAGAATTTTCCAAAAAGCCATAATGTAGAGGTGCAGTATGATGACAACAGCTTTCCTGACTGTGAAAAGAAAATAAAATAAAAGAAGACAGGAATAGAAAAAAAAATCAGAGGAGATTAGATTAAGTTCCTATACAACCTAAGACTCTGAGAATGGTAATAGAATTTCTATGGCTACTTACTCTGCCTATCTTTGCCCTAAGGAAACCAAAGACAGGTGGAGGGAGGATCTATGTTTATGCAGGTTGGTGCTCTGCATCCCAGCCATATGCAGAATAGTACCAGAACTGTAAGGCAGCCTTAGAGGAGGATGGTGTTGAAATATGAGCCTGAGATGATGTTCCCAGTTGTCCCTCGCCTGGGCATGGCACTTGGGAAATGCAGAAAATACTTTGTGCCTAATCAAGAGGCATGGGGTTGCTTTAGAGGATAGATGGTCTGAATACATTTGGGGTTAAGAAAAGAAGGCTGTAAGAGTATAGGGAATTCATGACCGGAGGCAATGGTAAAATTCATGTTTATCAGCTGTGGATCTGCACAATGCTGAAGACTTGGTATAGGCCAGTCACACCTTATCAGGTGTCAGTGAAGAATGTCCAGAGCTAAAAACAAAACAAAACAAAACCCAAAGAGGTTTTTTTTTTTTTTTTAAGTGGAAAAGAATTTAAAAATGGCAACGTCATGTGATTATATGCTACCCTGTACTGACTTTTATTTTCATCAGTCTCCTACAAAGATCAGGCTAGATATATTAGACTCAGTATCTACTTGTCAGTTTGACTTGCAGATATATGAACTGGAAAGCTCTGTACCCTCTTTCCTGCTTCTCTCACACCTTTGACCTAACAATTGCATTGCTCAAATATATCATGCAGTTTCACTCATCCAAAAATACAAAGATATATCTTTTTTTCTATTCTTTAAAATTTTATTTAAATCCAAGTTGGTTAACATATAGTGTAATGGTTTCAGGAGTAGAATTTAGTGATCCATCACTTATATATAACACCCAATGCTCACCCCGGCAAATGCCCTCCTTAATGCCCATCACCCATTTAGCCCATCCCCCCACCCAGTACCCCTCCAGCAGCCCTCAGTTTGTTTTCTGTCTTTAAGAGTCTCTTATGGTTTGCCTCCCTGTCTACTTTTATTTTATATTTCCTTTACTTCCTCCATGTTCATCTGTTTTGTTTCTTAAATTCCACATATGAGTGAAATCATATGATATTTATCGTAAAGGATGTTTTTTGAAGCATGGTTTGTAATTGCTATTTGCTGCCATTTCTGGAAAAAAAAGTCAATCAAGGTCTGGGTACATAAATTTTGATCTGTCCATAATATTCATGACATGTGGCCACTTAAAAGTGAGGCATATTTGTAAGTGTTGGTATAAAAAGATCTCCACAGTATATTATATGGAAGAAACAAGGGTTTTATTTATGTTTATATTTTAAAATAGTTATATACCTAAAACTACATAGAGTGTGTCTGAGAATAAAGGTAGGGGAAGACTTACTTTCATCTTAAATTTTTCTATACTTTTATGTTTCTTTTTTAACTGTATATACATTGATTTTACAATGAAAAGGTAAAATTCATGCCTCTTTCTCAGTATTCTAATGGGAAGAAACATAAATGTGAAAAAATTGAGTCCTCAATATAGCTTTTTTTTATAGTGTATCACTCTTATTTTTACTAAATTTTACCTATAAAATTGTTATTGTAGAGCTACTAGAGAAAACTAGACAGTTAAAAAAAATGATAAAGTACTTAATTCCTACTTTTACATGGATGCCATCGTATATTCCGTATCTAGAGTTTTGTGTTTCAACAGCATGGGTGAGGGATGCTTTCAGCAAAGACAGCAGATAGAATTTATTTTTCATTTATTTTTAAGTATGAAGGCCTACAACATTCTCTTTTAAAGAAGTCCATAGCAAAGAGATGACAAAATGATTTGGTGAAGGTGATCATCCTGAGAAGATAAATAGACTCTAAAATTGTTTTGTTTTGTCCTGAAAAATCAATTCCATTTCCTACAGGCTTCATGGGAGGAAAATCACCTTTACTGAGGAAAATGTTGTTTTCGCTTCTGAGAGGAACAAACCAGCATCAGAGGAGGGAAGACTTTTTAAAGTGGTGATACATCCCTCTAAGTAAGAATGAGCCTTTATAGAGAAATAGGGGACACATACTTATCTTTTTCAGCATTGGATTAAAACCATGTCATGCTTAGGGCACCTGGGTGGCTCAGTCAGTTAAGCGTCCAACTTTGGCTCAGGTCATGATCTCTTGGTTTGTGAGTTTGAGCCCCATGTCAGGCTCTGTGCTGACATCTTGGAGCCTGAAGCCTGCTTTGGATTCTGTGTCTCTTTCTCTTTACCCTTCCCCTGCTCATGCTCTCTTTTTGTCTCTCAAAAATAAATAAATATTAAAAAAAAAAAAAACGTGTCATCTTTTATTGTTCTCCCAGCTCCAGGGCAGCACTAGCTTAGATATACAGGATAGAGCAGCAGAAAACTATTTCGAACTGTGAGGATATCAGACTAATATCCTGATGAATAAAAACAAAAAACCTTGAAGGTGAGACCATAGGAGAGAAATGTGCAGAAAAAGTATGAGTTGAGCAGATTATCTTGAGTAGAGAGTCACTATAGCATGCTGTAGCTTTCTTCTCCATGTTGGGTGACCCGTGGGAGGAACAATAACTATAGATTTTCTGTAAGGACCAGACAGAAGCATGAACAATCTTCTGGCAACTTGTGGGAAAAGACTAGCCAGAGATATCTGACTTGTGATGAATAAAGGAACCAGTTGTTGCTTCCTTGGGGAGAAATATCAGAAAAGGAAGTTAGGGGGAAGGGATTAAGAGGACTTTGAAGATCTAAAACCCTCCTTCAAGGGATCCAGGAAAAAAGAATGAACTGTTTGAGCCCTAAAACCACCCGAGGGTTTGATGGAAAAGATGGGAAGAGAACTGACATGCAAACACATTTTCTATTTGCAAGTATTGCCTTTGTTTTCCCATTTAATCTTCATAATATCAATGTGAGGTTGGCATGGCTATCACCTTTTTATAGATGAGGGAACAGATTCAGTGAGGGTAAGCCTCTTTCCTGTTGCCACACCACTATGAACTAGTGGAGCCAGCTTCTGACCCACCTTTATTCTGGAGCCTGGGGTTTCTCTTCTATACCAGTCCATCTCTCAGTTACACTGGGGCAAACTTAGGAAGCTCATCGCCAGCACATCTTTCCCATTTACCACCTTTATTTTTTACCATCTCAAGAATCTCTCTCCTTTTCTGCCTTTATTCTCCATTAACCATCTACTCCAACTCCAGCATTTAAAAATACTGTTTTCTACATAACATCCCTGAGAGGTAGCTGTTGTTTCTCTTCATGTTATAGATAGAGGAGACTTACTGGTCACTGTAATGGCAAAAAAAAATAATGTTTGGTGTCACTGAACACAAGTGTTCTGGAACTTTAGAGATAGAATCAGCTTGTTGGCTTGAGCTAGTGTTAGAGCGAGGACTAGAACCCAGTAGTTGGAACTGTTGTGCAGTAATTCTAATCTCCACTAGATGGCACTGTAAAAAATGCTTTGAGAAGTGCCTTGGCTTCCTCTGAGAGAGCTGTATTTCCTATTGAGAAAATGTGTTACCCACCAGGGAATCCTGGGGCCCAATTCTCCTGAGTGGCTGGCATCCCAGCTTTTACTCAGAACTCTCTGTTCTGATGCATCCCTTTAACCATCATTATTGGGAAGGGGATCATGAATGAGTTATTACTAATGACTCATCATTAATGAAAATTACCAATGATTAATCTTTAAAATCTCTCCTTCTTGGAAGGTTTGCTTCCTTTGTGGAGTTTATCCCCCATGAAAAGTAGCCATCTGTCCTGCATAACCCTTCTTAATCAATGGGGAATCCCCCTGACCTAGATTCATTTTGGAAATTTGGGAAATTGTCCCCAAGTCAGTAACTGGATATCCACTCTGTTTTTAGTAAGAAAGGGTGATTCATGGGCTTGACTCTCCAAAGATATGCCCTTTGTCAAGGAGTCAGGTTAACTCTGGAACCAAATTGCCAAGTCTGACAGACCCAGGCATCAGTTAAAACTTTTGCCACAAATGCATATAATCAATGATAACTGTTTTGCTAGTTCCCAATCCTGTATAAAGATGGTTTATATTGTTTGTTTATTTTCTATATTCTGTGATTTGATCTTACCAATAAAATCAGCTGTCTCACCTTGGAGACCTGGAATGCTCTTGTTTTTCTATTGCCTAAATGAGGGAACAGAATATGCAAATTTCTGTGCCCTGTTCAGATCTCAGCCTAATTATCACTTGTTTCTATACTGTTGTGTTAGGTTAGAAACCAATGTTATATTCTTCGATAACACTGTATTCTACCTTCAAAGCATTTTGCACACTAATTAGCTCTCTGAAACGGGAACCCTCTTACACTGTTGGTGGGAATGCAAATTGGTGCAGCCACTCTGGAAAACAGTGTGGAGGTTCCTCAAAAAATTAAAAATAGACCTATCCTATGACCCAGCAATAGCACTGCTAGGAACTAATTAGCTCTCTGTATGTTTAAAACATGTCTGTTTTACTTAGTAGATTTGAAGGACTATTAGTGCAATAATCTTTTTGTCTTACATATAGTTGGTGATAAATAAATGTTTACTGAAACTGAAATGAATGTGTATTTTAGCTCTTCCTAGTCAGCTGCCTGGAGAATAAGTATCCCTTGATGAAGTCTATAATATAGATTTATAAGGTACATTTAGTTTTGAAGGATATGAGAGCGTCACAGGGTTAAGAGGAGACATACATTCTCTTGCTGATATCATAGGGGAATTGCCTCCTGGACTGTATGGATGAGATCCAAAAGGAAATGCCAATCTTTGTGTTATTTGAAGAAAGCATCAAATAAATGCTTGTTGGAACTATTATATTATATTTTATCTCTTGGGTTCTTGATTATATACATGACTTCCAAATTCTATTTGAATTATAGTTGTGGTCTGATAAACTCATAAGTCCTTATTCTACCACTACTTTTTGTTCTTTTGCTTTTAATTGATGTATTGTTTGTGATGTCTGCAATAGGGATAATGGAGAGAATTTCATAGTGTATAAAAGAAAAAGCACTAGGGTTCTACTTGGGGATGTAGACTGGCTACATGATCTTTTTTTTAATTATTATTATAATTTATTGTCTAATTGGTTTCCATACAACACCCTATGCTCATTCCAACAGGTGCCCTCCTCAATGCCCGTCACCTACTTTCCCCTCTCCCCCACCCCCCATCAACCCTCAGTTTGTTCTCAGTATTTAAGAGTCTCTTATGGTTTACCTCCTTCCCTCTCTGTAACTTTTTTCCTCCTTCCCCTCCCCCATGGTCTTCTGTTAAGTTTCTCAAGATCCACCTATGAGTGAAAACATATGGTATCTGTCTTTCTCTGCCTAACTTATTTCACTTAGCATAATACTCCCCAGTTCCATCCACGTTGCTACAAATGGCCATATTTCATTCTTTCTCATTGCCAACTAGTATTCCATTGTATATATAAACCACATCTTCTTTATTCATTTGTCAGTTGATGGACATTTAGGCTCTTTCATAATTTGGCTATTGTTGAGAGTGCTGCTATAAACATTGGGGTACAAGTGCCCTTATGCATCAGCACTCCTGTATCCCTTGGGTAAATTCCTAGCAGTGCTATTGCTAGGTCATAGGGTAGATCTATTTTTAATTTTTTGAGGAACCTCCACACTGTTTTCCAGAGAGGCTGCACCAGTTTGCATTCCCATGAACAGTGCAAGAGGGTTCCCATTTCTCCACATCCTCTCCAGCATCTATAGTCTTCTTATTTGTTCATTTTAGCCACTCTCACTGGCGTGAGGTGGTATCTGAGTGTGATTTTGATTTGTATTTCCCTGATGAGGAGTGACGTTGAGCATCTTTTCATGTGTCTGTTGGCCATCTGGATGTCTTCTTTAGAGAAGTGTCTATTCTTGTTTTCTGCCCATTTCTTCACTGGATAATTTGTTTTTCGGATATGGAGTTTGGTGAGTTCTTTATAGATTTTGGATACTAGCCCTTTATCTGATATGTCATTTGCAAATATTTTTTCCTATTCTGTCACTTGCCTTTTAGTTTTGTTGATTGTTTCCTTTGCAGTGCAGAAGATTTTTATCTTGATGAGGTCCCAAAAGTTCACTTTTGATTTTAATTCCCTTGCCTTTGGAGATGTGTCAAGTAATAAATTTCTGCGGCTGAGGTCAGAGAGGTTTTTTCCTGCTTTCTCCTCTAGGGTTTTGATGGTTTCCTGTCTCACATTCAGGTCCTTTATCCATTTTGAGTTTGTTTTTGTGAATGGTGTAAGAAAGTGGTCTAGTTTCATCCGTCTGCATGTTGCTGTCCAGTTCTCCCAGTACCATTTGTTAAAGAGACTGTCTTTTTTCCATTGGATATTCTTTCCTGCTTTGTCAAAGATTAGTTGGCCATACTTTTGTGGGTCTAGTTCTGGGCTTTCTATTCTATTCCATTGGTCTATGTGTCTGTTTTTGTGCCAATACTGTACTGTCTTGATGATTACAGCTTTGTAGTAGAGGCTAAAGTCTGGGATTGTGATGCCTCTTGCTTGGGTCTTCGTGTTCAATATTACTTTGGCTATTCGGGGTCTTTTGTGGGTCCGTACTAATTTTAGGATTGCTTGTTCTAGCTTCAAGACGAATGCTGTTGCAATTTTAATTGGGATTGCATTGAATGTGTAGATTGCTTTGGGTAGTATTGACATTTTAACAATATTCTTCTAATCCATGAGCACGGAATGTTTTTCCATTTCTTTGTATCTTCTTCAATTTCCTTCATAAGCTTTCTATAGTTTTCAGCATACAAATCTTTTACATCTTTGGTTAGGTTTATTCCTAGGTATTTTATAATTCTTGTTGCAGTTGTGAATGGGATCAGTTTCTTTATCTGTCTTTCTGTTGCTTCATTTTTTGGTGTATAAAAATGCAACTGATTTTTGTTCATTAATTTTGTATCCTGCAACTTTGCTGAATTCATGTATCAGTTCTAGCAGACTTTTGGTGGAGTCTGTTGGGTGTTCCATGTATAGTGTCATGTCATCTACAAAAAGTGAAAGCTTGACTTCATGTTTGCCAATTTTGATGCCTTTGATTTCCTTTTGTTGTCTGATTGCTGATGGTAGCACTTCCAACACTATGCTAAACCACAGCGGTGAGAGTGGACATCCCTGTCGTGTTCCTGATCTCAGGGGGAAAGCTCTCAGTTTTTCCCCATTGAGGATGATATTAGCTGTGGGCTTTTCATAAATGGCTTTTATGATGTTTAAGTACGTTCCTTCTATACCAACTTTCTCAAGCGTTTTTATTAAGAAAAGATGCTGAATTTTGTCAAATGCTTTTTCTGCATCAATTGACAGGATCATATGGTTCTTATCTTTTCTTTTATTAATGTGATGTATCACACTGATTGATTTGTGAATATTGAACCAGCCCTGCAACCCAGGAATGAATCCTACTTGATCATGGTGAATAATTCTTTTTATATGCTGTTGAATTTGATTTGCTAGTATCTTGTTGAGAATTTTTGTATCCATATTCATCAGGGATATTGGCCTGTAGTTCTCTTTTTTTGCTGGGTATCTATCTGGTTTGGGAATCAAAGTAATGCTGGCTTCATAGAATGTGTCTGGAAGTTTTCCTTCCCTTTCTATTTTTTGGAACAGCTTAAGGGTAGGTATTATCTCTGCTTTAAATGTAGAATTCCCGAGGGAAGCCATCTGGTCCTGGACTCTAATTTTTTGAGAGATTTTTGATAACTGATTCAATTTCTTCGCTGGTTATGGATCTGTTCAAATTTTCTATTTCTTCCTGTTTGAGTTTTGGAAGTGTGTGGGTGTTTAGGAATTTGTCCATTTCTTCCAGGTTGTCCAGTTTGTTGTCATATAATTTTTCATAGTATTCCTTGATAATTGCTTGTATTTCTGAGGGATTGGTTATAATAATTCCATTTTAATTCATGATTTTATCTATTTGGGTCAACTCCCTTTTCTTTTTGAGAAGCCTGGCTAGAGGTTTATCAATTTTGTTTATTTTTTCAAAAAACCAACTGTTGGTTTCATTGATCTGCTCTACTGTTTTGTTTTGTTCTGTTTAGATTCTATATTGTTTATTTCTGCTTTGATCTTTATTATTTCTTTTCTTCTCCTGGGTTTGGGGTGTCTTTGCTCTTCTGCTTCTATTTCCTTTAGGTGCGCTATTAGATTTTGTATTTGGGATTTTTCTTGTTTCTTGAGATAGGCCTGATTGCAATGTATTTTCCTCTCAGGACTGCCTTCGCTGCATCCCAAAGCTTTTGGATTGTTGTATTTTCATTTTCATTTGTTTCCATATATTTTTTAATTTCTTCTCTAATTGCCTGGTTGACCCATTCATTCTTTAAAAGGATGTTCTTTAACCTCCATGCTTTTGGAGGTTTTCTAGAATTTTTCCTGTGGTTGATTTCAAGTTTCATAGCATTGTGATCTGAAAGTGTACATGGTATGATTTCAATTCTTTTATACTTATTAAGGGCTGTTTTGTGACCCAGTATGTGATCTATCTTGGAGAATGTTCCATGTGCCCTCGAGAAGAAAGTATATTCTGTTGCTTTGGGATGCAGAGTTCTAAATATATCTGTCAAGTCCATCTGATCCAATGTATCATTCGGGGCCCTTGTTTCACATGATCTTTTTTAAGCCACCTGTAGTGTCTGAGCATCATCTGTGAAATGAGGAATTTGGTTTACCTGAGTAGTGTGGCAGGTAGCTTTGGACATGGCCCTTAATTATCTCCACTGCTGGTATTCATACCCTTGTGTAATTCTCTTGCCTTGAAAGTGGGCTGAATACACAGAGTTGCTTATAACCAATAGAATAGGGCAAAAGTGATGGAATGTCACCTTCATAATCACGTCTGCAACGATTATGACTTCTGTCTGATCAACACACTCTGTCTACCTCTATCTCCCTGGCTTTGATGAAGCAAGCTAAACTATTTGAGGGGCCCACATGGCAAAGAACTGAAGAAGGTCTCTGGCCAAGAAGAGGTAGTGAGGAACTGAAGCCCTTATTCCCAAACCCCGGGTAAATAAATCTTACCGAAAACCATGTAATCAGATCCTTGAAATCAGATCCTTGCCTAGGCAAGTTCAGATGAGACCTCAGCCTTATGCACCACCTCAGATGGGACCACTGTAGCATTATGAGAGACGTTGAAGAAAACTATCTAGGTAAGCCATGCCCGAATTCCTGATGCACAGAAACTGAGATAATAAATGTTTAGTGTTTGAGTTCATAGGTTCAAGACTTCTACATCCCACAGCCCAGGGCCTTCTTCCTTTTGGGGGAGTATGACTTAAAAATTAAAAAAAAAAATGTGTGCAGGGAGTAGAACTTGTTACCCAGCAACAGGTAACTAATACAAGTGCTATTCATACTTAACCATACTTAACCATTCATACTGTAGAGCTCCCTGTCCACAGTTATCTCCTGTCCTCTCACCCATTCATGCACAAACATGTATGACACCTGTAGAACCTATAATACTGCTTTCTTTCAGGCTAATAAAATGAAAACCTCTGATAAGGTATGTATGCAGTTATCAGAGAGGGGCAACAGAGTAATGACAGGTGGGGTCAGAAGAGCTGATTATTGATGAGTGTTTGGTCTAATCAGTTAACCCTATAATGCTTCATTCCTCGTTTGTAAAATGAGGAGGCTGGAATACAGCTGGGTTCTCAAAGTGTGACCCCAGATCAGCAGTATTAACATCATCTGAGAATTTGTTAGAAATGCAAATTCTCAAGACTCACCACAGATCTACTGAATCAGAAACTCTGGAGGTGGGGCCCAGCATTTGAGGTTTTTTCCAGCCCTCCAGTAATTCTGATGCATGCAAAAGTTTGAGAACCACTTGGGCTCAAAGTTCTCTAAACCCTTACAGCTCTATTAATACTGATGACAGTAATTACAAGAAATATTTATTGATTATGTGCCAGGAATTGTGAAATGACTTTATATTCATTATCTCATTTAATTGTCACAATATCCTATAAGGCAGAAACACTTATTATCTTTCCAGTAATATTTCTAATGTCTTTGCTTCTTAAGGGCAGGGGCATCTTTTTTTTCATCTCTAAACTTCTTTAAGCCTTGTACAGGAGTCACAGTTATTTTGTACGTGTGTGTGTTTCTGTGTGTGTGTGTGTGTGTGTGTGTGTACGTGTGTGTTTTAGTTGGTACTCAGTGTTTAAAATGAATAAGTGAATGAATGAAAAATTGAATTTATGAATAAAATTAGTAGGAAAGCACAACTGAGATTTTAAGTAGAAACTCTAGAAGGTAGTGAGATGGAAACCTGGGACAAGTTGGATATTCTCAGATACTTTTAAATCAGTATTAGGGAACACCAGTCTGCTTACCTATGAGGCTGGTCTTGATCAGAAGGTAACCAACCTCTTGGGGCACCTGGGTGGCTCAGTTGGTTGGGTGACCAACTTCAGCTCAGGTCATGATCGCACAGTTTGTGAGTTCGAGCCCTGCGTCGGGCTCTGTGCTGACAGCTCAGAGGCTGGAGCCTGCTTCAGATTCTGTGTCTCCTCCTCTCTCTACCCCTCCCCTGTTCACACTTTGTGTCTCTCTGTCTCTCTATAATAAATAAACATTAAAAAAAAAAAAGAAGGTAACCAACCTCTTGATTCCTATTGACTTCAATTTGCAGGCTGTAGCTATTGAAGAATCTAATATGATATTTATTTATTTTCTCCCAGTGACTCTGGGAGAGAAATTATTTTACAGAAATAAGTTGATATCTCAAGGGGATAAACAAGGATTTAAAATGGTATTTCAGACATATTAATCAGAGTAAGTCCTGTGCCCTCCAGAAACTAGAGAGGGGACCCTGAAACAGTTAATAGGTACTGCTCCTCATTTCTTGAATCTTTTAGTTGAGTTATCAAGTTATTTGGGTTTTTCTCCACATCCTTTCCAGGTCTGGTCTCCTTGTCAATTAAAGGAACAGCAGGATATCTGGTACTGTCAAACATCTCAAACCAAGCATACATTCAGAGCTGACTCTGAATTTGGCAACATGTTGCACATTGCTTAGAACTATTGCAATGTGACCCTTGGTGTGTGTGTGTGGGGGGGCATGTGTACATTTCTTTCCTTCTTCTCCTCTTCTATCCTCCATAACAGTGGTAAACACTGTTCCAATATCACTGCAGATCTTTTCTCAAAATTATCCTGTAAGGAAGGTACAGTTGCTGTTGTGATTTTGCAGATGAGAAAACTGTAGCACAATGAAGTTAAAATATCTTGCTTTAGGTCAGAGTGGTTAGCTGGGGTTCAAACCCATACAGTCTGACTCTAAATCCAAGGCTTTTAACTATTATTTTAAATACTAATCTGATTCGATCAGAATTTAGGATTCTGATTAGGCTTTATTTAATAATGGGTGCTGTCACTGCCTCAGTATAGGTTAAAAATCCATGAACTTGTAAGTGTGACTCTCTCATTCTCTTGATTTACATGTAGCAGAAGTTAAAGTTAAGTCTATGTGATAGAATGCTTGATATTCTCTCTCTCTTTCTCTCTCTCTCCCTTCTCTTATATGCATGTGAAACTCTCATTGACTCAGTCTTGGAAAGCTATTAGTAAATTTGGCTTTAGAAGAACTTCCTCTTCAGAAGCCTTCCTCTTAGGTTTAAGTTTCAAGCCAAGGCCCGATTACTAGATGGGTTTACATTTGGTATAAGGAACCAAGCCCAGCTATAAATAAGATGTGTATCTATTTGTTATCCTCCTTGTTAGCAATATATCTTTTAGAGTCCTGAGGAAGAGGAACAAATGTCTGGACCAAGAGTAAAATGGGAACATCTCCTATGTCCCCTAATCATGATATCTTTTAAAACCCCAGCATTAACACTAAGCAATATATTTAATGCAAATATACTTAAAGCAGTTAGAAAATGACATGAGATAATGTGTGTTTAATGGTTATATTGTATGGAAAAGGCTAAACTTCTCATGTGAGTTCATAGGAAGAATTAACTATTGATTAAATTTAGAAGGAAAGGATTAATTGGGAAAGTAGGATATGACCTAACGGGGCTTGGTTATAGGAAGAAGGAAGGTGATATGGCATATCAGGCTAGGGAACAGCTTGGAGGTAGAAACAAGCATGGTAGGCAGAAGAATCACTGAGAAGATTGCTCTCTCTCACCCTTCTCTTCAGGACAGTTGAAATTGGCTGTGAATATTATGGGCAACATTAAAGCCTGTGCCATGGAATTTATATTTTAAGTAATATGTAATAAAGAGTCATGGTGGAAATATTCTACAGGAAAGGTCAGTCTGGCAGAGGTGGGCAAAATGGACATGAAAGGGCAGAGGTTCTTATAATTGGATTGGCATGATGGGTCAGGGATGAAGACAAGTGGGATGAAGGCAAGAATGCAGAATGGAATGCAGATACAGATGGCATTTTGAAACAAAGGGCATGTGATAGAGTGAACACTGGTGATGAAGAATCGGCATGAGTAAAAATCAATGTCAAGTATTTTGTATTGATTATAGGTTGGGTTGGAATTTTATGCTAGTATAATAAGTCCATAAATTCTGCCTTAATCCATCCAAGTCTCCTGCTTCTGAGGTCACTAAATAAGATACGAGAAAAGCAAGTAAGAACAAGCAGAGTAATACTGCTATTAGCAGAGACTTCAGCTTGGAATGCCAGTGCAAAATAAGCTAGGAGGAACCACATGAAAACTTTGTAAGGCACAGAAGCAGCCTATGTATAGCTTAGATCCAAAGCAGACCAAACAGCTCCTATGTGTATTAAGTTCAGCATGAATAGGACGTCTTACACCGATGGTATGGAAAGACAAATTCAGAGCATACCCAGTGCCCGGGAAAAAGTGCTGGTGGCTCTAGGCATGAATGAAAAAATATTCACAAAGGAGAGAAAAAAGGGCTACACAGAACAGCTCTGAGCCTTCACCCTTTTGGCCTGGTTAAATAAAGAAAAGAAACTGCAGCCTCAAAAGCAGTTAATGTTATTTCATTAGAAACTCCAGTCCTAGAAAATGTGGCCAACTCATCCTTGAATGTAACCGATTACACTAGTTTTTGTTGAGTGTCATTTCTTGCCTTTTTTCCTGGCTCATCCATAGGGATAAATAAGGTATAGGGGTGCCATGAGAGGAGCATCATCTTAAGGCTGGTTAATTGGCAAGATAGTGGCAAAGTTGATTGAGAAAGGGGACAAAGGAGGGAATTCTGTTTGGAGTGGGAGGTTGGCATATTAGACAACATCTATGAACAAGATGACATAGTACACTCAAATTGAGTGACTTTGAGTGGACAGAGTTTAAAGAACATGAGATCTATTAACCACTTCTTGTCTTGAAAGGTCAGCAGGAGAAAATAGTAGAATGCAAGAATGGTGGTGGGCAGTATGGAGAGAGCAGGCTGAAGAGAACTATGGCTTCAGGCCATAGTCAGCCCTGATGATTCAACAGGTAGGGCGCTGGGGGATTATGCACTCCAACCTCACTCTCCTCCAACCCTTGAATCTTTTGTTGATGTCTCCATTGGCCACTGACCATAAAATGCCTGTTCATGAAGTTCACATAGGTCAGCCTATGTGGGCACAGTAAAACATGGAGGAAGGTTCCAGAGGGGGAACCAGAAGTTTCTAATGTAGGATAGATTGTGAACTAAATGATAAAGGCACTAATAGTTGGAAATGCCTCTCAGCTAATAAGAAGAGCAGGCTTAGTGGGGTGCCTGGATCGCTCAGTTGGTTAAACATCCGACTCTTGGTTTCAACTTAGGTCATGATCTCATGGTTTCATGAGTTTGAGTCCCACATCAGGCTCCACACTGAGAGTGCAGAGCCTTCTTAGGATTCTCTGTCTTCCTCTCTCTGCCCTCCCCAACTTGCACTGTCTTTGTGTCTCTCAAAATAAATAAATAAACTTAAAAAAAAAGAACAGGCTTAGTGATAGAAATTTGGGGTACAACTTATGGAATGTTTAATCAGGAAGAAAATACAGAATTTTTACTAAATACTTATTATGTACTGGGCATAGTACTAGGCATTTTCATATGTTACCTCATTTATTCTTCACAATAACTCTATAAAAGAAGAATTAACATTCTGAGAGATTTGTTGGTTCATGGGTCTCAAACTGGCAGCTCACAGGCTGAGCATCTGTGTTTTATTTGGCCTGCATGGTGCTTTAAAAGTCAGAAGATTTCACATAAAAATACAGGTTTCTGGCTTCTCTGGAAAAATCAGAAGATTTGGCAACAGCAAACTTACATTCCTGCAACCTAGAATTGTTTGGTAACTTTCCTCTTTAGATTGGACATGAACTTTGGCACATTGCCCACCACTCCTTATTTGTGTTGAAACTTCCAGATTAATTAATTGAAATTATCTGCCAAGTATTTTAATTCTCAGCTCTGATCTACGACCTCTTATTTTATAGGTGAATAAATTAAGTCATGGAGAAATCAGATGACTTGTACAAAATTTCACAGCTAGATAATGCCAAAGTCAGCCTTAGGACTTAAGTCCTAGGCTTCTGCATCATGATATCTATGAAATGTGAAAGTTGATTACTATAAATTTTATGATAATCAAAGCAGGGTGGTGCTGGCTTAAAAACTGAAAAATACATCAGAACAAAATAGAATCCAGAAATTAAACCGCACGTATACGGTCAACTGATTTTCAACGAATGTGCCAAGGCAATACAATGGGGAGAGGAAAATCTTTTCAACAAGTGGTGCTTGAGCAACTGGGCTAAACACATGGAAAAAAGTAACATCAACCCCTACCTCTCACTCTACACACAAATTAATTCAAGATGGATCATGAAATGTAAAAGCTAAAATTATAAAGCTTCTCGAAGCAAACAGAGGAGCCTGCCTTTGTGACTTGGAAAAAGTAAAAATTTATTGGAGAGGAAACAATATGCAACAACCATAACATAAAATGAGTATTTAGAAGAATGGATGCACTTCTTGTCTGAGAGAAGAGGGTCAGGAGTGCTTAGTATGGGGATATGAGAAACCTGAGGCATTGAAGAAGCAGCAAGAGGTAAATAAAAAGTGTTGGCAGAACTACGGTGAGAGGTTAGGATATTCTGAATCTTTCCCAAGGCTCCAATAACAGCCTATTTAATTTGGGTCTATAAAGTTTATTTGGAAACTTACTAAAAGCCTCTTCTCTTAGGCTTCAGGAAACTAATGATTCAGATTACTGAAGCTATTTCTTTTTAAAATTTTGAACCTCTCAGAGTCTGTCTTTAATTCTCTGTCTATGTTCTGAATCTTTTTTTCCTCCCCAGTCTTTGTCACACCAGAGTTTCTGGCCTTGGCCACCAAACTCTGTTAAGGCAATAGCTCCACACAGCGTTGGTTCAAAACAACCCTGTGTGTATAATGCAGTGGAAACTGCACTCAGAAACACCCAGTCTTTTTTTCCTGATTGGATCAGTTTGTGACATACAAAAAAAGGTGAGTACAAAGTCAAATGAGGTTGTTTTTCATTTCCCCCTTGCCATTTGGATACCCCTTTTCAGCTGTGTAAGCAGACATTGGGTTTCCTAATGGTGCAAGTTTCTTCTTTTCCCTCCTGAAATGTTAACTTTAGTGAATTATTGTATTCTTGATTCCTTTGTGGCAGCTGTTCATTCTTCTGTGTCATATAAGAGATTAAAAGTAGAGTTCTTCCAAACTAACATGAAAAAAAGCAGACAAATACAGAGAACAAACTGGTGGTTGCCTGAAGGGAGGTTGGTGAGGGGATGGGTGAAATAAAGGGAATAGATACAAAATTCCCATAATAAAATGACTAAATCACATAGATGATAAGTATGGCATAGGGAGTATAGTCAAAAATATTGTAATAAGGCTGTGTGGTGACAGATGGTAACTACACTTATCATGGTAAGCATTGAGTAATATATAGAATTGTCAAATCAAATGTTGTACACCTGAAACTAACATCACATTGTATGTTAATTATACTTCAATTAAAAAAAATAAATTAAAAAAGGGTAGAGTTCTTTTTGGATTTGGTGCTCTGCTTCTGAAAAAGTATATTAGCAAAAACTTATTTTTAAAATTTTTTTGTTCTCCTATTGCTTCGAAAATATACATTTTTTTTTTTAGTAGAACAAATCTACCATTTCCACTTATAAGCCACCTTCTGTTTTCTTAATATAATTTCTTGTTCTGATCCTAAATTTGCTCTCTTTATTGTCTATTCCTTAGATGTTATCATTTCTGTGTTTATTATGCCTTGAAGATTTTTTCCCTGTCTTTTATGCCCTGAAGGTTAGTGAATATTTGAATTTGGGCAGCAAGATGATGACCACCACATAATCTTATTTTCAACTTCATTTCCTTTTTTAATTACTTTTTTGAAGATGGAAACTTACCTTAGTTCCCTGGAGGAACTAGAACAGCCAAATGGGAGTTCAGCTCCTAGGGGAAAAAGAATGTAAGAACACAGAATAGCACACTTGGCATGTGTATGTTCCCGAAACAGCCTTGTGCACAGCTCACCTGCTATCTTCACAAAACGGCTCTTAGCTGTGGTCATGTAAAATATGTCTTCTGATGAACAACTTAGAAGGTACAAAACCAGCTGTGTACTGTCAGCCTTTTCTCATTGTAGAACAGGTTGAAGAAAACATGAACTGTATAAGCAAGGACTATGGATCTAACACAGTGACATTTAAATGCTGGAACTTTCTGTAGGGAGGGTTTCTGTGTCTGTTGATGCTTGTGTCTTCTATTTGAGCTCTTCTATAGAGCTACTATTACTGTTGTCATTTGAAGTCACAGAACAACTTAGGATGTCAAGGAAAATGCAGATGACACTTAGGAGGAACTTGTGAATTTGCAAACAGAAGCAGACCAAGCAGCAAATATAGCTGCTACCCTCCCTCAAAATTTCTCCAGGTTCTGTTCTCCCTCATCATCTAAGACATTGTTCCCTAGTTTTGATAAGGTGATATACTATACTTCTTTCTTTATTATATATTTTTAAATATTAAGGTAATATCACAGAAAATTTGGAAAACAGGAAATGATTAGTAAGCAAAAAGTATTACCTATGAATTTGCAGTGGGTTGCAGGCTCTGTAACACTGAGTACTTTAGACACAGTTTGCCATTTTGTCATGACAACTGCTATGAGGTTTGGTATTATCCTTGTGTTACAGATGGGGCTGAGAAAATCAAATAACATGAATGAGTTCTGCCACTGGTCAAGCACAGGAACTGACATCAAAAGCGAGTCTGTTGGGCACTGAAGCACACATCCTTTCTTCTCTTGCTGGGCTTCCTCATGGCTTGTTGGTCCAAGAGTAAGTGAATATGCCGACTTCTATGGTTACAAGTGAGGACAGTTAGATACATGAAGCTGACTTTCTGGGAGTTGCAGCAAAGATGCCTTGACCTTTTTCTGAGCAGGGGATGATAACATGATGGAAGGAAAGTTCTGGGAAGATCAATGTCTCATGCCATTATGCAAGATGGACTGGGAAAGAGTGACTAGATGCAAGAACGCTAGGTGGGGAGGCTGTGGCTGTGATCCAGGTGTGACTCCATAAGGGTCTCAGCTAAGCGTTTTATTACTTTACACAGTTTTCACTTTCTCTTTAGAGGTCACTGCAGTTTTCACAAGGATAATATTTCTCTGAGACATACCATTTTGGATCTACTTTGGTTCCAATTTTTTTTTTTTTCTAATATGTTCTCTGGCCTTAGGGTGACCGCAAGTGAAATACAGTCTCTTAGCCACTCTTTTTTTTTTTTTTTTTTTTTTTTAATTCCTTGATCCCACTCATCCTTTAAGCCTGTTCAGGTCACTAATTAGAACACAAGAGACTCCTTTTTAGCATAGGCTGAGCCCCTTGTCCTCAGCCTGATAAGCCCTTTGCAGTTGGAGGTGGAAGTGTTTGGGGACTACCAAAGGAAGTTATTTTCTATTATGACTGAGACCCAGTGTCTATGTTGCCTTGGAAATTGTATAACAGAGCTCGGTTCCTTTCACTGGGGGTCTGGGTCCTGGGCATCCTCTCTGCCATCCCCAACCACTCTTCCTGGCATTGCTGTATAGTATCAACTGGATGCCTCTGGGAGCTCAGGGCTACAGTAGGCTAGCAGAATCCCCTCCTATTTCTCTCCTTTCCAGACTCTAATTCAGAAGCCCCATTTACCTGCAGAGAATGGCAGGTTGTCTGTCCGCTGGCAGCCTGAAGCTATACTTTTTCTGCCTGGTTGTATCAGTGCTCATTATTTGCTGTTCTGTTTAGCTGATTATTATGCGGAAACTTTGAGATGTTGCGGGGAATCAGCCAAGTCTTAACATATCTAGGAGTTGCAGATTCCACACAGCTGTTTCCCAGCTTCACATTGGTTAGAGCCCACAAGCCCAAGTGCCTGCATCTCATCGGAAACATGAACGTTAGGTTGAAAATATCTTATACATTTGGTAAAGTATGAAGTTCCAGTCAGACTACATCTCTTCGTTGCTCTTCATACAGTCTCCCTTTTCTGCCACCATTGACTGCTAATGTTTTATCGAGGTGGAATCAGATATATTAAAGTAAGAATCACAGAAATTTGGGGAGGAAAACAGTATCCCTTTGAAATGCCTTTTAGGAACTTATAAATCTCTATTCTTTGCAAGTAGCCTTCTCTTCCTCCTCCTCCTTTTCCTCCTCCTTCTCTTTCTCCTTCTCCTTCATGGATTCTATGCCTTACCACATGACTGCCCTCTTGCATAATTATAGGGTCCCCTGAAAGTCTTCAAATTCTGGAGACACTGAAAAAATCCCATATTTTACAATTCCTTGCCCATTATATTATAAATGAAGCCAGTAAAGTTAGCTCCCTCTAGAGGTGTCCACTTGCAAATGTTGATCTACCAGGTGAGCTGGGGATTGGAAGCCACCAGAATTGATGCTGCTGAAGGCAGAATCCTCATCTCCAACAACTTTGGGGAATCCCATAGTGGTATCTGATGGGCATGGATTCAAATGAGTTAGCAGGAGATATAGCAGATGTAGAGCTGAAAGTAAGCAAGACTGATATGCCCATTTCAACATGTAAGGAAAAAATACTGCTCATTCCCTGTCCAATTCTAAGGTCTGGTTCCCCCTCCAGTGTCAATGCCTCCATATACAAAATTTACCCCAGACAGGAATTAAGTGAAGGTTTTGGAAAAGAGTTTCATTAAGTCTTCAGGAAGTTGGACTTTTGCCCTTGGGTCTAGGGCTTAGTTACAGTATGTGTTTTTTCTATCATGATGGTCTAGATGTAGGAGACACACTCACACAAACACTTTAATACATAAAACTGTCCCACTTGGAAAAAGGAATCTTGATTCCTTCATTCCTGAAAAAAGAGGTTCAGTTACCAGTGCTCCCAGCTTAGTCTGCTCAAGTAATTACAATGAACATCAGTATCATTCTCTGACTAATGCCAGTCTCAGTCACCATTCTGGGTCCGTTTCTTTCCAAATACACACTTCTGAGAGGACCAAATATGAGCTTAGTGAGGAGAAGTAAAATTGTTGAAAGGAAAACACTGAGGGTATGGCCCAAGCATATCAAAATGAACAAAGTAAGCAAGTGACTTAGCCTATGAGATACTTTCTCTGTTTCTTCTTTTCACATACATGTGAATAGGCACTTGGGTCTTGGTCTCACTGTCATGTTGTCATTATGGAAGTTTCTTTTGTTATTTGCTCTGAAATATGATTTGACTTCTCATCAGTAGAAGGAACTTCAGTGGGGTTAGGTTATAGACAGAAAGGCCCCTCCACCAGGTGGCTCATTTGGTCTGTACCGGTCCTCCAAGAGACCCAGCCCAAACTCATATCATGGCCACCTTCCTGGTGACTAACTTTATACTGGGCCTCTAATAGGGCTAGCAAATAGGCTTCACCTTATTTTCTGGCTGTAATTGACTAGGAGTGACTGTGTGGTATGATATTCGGAGAAAAATTCTGAAACTACGTCCAGGCTCAGAGCAAATGAATTCATGGTTGGTATGAAATTCCTGTCATAAGCACAGGTCAAGGGTAGTGTTAGCTTAGATGTCAAGTATTCGCCATCCTAGAACATCTTGTCCCTCTTTGAAATGACCCCTAGTACATGCTACATCTAGTTTCATATCCAGATTTTTCATTCAGTTGTTCTGTAAACTTACTAGGAACCCCCCAGAGTAATCGTGACAGCTACCACCTATATAGTGCTCATTATGTATTATTATGATCTAAACATTTTACATACATTTACTCTTCACTACAACCCTGTGAAGTATTTCATCACCTCTGTTTTAAAGGTTAGGAAACTGAGGCACAGAAAGTTTAAGAAAATTGTCGAGGTCATAATTGGTATGTGGCAGACTCAGAATTTAAACCCAGGCAGTATGGTCCCACATGTAAACACTACTCTGTGCTATTTCTCTTATTAGTGCAATAGTATTCTGATCTCTCCAAGGGACCTATCCCCTCACACACATCAAGGAGCCAACTTTAATAACTCTCTCTCTCTCCCTCCATTCCTCTCCTCTTTCTCCCTCTCCTCCTCTGTCTCCTTTTCTTTTCTCTGCCCCTCTTCCCTCTCCTCCTTTCCTCCCTCCCTCCCTTTTCTTTTTAGAGAGAAGCAAAGAGATACATACAAACTACAAGACATCTCAACAATTGACTTCATTTTTTCCTGTTGGACTTCCATTAACACTACTTTCTAAGGCTCATGTTGGTCTAATGTTAAAGTGCATATAATAAGTTTATAAATTATATGAGAGTGAAAGGGGAAATGGTCTAATAAGGATAGATTCAGAATCCTGGGTAGAGAGAGGAGAGGAAAAGGGGAGTAAAATAAAAGAGCAGAGTCAAGGCAAAGTAATTAGGTAAGTAGTAGAATATTGCCATTTCTAGAATTAGACAATTTAGGTTATAAAATTAATTAATTGATCAATCAAGTATTTTGTGTCTACTACGTATCAGGCATAGAGCAGAGCACTGGAGATAAAAAGGTGGTTAAGACATAGTTCCTTTATCTAAGAGCTGTATGTTTATCACAAGGAAATAAATATGTGGAAACAAACTAAACTTTATGAGTTAGCCTCCTGGTCCTGGCTTCTCTCTGCTCCCTGCCCATTCTTACCCTGGGAGTATGGGTGACTTTTTGATCTGGAATTGCTTGTGTGTGGCTGAGTCCCTACTGGGATCTTCTCGGTGTCTGTCTGCCTGGAAAGAGCATGCATTCTGGTATGCTGTCTGGGCCAGGTTTAGTGGGATAGATCCTGCCCCTGAGAACTAGGCATGTCATTTCCCATCACTGTCTGTGACTAGCTGCATAAGGTGACTTTTTAGGTACAGTATTAATAAGACCATTTTTGCCACACATAAGCCATGTGTTCCTATCCAATTTTAAATAGCAATGAAGCTAACATTTTAGTTACCATCTGTACCCCTATTCCTAACTTTCAATTATATCTGAACTCACAGGGGCCTATTTTTTGGACATCCTCAAGCCTCAACAGCTTACATAATGCTCCTGGGATTTTAGTGAACCCCAGAAGTCCCTCATCTCCACCATTATAAAAATGGGCTGAGGAGATTGATTCAACCCCGGCCCAGCAATATCCTCACTGCCAAGGAGAAGCAAGTAATAGTTTATGATTCATGGACTGATTGGCAATCACTATCAGGATTACCAGAAATTCATCTGGAATGTTTTGTAAAGCTTAAAAAAAACATTTAGCATGTGTTTCACTGTTTTTAGTAGCTTGTCAACACCCTAGAAACTGAGTTTCTAGTTAACAAAACCCTGAGTATGAGTGTGCACTGAATTAGGGTAACACCCAGAGAGTGCATACTTGGTACATTGTAGAGGAGGGAAGCGCTGTCATAGCTTTTCTCACTGACCTGTCTTCTCTTTGTAAGCTCATTTGTCACTCAAGAAACATTTGGGGCATCATAATCATGGAGAAGTCCTCCCTGCTCCCCTATTGTTATTCCACAACACTCTGCGATATAATGCTATGGCATAGGGTCCTGAGTGTGTGTTATCTTGTCTACATTACCAGAGGGTAAACTCTCATAGGGCAGAAATTGTGGCATGTCCACCTTGGTGTTGGCCCTCAAGATGTAATTATAGAAAGGAAGAAACATGCTAATTTAGTTTGAAGCATCTTCAACCGGGATGGAAGTAGGTATCCAAAAGAGATAGGAGCAGAAGAGATAACCAGAGCTTTGGAAAATGGACATCAAATGACAGAGGATAAAATGTATGGGTATGTGTGGGGGACAGAATCAGAATTTAATTCATTTTCTTCACCAGTTCAGGTCTGGCATTTGCTGAGTACAATATGTAGAATGAGAACACTGTGGCCAGTATGAACAAGCTAATTCCAGTAACAGTAGTGTTAGTTGTGATGAATCCACATGACTAAATGTACCAAACAAGAACCTCCAAGAACAGTAGGTATAGGTTTGGGCATGGGTATATGGCTATGGGATGTAAGAACTTGAAAAAGCTTTGGAGTGTAGGATGGTGTTAAAAAAGAAAGAAAGAATGAAAGAATGAGAGAAAGAAAGAAAGAAAGAAAGAAAGAAAGAAAGAAAGAAAGAAAAAGAAAACAAAAAAACCAGCTCAAGATGGAGTAATTTGCCTCTCAAGACAGCAAACCAAGATTTAATTACAATTTCAACCTACCCCAGTAATGTGGCCTTTTAAAAGTCACTCTGAAATTTCCTGATCTGTGATAGTGAGGTCATCTGTGTGATAAATAAACAAACCAACCAACCAACAAACAAAAACCTCTGTCATGTCCTTCCCCTCCAAAAGGAGATGTCCTGGCCTGAACCACCCTTTTATTTTCTCTTGCTAATTAATAGCTTCCTTGCCCCGCTGTCCTGCCTATAAAAACTTTCCGTTTTGTACAACTCCTCAAAACACCTCTGTAAGCTCATTCATTATTTTTGCTGAATGGGATGCTACCTGATCATGATTGCTTAATAAACCAATTAGATCTTCAAATTTATTGGATTGAATTTTGTTGTTTTTTTTTTTTTAACAATGGATACCAGACCTATAAAGAGGGATGAAAAACTTAGGCTTTCTTAGCATGAAGAAAAACAGGAGTGGGTGGTAACAATGACTCTAAAATACATGAAGATTTATTCTGTGGGGCTGTACAATCCACAAGGTATATGTGGCTTGATATGTTACTCTACAAACACTCTCAACATTTACCCTTGAGAGGGTTTAAGTGAAGTATTTTCACATCTATTTTGTAATACACATTATTGACTGAGTTAAAGAAGGGAATGGAAACTTGTGGTATATGGAACTTGATTTTGTGTGGAACAGTTGAAATGACTGGCTGACTTAGTTGATTACAAAAGGGCATAATTTAGCTTGGGTGCTGAGCTACTGTGACCCAGGTAGATAGTAAATGGTTGATGCAGGTGATATGAAGGATTGAGTGATTATGAGAACTTTAAGGAAAAAAACAATTACCCAGTGTAAAAAGAGAAAAATAAATGGAAAATGAAAAATAAAAACAGTGAAAACAAAAAATTAAATACCACCCACAAGGTAGTATTGTTAACATGCAAAGGACAACATAGTCTAGAAACTAAATTCTTAATGATTATCAATGACTGCTTATGAGGTCATAGAAACTATAGGCTTATAAAACCTTCACATCTTAAGAATTATTTCCCTCAAACAAATCGATAATCTCAGCAACTCCAAAATCCAATTATCAGAAAGTTGAGCCAATTTTATTCCCTTTGGCCTTGAGCAGTCACTGTTTCTTTGAGTGTGTATTGTTGAGGCCTTTCTTCATCCCTCTGACAATGCTCCCTCATCATTGTCTCAGCCTGTTCCTTAACAATGGTCATTTATTGAGTGTACAACATATAGGCCTACGCTAAGTACTTGTGCTCATCAGTTTGTTAGTCTCCATATTGTGCTATTGTTCGTGCATTTTACAGATTAGGAAAGTGAAGCTCAGAGAAGCTAAGAATTCATCCAACGAGAAGAAATTATCAAGGAGCTAAGCTGGATTCAAGCCTAAATCTATTTGACTCAGGATCTGTATTTCTAAAACATAAAATTATGCCCCTCCCATACTTGGTCTCATGCCAGCACTTACGGACTGCTTTCACTCTACCACAGCTAGATTCTGGAGGAAGCCAAAGGAGATGGACAGCCACTGATAGTGTCTGTTGCACTAAGCGTCCGGGCAAGCACTTGGCATTATCTGAGTTTTAATGTCTTGCCAATCCGTTGGCTATAAAACAATATCTTATGGTGGTTTTATTCTCATTTCTCTGATTACTAATGAAGCTGACCCCTCTGGATACATCTGTTGCCCATTATTTGTGTTTCATGTGAAATGCCCATTTTTATCTTTGGCCCATGTTTTATTAGATGTTTTAAAATTTTTTCTTACTTATTTTTAGGACTTCTTTGTTCATTCTTAATATGTGGCAGAAAAAAACGAGCTGTTGATCAAACCTATTTTTCTTCCACAATGGGCATACAGCTACAGCTATATGGGCATACAGCTATTCCCATCCTCCTTCTCAGTTAGATGAGGTTGTGCCTGACTTGTGATGAATAGAATGTAGGAAGAAGCAAGGCATATCAGTTGTCAAGCCTGTCCTAGAAAAGCCTTCCTTGTGATCTGCTATTCTTTGTCTTCCTCTGTCTTCCAGTTAGGCACTGATGACCAGGTAGATCTTAGAAGCCAAGTATTGAAGATAGCAGAGCCTTCCACAGCCTGGGGTTCCTGAATGACTGAGTTAAAGGAAACCTTCCCAAGCACAGACAAGAGTTTACATGAGCAAGAAATTAACTGCTTTTCTGTGATTCTACCTTGATTTCAAGATTTACCAGTTAAAGTAGTAGCTGATCTTCATAGAGGATGCTGACCTTTTTCAAATTACATAAGGTGCAGATATCCTGGATTGGAACATATGGTTTATGCATATGGCAAAAATGGTCTCATTAATATTGCAACTAAAAAGTCACTTTATCTACTTCGTCATGGACAGAGCTGGAAGACTATAGGCCTGGTTCATAGGAGCAAGACATACCCCAATACATCTATTCATGGCCCAGAGGGCAGATCAAAATACAGTTGACTTTTGATCAGTTTGGGGGTTAGGGGACCCAACCCTCCACGCAGTAGAAAATCTGCATGTAGCTTTTGACTCTTCAAAAACTTTTATAGCCTAATGTTGACTGGAAGCTTTACCAATAACATAAACAGCTAACACATATTTTGTATGTTATATGTACAATAAACATAAGATATTGTAAGATATTGTAATATCTTACAATAAAATAAGCTAGGTAAAAGAAAATGTTAAGAAAATCATAAGGAAGATAAAATACATTTACAGTAGTGTACTGTATTTATTGAAAAGAATTTGTGTGGGGCGCCTGGGTGGCTCAGTCGGTTAAGCGGCCGACTTCTGCTCAGGTCATGATCTCACGGTCCGTGGGTTCGAGCCCCGCGTCGGGCTCTGTGCTGACAGCTCAGAGCCTGGAGCCTACTTCCGATTCTGTGTCTCCCTCTCTCTGACCCTTCCCCACACATGCTCTGTCTCTCTCTGTCTCAAAAATAAATAAATGTTAAAAAAAATAAAAAATAAAAAAAATAATAAAAAAATAAAAGAATTTGTGTGTAAGTGCACTTTGCTGTTCAAACTCATGTTGTTCAAGGGTCAACTATATGTGTTTTTTCTAGACAGACAATACCAAGAAGATCCTAGAAGAGGCTAAGCCACATAAGATGCATTTCCAAACTGCAAAGTCACTCTTTTCAGGAGAAGAGTGGGCAGTGGGCAGAGAAAAGCCAGGACCAGGAGACTAATTCTGATAGAGGTACGTCTAAAAACATTTAAAGATCAATACAGATAGAAAAGTAAAAACATTTTTTTTTTTTAGAACAGGGCATTATTAGGCTAAGATCATTAATGACAATAGTAGTTAGGAGTGTGGTCTTTGAAGTCACACATAACTGGATTCAAATCTGAATTTTGTCAGTTACTATTTGTGTGACCTTGGAAAGATTACTTGCTTTATTTCAGCCTCTGTTTCCACATCTGTAAAGTGAGAGTGACGTGGTATGTACATTGTTACAATTGTTTCAAGACTCAAATGAGGTTTAAAAAGTACAGGACACTTAGCACAGTATCTATACATGGTAGGAACTTCATGAATGGTGGCTATTATTATTTTCAGTTGTAGGTCAGTTCAAATGAGATAATACATGTGAAAAATATTTTGCAAATGAAAATACTCTGGCTATATGCTCTTGGAACACTTTTTCCTGCCTCCATAAAAAGCACTTTTGACTCTTTCACAATCTGGTTGTTAGATTAGTCTTGCCTTACCAGCTGGTGGGCCTAGGACTCTGATGCAGACTGTGGTTCAAGAGGAGGGAGCAGGTATAAGTTGGACTCTGCTACATGTCAGGGCCCACAAGGACCATTGAGGACATCCAGGAGATAGTAGAAGAGAGGGGCAAAAATAGGTACTAGAATTAATAAGACTATATAATTGGTTACATTCCAGAATGTGTTGGTGTTGCCTTTGGAATAGGCCAATGAAAGCATGTGAAGATTTTTGAGGCATCAGTGAAAAGAGCTTGGATCCCTAATTTTGGGCATGGACAGAAAGGGAACCCTACCACACACCTTTGTCTACTCGTTTTCCTCTAACACCACACATTCAAATATAGATGTCTAGTGTCCAGCCAGGACCTGAATGGGGACCATCATTATAAATATTCTTTATTCTAACCCTAGCATCTAGCCCAGTACCAAGAAATGGTGAATCAATAGTATATGCTAAATCAGTACATTAATTTAAACATCAAAGACATTATGTGTTCACTTTGGTTGGACCCCTTGTTTCTTAGATATTCCTAGGGCAATCCTGAATGGCAAGAGCAGAGGCAATAGAGGAAAGCAAGGGACCACAGGGTTTTGTCACTTCAACCATCAAAACGAGAGAGATGCATGCCATAGTGAGAAAAAGAGCTATTCTAAAATAGAACTGGCTCTCATACAAGAGAGTGAGCTGTGGGCAGGGTAGAAGGGAGGTGGAGGTGGAGGCAGGGTGGCATCAAGCAGAAGCTGCATGACCATGAGTTGCATTGAGGACAGTGCAATAGAGGGATGCCTGCACAGAGTCAGAGCTGGACTGTATCACCATCCCCACCCCTGGCTGAAGCAGAATTAACTGTGGATGAGATTTTCTAAAAAAAAACTCCTAGGCCCTCTACTTAGAAATTTTGATTTTTTTTGAAGAAAAAAAATATTTTTTTCTTATTATTTTGAGAGAGAGAGAAAGTGTGAGTCAGGGAGGGACAAAGAGAGAGGGAGGGAGGGAGAATCCCAAGCAGGCTCTGTGCTGTCAGCGCTCTATCTCACCAACCCTGAGATCATGACCTGAGCTGAAGTCCAACGCTTAACCAACTGAGCCACCCAGATGCCCCAGAAACTTTGATTTAATACATTTGAATTGTATCTAAACATCTTTGAGTTTTAATTAACATACAAAAAGTGCACCCATTAAAGTGCAAAGGTTGATAAGTTTTAACATACATGCATGCACATACCTATCATAATCAAGACAGAACATTTACATAACTCCCAAAATTTCCCTTAGATTCTTTGTGGTCAGTTGTCCCCTTCCCAATTCCAGGCCTCCAGTGATCTGCTTTTTGTCACTACAAATGAGTTTGCCTGGTCTAGATTTGATATGTGGCATCTATAGGATGAACTGTTTTTTTTTTTAATGTTTATTTTTTCGAAAGAAAGAGGGAGGGACAGAGTGCAAGTGGGGCAGGGGCAGAGAGAGAGAGAGAGGGAGTCACAGAATCTGAAGCAGGCTCCAGGCTCTGAGCTGTCAGCACAGAGCCTGACACAGGGCTCGAACCCACGAGAGATCATGCCCTGAGCCGAAGTCAGATGCTCAACCGGCTGAGCTACCCAAGTGCCTCTATAGTATGAACTCTTACGTGTCTGGCATCTTTCCTTCAGCACAATGTTTTTGAGGTTCATTCATATTTCCAGGTGTATCAGTAGTTTGTTCTTTTTTTTGCTGTGTAATATTCTATTACATAGATATTCCACAATTTATTTATGCATTAATTCATTGATAGGTATATGTGTTGTTTTGAATTTTTGCCTGTGATGAATAATATTGCCATTAACATTTCTATGCATGTCTTTGTGTGGATCTTTTCATTTCACTTGGTGAAAACCTGGGAGTAGAATTGTTACATTGTATAGTAATATCTATATAGCTTTAAAAAACTATAAGATTGTTTCCCAAAGTAGTTGTATCAGTTACAATTCCTGCCAATAATATGTGGCAATTCCAGTTGCTCTACATTCTTGCCAACACATGGCCTTGTCATTCTTTCTAATTTTATCTATTTAATTAAGTATGTAGTAGAATCTTATTGTGGTTTTAATTTTTGTTTTTCTTATGACTAATTATGTTGAACATCTTTTTGTGTGCCTGTTAGCCATTTGCATATCCATTTTTCTGATGTGTCTTTCAATCTTTTGCCCAATTTTTTTATTGAATTATCTTCTTGTTAAGTTTTAAAAGTCCTTCGTATATTCTGGGTACAAATCCTTTGTCAGAGGTAAGTATTAGAAAATTTTATCCCTGTCACTGTCTTCCCTTTAAAATGTTCTTAATAGTGTTTATTATAGGCTGAATCAAATACACCCAAAATTTACATGTTGAAGTGTACTCCAAGTGCCTCAGAATGTGACAATATTTAGAGATAGGGTCTTTAAAGAAGTGATTAAATTAAAATGCAACAATTAGGGTAGATCCTATTCCAATTTGACTGGTGTCTGTACAAAAAGAGGAAATTTGGACATACATGGAGACACCTAGAAGGCACGGATACAGAGGGAAGACCATGTGAGGACACCCCAAGAAGGCAGCCATCTGCAAGCCAAGGAGAGAGGTCTCAGAAGAAATCAAAACTACTGACACCTTGATCTTGGCCTTCTAGCCTCGAGAACGGTGGGAAATAAACTTCTGTTTTTTAAGCCACCCGGTCTGTGGTATTTTGTTATGGCAGTCATAGCAAACTAACATAGTATCTTTCAAAGAATACATGTTTTCAATTTTGATGAAGTCCAGTTTATTATTTTCTTTTTATATGATTTGTGTTTGTTGTGCTCTACCTGTGAAATCTTTTTAAACCTCAAATTTGTAAAGATTTTCTCTTGTGTTATTTTCTAAAACTTTTAGTTTTAGCTTCCACCTTTTAGTTTCATTATCTATTGAGAATTAATTTTTGTATATGGTGTGAGGTAAAGGTGGAGTTTATTTTCTGTTTCAAGTGGATATTCAGTTGTTCTAGCACCATTTGTTGCAAAGACTACCTTTTCCCTATCCAATTACTTTGGAAATCAAGAGACCATACATGTGTGGGACTTCTTGGCTCTCTATTCTGTTCCATTGGTCTTTAACCAAGGGAGTGTTTTTTAATAAGCTTCATAAGAGATCCTAATGCACAGCCGCATTTTGAAACCTCTAGGATGGATGATCTCTAAGAAACCTAACTCTTTAATTCTATGAGAGCTCACTCAACAAGTAACTGCCTCTGAGTCAACACTAAAAAGGCAGGAACTGATAAAATAGATGACCTCCAAGAATCTTAAAGTATTTGTCCTCTCCCTTGGCACTTAAAGTGACTCTGGACTCAAAGCAGGTATTGATTAAAAGAGATTCTCATATAGGCATTGGGGAGGACACTTGTTGGGATAAGCACTCGTTGTTGTATGGAAACCAATTTATCAATAAATTATATTAAAAACAAAGAGAGAGATTCTCATGTTAAGAACTGTTGTCCAATGGTGAAAATCAAATTGGGAGCACTTTTTTTTTTTTTTTTAATGTCTATTTAGTTTTGAGGGAGAGAGAAAGACAGAGTGTGGGTGGGGGAGGGTCAGAGACAGAGGGAGACACAGAATCCAAAGCAGGCTTTAGGCTCTGAGCTGTCAGCACAGAGCCTGACACAGGGCTCAAACCCACAAACTCATGAGATCATGACCTGAGCCGAAGTGGGTTGCTTAACTGACCGAGCCACCCAGGCGCCCCAAGGGAGCACTCTTTTTTAGAAGCATCTGCTAAATGGCATAAGCGTTCATTCACAAGCATCTGTTAATTGTGGTATGTTGATACAAGCTAAAATGGATATTATTTAGACACAGAAAGATTTTATTCCACTTAATATAAGAGGAGGAGCAAAACAAGTCCTGGAGATAGAGGCAGATCAACAGAAAGTAGGAGAAATCCTAGCTCAATGTCTACCATAGACTATAGTTTTAATGGATCCAGTATCCCCAGCATGTAGATAGTATCCAACACATATTTGATGCTGGCTGGTTAAATGAATGTGCTAAGAAAACAAAGGAAAGGGGGTTAGAAAATTTATAATAGGATCAGAGTAATAAGGTATCCAGTCAATAATACAAATATATAAAGAAAGGGTAGCAATTTAATGACGTAGTTAAGAGCAGAATCATTAGAGTCTGAAGATTCTAGGTTCAAATCCTGACCATTTAACAACACTGACCTTGAAAAAGGTATTTAATTTCTCTAAGCATTAGTTTCTTCAGTGAACATTAGGATAATGGGCATTTTTTGTTGTGAACACGAAACGAGCTAAGAATTATTTCTTTGTTTTTATTTGTAGCTATAAATTCCACCCGTTAAGTATAAGGATTGTGTTCATGACCTTATTTTAGAGCATCAAAAAATGCTGGGCACTTATTTCATAAATATTTGATAAATGAGTTACAAGATATGAAATACTTAATACTGTGTTTTGCATGTAATAAGCCCATAGTTAATAATAGCCCATGGTTATTTTTCTTTTCATTGCATTGCAGGAAGGCCAATATTACAGTCAGCTAATTCCCCATTGGTGACAGAAGCTATCTGTTATAAAAACAAACAATCCAATTAGGACTGTGGCAGTTAATGTAGGTACAATTCATTAATGGTCCACCTCTTGATGGATATTTATAGGGTCACCAGCTTGAACTGTGTCATATGCAATTTTCATGCTGATATTTGAAATGGTCAATTATTGGTTCAAATGACATTTCTTTCAACAGGACATATTTCCATGGATGGCTGAACACTGATGAACACATTCCAAATAGAATTAGCACCACATCTTGTTTGTCTCCATTGTGGAATGTACATGAAGAGAGATATCAAAGTCTCTTCCCTAATGTACGTGTGGGCTCTAGTTTCCACAGTCATTAACAAAATTTAGAGCAAGCAGCCCATTCGGAAAGGCTAAATGGGAAGAAGCCTGCCTGTGAATAATAGCTGGTGGATTCTGAAGCCTCAACTGCTTTGCAATCTCGGCTCTCACTTTGTAATTATTTATTAGCCCTTAAATAATCAGATCGGAGGTAGAGAGCTCAGAGGCTTGGTAAATTCACATTACTCTTACCTAAAGTCACAAAACAGAATGTTTTCAGTGTGAATGTTTTCTTTGACAAGGTTGCACAAACATATTTTCAGTGAAATCAAAATATTTACATTCCATTCATTTTTTGTAAGTTAAACATTTGAGGATCTGCAATCCAAGGAGGGCCAAATGTTAAGCTCCATTATTCTAACAATTTATGGTGCATAGCATTTGCTGACACATACAATGGTTTTAAAGGAGTGGGCCTGCCTCACTGGTTAAGTGGGGTTGGGTAAAACAGACCCTGAATGCTGGTTGAATAGACCCAAATGCTATGATTTGAGGGCTAGCAGAAGAACTTGGTAAAAATCTCAACCTGTTCTCTTCCCTTTCCCTTCTATACTCTTCTCAGTTTGGCTAAAGCACAAGAAATTCCTACCTTTATGTACACCTTGGCTTCAAACCTTTGAAATCTCCTACTGAAATACAGATATATTTTCTTAAAGAAGCTGGTATTTTTAAAATCACCAATTAATTATCCAATCAAGGATAACACAATTTAGTTTTTTTTTTTTTTTAAAGGCATAGGCTTTGGGGTGCCTGGGTGGCTCAGTTGGTTGGGTGTCCGAGTTTGGCTCAGGTCATGATTTTGCAGTTTGTGAGTTCGAGCTCTGCGTGGGGCTCTGTGCTGACAGCTCAGAGCCTGGAGCCTGCTTAGATTCTGTGTCTCATTCTCTCCCTGCCCCTCCCCAACTTGCGCTCTGTCTTTGTCTCTCAAAAATAAATAAATGTAAAAAAAAATTTTTGTTTTGAAATTTATTGTCAAATTGGTTTCCATACAACATCCAGTGCTCATCCCAAAAGGTGCCCTCCTCAATACCCATCACCCACCCTCCCCTCCCTCCCACCTCCCATCAACCCTCAGTTTGTTCTCAGTTTTTAAGAGTCTCTTTCTTATGCTTTGGCTCTCACCCACTCTAACCTCTTTTTTTTTTTTTTTTCCTTCCCCTCCCCCATGGGTTTCTGTTAAGTTTCTCAGGATCCACATAAGAATGAAAACATATGGTATCTGTCTTTCTCTGTATGGCTTAGTTCACTTAACATCACACTCTCCAGTTCCATCCACATTGCTACAAAGGGCCATATTTCATTCTTTCTCATTGCCACGTAGTACTCCATTGTGTATATAAAGCACAATTTTTTTGTCCATTCATCAGTTGATGGACATTTAAGGCTCTTTCCATAATTTGGCTATTGTTGAAAGTGCTGCTATAAACATTGGGGTACAAGTGCCCCTATGCATCAGTACTCCTGTATCCCTTGGGTAAATTCCTAGCAGTGCTACTGCTGGGTCATAGGGTAGGTCTATTTTTAATTTTCTGAGGAACCTCCACACTGGTTTCCAGAGTGGCTGCACCAATTTGCATTCCCACCAACAGTACAAGAGAGTTCCCGTTCCTCCACATCCTCTCCAGCATCTATAGTCTCCTGACTTGTTCATTTTGGCCACTCTGACTGGTGTGAGGTGCTATCTGAGTGTGGCTTTGATTTGTATTTCCCTGATGAGAAGCGACATTGAGCATCTTTTCATGTGCCTGTTGGCCTTCCTGTTGTCTTCTTTAGAGAAGTGTCTGTTCATGTTTCCTGCCCATTTCTTCACTGGATTATTTGTTTTTCGGGTGTGGAGTTTGGTGAGTTCTTTATAGATTTTGGATACTAGCCCTTTGTCCGATATGTCATTTGCAAGTATCTTTTCCCATTCCATTGGTTGCCTTTTAGTTTTGTTGGCTGTTTCCTTTGCTGTGCAGAAGTTTTTATCTTCATGAGGTCCCAGTAGTGCATTTTTGCTTTTAATTCCCTTGCCTTTGGGAATGTGTCAAGTAAGAAATTGCTAAAAAAAATTTTTTTTAAAAAGCCATAGGCTTTGAAATCAGAAATACGATCTGAGTTCAGATCCTAATTTTGCTATTTTCAAACTGGGCACATTATCAAAATACTCACAGTTTGTACTGATAAAAATACTAAAATTGAACTATTCCTGACAAGAGAAAACTTAAGTCTTTACTGAATAATCCAAGATCCTTTTGATTACTAATTCCAAAATCTGTTCATGCCTTATACCAGGGAAAGTGTGTGAGTCTTGAAAAATCTGAAATGTTAACTTCAGTAACCCCTTAAAGGATTGTGTTCCTGAACTTGTGTTTTTATGTTATACTCTTGGTTTTTGTAGGATGCTACATACTAAAGCTAGCTCTTAGACTGGCTTGGGAAAATGCTATCTGCCATGTTATTTCCTGTCTCCTATAAGAGGAATCCACATTAAAAAAGTCTTTCAAAATCCAACACAAGACATACTTTGTTTCTTCTAAGGAAGAGGTATGCTTACATTTTCCTAATGTTGAAAAAATACACACTTTTGCTTTCCATTTGACTGTGACAGAGACAAAGTTAAAGTCCAATTCTATCTATTGAATAAGTCCTTTATGGCCAATATATTTGTGTTCCTACTTTGTCTTAACATTTCTCCTCTTATTTTTACTGTTTACCTGCATCCAACTATCTCTATTGTATAGTTATTGTATTTTTGAATTTTCGTTATGAGCTTCGTTAAATTCTTTATGAGATGAGGCCGGCAATAAATAAATAAATAAATAAATAAATAACAAATATAGTAAATGATTAGATCTCATACTGTTTATTACAATAAAAAAGAAAGGAATCTTGTAAAACTTAAAGGAAATGGTAGACCAGGCTGTCAATCAAGGTGTATTAGTTATCTATTGCTGTGTAACAAACCATTGCAACACCTAGTGGCTTAAATTTAAAACCACGTGAAAAAGAAATAGCCATTTCTTGCATTAGCCAAGCCTTCTTGCAGTGACATGGTGGATCAGTTAAGACCTTATAGTCCATGACCTCCCTCATGTGACTGGTAATCGTCAGGCTGGTTGGTCTAGTAGGCCTCAGCTTGGTGACTTGCCTATACTTGATCTCTTATCCTCCAGTGAACTAGCTTGGGCTTCTTTAGAGGATGTCTCAGGGAAGTAAGAGAGGATAAGTGACTTTGAACAAGCAGTTTTCTTGTCTCTGTCTATGTCACATTTGCTAATGTCTCTTCAGCCACAGCAAATTTCATAGCCATTCTTAGTTTTAAGGAGTAGAGAAATAAATTCCAACTTCTTTATGGGAGGAATGGCAAAATCAACTGCAAAGGGACATGAATACAGAGAAGAAAATAATTTGTAGCCAGTTGCAATCTACAAGACAAAGTAAAGATAAAATAAAGACAATAGATCTTTAATGAAGAACATAAGGGATTGCTTCCATATCTTGGCTATTGTAAAAAATGGTTCAATACACATCGGGGTGCATATGTCTCTTCAAATTAATGTTTTTGTTTTCTTTGGGTAAGTACCCAGTAGTGGAGTTACTAGATCATATGGTAATTCTATTTTTAATTAAAAAAAATTTTTTTAATGTTTGTTTATTTCTGAGACAGAGAGTATGAGTGGGGAAGGGGCAGAGAGAGAGGGAGACACAGAATCAGAAGCAGGCTCCAGGCTCTGAGCTGTCAGCACAGAGCCTGACGTGGGGCTCGAACTCACAAACCATGAGATAATGACCTGAGCTGAAGTCGGTCGCTCAACCGACTAAGCCCCCCAGGCACCCCTATTTTTAAATTTTTAAGAGGCCTTCATACTGTTTCTCATGATGGCTGTACCAATTTGTATCCCCACCAATAACATACCTTTTTCCTTTTTCTCTGTATTATTTTTCTGTATTATTATTTCTTGTTTTTTTATTTTAGCCATTATCACAGGTGTAAAGTGATATTGCACTGTGGCTTTAATTTGCATTTCCCTGATGACAAGTGATGTTGAGCATCTTTTCACGTGTCCCTTGGCCATCTGATAAAGAAAATGTGGTATATACACAATGGAATATTACTCAGCCATAAAAAAGAATGAAATCTTGCCATTTGCAAAAACATGGATGAACCTAAAAGCTATACTGCTAAATTAAATAAGTCAGGGAGAGACAAATACCATGATTTTATTCATATATGTAACTTAACAGTCAAAACAAATGAACAAAGAAAAAAAGAAACAAAGAAGCATATGCTTAAATACAGAGATCAAACTGGTAGTTGCCAGAGGGGAGGTGGGTGGGTGGATGGGTGAAATAGACAGGGGATTTAGAGCACACTTACCTTGAGGAGCGCTGAGAAATGTATAGAATTGGTGAATCATTGCACACCTGAAAGTAATATAACACTGTATGTTAATTGTACTTGAATTAAAAATATATATATACATAAAAAAGAAAAAGAAAAAAAGGAAGAAATGGGAATCAGTTATTAATGTTTATTGAGCACCTACCATGTACAAGCTATTTGTATTTATAGAGCACTTGGTTTAGGAGAAGGAGTGTTGTTTCAACTACAGAATGTGAGTCAGTGACAGAGGATTTTCCATGACATTGTCTGGGCAGGATTCCATGTATCTGCTTTATAAATTCATGAACTCCAGTTCTCCCTTCTCTGTCTCAAGATAGGTTTTGGCATCTCAGCAATTAAGAGATGCTAGAAGGTTAAATAGTTGGAGTAACAGACTGTGAAGTTCTCAGGATACTACAGATAAGAGGAACCTGTTGATTTGGGGACATTGCAGCTGTGGTTTTGCTTTGTGTATGATTGAAGGATCTGCCAATGTAGGGATGTGGGAAATTAAAATTCACCAAACAGTTTAAGGTCTTATCCCCCTTTGTGCAATAAGGATCAAGGGATTAATAGGATCTCAGAATTGGAAAGAATGTCAAAAGGTCATAGAATCATGTCCTGTTTGTTACCCTGTTTGGTTTTTTGACTGCCACTCAAGTACCTGTTTCTTCCAGGTAGACAGCATGCCCATGGTTGGGCTCTCAGTTCTGGTTCCAGACTCAGCTGTCTCTCCCTTTGAACCTGCATGTACCACTGTTTCAGTCCTTTTTTTTCTTCTCTTCTTCTCTCTTCTTCTCTCTTCTTTTCTCTTCTCTTCTCTTCTCTTCTCTTCTCTTCTCTTCTCTTCTCTTCCCTTCCCTTCCCTTCCCTTCCCTTCCCTTTCCTTTCCTTTCCTTTCCTTTCCTCTCCTTTTCTTATTTTAAAATGTTTATTTTTGAGAGAGAGTGAAAGAGAGAGCAAATGGGGGAGGGGCAGAGAGAGAGGAGGGGACAGAGGTTCCAAAGCGGGCTCTGCACTGATAGCAAAGAGCCTGATTCAGGGCTCGAACTCATGAACCATGATATCGTGACCTGAACCGAAGTCAGATGCTAATTGACTGAGCCACCCAGGCACTCCCTTCCAGACCATTTCTGGGGCTGTCACCCGCCCCAATGGGATATCCAATGGGATAGTCCTGAGGGCTCTGCTGATTAGGTCTTCCTGAATTAGGGAGGAGGATACTATGGAAAGAAGGATAACCTTATCTTCTACTACTTAGAAGGAGAATTTCAGGTTCTGATCCAACAGTTACTGAATGCTTTCTCAGTGCCAGAGACTATGCCAGATGATTCCACATTTCTTCTAATTTAATTTTTTTAATGTTTATGTATTTTTGAGAGAGAGAAAGACAGAGACAGAGACAGAGTGTGAGTAGGGGAGGGGCAGAGAGGGAGAGACACACAGAATCCGAAGCAGGCTCCAGGCTCTGAGGTGTCAGCCCAGAGTCTGAGGTGGGGCTCACACTCACAGGCAGCGAGATAATGTCCTCAGCCGAAGTCGGTCGCTTAACCAACTGAGCCACCCCGGCACCTCTCTTCTAATTTAATCCTAAACACTCTCTGGCCAAGATCAAGTGGAAATTCCAGAGACTAAGCTTGTCACTCTCAGACTGCTATACCAGGAAAAAAAAATACATTAAAAAATCAGTTGTACCCAACACTTCATATTTTAAAACAATTAAAAGTACAACCTTTTTCTCTTCAAATACTTTGGATTCCTTCTTTTGGGGGTGGTGTGGCAAGGTCTTTGCATTCTATCATAGGGTGAAAGGGGAAGATATAAACTGGGTATAAACTGTGATAACTGTGAAGCGGACTTTTTCTAAGGCTGTATTCAGTGTGCATGAACAAAATCTCAACTAGGCTCTTCATTCAGACACAGAAACCTTGATGGATGAATATTCAAAATTCATTGACGAGTTCCATACCCTCTTTCAAAGATAAGTGCCAAGTCCTTCCCTTAATTATACTCTGAACAAAATAAGATATGTAGAAGAAGAGAATGCATTTTGAATTTCTATTCACTCTCATCCCTTCTTCTAATTACACAAAGCATCTTTTATATGGGAAATCCAGAGACAATTTTCTGCTTGAGAATGAGGGCAGACTTTTTTGCAAGTCAATAGCGTAGTCGTTATGTTGTTAGGTAGAGACAAGATGACACAGTATAGCACCACATTTTGTTACTCCATGCCTGAGAAGTTTTAAGTCTCATATCAGCTTCAAAAATTTAAATAGGGAGTTATGTTCATTTAGGTGGATTTCATGGTTACAGGATGTGAGAGGTGTGAGATGCCAACAATGGGGATTTAAGTGGGCCAGAAAATAGAAGACACCTAAGTGTCACAAGTAGAGGCAAGTTTTCTAGAGAGAAATCATCCAATAGAAATACTTCATCTGGTGGATGGAGTAAAAGATCAATGTCTCCTGTAACCATCCATTACTGGTCTGGTAGTGGATGCTCTTAAACACCAGACCAGATTTCTGGGAGTAATAAGCAAAGAGAGGAGTACTCGAGAACAAAATGTTAGAGAATATTGATTAGATCACCTACTGCAAGTAAGAAAGAGATATAAAACAATGAAAATGGCCTGACACAGAAAACCACAGGACAAAAAAATAAAGAGCTTCTTTAGAAGTGTAAGGAATATGAAAGAATTGGGGGGAAATCACTATTACTGTCTGGACAAGGCCCCAGGTATGGCTGTGCACAGTTAAGACCATCGATATTTAGAGAGGGTAAGGAGAAGGAATCCCAAGGTGATGCAAATCACCTTTAACGTGTTAACAAGCAGAAAATGTCAAGCAAAGAGAGAAAACATAGGCAATAAATTGGGAAATGAAGTGGAGAACTGAGACAGGTACTCTAGAGGCTCATAAATGGGCAGTGGAGCAGGCAAAAACCAGGAGAAATCATGTGAGTTTCAAAACAGAATATGGGGAGAGAAGACTATTATAGTAGCTGACAGTTATTGAGTGCTTATTGTGGGCTAATTTCTGTCATAAGCAATATTCCTCATAATTCCTTCAGGTAGGTACAATTATGATCCTCTGTTTATGGTCCAGGAAACTAAGGTGTAGTGAGGGAGGATAAGTAACCTGCCCAAGGTTACATGGCTAGCAGGTGACAGAAGCAAGAGGAGACTGTTTCCATAAACTACCTCTGGGTTTAAGAGTTAGTGATCTGCAATAGGTTCACTTAAATGACACCTAAAGGATTCTATTTTTAGAAGGATCTGATTAATTGCTTTTGAATATGGAATAATGGCCCCGGATATGTTCTGTTTATTGGGTTTTAGTAACACTTGTAAGAGTGTTTGTGAGGCAGAGAACATAGGGTAGAATCAAAAGAGCAATGAGAGAGTTGGGACCTCTAAGGCCAGGGCTCATGGAACCAACATGGCAGTTAGGTTGTTTACTTTTCTCTTCCAGAAGAGGTCAGTTGTGCCCAAATCTCCTTATTCAAAGGGAGCTTGACTGTGCTGTCCTTAGACTTTGGTCAGCATGTACAGATTCTAATTAAGGAGGTTGGAGCTGTTGGGAAGTTGCATTACAAGGAGGTAAGGCAGCCGATTTGGGTTTGTGCAAAGACCAAGCCAACTGGCTGTGTAAAGGGACAAAATCTACCCTTATAGGTAGGAAGTAGGTAGGGATTCAGGAACACAGCCTGCTAAGAGGTGACCAGCTAAAAGACAAAACTCGCATATTTTAAAATTAGAGCTGGATTTGGATTCTGGCTCCACTCTTGATTAGTAAGCTATTTAATTACTTTGAGCCTCAATTTCCATATCTTGAAAACAGGCATAATAATGTCTCTGTTGAAGATATGTCATGAATATTTTGAAAAGAGATGATATATATGAAGCAATCAGTTCCTGATACACACAAGATGCTCAGTAAGCTAGCTGTTATTATTACCAGGTGATGACGATAATGATAATGATGTTGATCATTATGATTCAGAGCTGTGTACCATTCTTAGTGAAAAGCATGGTGCAAACCAGGAATAGAAGTGAGATAGCACTGGAGTAGGGTATGAATAAACCCAGCTGTTCTATTTGGGCATCCATGGAGGGGTTTAGGATGGAGGTCAACCTGAAAGACAGCCCAGTATTCAAATTGTAACCTCTGCACACCCAGCTCAGGGCAACAAATTGAGTCTCCCCTTACATTTCCCTATATCATGCATAGTAAAGCCTCTCCTATGATAATACTAGGTCTAAGTCTCATCAGTTCAGAAACAGACAGGCATGGGTTGCTTGTAGTAGGGCTTCAGCACCCACAGTCAGGCCTTGAGCAGATAGGAACTGAATGATTAGCCCACCCCCTCTCCTGCTGTAAGGCAGCCCCTCTAACATGCTGTCATTTAATAAGTCATGAGGAACAGTATCTCAAGTAGCATCTCCTGTGTGGCATTGTGTTTTAAATAACTCGAAGGACTTGATGAAGCTTGTATGCTGGTCTGAGATATTGCCAGCAGTAGGCTTGTGTATCTTATCACTTCCTTGGTTCACAAACAAGAGGTTCCTCTTAAGGATTAGATGACATTGGCTAACATTGATATACAAAGACAGATTAGTACCAGAGGGACATAGTGGAAGAAAGAGAAGAGAGATAATTTGTATGATGATCTTAGTAAAAATTTGGATAATTAATAATGATAGCAATAGCAATAATAGTATATTTTTTCCAATGCTCAGAAACTGTTGGTGGTGAGATTTACTATCATTTGAAGAACAGCTTATTCTAGTGATGGCTGGTGGCAAAGGAGATGTATATACCAACTTCAGGAGCAGTAAAAGGAAAAATATCTTAGTGGATATAATGGCTAATTTATTTTGAGCACATTTTTCTAGGCACTCGGCTAAGTGCTTTACAGGCCTTATTTATCACAAAAACTCTGAGTAGCTAGTATTATTATCATTCCCTCTTTATAGAAGAATTAGAGGCTTAAAGTCTGAATTAGATAAGGTAATGCTGTAACAGCTAAACCCTGAAATCTCAATGGTTTCTTCCAATAGGATTATACTTGTCATTCATACAAAGTTCAAAATCAGAGAAAGAAGGTGGTGGTGGTGGTGGTGGTGGTGGTGGTCAGGGGTGGGGGCACATCACAGTCATTCAGAGATCTAAGCTAATAGAGGTTTCACTCACCTCAACACCTGGATACTGTGGTCACCTGCACATTGATATGCCAACAGGGATGGGGAAGGAGACAGCTTGGGGAGGCGGTTTACGGGCCAGTACAGAAAGTACACTTTCTTGACCAGAACTCATTCACATGGCCCTTTCCACATTTAATAAAGGATGAAAATGAAGTTGCTGGCTGTGCAACTGCTTCTCAACACACTTCTGCCATATGGAAGAGAAGGATAGAGAGGCATCAGCCAGTCCCACCACAAAGTGGTTCAGTAGATTAACTGATTAATTAGCAAGGGCCAGGGCCAGGATCTAAACACACGTCTGTGTGATAGCAGAGCCTACATTCCTGGTATTCCAGCTGTGCTGGGGTGAGAAGAATTGATACGGAGAGAAGCATGTGTTTTTGTTTTTTGTTTTTAAGTTGCCTTTATTCTCAGCCCAACTTGAGGAGCTCAGAAAGAAACACTTTGCCCTGCTGTCTCTTTCTTAAAAAGATAAAATTGCCTGGATGATGCACTGGTTTTTTTTTTGGTTTTTTTTTTTTGTTTTTGTTTTGTTTTTTTTTGCAGTGACTCACCCAAGATTGCTTTAGTTCAGCAAAATGTATCACATCATGAAATAGAATGACATCTTTGAAGCCAGAGCACAGTACTTCTTGAAGTGACACACAAGAAATGTAAAGTGAGCCTCATTTTCTGAAGAAGCTGAGAAAACAACTTAGAAAAAAGGCAATAACACGAAATTTTTATTAAGACATACCCTGTTCAGTCATTGCTACCCTAATTTTTTGAGGGTCAGTGAATTCTGTGCAAATGTTTTGACTGATTCATGTGACTGCTCTGAGTGAATTTTTTATATATTCCTTTGGTAACTGTGGTATTAGGAGTAGTGACATTAGTAGGAAATAATGAGTGTTTACTCTCAACCAGAATCTTGCCTAATTGCTTCTCATGTATTATCCCATTTACTATTTTATAAACTGTGATAAACTCTACATCAATTAAAGACACTTTATAACATAGTTATTGTTATTATTTAAATTTTTATTTATTAGAGAGAGAGAGAGAGAGAGAGAGAGAGCAGGGGTGGGTTGAAGAGAGAAAATCTTAAGCAGGCTCCACACTCAGTGTGGAGCTGGATGCAGGGCTAGATACCAGAACCCTAGGATCATGACCTGAGCTGAAATCAAGAGTCTGGTGCTCAACCAAGTGAGCCACCTAGACGGCCCAAGCATTGTTATTATTATATCCAGCCTTAAAGGTTAGGAAACTGAGGCCCAATACTGTTAAATCATGTGTTCAAAGTCACAAATTGAGCAATAGAGCCAGGATATGAACCCAGATGTTGTGACTGTAGAGTCTATAGTGTTAGTCACTACTTGTGAGGGCCCCCCTACTGCAGGTAGACGGTACACAATAAGCAAATTGAAGAGGTGGGGAATTGGACCTAACATTAATGGCAAGCCTACATGGTTCTGGGCATTTTATGCATGTAAATAGGTGCCAGGTGTTCTCCATATTCTCATATGATCTTACTGTTTCAACCCTATATCCAATGATTTTCAAAATTTAGACACTCACAAGCTTTCCATCTCAAAGTATAAGCTGAAACCCTTACAGTGGCAACATGGCCCAATACAGCTGGATTCTCTGATCTCTCTGACCCCATCTAGTTCTCTCCCTCACTTCCTTTTCTCTAAACATGCTGACTTCCTTATCATTCCCCAGTCACATCAGGCAAACTTTCCATCAGGGCTTTTCCCCATGCAGTCCCCTCTTTCTGGAATGTTCTTCATACAGGTGTCTACATGGCTAGCTCCCACTCATCTTTTAGTTATTTGTTCAGAATTGCTTTTTCAGAAGTTCAGCTTCTATCCATGATGAAGTAGTTCCTTATGGCAAATCCTACTGGAGACAACAAATAAGACTTAGTACGTTTTAGGAATAGGAAAGTGATCAAAAGCAAGTAGATGCTGAAAAGAGACAATGCTCAAAAGAAGAAAAACATTGACTTTCTAATTTTTAGTAGTTTTCATCTCAAAGAAGGCCTCAGTCTGCCTTGTGTAGGGTAATTAAAACTCTGAAATAAAGCCCATAGTCTTACTGGTTTGAGGCAACCACAATCATTCTGGAACATCCCAGGAAAAACAACATCAACAATGGTGCCACACTGGGCTGCCCAGGTGGCTCGGTAGGTTAAGCATCCAACTCTTGATTTTGGCTTGGGTCATGATCTCATGGTTCATGGGTTTGAGCCCCACATCAGGTAGGCTCTGTGCTGACAGTGTGGAGCCTCCTTGGGAATCTCTCTCTCTCTCTCTCTCTCTCTCTCTCTCTCTCTCTCTCTCTGTCAAAATAAATAAATAAATAAACTTAAAAACAAAAACAAAACAGAACAAAAACTATTGTACTGGAGAAGGAGAGCTCATAATTCTGTGAAAAAACTTTGTCAAAATCTCTGGCCTCTGAGATGTACACATAGGCAGAGTCCAAGAAGCCCTGTTAACTCTAAAAGAACTGAAATGACATTTGAGCTGTAGCAGAGACAGAACTTTGCCATTTGCACACAACCCTGTGTAAGTGAACCCCTTGCTTAAATCAATACTGTATGCAGGAATATTTCAGAATCTCTACAGCATGTCATTCCTAATGTCCGGGTTATATCCAAGAATTACTGAACATATGAAGATTCAGGAAAATGTGGCTTATTTTGAAATGAAAAGGAAATCAAAGAACACTGACACCAAGATGATCCAGATGTTGCAATTGGTAGACAAGGGTTTGAAATTGACTATTATAAATATGTTCAAGGTTGGAAGGGAAACCACATGTATGCTGGAAAGACAGAAAACAAATGATAAATTTCTGTTTAGAAATAAAATTGTTTTCTTCAGAGGAATAGAAATTGTGAAGAAGAAACAAAATTCTGGAGTGCAGAACTACAGTATCTGAAATTTTTAAAAAAGTGGCTGTACTTCACGGCAGAATGGCAAAAACAGAAGGAGAAAGATTAATGGAGATTGTCTCATCCAAAGAACAGAGAAAACGATTTTTAAAATATCTCACATATGTAACATATGTATAATTGGAGTCCCAGAAAGGGAGGAGACAGATAATGGGACAGAAAAAAATACTGAAGAAATAGTGACTGAAATTTTCCCCAATATGATAAAAGATAGTCATTTCCTTCTCAGGGAGCCCTTCTCAGACCACCTTTGAAAAATTAAAACCTCCATTTCTCCCAATATTTCATATCCTCCTTTCTGCTTTTCTTGATACATATCACTTCTCTCCATCTAAAATACTAGCTACTGTACAGGATTTGAGTTCCATGAGGATGAGGACAAGCATTGTTATGTACTTCACACTGCCGTATCTTCAGTACACAGAACAATACCCATCATATGGCTGGTACTCAATAAAAATCTGCTGTATGTTGAATAAATGAACCTTGCTAATATTTCCAACTTAGAATACAAAGTTTCTAGGCACCATCACTGAGTATATAATGCTTTTGTTCAAATGACATTCACTCTGTGAGTGTGACATGGCAGGAAAGTACAGATAGCATTTTTTCCCCCTCCAGTTTCCCAAGGTACTTTTCAGAGCTCATCACATGGAAGTCAGTGAGCTGGATATCCTTTTCTGGATTCTGCCATTGTAGTTTGAAAGTAGACTGAGGGATTCACCTGAGCACCTGAATTCTTGCCTGTTCTTGTTTATGCATCTCCCTGAGTCATCCTCTTGTGGGGGAAACTGAAATCTCCAAATGACATATCTAAAGTTTGTGTTCAGAAGCATATTCCTAATGTTGTGTTACATGTGTCACAATTCATCATGTGTCAGATAAATCCTGGGAAATAGGTGAACACACACCCCACCTGACAGATACCTTCCACCTCATCTTTTTCCTCAAATATATGAGTTGGGGCAGTAACATTTAGGGGACACCTAGTTCACTGTGTGCCATCCCTCTAGGTGAAGGCAGACATATGACAGGGTTTTTCTAATTTGATATTGTGAAGATTTTGCCCACTGTGACCTGGATACATATCTTCTCTGTATCAGTCTTGACCTGCAGCTGCCCCAGCCCTGTTCTTCATAGTGAGAAGCAAGTGATTTATAAGGAACCCAGGCCCTTCTAGGATTTTAATCAACACAGCCAGGCAAGTCTATCCCCTTTCCTCTTTGTTTTTTGTTTTGTTTTGTTTTGTTTTGTTTTGTTTTGTTTGTTTTTACACACAAAAAAATATGCCTGGCACTATGCTAGACAGAGGTGGTCTAGCCCTCATGGAGCTTTGACTTTAATGGGGATCTATGAAAATAAGTGGCTGATTCATACATCATGTAGTTAAGTATCATAAGAGATCTAAGAATAAAATGCCATGACAGGGTACAAAGGGCCACTGGACCTAACTGTGGGAGCAGAGAAGGCTCTCTGGAGGGAGCTAAAGACTGAAGGATAAGCAGAAGTTAGTCAACTGAAGGTAGGAGAATAAGAGGGAAGGGACAAGGAAGAAAAGTCTAGCATATGTAATGGTACAGATGCAAGACTATTGGGTGTGTCCAGAACACTGGCAGTGGGTTGCAATAGCTGGAGCTCTCAGTGTTGGGGTGAGGAAGAGCAGAGAAAGAAGATGCTAAAGAAACAGACAGCCCGGATCCCTGTCTGAAGGGATGGGTAAGCATTGTTAAAGTATCTAGACTTTATCCTGAGAGCAAGGGAGGTCACTGATGAATCTTTGACAGAGCAATGATGTGGTCAGGTTGTATTTCAGGAAAACTATCTCACCATATTATGTAAAACACATTTGTGCAGGTGCTGTAAAAAGCTGTAGAAAGGAAGAGTTGGGTGGTTTGGACTAATATTATAGGTCTTAAACTACAGAATGAGGCGGGGGAATGGAGAACAGATTTATGAGATATCTGGAGGGTACTGGAAAATTAATTGGAAATTAATCTTGGCTGTTTCATTCAAAGGTTTAAAATGCAAACACTTTAAAGATGTCATAGAGAGACTGCCTACTGGCCAATCCTACTTATAGTTGGGACTTGTAGAGGGTCATGTATGAACAAGGAGGACTGAGTCAATCCTGAGGTCCTGAGACTGGGGGATGCTAGACAGGGCTGGACAGGTAAAACCACATTTGACAGGCAGTGCTAGGTGGGGACAGAGTTGTCAGAAAGCAGAGAGCTCCAGGGATAGGAATCAGGAGCCAAAGGGGTAAAGCAGAAATTTTAAGGTACTGTGCAACAGAAAGAGAGTAGCTTTTGTTATTCTTTTTTGAGAGTAGCTTTTCTACAGAAAAGGAGGAAAGGTAAGGTATTCAGTGGAATGAATTTCAGAGATACCTAAGCAAGACTACAGCTGACTTTTCATAAAGAGAGAGGCTCTTGTGTTCCCTTCATTTGGTATCCCTTGAGCTTCTTTGATTTGCCTCAGGACACTGGAACCTGGGGTGAAACCCTATCCCTTCCTCAGCCAGCCCAGAAGAGCTCTGCCTTCTGCTGCAGGTGACCAAGGGGTGCCTTGTCTTCTACTGCAGGTAATGGAAGGTGCCCTGCTCTAAACATTAGTTAACATAGGGTGCCCTGCCCTGTACCTTCAACCGATGAATGGCAATTGTTTTCTTGTTTTCATTCTGCCCATGTGAATTCCAGGCCCCCACACCTGCCCAGCCTGGCCTTGTTTTCGTATAGATATCTCTGAGTGACTCAATGGGGTCTGGTATTCCTACTGTTTATTAAGCCCATGCATTGTCACTGTTGAGCCCTCACTCACCTTCTATGAAAACGTACTCATTTTCTGTTTCTTTGGAGCTAAACTGGCTTTGCCACAGCACTCTCTAGATGCAATCATCAGTGTTGTTTCCTCAGTATTCTCACCCGTGTTCCTTCTCACTCTGTTCTTTAACCCCTTAGCCCTCCTTCTCATACAGCTTGCTTTGTGTGATGGGTAATTGTGCCTGGGAGCCAATACTGTCACTCTCTTTTCTACTCCCTTGAACTTGTTTTTGGTTTTCTCCAAGTCAGAAAACATAAAAATGGAAAACAGTATAGAGCTTCCTCAAAAAATTAAAAATAGAACTACTCTATGACCCAGCAATTGCACTACTAGGTATTTATCTAAAGGATAAAATAAATGCTGATTCAAAGGGGCACATGCACCAATGTTTATAGCACTATGGACAATTGCCAAAGTATGGAAAGAACCCAAATGTCCATTGACTGATGAATGGATAAAGAAGATGTGATATATATACATACAGTGGAATATTACTCAGCAATACAAAAGAATGAAATCTTTCCATTTGCAACAATGTGGATGGAACTAGAATGTATAATGCTAAGTGAAATAAGTCAGTCAGAGAAAGACAAATATCATGTGATTTCACTCATGTGGAATTCTAGAAACACAGCAGATGAACATAGGGGAGGGGAAGGAAAAATAAGATAAAAACAGAAAAGGAGGCAAACCATAGGAGACTCTTAAATACAGAGAACAAACTGAAGGTTGCTTGAGGGGAGGTGGGGAGGGGTGTGATGTGCTAAGTGGGTGATGGGCATTAAAGAGGACACTTGTTGGGATGAGCACTGGGTGTTGTATGTAAGTGATGAATCACTGGGTTCTATTCCTGAAACCAATACTACACTGGATATTAACTGACTTGAATTTAAAAAAATAAGTTAAACCAAAAAGAAGCATAAAGATGCTAGGCTGCTGGAGAAGTTGGAGAGCTTTAACTCTTATACAGCTCTCCTTCTGTCACCTTGTGATTTGACAGAAGTCTAACTAATTGAATTTACTTCTTTTTTTAAAAAAAATTTTTAAACATTTTATTTATTTTTGAGACAGGGAGAGACAGAACATGAACAGGGGAGGGTCAGAGAGAGGGAGACACAGAATCTGAAACAGACTTCAGGTTCTGAGCTGTCAGCACAGAGCCCGACAAGGGGCTCAAACTCACGGACCGTGACCTGAGCCGAAGCCAGCCACCCAACTGACTGAGCCACCCAGGTGACCTAATTGAATTTACTTCTTAAGATGCTTTGAAACTTCTAATTGAGAATGGAGGTAGAATTAATGAATTAGGGGCTTGGTCATTCCAAAATAATCCTCACAAGAAAAATGAGGAAATATGAAATTGACTTTTAAAATGAGTACTTCTCTATGGGAACCTGGATGGCTCAGTCAGTTAAACGTCCAGCTTCCGCTCAGGTCACGATCTCCCAGTTCGAGCCCCACATCAGGCTCTGTGCTCACAGCTCAGAGCCTGGAGCTGCTTTGGGTTCTGTGTCTCCCTCTCTGCGCCTTCCCTGCTCACAGTCTGTCTCTCTGTCTCTCAAAAAAAGAAATAAAAACATTAAAAAAATGTTTTTTAAATGTGTGCTTCTCCTAAATGCTAAGAAAGAGATATGTAGGCTGTACCCCAAGGGACCGTGACCCAATACCGTACCCAATTCTCTTTGTCTCGACCTAATAATACATTTCCCCTGGGAAGTGTCTCTGCAAGGACCCCGGGACATGAAGGACTTACAAGACTGGTACCGGGCCCCAGTCACTGTATATTGCTATTTCATAGCCCAGATTTAGTCTACTCTGGACTTCATAGAGAGATGATGGGTCATGTTGCTCTTTCATTAGCGGTCTTATGTTTCTGGAAAGAAATAGGGTGGATGAGCTGAAGATTGTCATAATCACTGTTTTGCTTTTATCATTGTTGATACCTCTCACCCCTAACTCCCAGCTCTTCATATATTGCCTCTCTAACCAGGGGGTGAAATTTCCCCATGGGTACAGTTCTAGGCCAAGAAGAAGAGCTGTTTTGTTGCTCTGAGGAAGGCACCAAAGCTCCTTCTAAAGATGAGGGGGTGAAACAAAAAAATCCAGAGGAAAATCAGATTGCCCATCTTAAGAGGAAAGTATTCTTTAAGACTTCCTGAGATAGCAAATTTAGGATATATCTATAGCTTTATTCATATCAGTATGTCTTCTGATGTTCACCCAATTGCTTATTTTTCTCTGGATATATTGTCCATTTACATAAGAAGTTATGATAAGAACAAATTAATTTCTCTGGGAAAATTTGAACTTGTAAATTTAATTTTTTAATGTTTATTTATTTTGTTTTTAGAAAGAAAAAGAGAGTGCAAGCAGGGGTGGGGCAGAGAGAGGGAGACACAGAATCAGAAGCAAGCTCCAGACTCTGAGCTGTCAGCACAGAGCCCGAACTCAGGAGCTATGAGATCATGACATGAGTCAAAGTCAGATGCTTAACCAACTGAGCCACCCAGGCACTCCTGAACTTTTATTGAAAAATGGCTTTTGGGGTGCCTAGATGGCTTGGGTTAGCATCCTAATTCGGCTCAGCTCATGATTTCAAAGTTCATGGGTTTGAGCCCCACACCTGACTCTGTGCTGACACCTCAGAGCCTGGAGGCTGCGTCAGACTCTGTGTCTCCCTCTCTCTCTGCCCCTCCCTGCGCACACTCTGTCCCTCTCTCTCTCTCTCAAAAATAAAAATAAACATTAAATTTTTTAATGGATTTTCTTTTCTCTTCTCTTCCCTTCCCTTCCCTCCCTTTCCCTTCCTTTCCCTTCCCTCTCTTTCTCCCTCCCTCTCTTCTCCCTCCCTCCCTCCTTCTCTCTCCCTTTCTCCCCTTCTCTTTTTAAAAAAATGGATTCTTTTCCTTTCCCTTCCCTTCCCTTCCCTTCCCTTCCCTTCCCTTCCCTTCCCTTCCCTTCCCTCTCCTCTCTCCCTCCCTCCCTATCTTCTCTTTTCCTCCTTCTCTCTCTCTCCCTTTCTCCCCTTCTCTTTCTTTCTTGCTTCCTTCCTCCCTCCCTTCCTCCCTTCCTCCCTCCCTCCCTCCCTCCCTCTCCTTCCCTCCCTCCCCTTTCTTCCCTTCTTCCTTCCTCTTTCTTTCTTCTTTCTTTTTCTTTCTTTCTTTCTTTCTTTCTTTCTTTCTTTCTTTCTTTCTTTCTTCTTTCTTAAATATTTTACATAGTTTGATGGTATGAACATGACAGGAAACAGATTTAATTTTTATACTGAAATTCATTTTGGTAGGATTTGATGCATTATAGTGTATTGAGAATCATTTAACTGCATACTTTAACAGCAATATGAATTCTAAAAATGAATTTTCTGACACAAAAAAGTACATTACAGTAAATTGCTCTTCTAAAAGATGACATTTTCCCCTCCCTAAATGAAGAATATATGAATAATCTGCTTCAATTTATACAAAGGTAAAAAAAAAACACAAGTATTTGTTTTAAATTGGGACCACTCAGAAATAAATTTGGATAATAGCAATATTTGTGGGTATGATGACATTTCAACCTTCCACTGGTATTTTAACTTAAAAAAATTTTTTTTTGATGTTTATTTATGTTTGAGAGAGAGAGAGAGAGAGGGACAGAATGCTAGCGGGGGAAGGGCAGAAAGAGAAGGAGACTCAGAATCTGAAGCAGGCTCCAGGCTCTAAGCTGTCAGCATAGATTCCGACACGGGGCTTGAACTCATGGACTGCGAGATCATGATCTGATCCAAAGTCAGATTCTCAACTGACTGAGCCATCCAGGCACCCCTAAAAATTTTAAATCCCTCTTTTTATTTCCCTCATATTTCAAAAGAGTAAAAAGGTCCAAGGAGGAGGAAAGTAGGATGCATTCAAATGTATAATCTCTACTTCCCTTTAATTTCTATTTCTTTATAGACTTTGAGGTCATAAAAGAAAGAATGGAACTAAAGCTTTTGCTGATTGAGTGTCTTGGCACCAAGCCTTGTGCTGGGCCATTCCTAGACTTTGTCTCATTTCAACTTCACAAATTGTTTGTCAGATTTTATTATTCCCATTTTTTCATGTGAGGAAACTAAGGTGCAAGTTCACACAGCTGGGTGGTGAGGAACCAGGATTTGAAACCTAGTTTCAAAGACTGATTTCAAAATGTGTTCTCAGTACTGTACCAGTTTGCTCCCTTCCTCTATTCCAGGTTATAATTCACTAAAAGTTAATTTACTATTCAGAAAGAATCTCAATTTAATGAGCTCCAAGGGACATCAAAATTGTTAAGCTGTAAGCATCCTTCATAAAAATGGAGGTTTAATGTAAAATGATACAGAGGGGAATTTCTCTCTTATTAATTTTTTCAACATGGAGAAAATGTTTAATATCCCCAGTATTTTAAAGTACATTAACAGAAAAAAAGGATATGATATAAGAAGTAATGAGTTGTCACTTCCCTTGTAGTGGTGCTTGAGTGAATAAATGGACTTAGCTTACTCCTATAACCTTATTTAAAGTTATTTAAATATATATATTTAATATATTTAAAAATATATCTTGGGGCACTCGGGTGGCTCAGTCAGTTAAGCATCCAACTTTTGGTTTCGGCTCAGTTCATGAATTCACAGTTCATGGGATTGGGCCCTGTATCGAGCTCTGTGCTTGCAGTGTGGAGCCTGCTTAGGATTCTCTCTCTCCCACTCTCTCTCTGCCCCTCCCCTGCTTGCATTCTCTGTCTCTCTCAAAATAAATAAATACACTTTAAAAACGTACATAGCTTTATAGTTGAAAAATTATACAGATAACTAATGCATTCAAAGATAACTAATGCTAACATTTTCTTATGTTTCCTTCTAGTTGTGTGTGAATATATATAATTTGTTTGTAGAAATAGGATACTTTACTGATTTAAAATATGAACTTTCCCCACTTAAGAACCTCTTCAACATTATTTCTATGCCATAAGTAAACATCCATATGCATTTTAGAGAGTCATTAGTATTCCACCATAGAAATGTTACATAATTTATTTAGCCTATATTGGTTGGCTATTTATGTTGTTTCCAGTGCCTTTTATTTATAAACTGTGCTGTTATGAAATTCCATGTCCATGTATCTTTGTATACATCCCTGATTATTTCATTTGGATAAATTGCCAAGTGTAATTTAGACATAATAAAGATTTATCATTTTTATTTTATTTTTTTTAAGTTTATTTATTTATGTTGAGAGAGGGTGTCTGTACACACACGAGCGGGGGAGGGGCAGAAGGAGAATCTGAAGGAAGCTCCACTCTGTCAGCACGGAGCCTGACTTGGGGCTCAACCCCATGAACAGTAAGATTGTGACCTGAGCCAAAATCCAGAGTTGGATGCTTAACTGACTGAGCCACCCAGGCACCCCTACAATTCTCATTCTTAAATACTATAGGAGAATATATTTAAATACTATAGGAGAAACAATTCAATATTAAATTGATATTCAGGATTCAAGGTGATCTATATAATGACAAGGCACTGTATGGCTTAGGATGAAAATAGCAGATATTTGAGGGTAACAATTTATTTGTGATAGTTATAGAATGTCCTAAGTCTGAATTTTGAATCACTGACTTGAGCTATAAAGGACATTCTTATCTCACAGATGAGGATATTATTATTTCTTAATATGTAAAGTCCTTGAGCGCCAAGACCATGTTCTTTTCAAATTTTTATCCTAGCACTTAGTACCATGCTTTGCTCAGAGTACCTATTCAATAAATGTTCATGAAAAAGTAAATAAAATTTGGGTCTTGAGTGGCTAAAAGATTTACTAAAAGTTATGCAGCTAGCTCAATGTGGAACTCACACTTGAACCCATAACTCTTGACTTCTAGTTCTGTGCTACTTCTCAGTTTTACCAGTGCCTCAGCCTGGGTTCCACAGGCTGGGTGCCTCAGCCTGGGAAGCAAAAGCTGAGGCAAAATTTTAGGTGCTAATATGTCATGAGGAAGTGCTTTTATCCTCAGGAAGCAGAAGAGAAACAGAGAAGGAGGCATGAAAGGAGGGAGCGCGATTTGAGGGTGTATTTCCAAGGACACTTCCTTTTGGTATCTAGGGCAACTGACTGCTTGGCAACATGGGAGCATTTTCTCAGAAGGTTTTATAAACAACAGCACTTCGGGATAGTTCATTGGTGGGAAGAATAAGAGAGACAAATGTGTCTGCCAGTTACAGTCTCCAATGGAGTATTAACCTCTAGGTTGTGCATATGTGGGTACCAAGCAGGCTCCTCTGGATTGGGAGATGGAAGTCAAGACACATTGTTGGGTTATGCCCACCAAGGTCAGTTGCTGTGGGAGCTGGAGTAAAACAGGCAGCAAAGAACTCCAGACACAAATGGCTCTGAGGATCAGAATACAGCCTATGAGATGTCTGACACATATGGGTTCATTTTGTCAATACGTACTGAACATCTTGTACACTGTGCTGAATTAATGTCATATATATACTGGGGAATCAGATGCGGTTCCTGTCCTCCAGGTGCTTACAATTTTAACCGAAACGTGGTTCTTGGGCTGATCAACTAAACCTCTTTTTGTTCTCAGATCCATCCATAGCCTTTTCTCTCCCCTCCTCTGTTTCTCATAGAGCTGCATTTCCTCAAGATGGTTGGTTTGGCCAAGAAGAACCCAGGGGGAGGCTGGAGAGAGAGAGAAAGAGGGGAGACTCTCGCTTTTGCCATCCCTGATTATGGTGGCATCTTTAGCAGCAACTGAATCTCCTCTGGGGCTTCAGCTTACAGCAATCCTTGCTGTGGTTCTGGTTCCAAGGTTGGGCCAGCTTCCTGCAGTCCACTTACTCCCAGTGTCCCTCCAGCCCTAGCAGTGGTAGTGGCTTCCTCTTGTTGTGAACCTGAGGATTGCCTCACTGTCCTTTAATTGATTTTTAAATTCTTTCACTACCTAGTAATCAGTTCCTGAAATTAATTCCTTCTGTTTATGAGACCTGGAGTCATTTCCTTTTTCAATGAAAACAGTTCATCCCAAGGGAATTAATCAATAACCTTTAATAATTTCATTGTCCATGAAGCAAATAACAATCTGTTAAATATTTAAAACAGTGAATATTTTGTTCATAACCAGTTAATGAAAATCATCAAGGAAATAGATTTTTTAATGTAGACCTAGTCATTATAATCTTATTTTATTTAAAGCTATAAAGATTTAATATAAAACTGTGATCTGGAGGGATGAGCATAATCTTTATAGAGTAAACATTTTTCTTCATGAACAAAGACCACTATTTCTGCCATGAGATCATTAGAAATCAAACACATATATTGAAATGCTGACTCTTTAATTGTGAAAGAATGCTGCATATGTAAAGTCACAAAGAGAAAAATATATTATTTTCTCTTTGACACTCCAACACTTTCATTTCCTTTTTCTGAATGTAAGGATGGACATGAAGGGAAAGATATGGAAAAGCTTTTTAGGGAGGTCAGCTTTCTCTCTCCATCCATTGTGCAGCCTAAAATGATCTTGCTAATAATGCAATGCAAGCATTTGCCCAACTGTGTGCTATGTGGTCTTAGAAAAAAAAAAGTATTATGGTATTCAGAGTTTTCATAAACTCTAAGTAATATTCATATTAATTTTAACATTAGAATCTGTGTTACTATCAATCATGTCCTCTACTAGATGCTTTATATATATTATCTTGTGAATCTTCATAAGATCCTATAAGCTTGGTATCATTTGTCCTATTTGACAGACATGTAAAGTAAGGCAGGTGAAGTAATATGGCCAGTGTTGCAGGGAGAGTAAATATCACATCTGGATATCAAACCAAGTCTTTAAGATCAAAACTCCCTCCTCATTTCTCCACACGGTGCCACTACTCTCTGAAATAAAACTAACTTTCTATTTTAAGGTAAAGCCTGAAAAGTAAAAGTGTGTGTGTATGTAATTTTATATTTAAAAATCATGATTTATATTTTTTCTATGTTCCTTGAAAGTAGAGAATGTGAATTACTTTTCTCGATTGTTCTCTTTCATAGGAAGAAATTCTTGGAATTATGAAACAGAGGGAGTCTATAGATAATAGAAGGTCAAGCCTCCTAATTTTACAGATGGGAAATCTAAGGTCCAGAGGCAGGAAATGATTCAGGCAAGGAAGCTTCTACCTCTCAGAATTGTCCATGTGAAGACAAGCATTAGGTAGTCATGAGACTTAACTGGGGGAGAGAGGAATGGAGTTTAAGTGAAACATTTGGATAGTAACGATTGCCAAATGAAACAGATGAAAATTTCCTTTTACCTGTAGCTGCGGTCTCCCATGTGGGCTGCTTCTGCATGTTCCTTTGAGAACTCTAAGAAATAAGTATTTGGGGGAGGAAGCAGGTCAATGAGGGTGCCAGTTATGTGAAAGCCCCAGTAGGCTTCCTCTTAGGAAAATCAATACTCATGAAGAAGAGTGATAGCCTATAACTTTCTGAAGGCTATCCTGGATTGGGAGGATACCTGCCACAAATTGAGAGAAAATGAAAGCACAGTTCCCAGTTTTGTCTTGGGCACCTGGTCAAGAAAAAAGAGGTGATTTTTAAGGTAATTGTGTGAGGTGTTTTTTTTTGTTTGTTTGTTTTTGAGAGAGAGAGAGACAGAGAGACAGAGAGAACTTGCATGCACAAGTGGGGAAGGGGCAGAGGAAGAGGGAGAGAGAGAATCTTAAGCAGACTCCACGACAGCCTGGCAAGGGATCATGACCTGATCATGACTTGAGCCGAAATCAAGAGTCAGACACTCAACCGACTGAACACCCCGAGGTATCCTTTTATAACTCATCCCATAGGGAAGTTTTCTGAAAAGCTAGAAGTACTAGTCAAATATTACAATCCCAAGAAAGTAAAGACCCAGGACAAGTGAAGCATTTGTATGCAGCCCCAGAAATGTGAGTTGAGACTAGCTAGAAATATCTTATTTGGACTTACATATACTGTAACCCAATCTGTGAGATTCTGGTTGTGCTGCTTAATACATGGAGGTTAGGGTTAAACAGACCTGAATTCTGAATTTGCTCATTTTTTTTTCTATGACCTTAGGATTGTTACCTACTTAACTGATATTAGTCTCAGTTTTTTAAACCTCTAAAATGGGAGATAATAATACCCTTTGCTTGGCTAAAGTCATTAGAGGTGTCTAGTCCAACTAGAAAAAGCTATACTGTTTCCTCTGTAATTACATGATGTCGTTGCTCTGAGAAAAAGGTTACTGTGTCTCCCCCATCAATTAAGGCAATCAGTCACACTTGATTAATTCAGCCCATTTCAGTGCACTCAGCAGCTGGATATACTTACAAAGGAAGCACCTACATGCTAAGGGATGTGCTGCGTTGGCTAATAATAGAAGAAAGCAGCCAGTAGGCTGTCAATATATGAAACTTTGTTATCCAGTCAAATATCTGTGGCTAATGGGGTTCCCAATAAGCAAAACACATAGATGGAGAATGAATTTTCCCTTTATTGATAACAATCAGATAATTTTGTCATATACTCATTACAAAATGACCACAGTAAAAAAAATGCACAAAAAGGACAATATTTGAATTAGCTTTTGAGAGACAAAATCAAGTGATTTTGGATGTGGTATTTTGCTTCCTGGATAACTTTGCATGGTCTGAGCGCTTGTTTGCATCTCTGTTTTCTCAAGACTATTCTGTGGCAATTTGCTTCAGCCCAGCTCTCTTCCACTTTCCTTTCCCAGGAGAAAGGGGAACTGTCATTGTATGTATAATAAGTGTCTACTTTGAATAGAGTAGCCATCTAGATACAAGATATCTGTGTCATAAAACTCAAAGTGGTGACGTTTTCTCTTTTTTCTTTGATGCTATTTCATTACATAAAATTCATATACACTTCATAGTATTTAGAATAAATAATTGTGTAACAAAATAAAATCATTCATAATCAGCCATGGTCATTTTTAAAAAAAATTTAATGTTTATTTTATTATTTCTGAGAGAGAGAGAGAGACAGAGACAGAGTATGAGGAGGGGAGGGGAAGAGAGAGAGGGAGACACAGGATCCAAAGCAGGCTCCAGGCTCTGAGGGAGACACAGAATCCAAAGCAGGCTCCAGGCTCTAAGCAGTCATCACAGAGCCCGATGCGGGGCTCAAACTCTTGAACCATGAGATCATGACCTGAGCCAAAGTTGGATGCTTAACCAACTGAGCCACCCAGGTGCCCCAGGCATGATCATATTTAAAACAAACAAACAAAAGATGATTTGAATCTATTTCCAGCTTTGGAAGCATTAAGCCAAGAAAGAAACCATGTTCTCAGACTGACGATGCATTGTAGTATGGGCTCTAACTGATAACCACAGTGAAAGAAAATAGGGAAAGTCAGTCAATCTAAAGACAAACTATCTACTGACAAAATCAGCACCCAGTTTTGTTAAGAATCCAAGCTATTTTAATTCATGCTTTTTAATCAGAAATAGGAATAGTCTCATCATTTTAATTCCAGTGCAATATAAACTGAGTATAGACATAATCAGAGCACCAAGATCACATCACTTATATTTTGTATAGCAACATAATCATTCCAATTACAAATAGAAAAACAACATCAAATACATTAAATTAAAAATATAAGCATTTTCTTGCATAGTGTCTTTTAGGTTAAACAGCTTAAATTTCTCCTGACATTAGCCCGTTAGTATACTTAAGATACAATTTTTTGACATTATTTATTATTTATAAAAATAAATCTTTCCCATTTGAGAGATGAGGAAAACAGGCTTTAGTCAATTCTCCAAGTCACACAATAATTCACTCTCACTATGCTGTGTTGCATATTATGTCACAACTTATGTCAGTATTTCCTGGGAATAGCTCAGATAAATAGGACATCTAATCGAATGTTATCCAAATTTGCAATCCAAGAATATTTCCTTAATCAAAGTTTTAGGAAGAACCCAAAGGCTTAGAAAGAGACATAATGATAAAATGGAAAAGAAAACCATGAGCTGGGACTAGTTGGTACTCCCATTACTGTTTCATTCTCCAAAGTCCCTCAATAAAGTCCAAAGAACAGTTTAAGAATTGTTCACATAATTTGACTTAATGTTGTTATTTATCTGTTTGTTTTAAGTGGGAGAAAAAACATACAAATGGACAATGGCCAGATATGTAAAATATATATATAACTCTGATTCATAATATACAGCAACTGAACCATTATCTATAGTGATCAGCCCCAGAAGCCAGCCTACTATACACAAGGCAGACTTGTAGGAAGTCAGACCACCATCCCTAGCAATCTGCCCGGGATGCCAAACAATAACTCATGGAACAATCAGCTCCCAAATGGCTAAGTACTTGATTAATAATTGACAACTTTCCTAATTTTCGTCTCTGCTTCCAACTTAGGACCGACCAGAGAAAGCCAAATGTGTACCCCTAACCAATCACATAGAATACCCACCTCCAGCTTCCTCAAGCCAACAGCCCCCCGTCAGGGCACACCTGACTGAAAAGAAGCCTTCCCTTCTTTTCACTACAAAGCTTTCCTGTCCTTCTGCCTGCCTTTGAGTAACTGCCAAAATGCACGTGATTGGTGGCCAACACTCTTACTATCAAGAGGTTTGAATAAGCAGACATTGCTTTTCTCATTTGGGTGGTCTTGTTTTTAAATTTCCATACAACAATGAGAAAGAATGAAATATGGCCTTTTGTAGCAACGTGGATGAACTGGAGAGTGTTATGCTAAGTGAAATAAGTCATACAGAGAAAGACAGATACCATATGTTTTCACTCTTATGTGGATCCTGAGAAACTTAACTGAAGTCCATGGGGAGGGGAAGAAAAAAAAAAAGAGGTTTGAGAGGGAGACAGCCAAAGCATAAGAGACTCTTAAAAACTGAGAACAAACTGAGGGTTGATGGGGGGTGGGAGGGAGGAGTGGGTGGGTGATGGGTATTGAGGAGGGCACCTTTTGGGATGAGCACTGGGTGTTATATGGTAACCAATTTGACAATAAATTTCATATTAAAAATAATAATAATAAAAAAATTTTCCATACAAGAAAAGCTTTACTATTTTTATAAAAAATGATACATTATCATTTTTAAAAAGCTTAAGTGATACAGGAAAGAAAAATAATCTTATTAACAAGATAACCACCATCTCCATTCAGTGAACATAATAGCTGATATTTCTTTGGTCTGCAGATAAGTAGACAAATAAGTAGGTGGATAGATAGAAGATTAGGTGGGTAAATAGATGAATGGAAACAATTTTCATAAAACAGCATCCTGAAATGCATTCTATTTTAAATTAAATATATTAAATTATTATAACAAATGAAAGTAAATATAAATGAGCTGAGCATCCAATAACTATTTCTTCCCCAAATGCATACTATTTTCTAATAAATTGTCCTAAAGGCAGGTAAAAACATATTGTGAAATAATACGTGCCAGTCACTGTTTTGAACTCTAGAGTTCAAGATGAAATGGTATTGAATGCCTTCCTGCTGTGAAAAATAGGAAAGATTTAGATTTGCATTTCTGCCTCCATTTTCCCACACATTCTTATGTATTATACTCTTATAGTTACTTATATTAGTATATTTGTTTTGTCAAAATTGATAAAATTTGCATTATTTTCTGTGAAAAGATCAATATCTGAAGTTTGTTGAAATCTATAGATTCCAAGCAGTGTTCTAAACTTGCCTGCCTGCCTTTTGTGGGCTTTATGATTCTTTCTCTTTTCCTCTCCTCACTTTTTGTCTCTCTCTCTCTCTTTTCTTTTGTTTATGTCTTTTTTTTTTTTTTTTTTTTTTTTTTTTTGCCTAAAGTAGGGGCAGAGGCAAGAGAAGGAGAAGAGTTCATCAGCTCCTGACATGGCAGTTTGCTTTGACAAAAAAATTAAAACCCTTAGGATTTGCCCTCTCTTCTGAGATGTTGTCAAATATCCATTACTATGGTTTATTTCACTTGGTTGGAGGAGTATCCTGTTTTTCTGGTAGAATACACTAAGCCTTCAGTTAATTCACTCAATTCAAAATGTAGCTTTGGAAAATCATGTCCCTGCTGGCATTTCTTGCTCCTGCTCACTCATCATCCAGTGTGGCACTTATTCTTAAGAATTTGCCTTGACTGTTTTTCCTGCATTCCTACTTACCCCTTTAGTCCACTTCTCTGAAAATTGAAGAGAATAATGAAAATCTCAAGATCTGGAGTGCTTACCTTCTTTCCCCAAGATGGCTCTCAGGAAACAATAATGATAGTAAATGTTAAATCGGCACCAAGTCTTACTAAAATTTTCTACTTTGTCCCTTCGGTTACTGCTTCTCAAAGTTGATAGCATTTGCCAGTTTTGAATGTCCCTCCCACTTTTTTTCCTGTGTTTTGCTATTGTAGAGGTTTTCAAATGCATATGTATTCCAAAAATTTTCTGCAGGCTGAATAAAAATAGTGCTTATATACTACTATATTTCAAATGAGTCCAGGTGCTGTTTTACAGTGAATAAAATAGAAAGTAATTTAAATGCATTACTGAATTCTTTACAGCTCTTTGTCATTATGTATTTAGGTGAGGGAATCTAGCAGCCTCTTAAGGTTGCAGAGAAAGCCATGTCACCATGTAACCTTGAGAAAGTTCTTTAACTACTGTAAGCCTTACAGTAAAATGAGTTGATAATAGTGTCTATCTTAGAGGGTTGTTATAAGGCCTAAATGAAATAACCTATGCAAAGCAGTCACCACAGTGCCTGCCACCTAATAAGCACTCAGTGTTAGCAGCCACAGTTGCAATCAATGAACACTATCATATGAGGATCTAATAATTGCTTAGAAGGGGTTCTTCTTTTAATGTTGGGCATCATGCTGGACCAGATATGCTTCTTGACTCTTTTGAGTCATGGCTTATCTGCTTCCATTAGGTTAGATTACATACATCCTTAGCTGGAAGAAAATGTATTGAACGTGCCTCCAAAGGAACAAGGCTGATGTCAGTTTAGCATGCAACATCTGTTTGGATGCATGAGGTGTCCCAGCTTGATTTCCATAAGAAGCGGACACTGACACAAAGATTAGCATGAGGAAGTTTATTTGGAGGGCTCTCAGGATGCATACCCGCAGAAGGAAAGGAAAGAAAGCGGGACTGGGCAGAGGGTAGAAGTTGGCTGAGTTGATAGAGTTTCAAGGAAGGCCACAGCTGGCTCCTCCAGGGAGCTCTGGAATGGTAATGGCCTGCCAAAGTGGTCCCAAGCTGTTGCAAGGAGGGCCTTACCATTATATTCCTACATTGACCAGTGATAGGGTGCAGGGTCCCTCTGGGGAAATATAGGAAGGAACAACATTGCTTGAGGCAGCTCTCCCCAGTTGAGGGTAATGTCTGGTGAGAGCTTAGCTTTGAGGACTGGCAGCTGGCAGCCTGCAGCATCTGGGGCATAAGTTCTTGAGGTCTGAAGGGGGAGTTGAGTGTGCAAACAGAATCCATCCTATTAACCACAGCACACTCTTTAGAAATCATATATTTCTTACTCAAAATAGTTCTGAAATGCCATTCGAAATAAATTTCAGGGGCATCTGGGTGGCTCAGTCGGTTGTCTGACTTCAGCTCAGGTCATGATCTCACGGTTTGTGTGTTTGAGCCCCGTGTTGGGCTCTGTGCTGACAGCTCGGAGCCTGGAGCCTGCTTCGGATTCTGTGTTTCCCTCTCTCTCTGACCCTCCCCTGCTCATGCTCTGTCTCTCTCTGTCTCTCAAAAGTGAATAAACATTAAAAAAAATTTATTAAAAAATTTTTTTCAGAGATATAGTTTAGAAGCTGCTTTAAAAGATGCATCTAATTACCATTTTTATTCTATACTCTGATGCCATGAAGTAAAACAGATAATGAAAAATATCAATGCATTCTCTAGTGGACATGTATTTTAATACATTTAATTCATGCGATTAACTTGGCTTGAGACATTTTACATAGCTGTTTATTGCACTGCATCTGATCAATCCTGACCATCTATGTTTTGAAGACTATGTATATACATGTATGTGTACACATGTACATTCATACCTGTTTTTTGAGCAAGTTTGATTTCTACATATTCATGTAAGGGTGTCATGTTTTTTCCAGGGCCAGTGTAAGGCACTGTAAGAAACATAAAGCATAAGAAGCATGCCAGGCCTCAGGGAGCTGAGAGGAGATAAAACACGTGCTCGATAATTATTTATAGCAGACCACTTTTAAAAAGAGTTAAGTGGCCTGACACTCACATGACAGGATCAGCAGAAAAGCAGAGTATTCAGGGGCACAGAGTTCTTGGCCAGGCTTCTTGGGTTCAAATCCCAGCTCTGTTACCTCCTGGTTCTCTGGCTTGACTTTTCTACACATCACTTTTCTCATCTGTAAAATGGGTTTCAATACTGCAGGTTAGGAAGATTACATGAGGTAATCTATGGGTAACAGTTTTGACTGTAGCCCAGTGCAAGAAACATTATCTTATTTTTCTATATATTAAAAAAAACACATCAGTTTGCCCATGACTCTTGCCTACCTGGTTAAAAAACCGAAATTCGTGTTTTTGTGGGGAGCCTAGGGTCACACAAGAATCATGATACTTGTAGAATGGCCTGGTCTACAGTACATACTGGTCATCACTGGTGCATGCACTTTCTCTGCCTCCAACAAAGAGGTGCTTGGTTCTTTGCCCAGATTGAGAACTGCCGTGTCTAGTTGCTGAATCCTCAGATACACCTTGCGGCCATTCTCTTCGGAGACCTGCATCTCTCCAATTATAGAATCTGGAGCAGCAATCATTCTCCAATGCTTCTGGACTCTTTAAATATCTACTCCCCATTCTCTGGAAAAACTCTCTCAAAACCTTTCTACTCCAAGCATAATCCATTACCTTTCCCGTCCCTGAAATACCTCTCCTCAGATAACCTAGTTCCATATTCTCTTATGAGCCTAGACTTTTGGAAAAAAAAAAGTCCTGTTTGGAAATGATTTTTGGGGGGTATGTTTGTGTTTTTCCCCCATTTCTTGGGAAAGCAAAGCCAAAAAAAAATCGACCTTCTTTAAACAAAGAGGTGTGAATTATTTACAGCAGTGAGAATAAAATGCAAATTAATATCTCAGTACATTGTTCTACCACACAGGGATGGCTCTATGTTAAATAGAGCTTATTTCTTCCTATTTAACTAGCAGTTCAAACTATTATAAAACTCATTGCCTGTATTGGTGTGAAATGAGTTTCAGTATTTGCAGAATTCAAAATTAGTAATTCAACAATCTGTTAACACAACCTTTTGTTTTCACCCTTCCTCTGTTTATCAAATTATCTGCAGATGGTTCAGATCACAGGGTTTCAAAAAGGAATTTTTTTTACTAGAAAAGCAAGTGCACTCTTTGAAGCTGTATTGCTCTCACACCTGTATCCCATTCACTAAGTATGTTCTGCCGTGTATTAAGATGTTCAGATATGCTTCTGTTGAAATGATGTTGTTACATTCCCAGAGATAGAATATTGAGGAGGCTGAACGTGAACTCGAAGAAGGTAAGTGTATTACTGAGTGATAGGAAGGGAGGGACCCTGTAAAATAATGTTTTTGAGGAGTTACAACATCAAATGAAACCTTGGACCATTCAGGTACAACTCAAGTGGGACTAATCTTGAAAATGAAACTTAGAAATAGCAAGAGCATTATTAACAGACAAAAAAAGATAAAATCCTAAATATTTAGCTATATGTTACATTATAACTGTCACATTGAATACTGTGGTGAGCACCCAAAACATTGTATAAAAATAAAATTCTATTATACATTTACTAAAGGATTTATTTAGAGAGATAATTCTTAGAAAAAAGATATTTTTGTAAGCTCCTAGGGGAAATACTTGGTTTTTAGGTTCCTACGATTCCCTGGTCACAACTTTTTCATCAACCAGTCAACGTATACCCTTGTTTTATGTTCATGTCTGTTTAAAGCCACCTTATTTAATACATATTTTTGATTTATCAACATCGAACTCATGGCCAACAGCACTATAACTCATGCCTGAGTCGCATGCCTTCTTGGACTAAGGAACATCAGCACTACTTTGGGGAGTATTTTATTTTATTTTATTTTATTTTATTTTATTTTATTTTTCTTCCAAGTTTTCATTTAAATAGTAACTAACATACAGTGTAATATTACTTTCAGGTATAAGGTTTAGTGATTCAATACTTACATACTAAACTTTGTGCTCATCACAAGTGACCTCTCTAATCCCCATCACCTATTTTATCCATCCACCCCACACCCCAAGTACCTCCCCTCCAGCAACCATCAGTTTGTTCTCTATTGTGAAGAGTCTGTTTCTTAGTTTTCCTACACTTTCCCCACCCTACATGTTCATTTGTTTTGTTTCTTGAATTCCATATGTGAATGAACTCATATGGCATTTGACTTTCTCTGACTGACTTATTTCACTTAGCTATATATTCTGTAGCTCCATCCACACCATTGCAAATGACAAGATTTCATTCTTTTTTATGGCTGAATAATATTCCACTGTGCGCGTACGTGTGTGTGTGTGTGTGTGTGTGTGTGTGTGTGTATACACCACTGAAGGCCATTTTAAATAACAAAATCACCAGCAAAAAGTAGAAAAATGCAAATAACATGGCACCAACTGGACTTCAAAAAGCACTTATTTATAGTGTGAGAACTGAAACAAGAATGAAGAAATTTGCCTGAACTTTATTTGGTCTCAACTGCAAACATATACATTGTATGACTCCAATTTTTTACCTCAATGTTCATATCCATGAATGTCCATAAAAGCAATGTGAATATTGGATTTTGGGGATTACAAATAAATTTTAGTGAGCAGGCAAATTCACAAATACAGAATCTTTAAACAGTGAGGATCTACTGTACTTAGAAGTAAATGTTTATAGGTTGCTATAAAGGAGTAACCTAACCATATTTTTTTAGAGGTTGGGTTATTTAAACATTTTAAGGCACTTTTGATTGGGTCATAATTATTCAGTCTGGAACATTAATATTGGGAGGAATCTTAAAGATCGATTTTTATAGGTAAAGAAGATTGATCCTGCTTTTTACTAGAAAAGCAAGTGCACTCTTTGAAGCTGTATTGCTCCCACACCTTTGGGAAAGACACCTTTCCCAAAGTTGCATTATAAGTCACTTGGTAGCTCAACAGGGCCTAAATCTCTTATCCCTTGATCCTAAGCTTTTCATTACTGTTCTACCCCATACAGCATAGAATTTAATGTTAAGGTTGAGATCGTATGAATGATTATGCCAATTCCTGGTTTGAATCCATTCAAAAAAAATTAAGGAGTTCAACATAGCAAAAGCAATGAGCATTGACAGTTAATCTTGATAATTTCACTAGCATCAATGGCAGATCTTCTATGAGTCTAATTTTTATGATGAACATATCTTTTATTTCACCATACCCAACAGAGATGTATGCTCTCTGCATACACACAAACTGGTTTTAGTCTTCAGCACAAACTATGAGTAAAGTCAACCAGGGTGGATCTTAAAGGTATTATTAAAATGATAAAGCTAAATAAAAAAAACTTTTATAATATATACAGTATCAAAAACTAGATTTTCATTCCTAACTTTTTTATATGATATATTCATCATATCGTTCAGATTCAACAATGTCACATTCAAATGACTCAACCTCTAAAAAAACTATGGTTATGTCACTAGTTTGGGCACTAGTGACCCAAAAAACATTTATTTCCAAGTATGTCTATTTTGAAATTAGGGATAGTTTCAATATTGAGTGACTGATTCTAACACAGATAGATGCTGGATAAATAGATGAACAGAAAGAAGGAAATTTGGTGTCTGAAACAAAAATATACTTAATCATTTTGATAACATATTCCACTGGAATGTCTCTGTATCCAAGACATCTTTGTCTCTGGGATTAATGATTTTCATTTTGTTCTCAATTTGCTACAGTAACCAGAGATCAAATTTTAATATTCTATTGAGTTAAAGTCACTAATTATTTCAAAAAGGCAGAGAGAAGAGATTTTGTCAAGAATTGGTTTATGAAGCCTGAGCTATATTCTGAAGTCATAAATACCTCTTCTTTAGAGTCCTTCTTCAAATTTGACTGCAATTTTAAAAGGGTTCTATTGCTTTTTAAAATGGATTGTCATGGGTCATTAACTGTCCCAGAACTTTAAGTATTTCCTGCACTAGGAAATCAAGGATGGAACTGACAGCCTGCTGGACTGAAAGTCAAACGACCTGGAGTCAAGAGACCACTGACTAATTGAGGGAAATTCTGTTTGAGAATGGGAGTCCATGGACAATGGATAATTATCCATCTTACTTAGGGTCATTGATTAATTTAAACATGAGTGAATTTTTTTTTAATGTTTATTTATTTTTGAGAGAGAGACAGAGCACAAGCAAGGGAGGTGGAGAGAGAGAGACACAGAATCCGAAGCAGGCTCCAGGCTTTGAGACAGGCTCCAGCACAGAGACAGATGGGGGCTTAAACTCACAAGCCATGAGATCATGACCTGAGCCACCCAGGCACCCTATGAGTTACTATTTTAAAGGGCTGTGTTTTGGGACACCTGGGTGGCTCAGTCCATTAAACATTGGTCTCTTAATTTTAGCTCAGGTCATGACCTCACAGTTTGTGAGTTCAAGCCCCACATCGAGCTCTGTGCTGAGCATGTGGAGTCTGCCTAGGATCCTCTCTCTCCCTCTATCTCTGCCCCTCCCCACTCATGCACACTCTTTCTCTCTCAAAATAAATAAACATTAAAAAAATAAAGGGCTATGTTCCACAAAAATAAATAACAATAATAATGTAGAGGCTATTGTGAAGAGTGCAGATTTAGAGTCTATAATTTCATGTTTATAAAAATCTTAGATTCTATTTCCAATAACATAAATGTTGGAAAACCTAATGCTATGTGACAGTTACTCAGGCTTCCGATATCTGGTTAAATAAAGACCAGAAATAAGTTTCAAAAGTAGATTGAAGTTCATTCCTGAATAACTTCAGTAGTTCTTATTTTAATTATTAAAAATAAAACCTATGCAGAATAAGCAGTAGTCTCAAAAATGAGTCAACAAAAGAAATTAATAACCTAGCTAAGAAAGATCTTGGGCTTTGGAGTCAGTCAAAATTCACTAACAGTTCAGGTTAGTCATTTGATTTCTTCAGGCTTCCTCAATAAATCAGTACAGTGATACCTATATGGTAGGTTGGTTGTAAGTTCTAAATGAGATAATGTCTATAAAGTACTTTGCATTTCTATTATATGTAATATAACTGTGTAAAAGTTACCACCAAATTTAGTGGCTTAAAATAATACATATTTATTATATGACAGTTTCTGTGGGTCAGGAATCTGGGCCAAATTTAGCTAGATGCCTCTGGCTTGAGTTCTCTCATGAGATTGCAGCCAAGTTTTTGGCTGGGTCTGAAGTCTTGTCTGAAAACTGGACTGGAGAAAATATTTCAAGCTAACTCATGTGGGCTTCTATTCCTTGGGACTATCAGATTGAGAGACTCATTTCCTTGCTGACTGTTGGCCAGAAGCCTCTCTGTTTCTTTTCATATGGACCTCTCCACAGGGCTACGTGGTAATATGGCAGGTGGCTTTCCCTAAAGTGAGCAGTCCAAGAGAAAGAGAAAGAGAACATTTAAAACAGAAAATGCAGTCTTTTTACAGCCTAACATCAGAAGTGACATCCCATGACTTGTGCCATATTTGATTCATTAGAAGCTGATCAGTAAATCCACTCAAGAGTAGGGGATTACACAATGATGTTAAGCCAGGAGTTTGGGGTCATTGAGGATCATCTTCAAAGCTATTGAGAGGATGGTTACGGTTCCAAACAGGTGGATTTAAACATCCCCTGATCATAACAATTATAATAACAGCAATCTTTCTATGGAGCTTGTTATTGCCAAGCAGTGTTTTAAGTGTTTGCATACATATTAATTAATTTAATCCTTACAAATTATCATGCTTCTTTTGAAGATGAGAAAATAAAGTTAGAGAGAAATTGTCCATGAACCAGTGTCCATGGTCACAGAGCTTATAGTGTTATATTTGTGATTTGAATTCAAGCAGTTCCAAAGCCTAGAGTCCTAAATATTATGCCGTACTCCTGCACAATCATTGGCCCCTAACCTTTATGACTTTCTCAGGAATCTGATGAAAGATATGAATTCTTTTCTAGAAAAATATACTAAGGTACATTTTCTGTACCATTTTAGAGGGTTTTCGGAAACCCTGAAATTCACAGATGGACACCGGATGTAGAACCCTTGTCTATATATAATGCTACAACTTGAAAAGAATTCAGTAAAACCCAGATTTCTTCATAGCACAAGCTGGTGTAGTAAGGAACAGACTGTGAATCAGTAGAATTGAGTTTGGATTCCAGCTCAATAGGTAAGTCATTTCACTTGAAGCCACAGTCCTTTTATCTGTAAAATGGACATAATCCTTTCTCTATGTAAGAACTAGCATACACTGAGTGTAAAAACTCACATATATTACTTTGTACCATGCACTGTTCCAAGTGTTTTTCTCAGAGTATCTAATTTATTAATACTAACACATCCTCCCTTTTCCCTGTGAGATAGATATAATTATAATCCTGTTTTAGAGCTAAGAAAACTGAAACCCAAAGAGGTGAGGTACCTTGTCTACGGTCACATGGTAAGGGGCAGAGTCAGAATTTGAACCAAGTCAATCTGATGTTGAAGTCCATATTCTTAAATGCTGCACACCATCACCCTCTGGGGCTACTGTAAGAATACAATAAATATGCAAATATGAAAATATTCCATAAATGGCAAGTGCTAAACCATTCCAGATACATAGTTGAAAGAGAAATGAAATTTATTTGTATTGCAATCATGTAACTTCACAGCTGTGAGACCTTAAACAAGACTTTTTAAACTATCTGGGCCTCTGCTTCTCAACTATAAAAAATGAAAAATCATACATCTCTTCCCTTTCTTAAATATGATGCCTACAGGAAGACATTCAGTAAACTGTAAAGCATTAAGTTAATGTAGGTTCTTATATTTATTTATATTTCATCTAATTACCTTGACAAAGGTCCTTAAAGTGGATAAATGGTATTTCAAACTCAAAACCTTGAGTTTCTTTTATAGAGGATAATCTCCAGAAAGTATCAAGCCTGGCTACATTTGCTGATGCCTCAAATATATATATATATATATATATATATATATATATATATATAACCAGGTACCAAATATATATGTGTATATATATATTTAAAACCAGGTACCATCAAGCACTAGACTTGTCTTCTGAACATCTAGACCCACCTGCAGTTTAAATTTTTCAAGAATTGGTTTGGCTTTAGGGCACCTTGGTGGCTCAGTTGGTTGAGTGTCCAACTTTGGCTCAGGTCATGATCTCACAGTTTGTGAGTTCAAACCCTGCATTGGAATTAAAAAAAAATTCCATTTACAATAGCAACAGAAATAAAATAAAATACTTCGGAATAAATTTTACCAAGGAAATGAAACTGTATACTGAAAACTATAAAACATTGATGAAAGAAATTGATGAAGACACAAATTATTGAAAAGATATCCCATGTTCATGAATTATAAGAATTAACACTGTTAAAACATCCATACTACTCAAAGCAATCTACAGATTGAATATAATCCCTATGAAAACTCCAATGCCATTTTTTTTTTACAGAAATAGAAAAAAAGAACCTTAAAATTTGTGTGGAATTATGAAAGACCTCAAATAACTAGAACAATCTTGAGCAAGAAGAGCAAAGGTGGAGGTAGCACACTTCCTGATTTCAAACTATATCACCAAGTATAGTAATCAAAAACAGTATGCTGTTGACATAGACACAAACACAGACCAGTGGAACAGAATAAAGAGCCAGAACAAAAACCCAAACATATATGCCAACTAATTCTCAACAAGGTTGCCCAAAATATATAATTTATTGAAAAATGATCTTGAAAAAACTGGAGAGCCACATTTAAAAAATTACACTGTTGTACCATACACACAAATCAACACAATGGAGATTGAAGACTCAAAGGTGGGACCTGAAACCATTAAATCCTAAAAGAAAATGTAGGAGAAAAGCTTCTTGACATTGGTCAATGCAATGGTTGTTTGATATGTCATCAAAGCACAGGCAACAAAAGCAAAAATAAGTGGGACTACATCAAAATAAAAGTTTCTGCACAGCAAAGGAAACAAATGAAAAAATAAAAATAAAAGGGAACCTATGGAATGGAAGAAAATATCTTCAAACTATATATCCAGTAAGACGTTAATATCCAAAATATATAAGCAACTCTTACATCTCAATAGCAAAACAAAACCAAAAAAAAAAAAAAAACCAAAAAAACAAACAAAAACAAAAACAAAAACAAATAACCTGATTTAAAAATGGGCAAAAGACCTGAATAGACGTTTTTCCGGAGAAGACATATAAATAGCTAACAAATATATGAAAAGATGCTCAACATCACTACCTATCAGAGACATGCAAATCAACATCACACTGAGATATCTCCTCACACTTGTCAGAATGTCTATTATCAAAAAGGTGAGAGATAACAAATGTTGGCAAGGATATGGAGAAAAGGACTTGTGCAGTCTTGATGGAGATGAATTGTCATAGCCATTATAGAAAACAGTATGGGGGTTCCTCACAAAATTAAGAATAAAATTATCATCTGATCTAGTAATCCCACTTCTGGATATGTATCCAAAGGAACTGAAATCATTATCTCAAAGAAATATCTGTATTCCCATGCTCATTTAAGCATTATTCATAATAACTGAGATATGGAAACAACCTAAGTGTCCATCAATGGATAAATGAGTAAAGAAAATATGATACCCATGCATGCATGTGCATGTGAGTATGTGCCTATGTGCACGTGTGCACATACACACAATGGGATACTATTCACCCACAGAAAATAAGGAATAAGGAAATCCTGCCATTTGTGGGATGAAATTGGAGGGCATTATGCTAAGTGAAATAAACCAGAGAGAGCAAGACAAGTATTGTATGGTATCACTTATATGTGGAACCTAAAAAAAAAAAATAACAAAAACACCCAAACCCTAAAAAGCGTTAAACTCATAGTAACAAAGAGTAGAATGGTAGCAACCAAGGACTTACGTGGGGGGTGGGGGGGTGGGGGGGGGTGGGAGGGAGTGGTATGAAGGAAATGGTGAGATATAAGTCAAAGGATATACATTTCCAGTTATAAGGTAATCTAATATTCAGCTGCGTGACTTTAGTTAATAATACTGTATTGTGTACTTGAAACTGGCTCAGAGAATAGGTCTTACGTATTCTCATTGTAATAAAGGTTACTACATGAGGGCACCTGGGTGGCTCAGTTGGTTACGTGTTGGACTCCAGATGGTGGCTCAGGTCATGATCTCACAGTTCATGGGATCCAGCCACACATCAGGCTCTGTGCTGATAGCATGGAGCCTGCCTGGGATTCTTTCTCTCCCTCTGTCTCTGCCCCTCCTCAGCTGGCGCGCTCTCTCAAAATACATACATAAATTTTAAAAAAAATAGAAAAGGTAACTATATGAAGTATTGGATGTGTTAATTAACTTGATTGTGGAAATCCTTTCACAATGTGAACATATATAAAATAATCACATTGTACACTTTAAATATGTTACAATTTTGTCAATTATATTTCAAAAAAGATGGAGGAAAAAAGGTAACATACAATAGTATTAAGAAGGTTAGCAATGGACTCAGGAGGCCTACATTCAAGTCTCAAGCCTACACGTATTGTCTATGTGACCTTAAGTGAGTTGCCCAACTGCTTTACACCTGCTTGTGCATCTGTAAAAAGGGGATAATAATAGTACTAACTTTATAGGATTGTGATGTGGGTTAAGTGAGCTTTGTACATATTCAGAACAGTGATTGGCAAATGTTAAAGACTCAATAAATATGAGTTATTATATTTGAATGACTGCACTCTCTTCCCCATGTCTCATTTTAATACCTATGAAGTGGGAACAGTACTGAATTTTATTTCTGATTAGGATTGTAACACATTTTCAAGTTGCTTGAACAATATTTTAAACTCTGTAGGTGCTATGGATCTACAAAGGGTAACTGTTTTCCACTTTTAAAAGGGAGAAGATAATTACTATGTGGTCTTTTTCAGGAGAAGCATTATTCAACAAAGAGTTGGGTTTTTTTTGTTGTTGTTGTATTTTTTTTTAGCACCCACAGAGTTGCAAGCTACTGTGGGATGACTCAAATGATTTAGAAAACTCAATTCTGGAATGAAGTGGAATATTTTTCTTATATCAGAATTTCTATAACTACAATATCAGAGCAGGAGAATATCAGTTTTCATGTGGGAAAAGAAATCCTTTCATAAGAAACATACAATATGTTACAAAGAGTAAGTAAAGAAAGAATCTATTTTAAACTGCCTCTCCTCTTAAGAAAAATAAACCCATTTATTCTTTGCATATTATGTCCATGACTACCCTCTGCTTTATCAGAAGCTCAAAGGTATCCCAGGCACCTATCAGGTCAGCCTTCCACCAAGTGCATTTCTATTTTTGATTCCTCAGAGGAAACAACAAAGCTTACAGGCTTGTTTTGGATTGGAGTTTTTGCCCTGTCACACTGAGGACTAACTGAGCCCAAACCCCCTACTTAATGGCACTGACAGAGACCAGCTCAAGGGAAAAGACAATGTGAGTTTATGAAATAAACACATAAATATCTGTTTAAAAAAAGATGGTGACATACAATCTTGTCATTAGCAAGACATTTAATTAGAGGACCAGAATATCATAGGCTCACTTACAGCATCTTCAAATCCTCTCCAAAGAACACCTCCACCCTTAACAACTAAAATTTAAAATCAGACAGAAATTGGGGCGTCTGGGTGGCTCAGTCGGTTAAGCATCCAACTTCAGCTCAGGTCATGATCCTGTAGTTTGTGAGTTCGAGCCCCACATGGGGCTCTGTGCTTGACAGCTCAGAGCCTGGAGCCTGCTTCAGATTCTGTGTCTCCCTCTCTATCTGTCCCTCCCCTGCTCACACACACACACACACACACACACACTCTCTCTCTCTCTCTCTCTCAAAAAAAAAAAAAAAAAAAAAAAAAAACACTAGAAAAAAATTTAAAAAAAATCAAACAGAAAAAGATGCTTGCTTTTTTCACCAGTTAAATACAACTGGAACTTGCGCTTTACTTAACCAGATTTCCTGAGCAGTTATCCTGGACTCAGATGAATCCCAAAGAATGGACAGGGTATATGTGCATTTTAGGGTATATATTGGGGGAGAATGCAGAATGTTATTTGGGGAAGCATTGTAACAGCCTAAATTCAGAATTAATCCAGTTTATTAGTGAACAAAGGTCAAATAGGAAAAGTCTTGACATGCCTGGGTGAGGTGTAAAACCCAGAGGTATTGAGCCAGGGTACCTGCCATGTGTATGTCATGGGTCAAGAAGACCCCACAGCAGAGTTTAAAGGGAGAAGTCCAAGCCATAGCCAGGGTGAAGGGTACAGTTGGGTTTTAGAACTTAGAAATGGGAATGAGAACAGAGCCATGGCCCGAGTTAGCAAGGATGAGGAGGGGAGACTGAAAATTTCCTGAGTGAAATTTTTGCCTCTGTCCATTAGGATGGACAACATACCAAGCAGCCATGGATACAAGGAGAGCCACGGTTTCCTCATATTAGGATGACAAGTAATTTCCCTAGGATCTTAAATAATCCCGTAAGAGTAAAGGGGAGAGAAAGAACACTAAATTTGACAACCCAAAAGAAAATGAGTTTCAAACGGTAGTGTTTCAGTTAAGTTCTATTTAACAGGGCAGATTAAGTTTTTGCCTCTTAAGCACAAGACACAAATACAATTACATTTGTACTTCTGGATTTGGTGCAGTAGACTCCGTCGCAAAGGACAAGAAAAAGGAAGGGAAGTGCTCACCTCAATGTGGGGAGAATCAAAGGGTCCAGAGAAGGGAATTTTGAAATTAATACATTGTGGATTCTCTGGGTACCTACTTGGGTGGCTCAGTCGGTTAAGTGACTAACTCTTGATTTCAGCTCAGGTCATGATCTCACAGTTCGTGAGATGGAGCCCTGCATCAGACTTCAAGATTACAGCACGGAGCCTACTTGGGATTCTCTCTCTCCCCCTTTTTCTGCCCTTCCCCCACTCATGTGTGTGCATTCTTTCTTGCTCTCTCTCTCTAAATAATTTTTAAAAATACACTGTAGATTCTCATGTACAAAAGCCCTTTCACTTACTCTTAGCTTCTCTCCTTACTTTGAGAGAGGTCTGGAAAAAACAGTTGCTAGGGCCAGTTAGTTTTGGAAGCCCTGATTAAAATTTGGCAAGGCCTGAAGTTGACTGCCCATTTTCATGGTTTGAGAGCAGTTTTATATATTGATTGCACCTTTCAAGTTTAAAATACAACTTGTAGTAAACAGCATGGCTTTATTTAAAAATCTGAACAGATACCAGTGGTGGGATGGAGATTGGCAATGGCAATGGTACTTCTAAAGCATTGAACTCCTTTGATGTTTGCTTGCATTTTCCTTTTTTGTTACCCCCATGGCCAACTGCCAAGACAACAACTGAAATGAAAACAATACAGTTCCCAGAAATGAGGTCTGCTGTGTTTTCCCTGGCAAGGGAGGGTTCTATCATATGAGCCCAAATGTTGGAATGCATCTTAAGATTGATTGATTCAAACAATTGCTTGTTTTAATTTTTTTAAAAATTCATTTATATTTATTTTGAGAGAGAGTGCGAGCAGCGAAGGGGCAGAGAGAGAGACAGAGACAGAGAGAATCCCATGCGGGCTCCACGCTGTCAGCACAGAGCCTGATATGGGGCTTGAACTGACGAACCATGAGACCATGACTTGAGCCGAAATCAAGAGTTGGATGCTCAACGGACTGAACCACCCAGGTGCCCCTGAAATTACATGTTTTATACATTACAATATAGGTCAATTGATAAAACCATGTTTTCTGTATTTGGGGCCGACTATCAAGTTTAAGAAAAAAAAATAGAAGAATTAGGAAATTGAAGAAGAACAATAATTTAATGAGATCAATTTTATGATTTGATAATCTATACATTAAAGAGTTATATTCAAAAAAATATTTATTTTGAGAGAGAGAGCATGAGAGGGGAGGGGCAGAGAGAGAGGGAGAGAGACAATCCCAAGCAGACTCTATGCTCTCAGTGCAGAGCCTGACACAGGACTTGATCTCACACACAGGGATCAACCTTATGAAGACCTGAGCCAAAATCAAGAGTTGGAAGCTTAACCAACCAAACCACCCAGGTGCCCCTAAAGAATTCTATTTTTAAAATACAGAGAGCATATAAACCAGTGCTATCAAATGGAAAGTTGGGAGATAAAAATATTATAGTAGATAAAGCTTGAGGCCAGTAGGAGGTCTCTATGTATTAATTAATTAGCCCAATTTGGGGGGGAACATTTATAATGTACCAGACACTGTTCTCATATTTCGTGCCCCACGTTGGGCTTTCTGCTGTCAGTGCAGAGCTTGCTTTGGATCCTCTGTCTCCCTCTCTCTCTTCCCCTTCCCTGCTTGCGCTCTCTCTCTCAAAAATAAATGAAGATTAAGAAAAGAAAAAAGAAAGAAAACAGAGGTAGCAATACCAAAAATAATAAATAGTAGACACTAATAGCAACTTCATCCTCTGAACTGGATTAAGGGTACAGATCCAAGAGACTGTAAAGGGCCCTTTGAACAGACTACAGTTAGTGCAAATTGTTTTAAACTTTACAAACCCTTGCAAGATTTGGTTGAATCTTCAAAGGAGGGTCCTGATTATAATAAGAATAAAAATATCATTAACCACCATGTAAATAACTGGTAGCTCAAATTTAAATGGTATTTTGAGAATTAATCAAATACTCTCATATTTATTATGTAATATGATTTTTAGAGAAGGGCTAATATGATGGTAAGAAAACAGACATTGTACCCTGACTTTGCAGATGAGGTAAGTAAGATTCACTTAAGTTGAGATTAAGTGCAGTCTTTGAAATGCATCCTGTCCCGCAGCCAGCATTAGTTTTAGTCAACAACACTGCAGCAACATCCTCTTGTGTTGGGATCGGATTCAAAATTTAGAACTTATGGCAAAAACTGAGTAAAGTCAAAATGACTTTGAAAAATCTTCTATAATCAATCACCAGGAGGATCTGGCTTTTTTAAAAAATATAGTTGTTTTATATATGAAATTCTAGTAAATTAAATGCACGCATCATGCAACTCTACTGAATTTCTGTAATACAGCTTAAAACCAAGGCCATTATTTATTTTGCAGAGAATATATTGTCTAGTGGTCTATGAACTCCCTTAATTTCTCTTCTAGGATTGTTCTCTGCTTAAACAGAATCTCCACTGCTCTAAATTTCAGAGAAATCCTAAGGGTTCTAGGATTCAGAGCCTGTGATCATCAAATAGGTTCATTATTGTAAAGAACTAATGACTCTTGTCTTAGCTTTGTTGCTAAACAATTCTTCACAGCACAGTTTTCCCTCACATATTTGGACTTCAGCTAACCCACATACTTTCTGGGAACTTTCCCAGATCTTTGAACATATATAGTAAAAGCAGAGGATTCACATATCTATTCTTTGCTGTTAGAAATTTAATGGTAGGAAATTTATCCACGTGACTTAGTTTCAGCATTTGATGTCTTATGAGTAAGGCAGCTAGGAACAATTGCAACTAAAAGGAGACTCTCAAATCCCACTTTGCTACCAGGGAATTATAAGAAATAGGAGTTCAGGGATTTTATTTTTTGATGGTTTTTCCCCCCTAAAATTCTAGTACCCTCACCATTTTGAATCCTAAGCTATACCATTGTAATTTATGAAAGTTTTAGTTCTAAAAGACTTTTCTAATAGATGATTAAGTTCTTAAAACCAAGACTTTTTTCAAGAAATCCAAAGATATTTCTAAAGCAATTGTCAACAAAATTGACAAAATTAAACAATTCGAAGAGTAATAAAATCAACTGACGATTTTAATTGTGGAGTTCAACTCTAATTTTTAAAATGTCTCAACTTGGATCATCTTAGGATAGGTTAGTAAAAAAGTACTGGAAAAAAAATACCCAGATTTTACCACTTACTGGCAGATGGGTTTTGGCAATTTATTTAAATTTTCCAAACTTCACATTCTTTCTCTTCTTTTTCTGTTTCCTTTCAAATAAATGGGGCAAATGACCTAGTGGGAAATGGTGATTTTTTTTCCTTTAATTTTCCCCTTCATCCTCATTTTAAGGTAGTAACCATGCTTTGTAATTTCTTGTTTTTGGTACATTTGTAATATATTCTATAGAAAGCAGAAGCTGGATCATGCTTTTTCTGTTCTGTTAAACTTTATTTTTTATGATCTCAAAGCCATAAATAGGATGTTAGTGTCTTGCTAGAGAGGGAGTCAGGAGTAGGTATATAAGTCAGAAATAAACTGAGCAGGGAGGGGAGCTTCTGAGAAATTGGGAAGACAGGAAAGTTTATGCCTCCCCAGAAAAGAGGGCACCTATGCTCAAGTATTCAGTTGCTTTGGGGATGATGGTGAAATCTCAGAGGACAATGGCTGCCACCTGGTAGGCCTCCCAGCCTTACTTAAGAGTCATATGACTGAAGCCTCACAGGGAAGCAGCAGGGCAACCTCTCTTGCCTACATGGATTGGGATCATCATGGGTGCCTGTATGGCCACTGGTATGAATGGGTGACTGAAAACCAGATGGGGCTTCCCGAAGTCTTAGTGTCATTTTGATCCTGGTGTTTTGCACACTCTGGAGCATGGGGAATGATCTAACAACAAACCAGGTTACATGACCTTTCAGCCTACTAAAGTGGGGACCAGAGTCAATATTTGGTTGACTGAAAACACATTTTAATGAGGTATTTCTTACAGACCTCACATTATGGGCTGAGAATCTGACAAATAACTTGATATACACTTGAGCCTTGAACAACATGGGAGTTATGAGTGCTGACCGTCACAGAGTCAAAAATTCTTATATAATGTTGACTCCTCCAAAAACTTAACTACTAATAGCCTACTAACTACTAATAGCCTACTGTTGACTAGAAGCCTTACTGATAACATATACAATTGGTTAACATGTATTTTGTATATTATGTGTATGATATAATGTATTCTTTCAATAAAGGAAACTAAAGAAAATAAAATATTATTAAGAAAATTATAAGGAAAAGAAAATACATTTACAGTACTGTACTGTGTTTATAAAAAATAAATTCACATATAAATGGACCTTGACAGTTCAAATTTGTGTTGTTCAAGGATCAAATGTACATTGATTTTACCCCTCCTTCCTTCCTGTCCTTCCTTCTTTTTTCCTTCTTTTCTTTTTTTCTTGGAATCTTCCTGGAGTCCATCTGAATCATAATTATTGCTGACCTTCTGGACTGATTAGCTCAGTGGATTGGGGTATGTTGTTAAATGAGTCGTGGTCGCATTTTATTCATTTATTGCCCAGAAAGCTTTAAATGGAAAAAAGGACTACCCAACCATCAGACAGTCCTTTTATTGGATTCACAGACTCCCCACATAGGAATTGATTGGTCAAAGTGAATTTTAGAAGACAACTTGATGAATAACTATAACTAAAAGAGGTGTAAGTCTTGCCAGCAACAAATAAAGGTCCCTACAGAGAGAGCAGCATCAAGTTTCAGAAATGACAATTTCTTAATGTTAGTTGAAATAATGGTGCTTTTCCCCCTTAGGAGTCTTGATATTAATTAAAATAAAATTAACTGTTGTGGACCGTGATAGCTGAAGTTTTAGTCAGCTCAAAGTTTTGTGCTTCATCACCACCCCCACTTTCTGCTGACAGAGTCCTCTTTCTCATGGAGAATCCATTACACATATTTTGGTGCAGAAGGTTGGCCACAGAGCTAATCATAAGACCTGACCAATTAATTAGTACATTGCATCCACTCACCATAGTGATTGATTCAAGGATGGCTATAAAACTGATGACATCAATTGGAAAGTTCAAAACAATTTTACAGTTGGATCTGTAGCTTTAAGTATTATGTAAAACTAGAATTAATTGACAGTTGTCATTTTTGCTACCACATGAGGAGAATTTATCTAAAAAAAAGACAACATTTGAGTCTCTAGATCCAACCTAGCTTAGGCTGGACTTCTTAGTTACATTATCAATATAAATTATACCATTTTTTTTCTTAAACCTTTTTGAGATGGACTTCTGTCACTTGTTTTCAACAGTGGCTGATTCATACACTCTGTCTTCTGTTTCCCTCTCTCTCTGTCCCTCCCTTACTCTCTCTCTTATAAATAAATAAATAAATATTAGAAAACAAATTTTTTAACATTTATTTATTTTTGAGACAGAGAGAGAGAGAGCATGAACAGGGGAGGGGCAGAGAAAGAGGGAGACACAGAATCTGAAACAGGCTCCAGGCTCTGAGCTGTCAGCACAGAGCCCGATGCGGGGCTCGAACCCACAGACCGCGAGATCATGACCTGAGCCGAAGTCGGACGCTTAACCGACTGAGCCACCCAGGCGCCCCCAAATAAATATTTTTAAAAAGTGGGGGGTGGCGCCTGGGTGGCTCAGTCAGTTAAATGTCTGACTCTTGATTTCAGCTCAGGTCATAATCTCACAGTTCGTGAGTTCAGAGTGGGGTCTGCTTGGGATTCTCTGTCTTCCTGTCTCTCTGCCCCTCCCCTGCTCATGTGCTGTCTCTCTCTAAAACATATATATATATATTTTAAAAAGTGCCTGATTATAGAAATCACATCAAGTCAGGAAATTACTACAGTAAAACCTTGGGTTGCAAGTAACTTGTTCTGTGAGTGTTCTCCAAGATGAGCAAACATTTCTAATTAATTTTAACTTGATAAATGAGCAATGTCTTGCAATACGAGTAGTACAGGATGCTGAATGTCAGTGATCACAACTGAGCCAAAGGCTCTTGAAATTCTCTTTGATACATGAATTACAAGCATGTTTCCAACGATTTTTGCTCACAAACCAATATTCTATAAGGGAAAACTTAAGATTCCTTGAAAGCATTTCAAAACATTTGTAGCAAAAGGGTTTGGTAATAGCATATTTTAAATAATATAAACATTAAATCTGTCTTTCAGTAGCATGTCTAACCTTGTTTTCTTGTAAAGACTTCCAGTAGAGATAATTCTGTAGAACACAATGGAAATTTCTCTGCTCTTCTGCAGGTTTTGTAATTTCTGAAGTAGGAATTATTTCCATGAAGAAGGCTGCTGTGGACCCATAATGGTTTTCATAGAAGAAACTAGCTATGTATCAATTTGTGGTTATAACTAGGAGAAGTTTACGGTTGTTAAAAATGCTATGGGTGTATTAAGTCACAGAACATTATGTAATAGTACACAAGCCTCAGTAACGAAGGGCTATTATTATCTGCCAAAAGGATGTTGACAATGCTCTGGGTTCTTTCACCTGAGGGGGACGGTATTTGCTTCATTTACTGGTCTTGTTATATGAGTGATTGTATCAAAACAACATATGCCAATTGATCACCAAAACCCATTTCTTGCTGCTTGGTAATAGAATAGGTGACATTATATTTGAAGGCAGAATCTTAACAGGCTCTTATTCTTGCAAGTGCTAGGATACTAATGAATTTATTCTGTACTCTTTTTGGATTAAAGGAGGAAAGTATTCTGCTTGCCTAGGAGAAAATAAAATTATTCCTTAAAACTTTACATTTAGTTATTTTAGCTTTGTATTAACTGGGCCATGGTATCAAGTTATGGAAGCTAGGTCATTCCACTTAAGCAAAAGGGTGGAAAGTCATCAGGAGGTTTGGTCATCAGAATGGACAGCCAAACTGGAACAAAGTCAGAGAATCTGTTGGACGTCAGAAATAGCTGACATCAATGATGAAAATTTGAATTTTATCAAAAAACTGTATAAGAATTTATTAATAATTGTGTCTATTTTGTTATCTATACAATTTACATTAATAGATATATTATTAGTTAGAGTGGGCTAGCTTCTGCAATGAACATCCAGAGTATAATAATTCAAATACAAGTTTACTTTTATGAGGCAGAACTGGAGAAATTAATAAGTTAAGGCAATCCTCTTCCACATAATCTTTCAGATAGCCAGATTGACAGATGCTCTACCATCTTCAAAATATAGCTTCTCAGGTTCTAGAATCATTTCTAGTCCCACTGTCTAACCGGGAATAAGAGCATGGAGAAATACCTCATATAAGATACCTTGAAGTGGCACATGCCACGTTTGTTCCCATTTCATTGCCTAAAACTTGATCACACAGCCAAACTTAATTGCAAAGATAGCTGGGGAATACAGTTCCAGTTAAACAGCTAATTTCCACCTGCAAATATACAACATGGATAGGGGATCAAGAATTGTTAATGCACAGCTGTTCATCTCTGTGGTAATGTTCTAATATAGGGTCATCTTTGGTTTTCTGGAAGGAACCACACCTGGTAATAATGTATTATTCTTTTAGGGTACTATATATGCAAATTGACAGTTCTATTCACAAGTGAGTGAAATTATAGTTTTATTTTCCTATGGTAAGTATTTTATTCTTGATATCAGTGTGCATATATAAGATTTGGGGAAACTCTGGAAAAGTGTAAAAATTATTTAAGTTTCTAAAAAGTCATCCATGAAATATCTTGCCTAAGTGCATTTCTTAAAAGCTTTTTTTCAAATTGTATGGGTATATCTATCTCACGCTTTATCCGTTCATCCATCACTAGGCACGTAGGTTGTTTCCATATCTTAGGTATTGTAAATAATGCTTTAATGAACATTTTGGGGAGCAGGTATGTCTTTGAGATAGTGATTTCATTTCTTTTGGACAGATAACAGAAGTGGTATTCCAAAATCATATGGTAGTTCTATTTTTAAGTTTTTGAGGAAACTCCATACGTGCACCAACTTACATTCCCACTGACAGTGCAAAAAGTTTCCCTTTTCTCCACACCCTCGCCAGCACTTGTTATTTCTTATCTTTTTAATTTAATTTTTTTTTTAATTTACATTCAAGTTAGTTAGCATATAGTGCAACAGCGATTTCTGGAGTAGATTCCTTAATGCCCCTTACCCATTTAGCCCATCGCCCTCTCCCACAACCCCTCCAAAAACCCTCTGTTTTTTCTCTATATTTAAGAGTCTCTTATGTTTTGTCTCCCTCCCTTTTTTTATATTATTTTTGCTTCCCTTCTCTTAAAGTCCTCCTATGAGTGAAGTCATATATTTGTCTTTCTTGGACTGACTAATTTCGCTTAGCATAATACCCTCCAGTTCCATCCATGTAGTTGCAAATGGCAAGATTTCATTCTTTTTGATTGCCGAGTAATATGTGTGGGGGGGGAGGAGATAGATATATATATATATATATATATATATATATATATATATATATACCACATCTTCTTTATCCATTCATCCATCAATGGACATTTGGGCTCTTTCCATACTTTGGCTATTGTTGATAGTGCTGCTATAAACATTGGGGTGCATGTGTCCCTTCGAAACAGCATACCTGTATCCCTTGGATAAATACCTAGCAGTGCAATTGCTGGGTCATAGGGTAGTTCTATTTTTAGTTTTTTGAGGAACCTCCATACTATTTTCCAGAGTGGCTGCACCAGCTTGCATTCCCACCAACAATGCAAAAGAGATCCTCTTTCTCTGCATCCTCGCCAACATCTGTTGTTGCCTGAGTTGTTAATTTTAGCCATTCTGACCGGTGTAAGGTGGTACGTCATTGTGGTTTTGATTTGTGATGTTGATGAGTGATGTTGAGGATTTTTTCATGTGTCGGTTGGCCATCTGATGTCTTCTTTGGAGAAATGTCTGTTCGTGTCTTTTGCCCATTTCTTCACTGGATTATTTGTTTTTTTGGGTGTTAACTTTGATAAGTTCTTTATAGATTTTGGATACTAACCCTTTATCTGATATGTCATTTGCAAATATCTTCTCCCATTCTGTCAGTTGCCTTTTAGTTTTGCTGATTTTTCCTTCACTGAGCAGAAGCTTTTTATTTTGATACTTTTTTGATACTAGCCATTAAGACAGGTGTGAGATAACATCTCACTGTGGTTTTGTTTGCATTTCTCTGATGATTAGTGATGTTGAGCACCTTTCATGTACCTGTTGACCCTTTGTATGTATTCTTTGAAAACTGGCTATTCAGATTCTCTGCCCAACTTAATCATATTGTTTTTTCTATTTAGTTGTATGAGTTTTGTTTTGTTTTTTGTTTGCATTTTTTTTTGGATATTTTGGACATTAACCTCTCATCAGATATATGATTTGCAAATATTTCTCCCACTCCATCGATTGCCTTTTCATTGTGTTGACAGTTTCCTTTGCTATGCATAAGACTTTTAATTTGATGTAGTCCCACCTGTTTATTTTTTGCTTTTGTAACCTTTGCTTTTGGTGTCAAATTAAAAAAAATAATTACAAAACTGGTTATCAAATGGCTTAAGCTATGTTTTCTTTCTTTATGTTTTCTTCCAGGAATTTTATGGTTTCAGGTCTTACCTTCAAGTTTTCAATCTATTTTAAGTGGATTTTTCTGTGTGGTGTAAGATAGGAATCAAGTTTCATTCTTTTGCATGTGGCTGTTCAGTTTTTCCAAGAGCAATTTTTTTTAAAAAACAAAGTTCCTAATTTCTTTTCTGTTTTTGTTCCATTTAGGATATGTGTGTCTATTTGAGTTATTTATTTATTTATATTTTTATTTTAGGGAGAGAAAGAGAGTGCAAGTTGTAGAGGGGGGAGAGAATCTCAAGCAGGCTCCATGCTAACTAACCACAGAGCCTGATGTGGAGCTTGATCGTACAACCTTGGGATCATGAACTGAGTCTAAATCAAGAATTGGATGCCCAACCCACTAGGCCACCCAGGCACCCCTGTCTGAGTCAATTTTTAAAAAATTTTGTTTAAATAGTACTTATGTCTTTGGGGTACCTGGATGGCTCAGTTGGATAAGTATCGGACTTCAGCTCAGGTCATGATCTCACAGTTCCTGGGTTTGAGCCCCACATTGGCCTCTGTGCTGATAGCTCAAGAGTCTGGAGCCTGTTTCAGATTCTGTGTCTCCCTTTCTCTCTGCCTCTCCCCCACTTGAATTTTCTCTCTTTCTCTCTCTCAAAAATAAATAAACGTTAATAAAAAAATTTTAAAAACATGTCTTTTATAGAATTGTGCAAAATATTCTTATTCTATAATTATTTTAACTTATTTTAAAAATAAACTATGTTCTTTTTCTTTTAATCATTCTTAATTTAGTATACTAGTTGTGTCCACATTAAAAAACAGAAAAAGCTAGGCTAAGTAGTTATTTACCTATTTCATTGTTCCCTTACTCCTCTCATCTCCTGTACCTCCCCAGCCTGATCCTCATATACCCACTTTTGCCAAATAACCTGTTCTTAGAGTTGTTGATAAATTTTCTGTTCTCTAATTTATTCTAAATTATTTCTGCTTTTATCCTCATTCACTCCTCTTGATTTATTTGGATTAATATATTGTTCTTTCTCTAAATTCTCAAATTTAGTTTTAAAATCAGTTTTAGGAATGCTTGGCTGGCTCAGTCAGTTGAGTGTCAAACTCTTGATTTCGGCTCAGGTCATTTTCTCACAGTTCATATGTTCAAGTCCCATGCCGGGTTCCATGCTAACTGCACTGGAGCCTGCTTGGGATTCTCTTTCTCCTCCCTCTGCCCCTCCCTCCCTGCTCACATGTACATGCACACTCTCTTTCACAATTAATAAATGAACATAAAAAAATGAAATCAATTTTAATTAAAGGGAATCAACCTTTCTTTTTCTTTCTTTCCCTTTTTCTTTTCTTTTCTTTCTTTCTTTCTTTCTTTCTTTCTTTCTTTCTTTTTCTTTCTTTCATTCTTTCTTTCTTTCTTTCTTTCTTTCTTTTTCTTTCTTTCTTTCTTTCTTTCTTTCTTTCTTTTTCTTTCTTTCCTTCCTTCCTTCCTTCCTTCCTTCCTTTCTTTTTTGCTATGAAGTGTCCTCTGAGTACATCTTTGACTGTAGTTCATAACCTAAAATATACTATTATTGTTACATTTTCTAGTTATTCTGTTTTTACTATTGATTTACTTTTGACAGAATTTAGTTAGTAGATAATTAAAATTTTCTGCTTTCTTTTAAATGTCTTAATGTTTGTGATTAGAAAATCTAATTTGTATTATTGCTACTTTGGGGAAATATACTGTTTTCTTTATGCCACTTGAGCAAAGGGTGGCTTTTCTTCATTTTAAGACCTACTGATCATCCTGACTATATTAGTTATTCCTTTATTTATTTACTTATTTTTTATCTGCTGAATTGTCTTCTAGAGTGAGAGAATGTGATAAAAACAAACTACACTATCAATATATTTTGTTAATTTTAGAAATGTTCTAATTTACTAGTTGTCTACCATATATAAATGGTGCCTATAGGTAAATGGTAGCTATATCTCATGGTTTGGATCCTTCATCATTATAAATTCCCTGTGTCTTATTTCAACTTGGTCCAAATTTTTCTGTTATAGATGATACTATTCAGTTTGAGGCATGAGCTTTGTTCTACTAAATATTTCAATGTTATCATATCTTTGCTATTTTAACTTTTTTTGCTTGTTTTTGTTTAATTTGCTAAAGGTAGTTTCTCTTAAATTTAAATATAATTTAAATCTAATTTAGGTCATCTCTCACAGAACTTCCTATAATATGATGTAATTTTAAATGAAAGAAAGGAGAACAAAAAATTACATTTTCACTACAATATATAAGAAAATGTATACATATGGTCAAAACATAGATAAGAATACGGAAAACTTAAGTGGCCCCATTAAGGCATAAATGTAGAAAGGTTTAGCATATTTCCTTTGATGTGGTTAGAATGTTGTCTTGGTAATACTAATAATAACTATAATATAATTTTAATATAATAATATAGTAAACGTTATTATATAATAATAACATATCATCATCATCATCATCATCATTCTTGTGCCATATATGGATGATATAAATGCTTAAATGAATCAATTCATTGTCTAAAGCAATTTCCACTAATGATACTGGGGCAACATTTGATGTGAATTTCCCCTCTCATTACTCTACCAGTGTATGTACCCGGAGAAGAATTTGCTTTGGCTAACCTACCTCACATACTTCCAAGTTATGATTATTACTCCACCTGCCTTCTCATTAGAGCACCTTGCAAGAGCCCATGTGGGAGAATCATGGTCTCAGATGTCCTAGTGAGGCCAAGTGACCAGTGGAGAAGTGTGGTATTTGTGCACTTATGTAATCTCACTCTTTTGTGTATGGACTGGAACTAGTGACTTGATTTGAAGGAATGGAATACAGCAAAAATGGTGGGACACCACTTCCTATGACTTCCATCTTCCTACTTGTCCTCTCTCTTGCTTGCTCTGACAAGGCCAGCTACCAGTATGGACAGGCCCATGTGGCAAGTATTCCAGGGAGGCCCACAGTGAGTAGATTTTGAGAAACTTCTGAGGCCCTCAGTTCAAAACCAGCGTGAGACAATGAATCCTGCCAACAACTACTGGGGCCAACTTGGAAATAGATCCACCCCTAATTGAACCTTAAGTTAACTGCAGCCTGTGGGAGACCCAGAGCCAAAACATTCAATTATGCTCACTGAATTCTAGGCCCACAGAAATTGTGAGATAATAAGTCTGTGTTGTCTTAATTCACTAAAAAAATACTTAAGATGTTCCCCTGTAGAAGGGTGCCACTGTTAGTGATCTACATTTTACAATTAAGGGTTTAAAGGGAATTTTCCTCTTTAGATTTCAGGTTTCAGATTGTGGTCTGGCCCTGTTATTTCTTTCTATATTCATATGCACCTTTATTGAAATCATTTTACTTTTGGAACGTGAAAAATTACCATTATACAATTTATATACAGAGAAGAAATCCAGTATAGGCTCAAGTTGTTCATCTGTAACTACATGAAAACACCAATTAGTTCCTTGCTTCTGTGAATTCTGAGCTTAAAATCCCTTCAACAAATCTCTGATCCTTTCTCAGCTAAGATTTTATAAGTAGCTTATTTTTTTCATTTATCAATTGTGCATTACATAGAAGAACTTGGATCAGGGACTTATAGAGATTAAGAGAAAGTTTAAGTTCTGACCTTAACCCTTATCTCTAACAATTTTGCAGGGAAGAACACAGACACAGTTCAATCCAATCACATTCAAACACGGTGCTTTAGGAAGCTGAGTGTGTGAACGATAAATAAGAGGGTAGGTGTACAGATGAATAAGAACAGTCCTACTCTTGAGGGGTTGTTAAATGCTGCTGGAAGGTGGACAGACAATAAGTATTACCGAATAAAAATGTAGATCTAACTGGGAATCTAGTTAGGGAAGACTTCCTGAAGGAGGCAGCACATGAGCTGGATCCTGAGTCTCAAGCAGGATTTAATGGTTGGAGATAAAGGTAGGACAAGAGAGACAGTGTATTCTGAATATCTAGACAAGCAGGAGACAATAAGAATCTCTCCCAGGCAGCAGGAAAGAGTTTAAATTAGCCAAACATAGTAAAAGGTAAAGGTATAAATATAAGAAATGATAAGAGAGATGTGTCTGGAGCTCTTGAAAGAGGTCAAAACTAGAAGTACTAAACTAAGAATTGTCTGCATGGAGGTGGCATGCAAAGTGGATGATGTCCCTGAGGAAGGAAGTAGAGAGGAGCTGAGGATGGAGCCTTGAGGATCACCCACATTTAGGGAGAGGATAATAAATTGAGGCAGCAGAGCAATCCCTCTTCTGTTTCTCTGAGAATTTTGTTTTAAACCTCACAGCCTTACTTGTATCTATAACCTCTTTTCTTCAACACCCTCTGGTCTCCAACTCGCCAGTGTTCATTTCTCTCCCATCATAGATAGATCTGAGTATGTCTGTCAAATCACTTGGAATCCAATGACTCAGGTGTGAGTCTCAGAGCTGGCATGTTAAGCTGTGCTACTAAGCACAAGTGAACTCACTTCTCTGAGCATCAGTTTCCTCATATAACAAAAGCTGACAATTATGCTTTCTCTGTAGGGTAATTGTGAGAAATAAGTGAGATAACATGAGGCAGCGTCTAGCACAGCACTTGGCATATAGTAAATGTTCCTTGAATCTAAGTCTGAATTGCCAAATGAGCTACCCTATGATGGCATGATTCATCTGTAACTTTTGTCTACAGCTGAAAGATTTACAATTATACCACGTTTATTGGGGAAGAGCTATTTATCACATGAAAAATTATGCTTTTCATGTTCCAACAGAATTAACTTTACTCTAAATTTCATTTCCTTATTCCTTTTTTTTCCCCTTGCCTTGGCCTTAGTGTATCATGGGAAACATTTTTTTCCCTTGCTTATGCTTCATTTCATGATAGGCTGTTATGAGCATATAACACAAACCACAAAAATATCAGGAAAATATGGAATTGTAAAACTAGGGTTCAATCCAATTCAGAACTTTGGTTTAAGGGGAGCCTTTATATCTTTTCTCCATGGAAATTCCATAGTGTGGGGTGCATAAGGGTGGCTTGCTCTAAGAGTTTAGGAGAGATTAGGTAATTTATTCTCTGCCTCTGTCAGCATCTGCTTTTTGTTACATTTTATTCATAAGCATTTTTTAAACACATATTTATAATCGCCAAGTTTTGTAGCCCTTTGTATACCTTTTACTGGCTGTTGAATTCACTTGAAACCTTCTCTAGGAATCAGCCTGAAAATAATGCTTCTTTATTTTTATCTTCAAGATACCCAACCCAGTTGGAAGGGGAGAAAAAGAATGTCTGTGGGATCCTGTTAAATTTCCATCCCTTCCCCTGTAGTTTCATCAAGATCAAACAGATTCTACATAGCGGCGGCAACATAGAGCAGAGAGCAAATCAGATGCATATGTGAAGCTGTGATAAAATAGAGCTTTACAGAAAGGGAAGAAAGACCTAGCAGGCATGCCTGGCTGGCAGCTGACGAAAGTGTTACTGTCATTATTAAAGAGAAATGAATATACTGCCAAGGCCCCGAGAATAGAGTATCAAGTATTGCCTGTGGACCCGATGCTGAGTGACTCATTCGTTTGGTCTTTCTGTACGTCGGAAAGCCAAGTGCCCACTTAGAAAATCTGTTGATAACATGTATAATATAAAACACTTTAATAACTGTGGAGATTTGAAAGATCCTCAGTTTGTGGAAGAGCTGTGCTAAGCAACCTGACATGCAAACTTGTCTAGTCCTAGCAAGAGCACTATGAGGGAGAGGCTAGCATTAGTCCCATCTTATAGATGAGAAAACTGCCCAGAAAAGTTAGGCAAACTGCCCAAGGTTTATATTTGGTAAATACCAGAGCTGCTTTTTAAACCTAGGCCTGTTGGCACCAAAGACTATGCCCAATCATTCTGCTAAAAAGTTGATGCTACTTTTTAAAGTTTCCCATTACTTATAGACAATTCTATCCAACTAGGGTACAATGTTATAGGAAGCTAGTGCAACCATTAGAAATAGGTTATGTCATCCATGAGTTTATTAAATCATGTGTCTTAAAAAATTTATTTCAGGTGTTTATTTCATCATATTTCTAAGGTACTAACCTAGATTCATGTTTCTCAGCTAGTACCTTGTGAGTCTAAAAATGTATTTTGATTCCTTATAGATTGAGTGCAATCAGAATTATATTCAATCCTTTTCTTCCCTCCTTTCCTTCCTTCCCCTGCTTCTTCCTTCTTTCCTTCCTCCCTTCTTTTCTTTTATTTAACATTTACTGCACACTTACTAAGCTTTGGGGATAGAACACTGAAAAGCTTCCTGCATTATAAAGCTTTCATTTGGGGTGCCTGGGGGGCTGAGTTGGTTGAGCATCAGACCGTTGATTTTGGCTCAGGTCACGATCCCAGAGTCCTGGGATTGAGCCCTGCGTTGAGCTCTGTGCTGAGCATAGAGCCTGCTTAAGATTCTCTCTCTCTCTCTCTCTCTCTCTCTCTCTCTCTCTCTGTGCCCCTCCTCCCTGCTCACGTGCTCTCTCTTTCTAAAATAAAATTTTAAAAAATATTTCATTCTAAAAAATTAAACAATAAGTAAATACAAGTATTTCAGATAATGATCTATGGCATGGAGATCATAAAACAAGACGCTGTGATGGTGACTGTGGGCAAGAAGGGCCCATGACGTTTAGCTGATGACCTAAATGATAAGAAGGATTCAATCACCCAAAGGACTGAGGTCAGGTCTCCCAGGCAAAAGGAACTACAAGGGACAGAACTACTACAACCCCTGGGGGTGGAAAGGACTTGATGTATTAAAAGAGAGCAGCCGGTGTAAGGTCAGAGATGGAGGCATTGCCTGGTCCTTAGAACCTTGTGGGTCCTTGTAAGGAGTTTGAACATTATTCTCAATACCTGGTAAAGTCAGTTAAATAGGATAGTGGAATGATCTGACTTAAGTTTAAAAAGATAAGAGCTATGAGAAGAAAGAACTTAGGGGAATAAGAGTAGAAGCAGGGGGACACATGAGGAGGCTTTTAGAATAAGGATGGTGGTGTCCAGGTACAAGGCCACTCAATTTGTAATGCTGTTTCAATTTGTGATGCTAAAGGATGGTCAGTAAGTAACTAACAATGTCCACTTATGATAAGAGATGGTGGGAGAAAGAGAAGAATCAGATTTAAGAAGTGAGAAGGTAAATAAACTGGTTCATTCCATATAATTTATGGAGATTACTGTCTATTATGATAAGAAGGAAATATCCTTGTAAATATCCCAATCTACCTAGATCCCTATTTCATTTTCCTTCAAATCCCCCACACATGTCACAGCTAAGGCCAGTGACATTATCTTCCTCCTCCTATCCTCTCTCTTACCTCTCTTGTAGGCAACCTGAAAGTTAGGAGAACTTAGTGAGGTCTGGATCTGAGACTCAATGCTAAGGCACACTTTTAATAAATGAAGCTCATGTTTCCTTTAGAAGCTGGGAAAATTCCACATTTAGAAATGAACTATCATCCAGGCAATGGAATATTCTTTAGTGCTAACAAGAAAAGAGCTCTCAGGACTTAAATGGAGGAAACTTAAGTGAAGAGTTCTAAGTAAAAGAAGCCAATTGGAAAAGGCTACATACTGTACACTTCCAACTATATGACATTCTGGAAAAGGCAAAACTACGAAGACAATAAAAAAATCAGTGGTTGCCAGGGGTGGAAGGAGAGAGAGAGATGAATAAGCAAAGCACAGAAGTTTTAAAGGATAGCAACAATCCTTGGTATGATATTATAATAATAGATAATATGTATGTCATTGTACATTTGCCCAAACACATAGAATGTACAACACCAAGAGTGAACCCTAAGGTAAACTATGGACTTTGGGTGATTATGATGTGTCAATGTAGGTTTATCCTTGGTAAAAAAATGTACCATTCTAGTGAGCAATGTTGATGAGAGAGGCTATTCATGTGTGGGGCAGAGGTATCTGAGAAATCTCTGTACCTCCCTCTCAATTTTGTGGCAAACCTAAAACTACTCTAAAAATGAAGTATTAAAAATAATCTATCATAACTATATATATTTTTTGAGCATACTACAGAAGTTTAACTTTATTAACCACCATTAATCATTAGGGAAATGCAGATCAAAGTCACAATGAGACACCATTACTCCACCATAATTACTAAAATTAAAAGTACTAAAAATTCCAAGATAGTGTGGGGCAACTGTATACACTTTCATATAATAGTGGGAGTGTAAATTGGTTGAACTACTTTAGGAAAATGTATACACTATGACTCAGCAGTTCCATTTATAGGTTCACACCCCAAAGAAATAAGTACTTATAAACCATATTTACAAGAATATTCATAGATGCTTTGTCCATTGGAGCCCAAAATCTAGGGGCATCTGGGTGGCTCAGTTGGTTAAGCATCTGACTCTTTATCTTGGCTCAGGTCTTGATCTCATATTCATGAGTTTGAGTCCCATGTTGGGCTCCATGCTTTTTTTTTTTAAAGGCCAAAACTTAAAATAACCCAAAAATGCATCAAAGTAGAATGAATAGTGATATCACTATACAGGGGAACAATACACAGCAATGGAAAAAAACTACTGCATTTACAACATGAATGAATCTCATAGACATATGCTGAGGAAAATATATTTCCACTTCTATGAACAGGAGATGGTATGAGGGAACCTGCTGGGTTCTAGATCTTCATAAGTATATTTTTAAATGATTAAATTTATGACCACTTTTAATATCTTGGGTTTGATACTCACAAAAATACTGAAGTGTACTCATTCTACTAAAGGACAAATAGGGCAAACTTTATCTTGTCTGAGGTAAGAGGTCATGTATGAATTACGCCTGGCAGATAATTTCAAGAACATTTTTACCATGCATCTACAACATATATGGTACAGCATTTAAGATTTAGGAAGGCATGGGGCACCTGGGTGGCTCAGTCAGTTAAGTGTTCGACTTTGGCTCAGGTCATCATCTGGCAGTTCCTGAATTCGAGCCCTGCGTCGGACTCTGTGCTGATAGCTCAGAGCCTGAAGCCTGCTTCGGATTGTGTCTCCCTCTCTATCTGCCCCTTCCCTGCTCTGTCTCTGTCTCTGTCTCTCTCTCAAAAATAAATAAAGATTAAAAAAAAATTTAGGAAGACACAAAAGCACAAGTGAGATTTTTTTTCTTTTAATCAGTATTAACCTCACTAGCATAGTGCCCTAAAGTTTGACTATATTCATTATTTTTGAAAATAGGTTCAACTTGACAGGCCAGCCAAACATTTTCCTACCAGCTTTTGCATACTCTGCTTATACTGAAGCTAATATTGCTCCCAGATTTCATTATTATTGTGCCTACAGGAGCATGGCTGAGTTTATTTGATAATCCTCTCCAAATTCAGTTAATTAAATGGAAAAATGTTAGTAAAATCAAACATTTGTTACTATAGTGAAAAGTTTATTTGAACTGAATTTTTCTCCTTTTTGGACTGGTGGTTTTGGCATTGTAAATCTGCCTTCCAAATTCACCCGCAAACACGTTTCTGTGGAAACAGAGCCACAAATAGAAGCAGTGGTTATTGATTTTCTTTGGGGGCTACCAACTGGTTTCTGCAAAACCCTGGAGAGCATATGCCGATTTCCATGTGTATTTTATCCCCTTTCTCTCCCCCTACCCCTTCCACACCTGCACGGCTTTAAAATAATCCAGGCCTATCTATTATTTATCAAAAGGCTAGCTGATAAAACAAAGAAATTCTGATCTCTCCTTGTTATTAGAATCTCCTAGATTCTGCCTCTCCTCTAGCCTGCCTCCCTCTGTTTCCAGGAAGCCCACCCAGGCTCAGGCAGATCCTCCACCTTTGGTCAAACCCTAGTGCTCCATCCAAGATACTCTTTCTCCTGTTCCCCAACCTCTCCAAACTTTGTTCAGTCCTTCATCCTTTCATCTAGGCCCTCCACCTGCTTGTCATGGCTCTCAGTTCTTGTATAGGCTAACTCCTACCCATATAATTAATTGAACTTTAGACATTTCTTCCTTTAAGAAGTTTTTCTTGGAGCACCTAGGTGGCTCAGTTGGTTAAGCACTGGACTCTTGATTTTGGCTCAAGTCATGATCTCACAGTTTGTGGGATGTAGCCCACAGTTTGTGGGATGTGTTGGGGAGCCTGCTTGGGATTCTCTCTCTGCTCTCTCTCTCTGCCCCTTCTCTCCCCAGAGCATGCACACTCTCTCATAATAAATAAATAAACATTTTAAAGAAAGAGAAGTTTTTCTTGACTCTTCCTTTAGACTAGGTTAGATGTGCCTGTTAAATATCTCTGTAGTGCCTATTAAATATTTCTATAGCAACTGTAACTGGTGATGATAACACTTATGTTGTATTTTAGAAGATTGTAGAAGGCTTAGGGTGAATAAAGTAAATGTTTGGCATAGTGTACTCATTTTCAGTGTGGCTGGGTTTTGTTTGTTTGTTTTTTAAATACCACAGCTTTGTTTGTCAAACCAATAAATAGAAAGGTATGCTTTCAAAGTTATGGGGGTCAGAAGTTCAAACCCAATGTGTCTCAAGGGGAGTTCTTGTTCCTTGCTTCTCTTAGCTTCTGGTGGTTGTTGGTAGTCCTGAGATTGTGACTGCATTACTCCAGTCTCTGCTCCATGGCTATATTGCCTTATCCTGTTCTCTGTGGGCCTCTCCTGTGTTTCTCTTATAGGGATATTTGCTGGATTTAGGGCTCACCTGGGTAATCTGGTTGATCTCCTCATCTCGAGATCCTTGACTTAATTACATCTGCAAAGACCTTGTTTCCAAATAAGATAATATTTACAGATCTGGGGATTAAGACACAAAGGACCAGGGGCTATGGTTCAGCTTACTACATATAGTAACAGGCACTCAAACACTATAAGGATTATTAATGAAGATAATGAAAACGCCTTATTGATAAATTGGAGGATATCCTCACTGGTTTTCTTCAGACCAGTGTCTTATCTTCATAGGCTGTGTCATGCTAATTCCCACATCAGATACCTCAGTCCTGAAATTATCTTCATTTGAGAGTCCTTTTTGCTACTCTTATCTTACCCATTCTTTAAGGTTCAACTCCAGTCTTAACCTCCTCTACAAAGCCTACCACAATCAATAACAGTGATAATAAAAGCATCTAACATTTATCAAGAGCTTACTAGTTGCCAGGCATGGTAGAAAAAACATTAATTTTCCAAAGGATATCCCCACTGTTCTTCCTTCCTTTGACTTGCTATTACATTTATATCTGTGCCACCATACATATTATTTAATTATATACTCTCAGATTTGCTAATTATAGACTATGCATGTGGTCTATATATAAATTTTTTATTCTATACATATATGTACTATTTTACTACTACTGTGACTAACATTTCTTAGAGTACTTACCATGGGCCAAGAACTGAGCTAATCAATTGAATTTTCTCTTTAATCCTCAAAGCAATTCTGCAATGTGTATACTTCCTTTATTCTCGCTTTTCAGATGAAGAAAAGGAAGTTTACAGTTAACTGCGTATTGTCTATCAGTGATAGAATCAGAATCTGAACCAAAGGACTTCAGAAACCAGAGAAACTTATATATTATGTTATATATTTAGTACAATGTCATGTAAAGGTTGGCTTTGTCTTCTCAAGCATTTAGGTAGATTTGAATCTTCTTATGGCCATACTCTTCTTTCTTATAATCATCTGTTATGATGCTCAGTTCTTGGAATAAAATGTTTGTCTTGTTTTTAAATATACTAAATGTACTGGATGATTTGAAGAGCTCTTTAGCTCAAAGCTCTAAGTTTGGTCCACTTAGCAAACAGGTATTACCTCAAAGGCCTTTGCAATGTGGATGTAAAGTGCTTGAGAGACTCAGCTCAGAATGAGAAAAAAATGCTCCCTCATCTCACCATCTCCCCCCCTTTTAAATCTGTCCTCATCACAGGTAGGGAGTCAAGGAAATCAGCATAAATTATTTTCCTTCTTGATATTGTAAAGGTCATTAAATTAGGTAGCATTAATAGCATCAGTAGGAGGCTGAGAACTGAAAGAGATACAGACTCTGAACCCTGTGACAAAGCTCTCCAAGCTCTAAGTAGAGGAAGAGAATTGCCTGGTCATTCAAGAATTTGTAGGACTGCTTTATTTGCTACTCTTCAACAGGAAAACCTTTGTCCTTCCATAGTCAGTGATCTAGCAAAATTTCCTTACCATTAATTTCACTCATTAAAAGGAAAAGAAGATGACAAGAAGTTAAACATTATCTTTCTCAAACTACATTCAATCAGTTCTAGTTTACATCAGCTCAGTTGGAAAACAGCAGAATTACGAATTTTAACACAACATCATTAGCGTCATTTAGTTTTCTCCAACTTTGATTTTGGTTTAATTTGTTAAGATTCAGTTATTTAGGGAACAGCTTATCTCCTGCATCCTCTACAGTAACAGAATTTTTTAAAGAAATAAATTCAAAATTTCCCTCTATCTCAATGAAGTGACAATAATGTTTAAATATTATATTAAGAAGTACCAAAGTTTCTGTTAAAATTACCAAGCCAATTGGGAAAATAAAAAAGTAAATCCTTATGCTTTAGAAATGTTTACTTCACCAAGTGGATTTTAGGAAAAAAACAGTAACCTCTTGTTTTACGGCATTCACTCAGTTCTAAGTGGTGATGACAATGATAGTTAACCACTGTTTGTGAGTGCAAGCGGTGAAAACCTGGTCTTTGAATTTTTCGTCTTTGTGATAATTGATCTTCACAACAGCTTTACGAAGAGACCACTACTTTCTACGTCCAATAAACTGATAAGAAAATTAAAAACCAGAGAAATTATGTAATTTCCCCAGCATCCTACAGGTAATAAAGGATAGTCAGTATTTGACTCTATGCAGAATATGTAAATTACACTGCCAAGTGTACTGTGCCCTCCAACAATAATTGCTGACACTTTTCCCCTTATGAGTAAACATTTTATAAAACTGATAATGTGATAATGCTGAACTTTATCTGAGCCCTTTCGGTTCTGGAAAATAAGAATGGTTTGGAAATCTTCCCACCCTTTTAGGACCACTTTGCACCCTGCACTGGTGTGTCTTGAGAGAAGACCCATTTCTGTCCTCTCTCAGGACTCCCATAAAGTCTGGGATGACTTTCTTGCTTACTTGCCACTAAAAAGTCCCAGGTCCCCTTTTGTTCTTTGAGACATTCCTTATTAATGAATATTCTTGCTATTGTAATACTCTACATAAAATAATCTCCTTGGCTGGTGTATTTGTCTTTCACAGTTTGGTGCTGTAACTCAGAGAGGACCAGATCTCAGTTTTTTGGGTCCCTGTTTACATACCCAGGTAGAGAAGCCTCTGGTACCCCTTTTGTGCTCTGCTCCTGAAGAATGATTGGAGACCCAGTGGTGAGTCTGATTTCTGTGCTATGGACTCATGTCCACAGGTAGCAGGGTAAGGTGCCAGCTTGATTTCTGTGGCCAGCTTCTTATGGTTTTGTGGTCTTCTTTTGGTGGTCTCTGTAAAGGAATTAATGATTTGTAGAAATCTTGTCTCTTTCATGTGAAAGACAGTAAGAGACTCTGGTTTGTTAGTCTTTTCTGTTTGTCTATTTTCTGAGTTCAAATTAATTAAGAACTTATGCCCACTGGGAAAGGAATAGCTTATTAATGTGGATCAGTGAATTTTGTGTTTCTGTTTGACCTGTGACTGAAATTTTATTCTATTTTATTAAAACATTTATTTATTTTGAGACAGAGAGTCTGAGAGGGGAGGGACAGAGGAATAGGGAATGAGAGAATCTTAAGCAGGCTCCACACTCAGTACAGAGCCCCAACATGGGGCTCAATCCCACAACAATGAGATCACATCCTGAGCCAAAATCAAGAGTCTGATGCTTAACTGACTAAGCCATTCAAGCGCCCTTATGACTGAAATTTTGGAATTAAAGCTATGTTTTCTTTTCTCTCTTTGGATATTTATGTCTGTCATTTAGAAAGGCTTTTGCGTTTCATTATATAATATTTCCTATTTTCAGATGAAATTACTGAATTTGATTATAAGATCTCTTTAAGGAGTTCTATTCTGATAGGCTTAGAGGTAAATTATTGCATATATAATTGAATATCCCTAAAATTCCCAGAAATTAAGGAAATTGATTTACTAAGACTTTCAATGTGCTAGATTTAAAAAGTACCTTTAGAGAAATAAAATCAAATGTTTTACGATTTCAAGCTCACATAATTTAGGCAAATCTTTGGCAAATGACAGTTACATAATATTTTTGGTTTAATAAAAATAGCTATGTTTTCTCTGAGTTATAAGTGTTAAGTATAATAAACAGCAGGTGCAATTCTCATATTGTATATGAGAATGTTACATTTAGAAAGTTTAAACCTAATCAAGCTCATACATCTAATAATAGATAGATATCTACTGATTTTAGAGGCTGTGCTTTTAATCTGTAACCTATATATCACTGTAAGCAAGTGAAATTATTTTTTGCATATATCACATTCATTTAGGAATGAAATATTTAGTAACTTCCCCAAGTGGAAGAGGAGATTATACTAATTTTTTCTTTAAGCTTAATACCAGACCCAAAGTTTCTCACTTGATGGATGTACACTGCCTTACAAACAGGAAAATTAATTGTGTTATTAAGTATGTTATTAGTGCAGGGTCTGTGTTGAGCTAAGTTTGGAGCATGTGACCAGACCACTAACTATATATACATTAGTGATGGTAAAAAGCCATGTGAACTGGAGTTCTCTTGAAAGATTGTGCCAAATACTTTGAATCCATCCTGGATGGAATAAACTGTTTCATATTATCACATATCAAGCCCACTCTGTATGATGATTTTAAATTTTGGTTAGTAGTACTATTTTAACTGTTTGCAAAGTTTGGAATGTCACCCCTCCTAAGAATCCCTAATTTCCTTTCATCTTTCCTTGCTGAAAACTGCAGCTTTCTGACTATTTCTGCAACATATTCCCAGACTATAATGAACTTTGTAGCTCTAGTTTAGTCTCCTTTTTTATCCTTTTTATTTTTATTTTTTTATTTCATGTGAACCCGAACAAATATAACACTAAGCAATCATGATATTATTTTGAAGAGTAGCCCTTACATTTTTAGCAATTGTAGTATTCTAAAATAGTTGCTAATATAATTGCTAAAAAAATTGCCCTGCCTTTCAGAAATGACTCTCTTCGTGCTTTTAACTAACATAGAATATGCATGTGTAAAGCTATTTTAAGATGAAAGCGATGGTTTGATATTGTCTTAAAAATAACTCTAATTTGGAGGCAGTCAATTTTATGTCACTCTTATTCAAATTATCTGCCTTTTAAGTACAGAAGATTTAGTACACTTAGTAAAATTAAAAAAAAAAAAACATATCTTAAAGAAATCTGCCGTTGTTTAGAAAACTGCATGAACAATTCCCATCTGCAAATGGTTATTTATTACTTAGTTATTTTTAGATTTTTTTTTTTGGATGCATCGCTCACAGTAGCCTCTGGGTGCGTTTGCAGACTTTAATAATTAGCTTTCCCATTATAGCTTACACACAACATAGAAGACAACATAAACACAGGATGCATTCACATACATCAGCATATATTCATACGCAAATAAACAGGTGAAGGAGGATACTTTTCATCCAGACTTTATCAGCCAATGAGATTAGTTAATAATTCCTTAAAAAGCCAAAAATCTTAAAATACTTGATACTAATCAAGGAGCTACTTCTTTGTTCAGGGATTATAGTTTGTTTCTGGGCCATGACTTGTGCCTATAAGCTTTTCACAAGGTTATGAAGTGTTTATGCTCTGAAAATGAAATGATTAGCTCTGAAATACAGTGGGAAAAATACTGTGAAATGTCAGTATAATACTGTTTACTAGTCAGTTGCAACTCAATTGTAAAATAGTTGACATAACCTTTAATATGAAATGTGTAAGCATTTTAAATATGCTAGATACAATGCCAGAAAGGTCCTGTAAAAGTAAGAGTACCAAAGATTTCCCAAGACTTTAAAAACAATCTGGCAAGATGCTGTTAGAATTAGTGTGCTGGAGGGGTGCCCGGCTCAGTGGGTTAAGTGTCCTACTCTTGGTTTAGGCTCAGGTCATGATCTCATAGTCATGAGACTGAGCCCTGCGTTGGGCTCTGCACTGACAATACGGAGCCTGCTTAGGATTCTTTCTCTCTCTCTCTCTCTCTCTCTCTCTCCCCCCCCTTCCCTCCCTCCTCTTGTGCACTCTCTCTCTCTCTGCCTCTTAAAATAGGAAAGGCTAGATTCTGCTGTAAGAGTTGACTCCTTCCCCTACTCCCCCAGTTTGATTTTGATCAACACCATTCACTCCCTAGAACAGGCATCACCAAAGCTCATAATAGGCCTCTGTTCTGCATCATAAGAATGTTTACACACCTCTTCCAAGATGCCATCACCCTGAATACCTCTCCTTCTGATGTGGTTAATTGTCAGAAAGCTCTTATCTAGCACATGCTCCCCCAAAGGGCTAGGGAATGGATAGTAGGGGGCTCTTCTAGGGGTTAAGAAGATAGCCCTGGGCAGAGAGAAATGTTCACAGTTCTACAATCTGAATTCCACTCACATTTACATAAAAGGCGATGATGATTGCTATCCCCAGGTGTCCTGATTTGTAAATGTAGTTCCCAGATTCCTCCCCAGGGTCTGACACTCTGCTGCTTATTCTCTAAAAGGCAGGATGTGCTGTCCTCAGTTACAACTTCTGTTTCATTATAGGTTCTCTGGTAGCAAGGAATAAAAAGCCATCCATGGTTATTGACTGAATTTAAAAGGGATTCTGGGGGGTTTGGAACATAGTTTTGGCAGGAAGTATGCCATGACCTCTTATTTTTATGAAAAGGCCTATATGTAGGTATATGGGAAAGTTCCTTGATGTAAACTAATAGAAGTTACTACAAAAGGCATGGTGGTGGTAGTGTCTATAGGAAATAACACCATTCTATACCTGAACCTCACTTGATTCACCTCTGCCCCACGTTTGCTCCTGATTGGTGCCAAGACAAGGTTGTGGGTGATTTTTATTTTGCACCTAAGTTTATTTGAGTGAGTCTCCACAATTGCCCTATTTTCCACTTAGGTATAAGGAAAGCAGAACAAAGAGCTAAAAGGAAGACTGTACTTCACTGTGGAAGAGTAGATCTGACAGAGGGGATGTCACCCCACATCAGTGTATCACTGTTCAAGGTGGGGTGCTTTGCTTCAATTAAAGGACATTTTTGATGGATTTGCATTTAGAAAACTATTCAGAGATAATTTAGACTATGCCAACTCAATTTCACTCACTTGGCCTCCGAGATGCATTCATAGATGGAGAGAAAGGGATACCATTGCAGCCAGGAAGACCAGAAATGCTTGTAACTCAGTCTATTTAGTAGATGCTGCCACTGCTGATCTAAGTTTGCCTAGGGCAATGCACTATGCGTATGAACCCCATCTGTCCTGCATGTAGAGATAAAAGAAGGGTTGTGAATCCTTTTATGCAGTGTTTTGTCACAGACCCTAGTTCCAACTCTTGAGCATGGCATATCCACGTCCACCCTCACTTTCCTTTCCTAAACCATAATGTGGTCTGCTTATCTTTGCTTATCCTCACAAGTGCCATTCTTTCCAGTTAGCCTTTGCCTTGGGGCTCCTTCTGGCTTAGGACTTTTCTTTCTAGCTTCACTTACGTTACTGCTTCTCTCTGCCCCTTGTGTGACTTCTACCAGACAGACCCCTACCACCGAAGTATGTTGACTCATCTTGCACCTTCTAGACCGCAGGCATCCTCCCCAGGCAGGTGCAGGATATCCTACTGCCCATTGTGCCTGGGGCAATGTTGTGATCAGAAAGTCAGGAAGAAAGTAGTCAGTCTTCCTCTGCAGGGATGATGTTTCCTCATTGTCAAAAAAAGTAAATATGCTTTTCTTACATCTTAAGACCTCACCAGTACTGATATGGATAAGATGGAATCAGGAATGGGGAATGGTAATGGACAGTCATTGAAAATCCATGTATAAGGAAAAACTGGCTGAGTGATCTACATTTTATAAGGAATTATATGGGCAGAACAGAACATCCACATCCATAAATTTGGGAATGGGAAGCATGAGATCAACTTTCCTAGGACTTTATTTTCACATCCTTCAGAATTTTAAAAGTCAGATAGTTGAGAGGCTGGGAGTAAGCAGGCAAAAAACCATCTTCTCTTTTTTTCTCCCAACACACGCGCTGAACGTTTTTGGCAAACGAAAGCCAGCCTCTTCCATTATTCATTCATTTTATTACATTCTTATCCAGTGCCTACTCTGGGTCAGGTATTTTGCACTGGTTGCTTGGGATACAGTGCCTATTTTCAGGGAAGGGTTGAAGGCTTCTTAGGGAGAGAGAGAAGTAAATAGAACATTGCAATTCACTGGGGATCACAGTCCCCAAAGAGAACAAAAACATTTATAATGGACTTAGTTTGTATCCCTCATGGCCTCCTATCTGCTTTGTACAAAGGAAGATCTAATGCCCTTTGCCCCTTTCTATATAAACAAAGACTTCATAGTGTGGTCTGGAACATATGTACCACCACTGAGAGAATTCAAAGCCAGGGAGAAATTATTTGTGGTAAAAGGTGTATTTGGAGATGAGGAGCTTAAAGAATGTTGACTAGTCAATGACTAAGAAAGGTTAGAAAATGAGTTTTTCCTCTCCAAGGAAAATAAATTTCGGGGATTGAGACAAGGTAGATTTTGTTGGTCACAAGCAAAAAATCTTTCTGCTACTGTGTATGTGAATTTCTGGGACTCTTTAAGAGAATTTCAGGGAGAGAAATGGAAGGTTTCTCATTTGCTTTATAAAGAAAGGGCAAAGAGGTGTGTGTGTGTGTGTGTGTGTGTGAGAGAGAGAGAGAGAGAGAGAGAGAGAGAGAGAGAGAGAGAGATGGGTGAAGGCTGGGGAGCAGAATGTTCTTCCCAGTTGGACCCCACCTATCAATCAGATTCTAGATTACTCTTTTTTTTTTAATTTTTTTAATGTTTATTTATTCTTGAGAGAGAGAGAGAGAGAGAGAGAGAGAGAGACTGAGCATGAACAGAGGAGGAACAGAGAGAGGGAGATACAGAATCTGAAGCAGGCTCCAGGCTCTGCTGTCAGCACAGAGCCCAACACGGGGCTTGAACTTACAAACTGCAAGATCATGACCTGGGCCAAAGTCCGAAGCTTAACCAGCTGAGACACCCAGGCGCCCCATATTCTAGTTACTCTTGGTTCACCCTGATGACACATTCCTGCATAAACTTTATTCTCGCCATTGTTCAGACACATTTCCCCTTTCCTGGTCAATCTTTCCTTGCTTCCCCCAATTAGATGCTACTCTATTCTTTGTATCCCCGGAACACCACTCTCATACATTCATCATAGCACATACCCCCTTGTTTCATAATCTATGTATCTGAAACAGCCATTCCTTTGTGAGGACAAATGGGCACAGAACACATGGTGTTACATCACTAACACGGGGTCCATCCTGCTAAGGCCCAGTTCTGTTACATAGTTAGCTATATAACTTTTAGGCAAGTTTGTTAACCATTGTAAACCTCAATTCCTTCTCCGTAAAATGTAAATAAAATAGTACCTACCATATAACGTGTTTCCTTATGCAGATAAAATTAGACAATATGCATGCAAAGAACTTACACAGAGCCAGGTATTAGGTGGGTACTCGATGAGTGTTACTTGCCTCGATCGAGTCCTCAATAAGTCCTCCTTGTATGACCTGAATGACTGTCTTGGTGAGAGTGGTTTTCCGTCAGCTGTGTTCTCACTGTGGTGCTTTGTAATTCAGATTCCCGATACCTAAGAAGTACAAAGTATTTATAAAGTCCTCAGACATTTTTAAATCTTAAAATTCTCTGGGCCATGAAAGGAACAAACAAGAAAGGGCACACGGAGGCATAATTCATAAAGTTTTAACATGATCCAATTAAAATACCCAAACTTCAATATAGCTGTCATCTTTTGTACTTCATATCGCTCTCTGTTTTCATCTCTCTGAAAGCATTCCACAGTTGCTCTGGATAGGTCTCACAAATCGCTTTTGGGAAACCAGTCCCAAGATCTTGGGTTCTCAGTCCTGCTTTCTACCATCCCAAGAAACATGTTTCTCATGAGACAGCAATAAGCTCAAATATCTGCTTTTGGTATGTGTGAAACTGTACAGTGTCTACATCACATTATAGAGGTACAGAGGGAGGGTTCAGGCCAGAGCACGTGATCACTTTTACTTTTGAAGCAGTCCACCTTCCGTACTTGCCTTAATGAAACCTCACTTGAGCCAGTGTGGAGGTACCTTTCTCTCAGTTCCTCCTCCCCTGAGGCCAGAAGATCACAGGTAAATTTATTCAGGACAAAAATTCAAGGTGTACTAGCTAGAAGAAGTTAGGAAAACCACCACGCACATCAGTTCTTTCTCTCCGTCCCCCCCTTCTTTCCTTCTTCCTTCCTTCCATCCTTCCTTTTTCTTCTGTCCTTTACTTTCCTTTTCTTCTTTCTTTCTTTCTTTCCACTGATTATAATGTGATTTTTTTAGCTATTTTATTTTTATTATTTTATTATTTTAAAAGATTTAAAAAAAATCAGACAACGAAAAGAAGTCCTCCAGGTGTCCTTCGCTGAGCCAACAGCAGTTAGGTGAGAGCAGAGCATATCTATAATTCAGCTCGGGAATATTTCTCTTAATAATTAATCGAGCACCACAAAAGGAGGAGGCCCAATAGGGCCATCGAACAAAGCTGCCAGCTGAGGCCGACAGTGGCCGCCTCAGCGCCAAGTGACCCGCCCAAGGTCGGATTTACTCCAGCAGTCCTGGTGTGCGTCCTAGTGTTTGTCTGGTCCATCAGAGGGAGTTGGAAAGGTGCCTGGAGACTGGGTGGTTATGTGTGTGTAAAAATTCGCACTTCCACCGCTAACCTTACTTTGAGTGGATGTATGGGAATTGCAATTTTACATCCTTGTCTTGGGGCATTTCATATGCTTGATACCTAATAAGCAACCTAGGAGTCCATGCCCCCGCGAGGACGCCGCTGCGGGCGCTCTGGCTTGTTCCGCGGGGTACTACGTTTGTTTTTGCTGTTCAGTGAAGGTAGGTGGTGTAGAACTCCGACCTCTACCATAAAGATCTCCCGGGAGCCAAACCTCTGGCCGAGTTGTGTTCTTTTCGCAACAGGTTCGCCGAGGGCTCCTGCACTCTTTCCAGGGGCCTCCGCCCCCGGGCCGGGAGCCCTCTGAGTCTCTTCCACTTGGACTCGTGCCTCTGGTGCGCAACTCTTAACCTGGGCCTGATTCCAATTTCTGCAATCCACCCCTCACCCGGGTCAAGCACACTTTTAAAGTCGGCCTCCTCTGCGCCCTGAGGCCCGACCCCCCACCCCCACCCCCACCGCCGCCGCCAGTCGAGGCAGACAAGCGTGCAATGGAGGGGGAGACCAAGGGGAATCGGCGCGTGCATAGGCGACTGGGGGGCTCCCGATTAGCGGCCTAGCTAGAGATGCACCCGGGCTCCCAACCCCACAAACCCACAAACCCGTTATGCGGGTGCGTGTGTGCGCTGAGCTGTAGAGAAAGCGGGTCAGGGAGAGAAGCCGCGCAGAAGCACCCGGTCGGCGAGCCTGGACCTCCCGTCGAGGTCTCCCCTCCCAACCTCCGTCTTGGGCTCCCGCTCTGCCGTGGGGACCCCGATATCAGCTCCAGCGCGGACACCTCTCCCTCGGAAACTAGGGCTTCGCCTTTGGGGGAGGCGGCCAGGGGCTCCCGGAACCGCTCCCTGTTGCTCCCCGAAGCCTCGGCGTCGGGGTCCGAGCTTGGGGGCGGGCGGTGCAGGCGTCGTGACTGCGCCCGCCCCGCGGCGCGGGGAGGTGCCCCAGGCGACCGCCTGCACGCCACACCCTCGGCACGGCCCTGGCCCCGCCCCCGGCCGGCGCGCGTTCCCGGCCAGGGGAGGCGTGTGCTGCTTCTGCAGCCAGCGAGAGAGGGAGAGGGATGGATATTGGAGGAGGAATTTGGGCTTAACAAGTGATCGCTGCTGTCTAGGATTTTCTTTTTCTGGGGAACCTTGACTTCCTTTCCCAATCGTGCCCACCCGTGCTGAACTCCAGAGGAACCAGAAGTGTTGGGGTCTTCCTCGGGGCAGCCCTGATCCCCACCCTGGGCTCCAGCAGCGAGGACTCTGTGCCCCCAGGCAACAGAACTTGTTCCGTGGATATTTTGCAGCTTCCACCTGCCACACCGGAGTGATTCCTTCTACCCCCAAGAACATTCTTCCCCTCCTCCAGCTGTTGCAGCTTGAGGGGGAAAGACAAACCGAGCGGGGGTTTTCTTTATATTTATTTTTCACTCCGCCTGGGAACGGTGAGTATGATACCTCTCTTCTCTTTCCTCCACTCTTCTCTTTTGGCTGTTAAGAAACAGTGGACATTTGAGGGATAAATAATATTGGGGGATGTGGCAGAAGGACATGAATGGAAGGCGGTTAAAAATAAACCAGGAGGTGGAAGAAGGGAGGTGCAGATGCAGCGCGGCGCTCCGGGGGGCCAACAGTTGTTATTTTCCTAACCCCGGGGATGGGGTGCGTGCGCCCTGCTTAATGTGCCGGAGCGGGAACCTAGGTCTGGAGGGGAGGGCGCGATTAAACATGTCGTTTCCCAACGAGGTGGGGTTTAGATTTAGCATCCTTTTGCCTCATCCCAGACTCACCGGTTCTGTTTCTTTGGGAACAGCTGGCGAACGGGTTTGAATTGCTGTCTCTCCCAGCATTTGGATTTGCGTGCCTTTTCCGAGCATTTCAGCAGCACATAGGGACTGTATAAATGGCGTGCGTTGAAGTGTATATTTCTCACGGTGTTGGTTTTTTGATTCAATCCCTCTCTCTCTCTCTCTCTCTCTCTCTCTGATAGGTTCAGGTACCACCCTAAGCCAGTTGCAGGAATTAGCACTGAGAGAGGAAAACAGCCTCCTTGTTGGGGGGTGAGAGGAGGAGGGGAGGCATGCTTGGCTGTTGTTTGGGGGGGCACAGGGATTCGGGAATAGGTAGTCTGCTAAATCCTATTAGTTTAATGGTGTTAAAGAGGAAGGGAAATTTCCCTGCAAAGGTCTCCCCCATCAAGGCTCCTGGGAGTCGGATTGAATAGATTCTCCGAAACAGGAATACCTTGGAAAGGAAGAGAGATTTTTAAAATGAGTTTTGCTGTGTGGAAGGTTTTTTTTTTTCCTTTTTTTTTTTTTAATTCTTTTTCTTTTTTTCTTATTCTTTTCCTTCTCCCTGCTTGTCCCTCCTCACCCTCCCCTTCTTCTTTTTCATCATCATCATCATCTTCTCCTAGGTTAGGGATAGTGAGGTAACTGGTAGCCAATTAAAAGGAAGGTAATTTGCTTTTTGTAAGGTGGGGGAGGAAGAAAACAAACAAACAAAAATAAATTAAATAAATAAATAAATAAATAAATAAATAAATAAAGTAAATAGTGTAGAGCCAGATGAGGGCAGGTCTCTATCTCCTGCAGAATTGATGGGATATTGGAAGACCTGCTAATTCATGACCTTCTGGGAGTCAATTAGTTGGGAGAGGGGTGTGCATAGTACACAAATATACAGGCACTTTGGTTCTATCGGGGTTTTATTTACATAGTGTATTATAACGGCTTTGAGGGAGTTGGGAAAGAAACTGAGCAAACTCTCAGGCTCTTCGGCCTGTGAAAGTCTTTAAAAGGCGGTGGCCTGACCTTCCAGAATAAATGTAACCCCAGGGTAGTTTTGTAAGTAGAGGTTTGGAGACCTTCTGAGGGTAAACATTTCAGAGTATTTGATGATGTTAGGAGTCTGGCAAAGGAAGGGGCTTGTCATTTGAGATACCTTCAGAAGTGTATTTTCTGGGTTTTATGTGTCCCAATAAAGCTCACTTCTTGCCCTAGGAGAGTGTGAGATGATTGGGAAGCCCTCTGTTTGCTCCTTCTCTGCTTTGTCACTTCATAAAACTCTGGTAGGTTTAGGCTTCTAGCCTGACAGGATTCAGCAAGAAGCAGCAGGTGGTCAGGAGCTGAATCCTGTTCATAGCTCCAGAAAGCCATTTCTCTTGCTTCCCAAGTGCTTCCAGTAACAGAACCTGGTAGATGCCCTGGATTCTGACTGGCATTATCCTCCCCAAGTCTCTGGGCTACTGTCTGCATTCTTGGAAGTCCTGTTGGACACAGTGAATGCAAAAGCATAGGAGACAGGAGATTGGGGCAGTTTTTACAGGTCCTGGCTGAGGAAATGAATTAGCCTGACCTAGAGAGAGCCAACTGAGAAGAAAGGCCAGCATTACCAAGTGACGGTGGAGCCAGATTGGGGCTGCAAGGAAGACATGATCAGCAAGTGGGCATGTTGGAGATAAAGGTGGGCAGAGAGAGTCAGGGAGAGGCAGAGGGAGTTGGGAGATGGGAGATCATGGATGAAATTATGGGGGGAAGTATGACAGGCTGAAAATGAAGTCCACACAAACTGGGATTTAAAACATAAGGAAATAGTCTGTTGAGAAGAGTGTAGGAGGAAGCATTGAGGTGAACACGGAGGAAGCAGCAAGGAGAGAAGATGATTATCAGAGAAGTGGAAACTGGGATTAGCTCCTAGGCTGTGGGTGGTAGGGAGTGTTCTGGAGTCTGGGGAACAGAAAAACAACAACAGGGACATGCTTCAGGGAGTCAAGAAGTGCCAACTTAATACAGGCCATTGATGAGTCTCAAAATGTTTTGGGTGTCCTCACATTCTGTCCTCCCCTAATTCAGACAGTATGGTATAAGGACATATACATCTGGAGGTGTGTAGATAGATGATAAAAGCTTAGGTTACTGTCCAGTGTGTATTGATATTCATTATGTCGGTGCTATTCTATCAACATTCATTGTCTCATTCAAACCTTACAAAGTGGGATGGAGGAGGTTGTATTATGACCCACACTTCATAGATGAGATGATTGAATCTTGTGGAAGTGATGGAGCCTGGATTAAAGAGAACTGGTTTTTCCAACTGCTCTAATCCTGAATCAAGACAGAGAGGGGTGGAAAGGCACTAAATTCAGAAATATTTGATGAGTGGAAATTTTAAAAACTGCCTTGAGATCACTGAATGATGGAAGCAGCTATAAAGTGACAGCATTATTGTTGTGACATGAAGAAAATGACAGCGAGAATTAAGACCTGGCATGAGTGAAAGGGAGAGCCGAAGGAAGAGCCATGTGGGTCGAGAGTGGAGAGAAGAAAAATAATTGAGTTGCCTTGAAAATAGACTGAGCCGAAATAATAACCAAAGAAGAAGGGAAGAAGGATGGTTTAGTGAGGGAGGAGATTTAACAACCTGCCCCATACTCCTTGGAAATTTGTGGCCCCTTGGTGCTTTATATGGTTTGCTTGAGGACAAGAAAAAGAAGTGTATGGGAAGGAAACACTGTTTGCTCTTTATGATTTGATTCTTCTTTTTATTTTTCTCCTGTGCTTATTTCCCTTCCTTTTTCAGGTGAAGTACTTCTTCTGCATGATTTTAGCTGAAGGATGCTCTGCATTTCCTTGATTTCTATGGAGACCTCAGAGCTGGGTTTGCTCCTGCTGACACCTCATCTTGTACCTTCTCTACCTCCCAAGGTCTTTGCCTCTTTCAATAGCTTGGCATTGCCCCTGGGTCCAGAAAGCCTATGATGAACTTAAGGGGAGCACCTGGAGAATCATCCTGATAGGCTTGGAGCAGCAATGGCTGGACATACTTCAAGCCACATGTTAACATGGGTCAAGCCATCACTAGAAGGCAAGTGCTAAGACTAAAGGCTTATTTGCATTTTATTTAAATTTGATGGACTGAGCTTTGGACAATTTCCATGGCAGAAAAATATATTCCATTTTCTAGGCACAACTGCTGGCTGTCAGACACTTGCTGCCTTTGAATCTTGCAGCATCATCACCAACCACCCTAGACGTATTTCCAAATTTGAACAGCCACCCTGAAACAGGTGTTTGGGAGACCCCAACATTTTCTGACTTAGGCCTGAGAGTGCTAGGTTGTTTATCTAGACCAGCCAAGCTCCGGAGAGCAATGTTGAATCCCTGGGAACAGAGAGCATGGGGCGTGCTGATTTAAAAACAGAAAATGCAAAGTTGGACTGAAAATATCCTTAGTCTTCCAAGCAATCTGCTTAAGGGTTCCAAACTTACCTTCATTTGGTGACAAAAGAAGCTGCCCTATTTTTCTTTCTTCTTCTTCTTCTTCTACAACTGGAACCAGCCATTTCCAAAAACCACCACCATGGAGGTTGCAATGGTGAGTGCGGAGAGCTCAGGGTGCAACAGTCACATGCCTTATGGTTACGCGGCCCAGGCTAGGGCACGGGAGCGGGAGAGGCTTGCTCACTCGAGGGCAGCTGCGGCAGCCGCCGTGGCAGCTGCCACAGCTGCTGTGGAGGGCAGTGGGGGTTCTGGAGGGGGCTCCCACCACCACCACCAGTCGCGTGGGGCCTGCACCTCCCATGACCCTCAGGGCAGCCGGGGTAGTCGGAGGAGGAGGCGCCAGCGGCCTGAGAAGAGGAGAGTCCACCACCGCCAGAGCAGCTTTCCTCATTGCTCCGACCTGATGCCCAGTGGCTCTGAGGAGAAGATTCTGAGGGAACTGAGTGAGGAAGAGGAAGAGGAGGAGGAGGAGGAGGAGGAGGAAGAGGAAGGAAGGTTTTACTATAGTGAGGATGACCATGGTGATGAATGTTCCTACACGGACCTGCTGCCCCAGGATGACGGGGGCGGCGGCGGCTACAGTTCAGTCCGCTACAGTGACTGCTGTGAACGTGTGGTGATAAATGTGTCGGGCCTGCGCTTTGAGACCCAGATGAAGACTCTGGCCCAGTTTCCAGAGACTTTGTTGGGAGACCCTGAGAAGAGGACTCAGTACTTTGACCCTTTGCGTAATGAGTATTTTTTCGACAGAAACAGGCCTAGCTTTGATGCCATCTTATATTATTACCAATCAGGAGGCCGCCTCAAGAGGCCAGTCAATGTCCCCTTTGATATCTTCACTGAGGAGGTGAAGTTCTATCAGTTGGGAGAGGAGGCCCTGCTCAAGTTTCGGGAGGACGAGGGCTTTGTGAGAGAAGAGGAGGACAGGGCCTTGCCAGAGAATGAATTTAAAAAGCAGATTTGGCTTCTGTTTGAGTATCCGGAGAGTTCCAGTCCAGCAAGGGGCATAGCCATCGTCTCTGTTCTGGTCATCTTAATCTCCATTGTCATTTTCTGCCTGGAAACTTTACCTGAGTTTAGGGACGACAGGGATCTCATCATGGCACTGAGTGCAGGCGGGCATAGTGGGTTGTTGAATGACACCTCGGCACCCCACCTAGAGAACTCAGGGCACACCATCTTCAACGACCCCTTCTTCATCGTGGAGACAGTCTGTATTGTTTGGTTTTCCTTCGAGTTTGTGGTTCGCTGCTTTGCTTGTCCCAGCCAAGCACTCTTCTTCAAAAACATCATGAACATCATTGACATTGTATCCATTTTGCCTTACTTCATCACCCTGGGCACTGATCTGGCCCAGCAGCAGGGGGGTGGCAACGGTCAGCAGCAGCAGGCCATGTCCTTCGCTATCCTCAGGATCATCCGTCTGGTCCGAGTATTCCGGATCTTCAAACTCTCCAGGCATTCCAAAGGCCTGCAGATCCTGGGCCACACCCTCAGAGCCAGCATGCGGGAGCTGGGACTTCTGATCTTCTTCCTCTTCATTGGGGTCATCCTGTTTTCCAGTGCTGTGTATTTCGCAGAGGCAGATGAACCTACCACCCATTTCCAAAGCATCCCAGATGCGTTTTGGTGGGCCGTGGTGACCATGACAACTGTGGGCTATGGGGACATGAAGCCCATCACTGTGGGGGGCAAGATCGTGGGGTCCCTGTGTGCCATTGCAGGTGTCTTAACCATTGCTTTGCCAGTGCCAGTGATTGTCTCTAACTTTAACTATTTCTACCACAGAGAGACTGAGAATGAGGAACAGACACAGCTGACACAGAACGCAGTCAGTTGCCCATACCTCCCTTCTAATTTGCTGAAGAAATTCCGGAGCTCTACTTCTTCTTCCCTGGGGGACAAGTCAGAGTATCTAGAGATGGAAGAAGGAGTTAAGGAATCTCTCTGTGCAAAGGAGGAGAAGTGTCAGGGAAAGGGGGACGACAGTGAGACAGATAAAAACAACTGTTCTAATGCGAAGGCTGTGGAGACTGATGTGTGAATCTTGTTCTCCACCTGCCACTGCCTCCCCGCCGCCCCCCCCCCCCCAGCCCCTGTATCTCCAAATATATTTATGCATAGAGAGTGGAGTTATGAAAATGAAATATGCAAACGAATCTAATGCATATAGTAGTACACCATTTAATGGTTATACGTGACAATTGTTACTCAACTTGTATTACATATCAAATAAATGATACATCTTGGAGAAGAGGGAGGCTAAAATAGGAGCAAATCTTATCTTTATATTTTTTATTAGAATGCAAGAATTTTGCACACTAACTGGAAAAGATGTTAAAAGTAAAGGTGGTTCTGTGGAGAGAAGGTATATGTGTGTTTGTGTGTGTGTGTGTGTGTGTGTGTGTGTGTGTGTGCGCGCGCACACGTGCTGCGTGCATGTGCAAGTAAATTGTCAACATTGTTAGTAATTGTGCAGTGATGGGAAGAGTTGGCATTTTGAAGTATTTACTATGTAAGAACTAATGAATTTGAGCAGTCATTTATCAGTGCTCTGATAGCATCTCATGTCTTTGGATTCCATGGTTGTTTTTTAAAAATTGTAAGAATTACTGTGTAGGGGAAAAAAAAAAGGAAAGTGAATTATTTAATAGAATATAGGTCACAGTTTTATCTTGGATTTAATTAAAGTTTATTTTTAACTGGAAATTAACTTTTAAAAAGGCTTCAGGGGCCTTTAGAAATTGATTATATTTTATTATTAATTTGGGGGAAGATATGACAGCAAATGCCTAACAATAATGGAAGAAGTGAAATCGGAGAAAATGTAACAAGTTTTGTTCACAGATAACAGGACTGGAATTTTTTTTTCCTTTGCACTACTTTATATGATGGAGATTGAGAGAGACTTCCTACTGTGAGTGTTTACTAATGTAACAGTTCAGTGACAATCATTGGAAGAATGATTTCTTAGTCTTATTTTATGTTCTCTTCTTTTCTTTGTGTGAGACTAATGGCCACGCAGATAACAGCACATGGTTCCCTTCTTTTAAAATCTAAATAACTGATCTGCAAAGGGACTCTGAAGTAAAATTTAGCAACAGAATCTTTTAGAAATTGGACTGTGACAATGATGCTTCTGAAACCATACTATTTTAATTATTCTTCTGCCTTTTAAATGCAGAATAATTTAACCAAAGTTAATGCATGCACTGAAAGAATTCTTGAAGAAAATAAGATGCCCAGCAGCTACAGTGATTATGGCTTAAGAGCTTTCTATTAAATGTGCAACGTAAATGCTAGATTTATTAAGTTTATTTCTTTGTGCAGCTGCATAAAGGCACAGGGTGGGGATTCACCTCAGAATTTAGCATTCCACTTGCTAAAAATGATACAAAGAAGGATTGTGTCAAACATTTGGTTTCAATATCACCATCGCTATCAGTTTTGTAAAGGGAACTTGTGACACATGTAACTGCACTTAAATCATGACAAGATGTTCTAGAATGTGAGGTAACAGCTAGTAATCGGACTTACACTAGTAAGTCATAATGAGATCTAGAGTAGCAAATTTAGAATGCATAAGAGGCCTTATTCTCTAATGTTTCCTCAACATCTATTCTTTATAAAATGGTTGTCCTGAGGTTTGGGAAAAATATACTATGTAGCACATAATGAACTCTGACAACTGTGAATTTAAAAAAAAAAAAAAAAAGAAAGGAAGAAAAGAATGATCAAGAATAGCTTTTCTCAAGCTTTTAAATCCCAGGCCATGATTTGATAATAACATAAATCTTTAATGATATTTGAAATTCAAAATAAATCCATGTTAGATTTAAAAGCAAAGCTACACCCTTCTCCCCACCCCATCCCCACCACTTAAAGAAAAATACCTTTCAAGAATACCTGTTGGAGAATGAAAGGCAGTAAGCGGGGGAGTTGATTGAATGTTCTGACCAAAGATCTCCAGTGGACAATAGTGAATGATAAAACAAGGATATGCAATCTTGTAATAAGATTTCAAAGACGTCATTTTAATATATTTTGGATTTGAAGCAAAAATATAACAAACAGACTAGGAGTAAGGCTATCTGGGTTGGTCACTATTCATTTGAAAAAGCCACCATTAATCTCCACATCCCAATTTCCTCATTAGTAAAAAAAAAAAAAAAAAGGGCACATAAAGGCTTTCATTACTTCACAGAATTGTTATGGAAAGCAAATAACATGTGATAACTCAGAAATGCCTAGTTCCATATAAATGCCTGAGGTTATGTCTACATTGCTTAATCTTCCTCTGGAAAGAGAAGAATTAGAACCCCTGTGTTATGGGGCACCGGGGTGGCTCAGTCCGTTGAGCTTGGGACCTTGGCATAGGCCATGATTTCCTGGTGCCTGAGTTCAGGCCCCTCATGGACTCACTGATGTCAGTGAGGAACCTGCTTTGGATCCTCTCTCCTCCTCTCTCTGCTCCTCCCCCACTTGTGCTCTCTCAAAAATAAATAAACATTAAACAAAAGTTAAAAAAAAAAAGAACCCAGGAGTTACATCTGCTTTATTAGGATATCGTGAAAATCATGGGTAATTTCTTTAATTTTGAGCTCCTTACAGGAAGTGGATATGCAGATACAAGATAGCCTCTCATTGAATAATTGCTACAGTTTCTTCACTTGGGGGAAAGAAAGATCCTGGGCATGTCCTGGTGTAAAAAAGTTGACTCTGTGAGTGAGGTACCATGTATCTTTTTCTGTACCCAACTAGGTCAGATTATATTTTAGATAATTTAAATGCTATCCAGCATTGGATGTTTATTGAACATTCAATAATCCCAATGGCAATGATTTGGCTATGCTTGGAAGGGAAAAAGTATTAAATTTCTACCACAGCTCCTTTTTAAAGCTGAAAGTTATAATGAATTTAGCCGATATGTATTAGATTTGATAATTCTGTGAATTCAAGAAATATAGTCCTTTTGGGATCCTGGGATTTTCCTGTATCTTACATAGTTTTTTTTTTTTAAGTGTAATACAGACAAGAAGTGACAGCCATGGGCTTCCAAAGCAAATATTAGGTTATCACTACATGCATGTGTGTTGGTTTGCATTTTCTTTCAAGATGCATTTATTTTAGGATGTCTGAATCTTGATTCCACACTAAGAAGAAAGCATGTAAGCCCTCAAGATTTGTCTAGGGCACTTTTGTATGGAACACTTCTCTTGTAGAGAATGTGTGAAGGTAGAGAAAGTGTCAACGGCAGCTGTGAATGTATAACATTTTTCCAAGTTAAAGCTAGCTAAGCAAGGTGCTTTAGTACCATTTGTAAAAATTTTATCTACTGAGTAATATGCTTTCAGAAGCTATTTGTAACTGACATTTAGGAAACTCTGCTCTCAGAGGCCACCACACACATTTGGCTGTAAGATAAAAGAGAAGTGGCCCCATTTAGAGATTTGAATTTTGGGAACCTCGGATCCTCTAGTTGCTTTTCAGATGATAATGTTACCAGAAGTACAATATTTGAAGGTCATCCTAACCAGAGTTTTTTCAAGGGTGGATACATTGTTCTCTCTTTTAAATGTTTGAAAGGGGAACAGTTATGCAGACCAGTTATGGAGAAAAGAGGACTAAATACTCCTTTTAATTTCTGCAAAATAGAGCTTTTGGGTGCCAAAGGAATGATGGATGGTCTGGGAGTAGAGAGATGGCTCGTTGACATTGACACATCATTTCATCTTGACTCTCAGGTGTTTTGTTTTGTTTTGTTTTGTTTTTAAGTGTACAACCAGGCTGTTGTGCTACATTATCAATTGATTCCTTTTAGCACCAAAATTCTCTGGAGTGGAAGGAAGTTATTAGACTAGCTGGATATTTTCTAAGTATTCAAATCATATCGGTCTTGATTTCATAGGTAATAAGAGCAAAAACAGTTTAAAATCTCACTGTTGGGTTAAATAGAGAACCAGAGATTTTGAGATTGAGTTTTTAGAATGTAAATGAAACTGAATGAATAGGGTGTATTTTGAAGCTCTTTATTCTAACAACGAAAGGGAAGGGATTCCCTTAATAAAAAATAACTCAGTCTCCAGTTGAATACATGTGAAAGTTGGTAAGTAAACATTTTGATTTCTTGCTTTGTTATAGTACAGTCTTGTCAGTAAACGAGTGTTCCGACCTATGCTAGGGAACTCATTTTATGCTTAAGCACATGTAGTATTTCACGAGTGTCACTGCTTTCCTTGTCAAATTAGTTTTGTTTTTAATGTTTATTTATTTTTGAGAAAGAGAGACAGAGCATGAACAGGTGAGGGGTTACAGGGAGTGGGAGACACAGAATCCAAAGCAGGCTCCAGGCTCTGAGGTGTCAGCACAGAGCCTGATGTGGGGCTCGAACTCACAAACCCTGAGATCATGACCTGAGCTGAAGTCGGACACTTAACTGTCTGAGCCACCCAGGTGCCCCAGCTTGTCAAATTAGTTTTAAACAGGATCACTGAAGTTTTGTGAAAATGTTTTCATAAAACATCTGTTGAAATAGAATCCAATCTATGCATAAGAAATAACTATGGAAAATACTTTTGAGTTCAGATATATATCCAGTTTTTAGAAAGTCAACATTAGCCAGTAGAAAGTTATTTTTAATTGCACTGGAATCATAAACAGTAGTATCTCCACATCCCAACAGAATCAGAAATGGTGTTCTCTGTTGTTGATTTTGAGGATTGTGATGCACCTTTAGCCACCACATCGCAGCTGTTCCTAGGTAAAGTGGCAAATACACCTAGGTTGGTTTTACAGTTTTTGGTGAGCATGTGATGTGCTCATGTGCATGATGCAGAGTGTAACATCCCTCTTTATGTGTGTGTGTGTGTGTGTGTGTGTGTTTTATTGATACAGTATAGAATGATTACGGGTTGTCATTCAGTGGCAAAGGGGCCCGTTCCAGGAAATCTTCCTGACCCAAAAGTCATTCTGAATTCGGCAAGGGACATTTGGTGTGGACAAAAGGTACTTCTTGGTTTTCCTGCCTGCAAAGAAGCTTGACTCAAAACACAGGGTCATCCAAACAAATATAACTGTTACAGGTTAGAAAACAATCCTACTTTCTAGTACGAAGATCAGTATTCCTATTTGAAAGAATGTTGATGGAGTGGTTTGTGTTCAAGATTGAAGGAAGCAGAGCTATTTTTGCAGTAAATGGGAATGTGTACTTCTGAAATGTAAATTAAGATTAGGACTGTGATATGAGTTTTATTTCTGACTTGGTTCTCTGTTTCCATAGCAGTCCCAATTTCTTACAGTATCTTCATAAAAAAGTATGCTAATACATATCAGACCATATGGCCCAATTTGAGGTACAGAAAATATGGTTACTTTATTTACAGATAAATAAATTAATCCCAGGGTATGAGTTGGGTGCTTTGAAAAACATAGCATATAGTAATGAGCTATGGCTCTAAGTGAGGCTACAACATATTCCCTTTCAGGCCTGTAGGTAATACAAAATGGTACCAGAATAGATATATCAAGGAAATAAAATGCTAAAGAAGGCATCTTAATGTTGTCTAGGGAGGGATTTTCCCACATCCACTGATCATGGTGTTGCTGATTTGCAGTCAAGTTTTTGATTTATTTAACATCATTGGTATCTTGGAAGGAGAATTTGTATCCAGAGTACCAGGAGCTAAATGATTTTGATCGCTGATCCACAAATAGTTATCTTCTGTTTCCTGATTTGCAAATTACCTGTTGTACAGATTGTCCAAAACTAGTTTCTCATCTGAGTTGGCTTTACTCAGGCTCAAAACCACGGTCTCCCTTTCAATAGCCAGGCTAGAAACATGCAAAATTGTAAACAGAAAACAATATACTACAAAGAAACAACAAATACCCTGAAACTAGATAGCCAAGCAAACTACTTGGAAAACCAAATCTATTGTTCAAATTAATGTTTATGTACCTCAGAATGAAATATGAAGGATTTAGGAATAACCTTTCCCCTATCTCCTTGCCATTAGCAGAGTTAACCAGGAGTGACTATTGTGTGTTGTAAAGCAGAAATGAGCTACTGAGATATTGTGCAAGTTAACATTTTCTGTGAAAATGGCAGAAATGCTAACTTACCTTAGAAGTGGTCATGATAGTAATTATTAGGAATAACTAGTGAATATGGAAAATATGCTGTTTTTTCCCAGTTATTGGTGTTATGTGCAAATGTACTTGGATTAATTTTTCATGACTTCGTAGACCAAAGGCATATTTTTAAAGCCACAGAACATGAAGGCATTTTTATACACAGCTTCTTAAGCTACTGACTGTTGACGAATCAGTCACCTCTTAAATCAGTGAAATAAATAGCCCCTGTGGATATTGACTACACTTGTACCAATGCTGAGCCAAATATTTATATTTGTTTAAAAATAATTAGATTACTATTTATTCATATGTTTATATACATATCATATATTTAATATTCTGCCTTTATTCTGGCCAAAGATATATAAGCAAAATGAATTGTCTAAGGCATTGCAAGAGACTTTTTGAAATGAAGTAAAAGTGTATAATTCTTTTGTGTTTGGGGAAAATGGTGAGACCTAAGGATTGAGAAACCTTTCTTTACACTCTAGGTTGGATTTTGTGCCATACAACCACAGTGGTATTAGGGCTAAGCTCTGAGATATTCCATGCAGTAAGGATATATGGGGTTTCACTCCCAGGAAGGTTGATTTTTATGTTTTATGAAACATTGCAAAATGTTTATCTTATTTTTCATGGTCATTATTCCCATTACATAATGGATACATAGAGCATGGAAACTAGACTATCTAGCCCCATAGAGCTACTTTGTGCTCTCTAGAAATCAATTAACTTAAAGCCATTATTGTTCTGCATTTTTATCGTAGCTGTTGTTTGATGTGACTTCCTTAATTCTCTTAGGTTCAATTACAGTATTAAAAAGTCTCAGGTTGTTTTTGTTTTGGGCAAATGTTTCAATATCTCAGCCTCTGCAGGCACTCACACACAAAACTGTAAGATAATTAGAAAATCTCATATCTCTTAGAGACTAGGGCTGTTTATCTGAGCTCCTTCAATGATAGGGACACATTAGTTAACATAGAGGATGCATGTTATTCTATTTATAAACTTAATTCACTCATACCTGAGTAGATTGATGGTTCCCCTAGAGAACACTAATGTGTTCATAGCACTTGAACAAGTCCTTTTTTTCTTCTTTAATTGGTAGGGATCATGATCCAAATGAGGCTTTCATTCGCTAGCAGATAAGGTAGGAAATAATTAATGAAGCTCCCACTGGACTGAAATATAGCAAGGGGTATGGAATCTCTAGGGAATATAGTAGGATTTATATGTATTTGTTTATTTGTCATTCCTAATTGGTGTCGTTGGCATTACTGTTGGGGGAATGGATTTTAATTTCAGGGTGATTTACCTAATATTAAAATGAATTTCGATAACAAAATAGAGATCATAAGTTCCACACTATCTCATTAGCTTGAGGAATAACTCTAGTTAAATATTTTAAGATATTAATTTGAGATTTGGAGATTGCAGTTCATATTTAGAGCCATTTATTTGGAGAGAGATTTAGCCCATAAATAATGATTCATTTATTCAGGTTTCTTGAGAGGTTAATGGAATCTCTTTATTTTTCTTCCCTATCTCCTGACTTTTGAAAACTATATTTAAATTTATGGATTATACTTAAATTAGTGGTTATGAATTTTCTTTTACCAAACCAAGTGAAAAGCTTGATTACAAATTGATCAGAGGATGACAAGATCATTTGATGGTTTTTTTTTTGCAACATTTGCTATTAATCAGTCTGATTTCAGTATATATGGAAAACAACATAACATAATGCGTATACCATATTAGAATCTAGATGACCGAGAAGGTATACTCAGAATAGATTTTCCTTCTGGGATCCTAGATGTGTTCTCAGAGTTCTTGACCTGTTTCCTCCAGATCTGAGCCAACCAGTGTGAAGCTAGTAAACTGCTTTTTTCCTGGTATAGCAACAGGGTGTAAGAAGGATCAAGGGCTAATTGGGGCATTGGGGAATGGGAGGGAGGTAGGCAAGGGGTAAGGAGTTTTGCCTAAGTGAAGTCATTCATTTGATGGTGAAAATAGGTAGATCAGACTAAAACTGCTTCATTTGGTAATGCTATTAATTTTTTTTTAATCTAGGAAATCCAGAAAAGCAGATTGATCACTTAGTATTGGTACCAGATGTAGTAAGCATGTGTATGTATATGTACCAATATTCTAACTCCCTTTGCTGGTATTCTGAGAGCACTCACATACCATTAAACCAAAGCTGCATCTTACTAAGGGTAAAACTCACTTTTCCCTTCAGAGCAAGAGTCACATTCTTAAAAGATTACCATGCGGGCACTTATATTTCACAGAGGATAATCTCCCCCACCCTTAATCTAATGCAGAATGTTAATGTGGTAGGTGTATTAAAACTAAGAATTAAGCATCAATTGAAGCCCTAAGAGTGCTTGTCACTAACACAGAGCTGAATGATGTGTTTATGTTGGTTATTGCTGGTGTGCAATTCTTAGAGGAATGGAAAAATCATAAAATCTGTGCAACATAATTAGAACTTCTTGCTGTCATCGTATGCTCCTTGCTGATTTAGTTGCTGCTGCTGCTCAACCAAAGAGAAGACATATCATTTCACTACTAGAATCCACATACTTCACAGGCTTCAAGGCAGTGTGAGAAACAGTGGGGGAAATAAAGGGTTAGATTAGACTGATAAGGGTGAAGCAACATACAGTATTTTAAGGTGTGAATCATCTTGTGACACCAGACTATTTTTACTCACTCAAGGGACTGAGTTGAATTTTTGGATAGGAGAGGCTCTGTTTAGGAATTACTGTTCCCTTTTTGTTTGTGGTATCACTGTTGGAAATCAGTCTAGCATGGGATAAATACTGCCATCATTGTTAAAATAAGCTGAAGATTACATACCAGAAACATGTTTTTATTTCAGTTGTGAAAAGCTGTAGTTGTGTTATAAGCTCTGCAAGAGGGATTAGAAAGTCACTCAACTTTTAAAAATTTTACTGCACCCCTGAAAAGATTTGGACGGGAAATTAAAGTAGAAGATTCTAAGTTCTGATCAAATATAAACTTGTTCAAAGGTCTCCTTTTTAGTTTCCTGTTTCAATCTTTTCCCTCAGTTACTAAACCTGTTTTTTTTTTAACTGCAGAAATAGACATTAAAATGCTTGGCACCCCCATCTTCCCCATACCCCGCTACACCCCATTCACATTTATTTACGTGAAAGCCCAGATCAGGAAGCCTTCTGCTATCCCAAGTTCACAAATTTCTCAGGGGGAGGTTTTTTGTATGATCCAGGTAGACATTTTCCCATTTTATAAATCAGGTCATTCCAGTGCAAACCCGGGAAGCTTCTACAATCACCTGCAATGTGAGTCTATTATGTTCTGTTATTATGTTGGGTATTGTCTGCCTATTACTGAACAGCTGGGATTTTAGAAACAGCTGGATGATTAGTTGTGTATTTTGCATTTTTCACTCAGATGCTTTATTACTGTGTAGAAACAGCCTCAGTGTAGAATGAGCTGGGACTATAATAGCGGAAATCTTGCTCTGTGCAACTGTTGTTATTAGGAATTTAATCAAGAAAATTCAGGGCAAACAGTTTTGGCTATTGTTTGCTTTGCAAACATGTTGTTAGATACAGCGTACTCATTTCCACTTTTAGGTGAAACAGTTGATTTACCAAATTTTAAAATGCCTCTTGCGATATTCCTTAGGCTACTGAAGCTATGCTTTGGCTGTTACATTTATTTGCTCCAGGGGAAATGTCTACACATGGTGAGACATAGTACCTGAGTTTTGCATTCACTGCTGGCAAGAGGAGCTGACAGAGCAGGCAGGCTTCAGTCCTCTCATGCACCAGAATCTATTTTTAGGTTTGTCCCTTTGTGACTAGCTTCAACCCTGACTAGATGGGGTTGAAATTTAAAGACAAGGCAATGCTTTATTATGATGATCTGTAGGTTTATAAAACTGTTTGGTATTGTGAACGGGACATATTTAATTCAGGTGCTGTTTGTCGGTTCCTCACCCAGGGCTAAAATTAGAATAAAAAGGGTGTACAGACTTCTTTTCTTTCACCAATTATTTTTTCAACAGATGTTTGTTAGACTCATGCTAGATGACTGGGCTGTGCCCATGTTCCCAGTCTCCAAATGTACTAACGCTTCAAAGAATCACAGTCCATGTAGAAGGATTTTTGAGTTACAGAAAGATTCCTTTTTCTAAATAGCAGGATTCTCATTTATTATTACTATTAGTCCCCCCCCCCCCAACCCTGAATCTATATATGTGACTAGGTCTTGTTTCTCCTTGGAGAGTGAATCTCCATGCTATCATGCTTTGATAATAATTTTTATAAATTATATCTTGTGTTCTGTAATGTGCTTCATTTTCTGTGATAGCTTCTATATAAACTGCATAGTAAATGGGACTGAATTCCAACTTGCCAGTTTTTTTATGATTCTTGCATGAATAATAAGTCAGTGCTTTCAAATAGTAGAGGTGATTGTACAGAATATTTACTTCTTTTAATCCCCAGAACTTCTATTTCTTCTATTTAATAGCATGTGATTAAATTATAAGTGAGAGAAAGTGGATTTGACTGAAATAATAAACATCTATGAAACAGTAAATGATAATAATATTTTTTATTCTAAAGTAGGTTTTTTCCAGGACCATGGTTCTTCTGCCACTCCTCCCCATTTAAAAACAAAACAAACAAAAACACCTATATCTTTGTCCTTGGGAAAGGCTTGCTTGCCATTGATAGTGCATTTACAATTTTTGACTTGAATAAAGACCTGGGTTTCTTTTTTGGAGAGATGTGAAAAAGATAGTTCTTTTTGTGGACATTTCTACTGAGACAAGCCAAATGAAATAGCATCAATTACATGGTTAAGTCAGGGCAGTTGAGGCAGACTTTTGGGATTTTTCTGAGGTGCCTCTATCTACATTGATCAGATCCCATAGGTGTTTGCTCAGGTTTCCATTTGCTTTCAAGATGATGTCTGATTTCTTTCTCTTGGATTTCAGACTTTCGCATTTGAAATGCAGTCGCAATAACATTTTCAGCTCTCTCTAACTAGCTTTAACTTCTTAACAACTCAGACTTTTCCTGTGAAATAGATCTTAAAGACTATCTTGTTTATTTTCCGGCTGTTTCAGAGCATAACATTAGAGACACTGGCTTTTAGTCTTCATTCACACCAAACAACCATTATCTTTAATTGAAGCCACTTCTACTTGAAGCCAAAACACTTGGTGGAGTCAGTGAAGGGAAAAAAAAAAAAAAAAAAGCCAAGGCACTGTGAAGTCAGACATTCAATTCTGCTTCATTAAAGCCATTAGTATCAAACACATCCTGGATTCTCTTTAAATTTGAGTTTTCAATTGCTATCTATTCTGTCAGGGAAATACCTTTAATTGTAAAATCATTATGTTGTGGGATTTCTATTCTAACTTTAGCAAACTGCAACTATTCTTGTGCCTTAGAAATATGACATTCTGTAATGAACCCATTATTTATGTGATTTCTTAAAACTAAGATTTTTTTCCTTTGCAATTTTTCATGAAAGTATTTGCAAACTAGAAATATATATTTTAGCCTAAATTAACAGACACATAGTTAATATTTCAAGATCTTTGGGCAAATAGCTGAATTGCTCATTGTTATAGTATAAAGGAGGAACTAACTTTATATATATTTAATATATATAACATATATGTTTAACATATATATGTTAATATATAATATATAAACATGTTTATATATATTTAATATATATGTGTTTATATATGTATTTAATATATATTTATTGTCAAAACATTCTGTGTGGTTCATTTATAAGTATTTTAATGGAAGCCAAGTGCATTTAAAATATATCAGAATTTTTCTGTATCTAATCAGAGTGTATAATTTAGAAATGTGGTATTACATTAAGTAGATTACATTTCTGAGATTTTAAATAAATTCATATCATATAATGTTAACTCTATTTAGGGCCTATTTTTTTAAAACATACTAAATAGCCTCACAGGCTATGTGTGAATGTTCTTAGAATAGAGTTTGGCAATTTGAAAGCCTGTCTCCCTAGAAAAGCAATATGTTTTCAGAAGAAAAGTTCTCTTTATGTACACATTTGAATATAAATATGTTAGCCTAACTATCTTTAACTTTTATTTTGGATCTTGATCTTACAGTTTGGTTCTAGGTTTTACTTTTTCTGGCACCAAATTGGTGGCTTCTATGGCATTAAATAATCATTAATTATTTATTTCCATTAAAATAAAACTTTGCCTTAAAAATAGGAGAGACTAATAATTTGTGCAGATTGACTCCTAGAGAATTAGCACATAAAACATATTTTCCTTTATTTATTAGTCATTTAAAGCAATTTCATAATAATCTTGTTTTTCTGCCTTTTTTCAAACTCACATTATTTCACTAAGTATTTATTGCAGCCTTGTCATGCTATTTATCTAAACCTAACTGCTTGGCATAGAGAATTAAACCTCTTGGTCCCCATAGAATAGTATTAAAAGCATCTTGTAATAATCTCTCACCAGAAAGATGGTTCTATGGCAGATATTCAAGGAGAGTATTATAGGTAACTCCAGGGCATTTAATAGAAAGTATGGACAACTTAAGTGATTCAATTTCATTAAAAAAAAAAAAAAGTTCAGATTCTCATAGCTCCAATTGTTTAAATGATATTAGTTGCCAAATGTTAATTATTATCGAATGGTCAAATGAAAACCTGGGGGATGAGGTGTAGAGATATGGAGGGTTTTGCTATTAAATAAAATAATATTTTTGTTTTTATTTTTATTATTTTTTAATATGAAATTTATTGTCAAATTGGTTTCCATACAACACCCAGTGCTCATCCCAACAGGTGCCCTCCTCAATACCCATCTCCCACCCCCCATCAACCTTCAGATTGTTCTCAGTTTTTATTTTTGTTTTTTGGTTTTTTTTGACATCATTGTTACCCCTATAAGCAAGTCATAATTATTGGTTGCTATTTTTTCTATAGATAAGAACAAGAAGGTTAGATTAACTATGGAGAAGCAAAATTTGCCTTTGTATGTTTCTGCTGGTGGCTATAACACAAATCTATTATCTTATAATTTCTATCATTACCATGTTAATATAATCATATTTTGGTAATTTGTTAATTTCCAGTGAAGCCTAGGTGGTAAATCCAGATTGTGTGCTTTGCAGTCTGTTAGTAGTTAGCGGATGGGGAGACATGGTCATAGAATTTGCCACTGTCTATCACTACTAACTAGTACTATCAACATATCTGTGCTGAAAGTTTTTTCTTATTTTTTTATTTCTTTCTCAGATTCTCTTAGGAGAATAGTATTTAATTTTATTTTATTTAAGGAAAGTTTTATTTTTTAGGAGCGTGTATCCAATCCATCTTTGAAATATAGATCACATGGCAACAGTATTGGGGAGAAGCAGTAGTATGTGTTTGTGGTTTTGGCCAGTTGGGTTGTTTGTCCATAACCAAATGAAGATATCCGTGCTTTTCCTTGATTAAGTGGCTGATATATGCTTTATATATATGTGAAGTGTTTTCAAAGAGACTCCTACACAGCTGACAAAAGGGTCTTCATTTGTATTCATGCTAGTGGAAGAAAGCTTCCTACTTAGTTTGGTTTGTGCTACGTAATGACATTCGAAATTCAAGGTTGTGTGGTATGCTCCATGAATTCCAGCAGTTTGTAAGAGGCTCTGAAAGCATTTGAATTGTGCCTTTATAGTGGTGAGGATGACCAAATTATCTACTCATTGCTTTTGTGGGTTCTGTGCATGTGTTTTCATATTTTTTTAAAGCACCATTAAAGCTTGTTTATCTCATTCTAGTATTTTGGAGTGTAACGTAATGATTGCATGTAACAATGATGGCATGTGATCATAATGAAGAGAGTTCCAATTAAGGCCAGAGGAGTTATTTTGAATATTTTTTACCTAAATACTACTCTATTATGTTCTCAATATGTAAATAGAGAAGGGAGGGGGGAGGAATTTTGTTATTGTAATTGTAACACCTTTTTCCCTAAGCATTTTTATCCTACCTCAATGTAATTATAACATATTTATAATTTGAATTGTGTTTTCCCTTGAATGTAATATCTCTACCTTTTTCTTAGTGTTGCTACATAATTTTTTATTTTCATTTTTTTGCCATGATTTTGTGTCTGCACCATATTCCATGGAATCAATGCATGTCATTTTCTTGTTCATTCCAGTATGATGGATATTTTCTAAATTGCTTATTTTTTTCATTATAAATAAAACTGTGATGAATATTTTCATGAATATAATATTTTAAAATATCTTTTTACTATTTTTAAAGCCATTTTCCCAGAGGAAGTTGTTTTTAAATAAAGCGATTTTAATTTTAAATGATATTGCATTGTTTTCCAGTATAATGCAATATATTAATAATGAATCTAGTGGGGCAAGAAATAAATTTTGAAAATAATTCATTTTATGTTCTCTGCCATTTAGCAAGCATTAATCATTTAAATATCAATAATGTAATGGCTATTTGTTGACCTCAGGTTTGCCTAATCATATAGCAAATTGTTTGAGATGATAAATGTTGCTTGAACAACTCCTAACAAAGTAGTTCACATTAGTTCTCTGCTGTCTTATCATAAGTAGACTCCTATAACTTTTCTTTGGGTTCAAGGTGGTCAGGTTAATTCTCTCTCCGTGTCTTACCTGAAGGACCTGCCTTCAGGTCTCGTCTCTCTTAACTCTACCATCACAAGTCCTTCATTTGCCCTCAAGACAACGTATTGTCCTGAACCACCTAATCTCTGTGTGGCTTGTGAATGGTCTCCTGCTAATTTCATCACAGGATATTTAATAACAGGATACAGGTTTTACTTCTAGTTTCTCTGCTTTCTCTTTGTTCTCTTCTTCCTTCCTCTCCTTCGATTTCTCCTCTCTCTCTCTCTCTCTCGATTGAATATCTAGCTTTTCACTGATGTGATGTTTCAATGTTATGGGACAGATTACAAATGAGAAACTCTCTGCCCATTTCTCTCTTCTCACTTATATGGAATTGGAAGGTCCCTTAGAAGAGCTTAAAACTATTCAGGTCAAAGCCTACCAGCCCATCCTCTGGTTAGAGAATTGAGCTGCATGGACTATTGGGTTGTACATAAACCTTATGGGAATGAATCCTATATTCTTGTGGAAGTTGTCTCTGGCAATAATACAGGCTATTCCTAGGAATTCTAATTCCTGCTCTCCAAAAATAATCTCTCTACCTAACTTCCTGAATTCAACACTTCAATGAAAAGAGGCTCGGGGTGGGAAGGGAGAGTGTCTAACCTATTTATTTATTTATTTATTTATTTATTAGCAGCTAAAAGCATATTTTTAGCTTTTTTTTTTTTTTTAAGGACTTCCCAAAAGGATTTTTGGAATCTTTGAAAATCTCTGCTTATTTTGAACTTTGAGCCCATAATTCTTTCCTGTTTCTTATTATCTGCTTATTTTTTGGAAATGCTAGTTTGGGGGAATTAATCCAATTAAATTAGAGGTGTTTCCAGTTATTCTTAGAGACCACCTCTCGTGTTAGGAAGAAATGATAGAAATAAAGAAGATTATTTGTTTTTTCTTTTCCTTTTAAAGATTTGAAACAATTTGTAATCTTGTAGACAATTTGCCAAATTGCATCTTGCTTTTCAGAGAGACAGGGGGAGGTCTTGGTATCTTAAACTGTAACAATGGGCTTTTGAGGTTCAGTCATGTCAATAAAGAGACAATAAAGCCAGGAGCCAAATACTAGTTTCTACAGCAAATAAGCAAACAAAGATATTAGAACATTTTAACTCTCTAAGTGAGACAGTGAAGTTATGAATAATGCTTCTATTTTTGAAAACTCATTGGTTATATTTGGAGCTGAGCATGGCATTGTTGAAATGTATCTGTATTGATTAGTTACCGGCTGATGCTCTGGTTGGTGCCCAGTAAATGCCCCAGGGTCTGCCCCCCTCCCCTTAGATCTGTTTAAGAGCTATGGATTAAGGTACCTCAAGGGACCTCCAAAACTTAGTACAAGTGCTAAGGCTATGATTCATCTTAATTGTTCATGCTTTACCAGTTTCATGTATATTTCAAATATCATTCTTGATATGTAAACAGACTTCAGGCAATCCAGTAGTTCTAGCATTTCTGGATTTGGTTTCTAGTTTTGACTTTTGTTTCAGATCTTATAAATCTATTTATTTTTTCTGTGTCTTAGTCTACTAAGGTGTATCTGCACCCTGGGTCTGATGAAAACAGATTCATAGAAATGGTAGATAAATCCCAGTTGGAATTTGTAAAGTGCTTAAAAGTTATAATTATAAATTGGTTTATATGGTAGCATGTATATAATTCGCATTTTCCATATATCAAACTACTCCAAAGCTTTGTGGCTTAAAACAATAGACTTAACAACACAGCATGTGAGCAGATTTGGTCTGATAAAGAATCTATTCCAGAACTAATCTTTTAGAGATAGCTGACCCTGTCTATGGATAGAATGCATAGAAAAAAGAATATTTTAATTTAGCCTACTTTTCAAACTCTCTTCTGTGTAGTGCATCTTGGGAAATGGACTCACATTATGGACTCTGGATTATATGTGTCTGTAAAGGTAGTAGTTTGTAGAAAGTAAAATGATTTTGTCTCTATTAGGTTTTTGAAATTCTTTCCTGAGAAAATTGTAAGTTTCAAAATATAAAGGATTGTTTGCTTCTTCTAGTATTCTTTCCCAGGCTAGTGGCCTACACAGTGTTATTGGCTAATCTATAGACTCCACTGGCTAGACAGAGAGAAGAATTTCACATTAAGCAATGAGTACATCATTTTGTTTTCTTGTGACTCAGTACTTTTAGTAGTTGTTTCAAACAATCTGAAAAAATAAATCTTTGTGTTAACGTGAACTCTTTCTTTGAATTTAGAGCCAAGAACGTTGCTTTCCATTGTGAATTTAAATCTTATCTCCTGTGAGATTTGATTAGAAAGTGCATGTCCAACTTTGGATCTTTTTATATGTAGCACATGCGAATTTCATCAAGCAGTGGATCAATTCTAGTCAGTTGTCAACGAAACATCTGGTAATGAAATGTGCTCAATTTGATATCTGGCGAGTGTATTATCAATCTTATAACAAATTTTCAAGTGATTTCAGAGTATTCATATTGGCTCATTACTGACATCAATAACGGTTATGTTAAACTTGGTATTTCTCTTGCTTTTAGTAGATGTCTTGCATCATAGGCTAAAAAGCGGATTTTTTTCTAATGTATCTGTGAGGAAATGCTTTGAGAATTTCTATATTTTTTCTCTTCCTTATGGTATAAAGATGTCTTCCAAATGCACGTGATGGCTTTATCTATCAGGAAATCATTAATTTCCAGGGACTTTGGAATTGGTAGGGCAGATCAATCTGTTATTCAGGAAAATTATCATCACTATAGTAATATAATAATTCTCTCCCTTGCTATTGTTGTATAGACATGTATGTGATTGTATCTTTTCCCCTTTGGCTCAAAACTCTGAATAAGAGATTTTGAATGATTCCTTTGTCATGTTTAAATTTCATACCTGAACATTGCCTTTTCATTTCCACATACCCATCAGATGGCAAAGTCAGTGCTTTGGATAACATTAGGATTCTTTAATAACTAAAGACAATTATTTTCTGTGGATATCTCCATCAATTATATTTCTTGCAGCTGTTACTTCTCCACACACATAAGGCAGCAGAGCTCTTGTAGTATTCTCTGTGTGCATATAGATTAAATTTTGATTAATAATAAGAACAACAGAAGGAGAAGGAGAAGGAGAAGAAGGAGGAGGAGGAGGAGGAGGAGGAGGAAGCGGAGGAGGAGGAGGAGGAGGAAGTGGAGGAGGAGGAGGAGGAGGAGAGCAACAACAAGAATGACAACAATGACAACAACAAGGGTTTTCTAAACATTTGTTAGCCAGAACATATAACAACAACAACAACAATGACAACAACAACAAGGGTTTCCTAAACACTTGTTAGCCAGAACATAGGCATATCTACTGCTTGATGAGGGTGGCTTCATTGACTACTTTATTTTTAGGGATTTCTATGGGAAGACCACAAAAGATATGTGTGTATTTAATGAGAGAAGATAAGAGTAGTCAAAAGTTATTTCCTGAATTTACCTTCTATTTTCTTTTAGAACATTTATTTAGTTTTTCATAAAGGAACACATAGTATATTTATAGTTCACTTATTGTGTGTTCTTCACCTAGTGATATGGTTGCTAATATTAAAAAGTCAAAGAATCGCTTCTCGGCCTTTTGGCTAAGATCAAGTGTAGTATCTGTTCTTATCAGTTTAATATCTGATACGTCCTCTATCCGAGGACAATATATTAAATGGATTTTTGGAGCTGGGAGATGGAATAGGAGCTTGCTCCGTCCACTCCGCGCATCGACCTGGTATTGCAGTGCTTCCAGGAACGGTGCCCTCCTCCCTTTAGGGGGAGGTAGTAAAAAAAAAAAAAAAAAATAAAATAAAATAAAATAAATAAATAAATAAATAAAAAGTCAAAGAAAAAATGCCAAGAAAGAGAGGTTACAGGGGCCCGTACTGAAGGATCTGGAGAGAATTTGCAATGTGAAATATTTGTCAAAAGCAATTGGACAGACTTTCACTTATCTTCTGTATCCTTTGCCATGTTGATAATACTGTTAGACATCTTTTCATATCACCATGAAATGTGAAAAATCACATTCTAAAAGCAAAAGGGGAGCAGGAAACTGTTCTTTTGGACCACTTATTGTCATAGTGCCTTCATCTGCATGGTTGTCCTATTCATGAGCTCTTCCATGCCTCAGTCTTTCCTCTCTGATGGTTGAGACCATTGAATTTTGATCATCCTGTTTATCCAGTGGTGGGTGAAGTATCTGAACTGATACTAGAAGCTCTGAAGAAACAGGCCCTGACATGCAAATCCAACTCACTAATCCTGTTACGGTATATTTAAACCTTTGCTAATTTATTTTGGAAAATGTGGCAAGATTGGACCCAGACCCTATTCTTTTCTATTTCTTGTGTTTTCTTTAAAATCATCCCTACAAAAGAATAAGTTTTGTATGATAAACAGTATTCACTTAAAATGTACACGTCAGTGAATTTTGACAAATGTATATACCCATGAATCCACCGTTACAGTCAAGGTGCAGACGTCTTATCCCTGACTCCAGCAACAAATTAAATCTGCATTTTGTCACTATGGACTACTTTGGAATTTCTAGAACTTTATATAAATGGAACCATACACTATGGACTCTTTTGTTTCTGCCTACTTTCACTCAGCATAATGCTTTTGATTCATGTTGTGGCATGTATCAGTAGTTGGTTTCTTTTTATCGCTAAGTACTATTTCACTGTATGGATATGCCACATTCTGTTTATCCATTCACCTGTTGGTGGACATTTAGGTTTTCTAAATCCTATTTTGATGTTTTTCACCAAGTTGTTTTCAGTGCCACCTGCTAATTGTTTCATGTCCTTAGAACTAAATTTCATCTTTTGTCATTTACTATGATACTTGGATATGTATTTTCTCTGTACACTACAGGAAAATAACAGATGATTAAAAGTTAACAAGATATGTATATTTAAATTGAATTACTTAGTATTTAAAAATTCAGTTCTTAATGATTTATTTCCCAAAGGAAATTGGTTCTAATCAAGAATGCACAATCTTTTCTTCCAGAGGTCACTTTTATCTCTAGGCCATTTGTCACTTTGATGGCAGCAATAATGAGGATTTCTGTAGAAATACATGTTGACGTATAAGTAGACCAGCAGTATGCTGACAGAGCACTTCTTTGTTTGAAGAAACAGTACATGACATTTAAATGGATTTTAGTTATAAGAGTTGATAAGTGAAATGCAGAGTTTTCTATGTTCCCCATTTAAAATTAAGCTCTTTGAGACTTTCATTAGATTTCTTTTTCTTTCCTTTCCTTCCTTCCTTCATCCCTCCCTCCCTTCCTTCCTTCCATCCATCCTTCCTTCCTTCCTTTCTTTTTTTCCTTCCTTCCTCTCTTTTTTCCTTCCTTCCTCCCTCCCTCCCTCCTTCCCCTCCCTCCCTGCCTCTGTTTCTTTCTTTCTTTCTTTCTTTCTTTCTTTCTTTCTTTCTTTCTTTCCTTTTTCTTTCTTCTTGTGACAATCATTTCAACCAGAAGTTGCATTCACCAGGGGAGCTGCAGTTTCTCTTCTGAGGCAAATGTATGAAGACCATTTTTATCTCTGTCAAAGTTAGTATAGTTACTTAAGTTAAGAGCAATGTGAGTTTAGGAGGCCTGTTCTTTTAAATCTTTCTTTTAACATCTCTTCTTTTAAATCTCCAGACTTATCCTCTTAAATCTAATATTAATGTCTAAGTGCATTCACATTTTTAAGTTCTCTGGGGCCTTCTTCATTTGTCCTCTCCTTTGAAGTTTTCTTCCTCTATTTTCCATCTGCATTTACATTTCTCTCTTTTTCTCCTTTTTCCCTCTAGCCACAAAGATTCTCCAGGGAAAGACTGACTACCACGAAAGAAATTCTTTTGGCTCTACTTTGACCATCTTGCCTATGAAATTTTGCTTTCCTAACACAGAAATCTCAATGATATTGCTGGAGCAAATTCTCTATCCTATACCCTGGCAAAGCTCCTAGAACCAGTCCCAGTGGGATTTCTGTTTTAGAAGCTGCCTTGAGATCTTCGTAGCATTGTTCCATTTGCTTTCCTAAAAGAATTTTAGCCAAATGCTGTCCTCAAAATGTTTTGCCAAAATACTTGACCACTTCATCAGTATAAAGATTATGTACATAAAAATACAAACATATGTGTGTCTGTGTATATTCACGTATATACAAACACACATATGTATATCTCTACACTAATTAAGCTCCTGAAGGTATCTTCCTCTTCTACCCCAGAAACATTTTCTTCCTCTTACTCCATAGTTGCTTTGGCTGAACTGACTGTGAGGCTCCTGGGATTCTATCACATTCCATCTCACATTAAACTAATCACAGCATTCTTTAGTTTAGTTGTCATGATATAACAATTAGGCAGTTCTATTGTGCTTTCAAATGCAGACTGGGACCCTTGTGAACCAGTTGGCTAAGTGGATGGGTGAATGGAGAAATGGGAGAAGTAGAGAGAAGAAGTATTGATACCCTGGGATGGGTTGTCATTGAGCATTAATAAAAATTGCCATTTATTATTTTATTTACAACCACTCCAGCGGGGAGAGAATATATCAGACTTGGCTAGTGGATAGTTAAGGGTCTTGAAATATAGTTATAAGTTGATGTCACTGATTTAAAAATTTTAAAATGCCATGGATGGCATATGGTGTAATTGTTCATTAATTCTGTCTTCAACCAATATTTAGTGAACCTATTTTATATGCAGAAACCTGTGCTGTGTCAATAGCATAGATGAGGCATACTCTTGACTTCAGTGTATATTCAGGTCAAAGTCTTTGGTATTAACTTGTTAATTTATCATTCAAAAAACTCTTAGTGAGTATCAAGTGGCATTACCCAGTGTCATGGGAATTTTAAATTCCTTGTTGACTTGGCATTTCTTTCATACCAGAACTTTCTGGAAAACTTATGGGGGAAGAAATGTAATTTTGTTGCTAAACCCATTCTGTTGCTTTAGTAAGAGTTTGAAGAAAACACACAATTTTAACCTTATGGTTATTTTTATTTTAAACTCTTGCAAATATGTATTTAGAACTGTAGTTTTCATATTCTTTTAATAGTGTCAATTTTATTTTGTAACTTATTTTTGAAATAGTGTTTCCTATTGGAAAGAAACATTTTATATCCCATATTTAGAGAGATACTGGTAGAAATTGATTACGATCAGGTGAAAGAAGTGATATTTTCACAAATGATGACATGTTTTCTCTGCATATGATTGTAAAATTGGATATTGGGGTGTATAATTCGGATGTCTATCTTTGTTAATTGTCATGATTTCTTCATGTACCACTAACTTGTTATTTCATCAGCTGATTATTATGTTGTTTATAGAGATGGCTGTGGTTGTTTCTTAACATGTATCCCTTACAACAGTGAAATTCGACTTCTGACCTTTTGCCTTTCCAGGTAATTGAATTAAATGTGAAAGCACCTAACCCATTGCTGTGTTCTCTCTCTCTCATTCTCTCTCTCTCTCTCTCTCTCTCTCTCTCTCTCTCACACACACATACATATACACATACACATACACATACACATACACATACACATACACATACACATACACATAATATAATGGGCCCCAGTTAGGTAATAATAATATGACTCTTCTTATGGGAATTTCTAGGTAAGCAGCTCAATTAAGCATTAATTTTTAAGTTTCTGCTCTTGGCTTCCAGGGATGGATTTTGAACAAAGTATTTAGTCTCAAATGGAAGAGAGGTTTTCTGGTACATTGTAAACTAGTGTCTGACTGGTCTGAGAGGGCTGACTCATATTTCATTATTATAACATGAGTATTCTCTGAATTAAATAAGAAAAATGACCCTTAGTTCTTCTTTCTGAAGACTATTACCTAGTACTAACTAATCTTACCTTGCCTTCCTACTCTATGGTTCCCCACCTGCAGGTATCAAATGTTGCTTTATGGAGCAGGCAAGAATGCAGTGATGTATAATCAGTGACATTGGAGCATGCCACAACAAAGTTAACACATGCAAAGTGATGAAAACGGTACCTAGTGTATAATAAATGCTCAATGCTTATTTATTATCATAATTATTATTCTCATTACTTCACTTTGCTTTTACATGAATGTCTTATGATTATGTAGGATTACATAAAGCATTTCTCTACCATTCCCCATAATCATTAGCAACACAAAATTTTCACCTTTGAAGATATCCAACTGACGCATGTAAGCAAGAGAACAATATCTTTTCATATTTTTGTGGCATATCTGATACAATCATACTGAAACATATTCAGGTCTGTGTTAGTTTCCAATTGCTGCTTTAAAACATTACCACAAATCAAGTGGCTTGAAACAACACACAGGTATTATTCTACAGTTATGGAGATCAAAGGTCCTTGATCAGACAGCAAGCTATCAGTAGAGTTGCATTCCTTCTGGAGACTCTAGCAGAGCCTTTTTCAGCCTTTAGGACTGCCCAAATCCTAGGCTCCTGATCCTCTTGCATCTCCAAAGCTAGCAATCACATCATTCCAACCTCCACGTCACATTCCCTTCTCTGACTCTGACCCTTGGTCTCTCTCCTGTAAGGATCCTTGTGACTGCACTAGGCCCATCTGAATAAAGCATGATAATGTCCCCATCTCAAGATCTGTAATGGAATTACATGAACAAAAGCTCTCTCACAAGTTCTGGGAATCAGGATGTGAATATATCTGGGGTCCATAATTGTGCCTGAAAGAAGGTTCATTGGAAGCCATGGCCATTACTTGGTGGGTAGAATCACAGATTTTGGATCTGAAAAGTACATTAGATCACTAATTTTAGAGATGAGGAAAATAAAACATAGCAGAGAGGATTATACCACCTGGAACTAAAACCCAGGTCCTGGACCGCTAATCAGGTGACTTTTTCAACTGTTTTCATGTAACATTTCTTTTGTTTCTTTTTTTTTATTAAATTTTTTAACGTTTATTTATTTCTGAGAAAGAGAGAGAGAGAGAGAGAGAGAGAGAGAGAGAGAGAGCATGAGCAGGGGAGGGGCAGAGAGAGAGGGAGACACAGAATTTGAAGCAGGTTCTAGGCTCCAAGCTGTCAGCACAGAGCCCAATATGGGGCTAGAACTCGTGAATGTGAAACCATGACCTGACCTGAAGTCGGACACTTAGCCAACTGAGCCACCCAAGTGCCCCTTCACACAGCATTTCTTAAAAGTGTATCCATTAGCCAATTAATTGGTTTGTGATTAAGAGGCCACATTATAAAATTCCCAGTAGTAGTTTTAAACTGAATTTGAGGCCACTTTGAAATCTGAAGATAGTCTAGCCACTTGGACTTCATTTGTAGACACACTTAACAGAATATTTCAAAATTAGCTCAGTCGCATTAAAAAAAATTTTTTAAGGTTTATTTTTGAGAGAGAGCGAGAGTGAGTGTGCACAGGTGTGCATGCTAGTGGGGGAGGGGCAGAGAGAGAGAGAGAGAGAGAGACAGAGAGAGAGACAGAATCCAAAACAGGCTCCAGGCCCCGAGCTGTCAGCACAGAGCCTGATGCCAGGCTTGAACTCACGAATCACAAGATCATGACCTGAGCCAAAGTCCAACATTTAACCAACTGAGCCACCCAAGTACCCTGATATTTTTTTAAGGGAAAAATACCTTAAGGCTTTCCCAAGAAGTTTATAAAATTTATAAGTGTGGTTCCAGTTGAAATTGTGCCGCCTAGAATTCTTAGAGGGGAAAATATGATCTTTGTGAATACTTCTCATTTAGGCCACAACTAAGAAATTTACATATTAAAAATGGCAAACATTTGATTTTTATGAACAGAGGGCACAAGTAGAGCTTAGTCATTGATTGTTTTATAGACTACTTAATGATCTGTTGAGAAAACTCGGTACCATCTACTTTCCCACGTCTCATCTGTGTAATGTACCCGAATGCTATAGTGAATTAGAACAGTGTGCTCTTATGTACAATATATGTAGTTTTTATGGAGCTCTCCCAAGAATAAATTAGAAACTGGCTTGATGCCTCTATTTCATTTTCTTTTTTATTCTTTTTGCAGTTTGAATTTTTACAGTCTATAGAGGATACACATGGTCATTTTGATGCTATTTTACATTCTGTGCTCCATTTCAGAAGATGACGTGAATTATAGACAATTGATCTTGTCATTTATATTTACTAGACATGTCTAAATTATCTAACCAAATAAGCAAGGATATTGAGTATCTCCTATGTTGAAAAAACTGTACTGGGTTATCAAGATGAATTAGCTACAACTCTTTATAATGGAAAAGCTATCAACTTCAGATGCAACTTTAGTTTTCATTTCCTCTCTAGCCCTTAGTAAAAGAAAGACTGTGAGCAAATGCATAACCACTTTGAACCTGTTGCCTAACCTCCAAAAGTAGGAAAACGAGACCCATACTACAGGGGTGTTAAAAGGATTAAATTGAGATAGTGCGTGTGAAAACACCAAGTGCAGTGGCTCATGCAGAGGTGCTTCATAAATGTTCATTTCTATTTTCAAAAAGCTCACAGTCTGGTAAGAAAGATATCTATGAATAACTGATATCTACGAATAACTGTATACAAGGCAAAGTGCTATGTGGCAGAAGAAAGGTCCAAATAGGAAGCTGTTGGAGTTCAGAGGTAAACTATGTTATGGGGACCAGAAAAGGCTTCTTGGAGCATTTTCATGGCATTTAGCTGGCCCTTAAAAGAGGAAGGGGATTTAGATATTTAGAGATACAGGCTCTGTGATTTATGCACTTGTCTCCTGAATGATCTCCCCATGAGCCTGCTTTCTGTGCCCTATTTTGTGCATTATCCAGTGGTCGAGTTTTCCAGTTTTGTCTCTTGTAGTCCAACTTCTGGCTATGTTCATATATCATCAAGGATTAATGTCCTTTCCTGCAAAGGCACTCTGGGTTGATGCTTCTATACTTGTCAAAGTTATATGTAATTTAAATAGGATAAATTTATTAATTTTTTAAAAGGCAAGTCATGTTTTCCCCTGAAATAACTTCTGATAGTGAGATGGGTCCAATTAGAGTAATCTCATGTGGTTGGTTTGCAGAGATTTAGGCTAGTTTTGGGGAAAGTCCTTGATAGAAATTATTCATGGCCCGTGGAAGCAAGATTTTCTTTCAGAGAAGAAAGAAATGGTCAGATTCATTTTTTCTTTTAGGTGCGTGATGCTGGAAATCCTCTGTTTCCCATAGTTGCCCACACAGCTGTTTCCATCTGTGCGACGGCATCATAGCCCCTCTTAAAAGCAGTATAACCTCCATTGGCCTCTACAACTCACTGAAGACCTGATTTAGAAAACTGACTCATTTTGCACAGGCTACTGAGCAGCTGTTTGGAGGTTCTACCTTCTAGCGACTTACAGCTTGAACTAGTTTGAGAGTCCAAAATGTGGCATTTCCTCCTTATTTACCTCTGAAGTCATGCAATCTTTACCAAATTTGGTTCAAGATATTTCCCATACTTCTACTCTTGTTAATGTTAGAGTGACCATATTTTCTGAATTGAAAGTTGGAATATATTGTATGACATAGAATCCAATCTGGGGGCCTGATATACCTAATGTATGTGTGTGTTTGTGTGTGTGTGTGTGTGTGTGTGTGTGTGCGTGTGTGTGTGTGTGTGTGTGTATAGCTCAAACCTGGTTGGTTGCTCTACCTCTATTACTATCAAATGGACCCTTTTCTCCTCTTTCTGTCTCAAAAAAAAGTTTAATATCTTTAAATTGCAGCACTGAAGTTTTGGTCCTAAGGTGGGCAAATCTGAGTATAGATTTTAAGAGCTCTTAATTATTAATAGCTGTTAATAAGATAGGAACTTGTGTTTACATTTTGGGGGAATGTTCAGATAAGTGGTTGTATGGTTGTTTGTTCCTGGTTCATAATGAAACATACCCTGAGGGCTCTATTAATTTTGGTTTGGGATCAAAACACTTGTCTCCTGGTGTGGCTTCGTCCTCCATTCTTGGCTGGGCACCCTTCACCCTTAAAAAGAATCAGTTTCTGAGGTCTTGGTGGTGAGGATTCAGAGGGGAATATCTGCCTCCCCAGACAGAGCCTGTGGCATTATTTTGTTCCTGTCTTTGTATTTAGGATCTAACAAGCAAGGATTTGTGCGGAGAGAAGGGACTCTATCCTTGATCCTATGATCAGGTGTTGCTCGTCTGAGTGATGCATGGGTTACAGAGTATACGATTTCCCTGGGGTCCCTCAGCTACTCTTAACAACAGGCTGAAGTTTTGCCTTACACTAACTGTCCATAATATAAAAGTTAAAAAAAAGGTGGGGATTGTGAAATTTTAAACCTACTTGATATATCTTTTGGAAGAGAACAGAAATTGAGAACTTAACATGAATATAGCTATATAAGTCCATATAACCAGGTTTTGACATGTGTATGGGTGGAGGGGCTGATGCGGAGTGTAAAAACCCAGAATAGTTTTCTTCATTCTGTTGTCACTGTATTTTCTCATTCAGCTGTTGTTTCTCTGCGTCTTAAGCTCTATCTTCTTTCTTTAAATATATGGATTCAGGTGGTGCTAAATGGTTAGACTGATTCAGTACTGGGTAGTACCTTATATTTGAGTAATTTATTAATCACAGTTTTCAGGGAGCGATGATGTTCATATTGTGAATCTACTCATAAATGAAGACACAACTCTTTGTAGTATTTGTGAATCCTCTTGGGCAATGTCACTCACTCTAAGAACTTCTAACTCTAGGGCATGCGGCTGATTCCTGGCTGCTCAGTTGGAAGAGCATGTGACTCTTGATCTCAGGGTTGTGAGTTTGAGACCCACACTGGGTGTGGAGATTACTGAAAAAAATAAATAAACTTAAACTAAATAAAGCATGGGGCTTAGAGCATCAAAACCTTTTGTTGTCAAGCTTTTAGATGTGCTGGTTTATTGACATGAGTCAGTTTCAAACTCTAGATCTTTATACTTTGGCTCCAGGCAAACATAAGGGAGCCTCGCAAAGCCAAAATTCACTTTGATGCAAGCTGTTCTGGGGCTCTAGCCAAGATGTTCATTTTTCATTTTTTTCTCAGTTTTAACCAGACATGCCAAAAGGTCCTCACTGTACCTCATGTCTGCATAATGAAAGGTGAGATAGTGGGAGGCCTACATGTGCTGCATATTTTTGTGGGTTGAAATAAATTATAATCTATAGCAGTTTTCCCGAAGCATCTCAAAAGTAGTTAATAGTTATTAGTTGAAAAGAAGAGGTCATTTTTGAAAGATTGAGTTAAAGTAGAACTGGTTTCTTTGTGATGGTACTTCTCAGAACCTACAATATGCTGATGTGTATAGTGAATTTCTAAGAGGATGATGTGTGGACTTTCTCACATTTTTAAAGCAAACCTTCCTCCTCTACTCTTTTTATCTCTTTGCAAAGCATCTCATTGATGTTTTGTTTCACAGAACAGAATTTGGTCAATACTGTTTATAGAATCTGGAAAAGAGAATTTTTGACAATTTTTATTAAAATTCTATAACCTATCTCTTGAATCTGGATTTCTAGGAGTCTAGATAAGTGCTCCTAAAACTTTAATTGCATGCAAATTTGCTGGATAGTCTGTTAATATGCAGAATTGGATTTGGTTGGTCTCAGTGGGGCCAGTGATTTTGCATTTCTTCAACGTTTTTTTATTTATTTATTTATTTATTTTTGGGACAGAGAGAGACAGAGCATGAACGGGGGAGGGGCAGAGAGAGAGGGAGACACAGAATCGGAAACAGGCTCCAGGCTCCGAGCCATCAGCCCAGAGCCTGACGCGGGGCTCGAACTCACGGACCGCGAGATCTCGAACTCACGGACCGCGAGATCGTGACCTGGCTGAAGTCGGACGCTTAACCGACTGCGCCACCCAGGCGCCCCTGATTTTGCATTTCTAAGGTCCCAGGTGACTGATGATACTGGCCCCTGCAACACACTTTGTGTTCCTGGTTGAAAAATGTTTAAATAGTTTCTGTTGCCTGGAGCTTGGCAATGAGCTGGTTAGAGGGGCATTTCCTTACAAAACAGGGAGTTGGAGCTGAGTAAATGGTTATTGTTCCGTTTATTTTTCTTTATAATTTTACCAGGTTAGGACAGGTACTCACTCATTCACTCACTCATAAATTTAGAGTAAAATAGCAAATAGCTATGTGCATTAACACTGCACTGTGTGTTTGAAGTATTCCAATTTTTTTTTTTGAGAAGTCCCTAGTGGGAGAGTTTGAGTCTCTGTTCTGTAAACAATAACTGTGACTGTTAAATTCCACATCTAGAGTAATTCTTAGTTTGACCCACCTGTTTAACTGTTTACCCATATCAACATTCATGCACCAAGCTTAGGCCAAAGTCTTAACTGACTCTTTGAGAAAGCTTATCAGACGAAGTTTTAATTATTTAAGGCTAAAATAACAAATAAGGTTTATCTCTTAGGTTAACTCCATTTATTTGTTCTTTGATATCTGAAGCGATCTCTGTAGAGAGGTTCTAAGGCTACTGTTTGAGCTTGATGAGAAAGAGCAACAGAAATGATTAGTGGGGGGTGGGGAGGAAGGAAATATCCTCACAGAAGCTGAGCTGCTTATTTGACATCTCTGATAAAACATTAGGTTATGCTGACACCACATTGACAGCAGATGGTCTTTGCACCCTGTGCTTTGGTTAGCATCCATTGTCAAATACTTAAATATTGGCTAAAGCTATTATAAAAATAATTTGTTTCAAATTCCATTCTATTTTTTTTTAATACTAAAATTGCTTTTTAGGCTGTGTACTCAGAGTAACTGGGCCAAGATTCCAGTGAAATATCTGGATTGTGCTAAAAATAAGTGCAGTGTTATTCCTTCAATCCCCCTCTCAGTGCTTGGATTGATTACTCCTCAAATTCCTTGCTAAGAAATTCTTCCTAATAGAGATTTATTTGTATGTAACCCAAAACTCCTATTTGCAAACAATTGATGGAGTTATGAAAAGTCTTTCTTCAGTAGGTTAAACGTTTCCTGCAATTGCTTTACAGACACTTTGTCATTGTTACAAAGTGAAACTTTAGTTTAATCCTTAGTCATATCAAAATTTTAAATTAATCGAGTCTGAATCATGATTTTATAATATTCCTAGATTTGTGTAATAAAGCATTAACAATACTAACAATTATGATACTTTTTTAATGTATTACACTCAATTTGTTGGAGCAGAAAAGATACAACAAACTATAGATGCCAGTGGAAAAGAAAAACAGATTCAAATTATCCAGTGATGTACTCAACTATAAACTACATTTTTAAAAGGGGGACATAAAATATCCTGGGCACTTGTGCATATTCTTGTGTATATGTTCTTGTGTTGTTGTTGGTGGTGTATATTGTTTTGGCTTTGTTTTGTTTTCTTGTTCCCTATATTAAACCAAATAAGAGCTTTTCTGACTTGGTGGTAGAAAGTCAGGTAGAGAGCTGGCTGATCTGTCCTCCATTTCTAAGTTGTATATAATCTGTTGGGCTACTCTTGTGTCCCCCTCTTCATATGTTTAGATGGCTGGCGCTGACCGCCATAACAAGGTCTGTGTCATAGCTATGTAATATAAGAATGCTAAACTTATCACACTTATATTACTGTAAATTCAGCGCCTGATGCTGTACAATTACGATACTGCATTTGAAGAAAATAAAAAAGTGAATTCAAATTTGTGTACAGAATATTGTTTTCTCATTTGTGTATTAGGAAAGATGAAAATGTAGATTATTAGTCAGAGAAAGAATGGAGAAATTTGTGTCAGAGCTCCTTGTAATCTCACACTTACATTCTTATGTTTGTGTATTTGCATTCATGTAGCTTTATATAAATCACACTGTCTAATGCATGGGGGAAAAGAGATCAGAGCATGAGGGATAATCCTCTTTGAGAGCAGGGACCATGTCTTATATTTCCATCCCTGCACACCCTCCACTGGGCTCTCTGCAAAGCAATGTATTGATTGTGGAATCCCCAAATCATGTCAATTTGTCTTTGGGCTGTAAGCAGGCATAAAATCAGATAAAGGCAATAAACAGGGTCTATAACATGAACCAATTCAAGGGAAAGTGCTAATCACAAGTAAGTTATGGTGGGGGAGGGGCAAAGAAGGAATCAAAAGTATCGATTTAGTCATCACAAGTGCAAAATCAATTATTGTAATAAAATGTAGGTTATTTGAGTTTGTTCAAAAATTTCAATTTTACCTTTAAAAAGTAAATACAATTACCTTGGTTTTAGTGTGTCAGATACAGATACATAATTTCCTTGAGTATGTTTTTCCTGTTTGTGAATCGCTCCTCTGGGCTCAGCCTTGCTCTTTCCTAGGCAGCACTGAGAATTAGGGTTAAGACAAATGTTTTATCCACTCATAGAGTCAACAGTCAGTTATCAGAAGTCGTTACCACATGCAAACAAAATGGGAGTTTTTAGCTTTAAAGAGAAATAAAAGGGAGTTTGAGTTTTAAGTATCATTATGTAATACTTTATATAAACAGGAAGATATTTCACACTGCAACTTGATGCCAGGCAATTGATTATGCATATATAATTGGTGCCTACGTTCAACCCATAATATGGTTGTCTTCTGTTTGCTCCAAGAGAATGATGGGAAAATAACATTAGAATGTGGAACTTTAGCAATAAATCTTAATTGAGTTTGCTTAAGTGCTACTTAAAAATGTTTGCAGTAGATTTGAACCAGTGCCACAGCATTAATTGAAACATAAAACTCAGTCATTTAAATATCTTTCTCCAAGGTCAGAGAAAGTCTTCACTGAATTAAAATATGCTATTATTCACCAGGGAAGATTATGTATTTTACTCTCTGTACAAAATAAAGGTAATGGATACTGTGATTATGTGCTGCAAGTCCTGGAAATTTATGGTTGACCTAAATTCCTCTAGTGTATGAATTTTTTGGTTATCCACCAAACCCCATTTTGTAGGGTGAAAAATCAGTGTCCTGGGAGATTTTCTTAATTTGCTCCAAGTCAGTGAGTGGATTTGTGTTAGTAAACATTCAATTCTGAATCCTGTGTTTGCACCAAGCAGCTTCTCAAGGCAACAGTGTGAGGTTGGCAACTTACTAAAAATAGTTAACATGTATTAGTGCTTATAATATGCCAGAGAGTATGTGAGGCATTTTATATGCATTATTTCATTTTGTTCTCTGAATGATATAACGAATATATTATTACCTACATTAAAAATTTTTTTTACATTTATTCGTTTTTTGAGAGACAGAGAGACAGAGCACAAGTGGGGAGGGGCAGAGAGAGAGGGAGACAGAATCTGAAGCAGGCTTCAGGCTCTGAGCTGTCAGCAGAAAGCCCGATGCTGGGCTCGAACTCACAAACCGGGAGATCATGACCTGAGCCGAAGTTGGACGCTCAAGCAACTGAGCCACCCAGGCACCCCAATTATTATCTACAGTTTAAAAAAGATTACAAACTGAGGTTCGTATCTTGTCCAAGGCCATGTGGGTGGGAAATAGTAGAAAGGGAGTATGACCCCTATTAGTCTGTCTGCAGCATCTTTACTTCTAACCAATATGTTAGACTTGGTCCAAGAGGGTAATTTAGAGCCAGCCAAAATGTAGATGTTTTTAACAGAACCAAAAATCTTCATTTAAACTGTGGTGGAATTCAGTTCTTTCATGAGGTGATAAATGGGGTATAAAATATAAAATACTGTGTCTATTAATAGATTAGACAATTCTTAAATTGTTTTTTATCCTGAAAGTCTATACATTAGTAAAAATGGCTTAGTTGAAACTACTTTTTTTTCCTTAGGACCTATTTCAAAACACTTTTAAAATTGAAAAGCAAATTCAGCTCAAAATTAAATTCCTATCCAAATTTATCTTTTAAAAGCAATTCCTAATTTTCTCTTCCAATGAGCTTACGGAATGTATATTCAAAAGGAGCAGACACTGTCTTTTGAAAAATGTTCATGTATTCCCCTAAAATAATCCAGAAAACCAATGATTGTCTCAATTAAATCTGTGCTTTTTCTTCCCTTTTTTCCTTTCTGTATAAGCACAGTGCCTTGGTGGGAAAAGGGGCTTTAATTAATTTGAGAAAACATGCTACAGCACATTTACTGAGATGCTATCATAACTAATTAAAACAAAATTGCTCTTGTCAAAATAAATGAATAAATTTGATGAGGCATTTTCCTTTATTTTGCAGATTTGTTCCACTTTATCACTAATTCATAAAATCCACAAAGGGTCTCTAGTCATCAGGGTGATTAGTTAAATTCTGCTGTTGTTACACTGTTATGAAAGGGGAAAAAAAAATATCAGACACATATACCAGGCTAAATGAATAGGCTGAGAGCACATTTCTGCAAGTGCTCTAAATGAAATCATATAAGGCCATGTACCATCTGAGGTCAAGGCAAAGATTATCATTAATGTTCAATGTTTGTATGCCAATACTACAATGATTTTTCAATGTAAGGGATATTCTATAATTGGAAAAAAATTCAGCTATTGTCTCAGACTACAAGCCATAGAGGTAAAGCTTATACAGGTAAATTTGACCACATGTTCTGTTGTTCATAGGTGCTAGTGTGCTAGCGTGAGTGTTAAGTAAAAGGATATCATATTGTTAAGTAAAAGGGTATCGTATTTATAAATAAAGATATCCATCAAAAGAGGGCTTAGGTTAAGAATTATTGAGTAACATGGAACTGACTCATCCAAGATGATGTTGATGTCCCTGACTCTATAAAGAAAAGAAAGTAATATTGGGATAGGTCATACTAGAGCTGGTATTTCTAATTTAAAGCATGCAAAAGCTGAAGTCCTCTGTTTATTAAATACCTGTTATTTTCAAAGCACTGTTTTAGATAGTATGGTGATAAAAAATGTCCATGGACCTACCTTTGAAGATCCTGTACTCTGGTACAAGAGATAAGATACTTAAATATTTACAATAGAATATAAACAATATTTTTTTGGAAAAGATTCAGGCAAGTTTTCCAGGTGGTCAGAGTTCTTTTAAAAGATGGGTTTGAGACTTGTCCTTCAAGAGAGACACCAAACTGCCAACCTAAACATACCTATTTTGAATACAGAAACTCATACATCACCTTTTAGGATTATTCGTTTTGGATATTAGTCACAGGAAATCTGCCATTTTGACCTGGGTTTCTCATATGCAATCCAGTATTTCAGAAACACCACCAAGTAGATGTCTTTAAACTCTTTATGTTTAAGTTTATAATGTGAACATTAGGAAGCATGATAAAACAAACCTGGTGAAAACCCCATATCCTATACTCTGATGTTCAACTTAAGCGTTTATTTATTCAGTCAAATCACTATTGAACACCCTGTTGGGTGGTGGGAACAGTGTTGAATATTGGTAGTATGAAGATGAAGAGTCATGTTAGACCCAAGGAACAGAAAGGCAAGAGAATAAACATAGCTGACAAATACTAAAATAAAGGTATACAATATTACAGAAGCGGCAAGGAAGCAGAATGGAAGACGTCCCATGTGAATTAAGTTTGATAAGCAGGAAGTTCACCAAACAGTGAAGAAGGCAAAGCGGGTTCCAGTGAAGGGAATAACCCATAAAAAGACATGAAGAAGAAGGCATAGTCAGGGAAAATCGTGAGATGCCTGGATTATAGGGCAGGTGAAGGTGAGTGATAGAAATTCAGTAAGTACTTTGGATATAGCTCTGTATTCAATTTCACTTCTGCTTCCCTTTCCAGGCCCACTTCCATCATCCCAGTTCAGACACTACCCAGAAAGCTGAGATTATTAAAAGAATGTAAAGATTCTTTACCCCAAGTGCTGACACCATCTCAGTGAATATAAAACTGCTCTTTTTTTCTTACATTCCTAAAAACAGTATTCATTAAGTTTGGGTCTATTTTCTTCTTCACTAGTGCCTAGTATAGAATCTGGGTTGATAATTTGTTCTGGTCAAGTGATTGCATATCAAATGCGAAAGAGTAAATAAAAATAAAAACAACAAAATACTGGATGAATATTCAAATTCACACTTAGTGAGATTGGCAGTGATTTCTTGGAATGTTGAGATGGCATTCTAGAGTCATGTACAGAATCAGTGGAAGAGTGTAGTGGCTAATTTAAGAATTCTTCCAGGGACAGGGAAGGAGGAAATGACATCATTATTCTTCTCAACACTTCCCACCCCAACCCTTGCTCCCCACAAGCCTCCAACTGTTTTATGATTCCATGTTTATACCTGGCATAAATGACAGTAGCTTGTGATTACCTATACATTTAAGGCACAGAATATTTACTGCAGCCGTCAAGGCTTTCTAATTCCTGACCCTTTTATACCTGTTCAGTATTTTGTGTCAGTTTCTTATGTTAACATCTTTATTATTTCTATCCCTCCCAATTCATTTAAAAAGTCCTACATCCTTCAATATTTATCTCATTTTGCTGCCTACTTTGTTAGCCATCTTCAATCATCTGAACTGATCATTAACATATCTCCTATAACCTTTACTACCTTTATGATTATCATGGGGTATAGTTTGATAGCCTTTTTAATGTTTGTTGTATATTTATTTGCCCTACCCCCATTCCTCACTGTGAGTCCCTTAGGATTTTGAAATTCATTCCATCTGCATATGATATCTTATATGATCACTGGACACAGCACCTAACACATAGAAATGCTCTAAAAGTATTTGTTGAATGAATGAGTGCATGAATAATTTTTCATGCTTTTGTTTCTTTCCATTATATATACAATTTTAAGTTATCTCTACTTTGTTGAAATCTTACATTTTTTTCCAATGTGGGTAAAATGTCTTATAAAAATTATCTGGAAGGGGTGCCTAGGTGGCTCAGTCAGTTAATTGTTCAACTTTTGATTTTGACTCAGGTCATGATCTCACAGTTTCTGAGATCAAGCCCTGCATCAGGCTCTGCACTGACAGCATGGAGGTTGCTTGGGATTCTCTCTCTTCTTCTCTTTCTGCCCCTCCTCAGCTCACATTCTCTCTCTCTCTCTCTCTCTCAAAATAAATAAATAAGCATTTAAAAAATCATCTGGGAAATTTTTCTTAAAGCAATATTTTTATTCACAGTATGAAAATTTCTGTCTTATGATGATAATGGATTTGGTTTCTCCTCCCTCATTTTTAAAGTTAGATAATAATTAATATAATTCATCTTCTTGATCTTTTAAGAGCTTGATTTAATTTTAAAATATGCATTATATTTCCATTAAGATACTAGAAATATTTAAAATTTTAATATTTACCTTTGTTTTCATTAATTCGACTATTTTTCAAAATCTGATTTTTGTGGACAGCCCATTAACAAAAAGAAATAGAATTCTGAGAGAAAATTCCACAAGAATTTTCATATTTTATGAACACAAGTTCATGAAAAGGGAAATTTATGAGAATAATCTGCCTTCCATGTTGCTGCTGCCCATCTGAGTGTGTACACTTTATATTTGGGGGCAATTTATCTTTCATTTTGACCCTCCTATTTGATGCTTATTCTGGGTCAGTATCACTATAGTGACAATCATTTTGGTGTAGGCAACAGTTGAAGGTTTGTTTTTTTTTTAAGTTTATTTATTTATTTTGAAAGAGAGAGGTGGGGGGAGAGAGAGAGAATCCCAAGCTGAGAGCACAGAGCCCAATGCGGGGCTTGAGCTCACAAACTTTAAGATTATTACCTGAACTGAAATCAAGAGTCAGATGCTTAACCCACTGAGCCACCCCATGAAGTTTTAATGCTACTAACACTTGCATCCCTTTCGCTTTTTATAAACCAGAGGCAATTGTTCTATTTTCTTTTCATTGCTATCCATTATGTTTATCATGAGAGAACTCTGCTTCCTGCAAACGTAACTTTCCAATTACATTCTAAACCCATCCCTATGAAAATATACTACGTTTATATTGTCTGGTCAACAAATAAAAATAATTAATCAGTTACCTTTTTTGGCCCCAATATGTTACTATTTTTAATGTCTTAATTTTAATACTTTCCATTATTTCAAAAAGTCAGGGTTTTAGTTAATATATTATGATATATATAAGAAAACAGGGATAAATTGAAATTATGTATTATATTACAATTCTGTATTTTGTTTCCATCAGTTTGATCTACAGTGATCTCGTAATTAGATTAGCATCTCTGAAGGCATGGATGATGTTATTTTATTCTGTATGACTTGCTCTGCCTATGATGGGGTGAAGTCCATGTGAAACGCTCAATAAGTACTTATGAAATACTGAATAAAGAATTGTAGAGGTATTGAGGAGGCCTATAGAATTATCTGTTTCAACTCCTTTATTTTATTTTACTTTATTTTGTTTTGAATTTATTTTTTTCTTACAAGTTTTTTTTTAAATAATGTTTATTTATTTATTTTTGAGACAGAAACAGAGCACGAGCAGAGGAGGGGCAGAGAGAAAGACACAGAATCGGAAGCAGGCTCCAGGCTCTGAGCTATCAGCACAGAGCCCGACATGGGGCTCAAACTCCCAAACTGTGAGATTGTGACCTGCTTTCACGTTTTAATTTAAATTCCAGTTAGTTAACATACAGTGTAATCTTATTTTCAGGTGTAGAATTTAGTGATTCCATGTTTCCATATAATACCCAGTGCTCATCGTAATAGGTGAACTCCTTAATCCCCATCCCCTATTTTCCCCTTCCCCCTGCCCATCTCCCCTGGTAACCATCATTTGTTTTCTATAGTTACGAGTTTCATGGTTTGCCTCTCTTCCTCCCCTCGCATGTTCATTTGTTTTATTTCTTAAATTCCTCATATGAGTGAAATCATACGGTATTTGTCTTTCTCTGACTGACTTATTTCATTTAGCATAATACTGTCTAGCTCCTTTATTTTACAGAAGAGAAATCTCTGATTCCCGTATTCTCTCCCAAATATCCATAGCTTGCTGTTGAGTATTGAAACATACCAGAGGTTATTTTTTGGTATGTTAACTTTATTTTTGATGATGTAATATTACATTGTTTTCCCTAGTTCAAGTGGTTTGAAATGAAAACACCTCTCTGGTGTAATTAAAGTGAATTTAAATTTAATTCTTTTCATTCAGTTCTCTGTTAACTCAAACATATCCCTGAATCTTTCCATTCTCAACTCTACTGCTACCACTTTAATCCCAGCATGCAACTCCTCTTGCTTGCTAGCATTAATTTTAAATTCCCTACAGTCAAACCCAGTATTGTGATCTCTTACTACTCATTGAGGAACAGTTATCACAAAGCACAGATCCTGGCAATCAATATCATGCCAGAACATATGAGCCATTTCTTAGACTTTGTGGTGGGTCTTTAAGTTACATAAATCACCAGGTAATTCATCTAGACCCAACTTCTCCTTGGCCGGATGTAGAATCTGAGGTCAGGTAAGAGAGAAAGGATTTTAATACAGTCATACAAGCAGTAAGTGGAAGAGAAGCAGTCTGATTCTAGTGTCCCTGACTCTGCTTATTTCCTTTTCATTCTGTTGTGACTGTCTCTCAGGAACAACCCCCAGAGGATGTGTCTGGGTCACATTGGTTGCTTGGATATGTTGAAAATATATTTGAAGATCACCTATCATGATATTTCTAAGACCTGTCATTTTAATAGACCTTTCTCTGTCTCGCTAACTAAATCTACAGATACCTCATTTTCTTCATCGGTAAAATGGGGCCAATAATAATCCATTGGGATTTTGTGAGATTTAAAATTACACATATACATGCACCCATGTAAATTTATTTATTTATTTATTTATTTATTTATTTATTTATTTATTTATGTTTAGAGTTGTGTCTAGACATAGCAAATGGTGCTCAATAAGCTTCAATGATTATTACCTGCAAATCAAATCACAAAATTTCATATGCTTTTGTCTTGTGGGTCCTGGAGGTAAGATTGGAAAGATTTATAGGTTACAAACAAAATAGCTTGCCATTCATTTATTTCACAAACATTTATAGAATGTTTCAGTGTGTGGTTGCCACTGTAGTAGGTTCCGTGGATGTAACAGTGAGTAAGATTGAGATCGTTTTTGCTCTTATAGGACTCATATCCCAGCGTAGGAGCCAAGCAATGAACAAATAGGAGTATAAATAAAATATATCCAACTATAAAGTTCAAAGGAAAAAAAAACATAAGAAACAGAGTTAGAGAATAACAGAAGGGACCTACTTTAAATAAAGTTTTCAGAGAAGGTCTTTATTTAAGCTGATTTCTAAAGAATGGGTAGGAGCTAGTCACGAAGTAGGAAGGGTGGAAGCATTCCAGGCAGAGAGCAACCAACGTGCAGGGATCCTGAGGTAGAAAAGAGCTTGGAATATTCAAGTAGCTGTGAGTAGACCACAGGAAGGTGGTGTGTGTGTGTGTGTGTGTGTGTGTGTGTGTGTAGAGTGTGATGACCAAGAAGTAGAAAGGAATTAAATGGGAGAACTAGGCATGTAGGATCTTGTTGCTAATGGTATGGAGTTTGCTTTTTACTCTGCAAGTTTCAAGGAAAGACATTGGATTATTTCTAAACACCCTGATCTAATAAAATGAGGTATAAGCAAGAGAGGATTTCTCTTCTGTATTTTATAGAAACTTCATATCATTTTTTTTTGTTTGTTTCCTGAGCAAAGTCCATTCTCTATTCTTTTCCTTCTGCCCTCCTCTTCCTTTAATCTCTGTTTACATCTTTTTCTTTTCTTTTCTTTTTTTCTTTGCTGGAAGGGAGAATAGCTTCTTGGATCAAAATCCTTCCCACAGGTTTCCTTCAGAATAAATCCCTTTATAACCTTAAGAGAGTATTGAACTGTCCATCCAATAGTTGTTTATAAATGATTTTCATTGTGGAATTATATTCATATTGTAACAATTTAAAACTACCCACTTTGTTATATATTCTCAGTTTTAACTAAGGGTAGATTTGTTCTCTAGAGCAAAGAGGTATTTTGTTTCAACATGTATTTATTTTCTCTTGCCTGGTCTAAAAGTGACTCAGGATGAGAGCTCTTTAAAAATGGCATTCAACGTGTTGGGGCTTTCAGTCTTGCGTTCTTAGATTCACACAGACTTTTTCTGTTCTCCTATATTTTTCTTCTTCACTATTGAGATAAATATGGGCTTCTTCTCATGTGCTAACTGATCATTTGGAAGTTGTTGACTATGCTGAGAAAGATCCAGAGTTTGTACCTATTCTCATCAAGACAGAAAACCATTATCAAATGATGTCTGCTATGGGCATAGATGGAACAGGTAGGGTCTCATGTGTTTGCCAAACATTCTTTCAGATGTTAAACATTTCATCTGGTGAAGATGAACTGCCACACACTGAACTGGAATGTGGTTCGGTATTTACTAAAACACAGATTCCCATTTTAATGTTATGAAGAACATTAGGACTAGTATAATAATCTCTATATTTATATTAAGAGAACATGATTTGAGTTACCTAAGAGGTTGAAAGTATTGCTGAATATTTGGAAGGACCATTCTCAATAGATTTATAGAGTAACAGGAGACATATTTGTGGGCCAATGGACAGGAAATCCTATTCAATACTAGCTTTGTTACCAAACAGTATATGGGTTAAAAAAAAATTCATGTAGCATAAAACACCATTGTGATCAAGAATATAGATTTTGCCAGGTGCCTGGGTGGTGGCTCAGTCAGTTAAACGTCCGACTTTAGCTCAGGCCATAATCCCATGGTTCATGAGTTTGAGCCCTGCATTGGGCTCTTTGCTGTCAATAGGGATCCTCTGTCCCCAACTCTCTCTGCCCTTCCCTTGCTCTCTCTCTCTTTTTCTCTCTCTCTCAAAAATAAATAAACTTTAAAAATTAAAAGAATATAGATTTTGCCATTAGATATCTGAATAATTCTGTTTCAGGCATTGGTTGACTGTGGCAGATAACCTCAGTTTACCTCTTCATGTCTACTCTCTGCTCTTCTCTATCCTACTCTTTTGCTTCAGGAGGCTGATCTGTATGGAACACATTGATAGATACTCTGTTGTCTTATTTCTAGTTAGTTCAGCCAGTGCAAGCCCTGGCAGGAGATCAGGGAGAAGGGGGAGAATGAGGATGGTATACATATTCCTCTAGTTTCCTTCTTGTAGGCTTGCTGAGAGCTGCCTATATCTTTCTACTATAGATTGCATGTCTCCTTAAGGTGGCTCATGATTCTCTTCTTACATGTAACTGTTCCCTCTCCTCTTTTCAGGCCCAAATCCCCAACTCCAGGGAACTGCACCATCCCTTATTTGTTCTGGAAACCCTGCCACAGCTTTGTAAATAGTCCCTTTGTTACCTCTTCAAAGTATTTGAATTTAGGTGTGCCATCTGGTTTCCAAAGGGACTCTGACTGATGCACTAGCTGTATAATGTTGACAAAAAAATTTTAAGTTGTTCTTCAGTAAGAATACTCATCTATAATTTTTTTAATGTTTATTTATTTTTGAGATAATGCGAGAGACACAGTGCAAGCAGCAGAGAGGCAGACAGAGGGAGACACAGATTCTGAAGCGGGCTCCAGGCTCTGAGCTGTCAGCCCAGAGCCCGATGCAGGGCTCGAACTCACAAACCATGAGATCATGACCTGAGCTGAAGTCAGACGCTTAACCGACTGAGCCACTCAGGTGCCCCAAAAATCCTCATGTGTAAAGTGGAAGAAAAATAATTTCTCATAGACCTTTTGCATATCTAAAATCAGGGGGTGGATTAGGATGATTTTGTTCAAATACAATTTTCTGAAGCTCTAGAGATTCTGCCTTCATTGTCTTCCATACCCCAGGAGTAACTTTTACTTATTAGGTTATACTAAAGATCTGAAATTTTGTAACTTGAAACAAGGACTCCATGACTAAAATAGTTTGGAAACTGCTCTTCTTGAATGATTTTAGGGATGTTCCTAGTCCTAAAAATCTATTACACTGTCTGGCTGTTATTTTATGTGCAGAAACGACTGTTCTTTGCATCATGGCCTCTGAAGCAGGCTGGTAATTTGTAGGCTTAGTTAGCTGTAGGCCATCCAGTCTCATGATTTACCATGGGCACAAGGAAGAGTCCAGTTAATTCTCCAGGATCATATTCTCTTTTACAAAATGTTCTCATGGCTTAGGGTAGAAAGCCATGGGGGCCAATAAATACAGAGTGAGTAGGATATCAAAAGGCTTCCTGCATTGGTTTCACTGTGGCCTCCTGGGCACTCAGAACCATTGGGCAGTAATTGTCTGTCACTGTGGTGAACACTGAACCCCATCTAGAGTGCTTGTTAAATTTTGCAAGTTGTCCAAGTCCAGGAACGCTTTTGGAACACTCTACCTCTTGACTTTTTGCTTCAGCCCAATAGTTAGCATCTTTTACTTTCTTTTCTATATAAAGAAATAGAGGAAAGGTATAAGCAAATTTCTTGGGTGTGCTGTAGGCTAGACATGCTCAGAGATTTATTGCAGCATAGGCTGGGATGATGAAGCCCTCAGAAGCACTACCCATATAGTATGTCAAGGAAAAGGTCTGGAAAACTCTCAATACAGTGGTTTAGAAGTGCTCTTTACAACCATGTAAGTGCCTGTTTGTTCCTTTATTTAACATGCATTCGGCACATATTTCCAAATACCTATTGTGTGCCCAAGAGTGTGTTAGACATTGCGGAATATGAACATGATTTTGATGAGGCCCCTGAGCTCAAGAAGCCTCAAGGTAGGACATATTTAGAGCACTGCAATATGATTGGCTGTCTAGAGAGAGCTTCCTAATTTTCTTGTTGCCTAGAGGGAGCCCTGAGGGACTAAGCAGGATGGGACGCCTAGTGGATGATCTGGGGAACTACTTGGTTTTGCATTTCTTCAGTCCATCCCTGGCTGTATCTCTGGGGAAGAGTCTTTTTTACTTGTACCATTATTTTCCTGTACCTTTCATTGCTAAAATCCAGTTTATTTCACTTCAGACAGCTTTGCTGTCACAATATACCCATATCCTTTTTGGTGCTTTTCTCTTTTTTAACTATTCACACCAGGAAAAAAAATCTTTCCTTCTCATTCCATCTGTGACCCAATAAAAGACCCTAATCATACTCAAATATATATAGAGGAAGGAAAGGCAGAAGTTTTGAAGTAAAATTAGATGCTGTTATAGCCTGTAACCACTGGACCCCCTGTAATCACCTTCAGGATTTGGCAAATTTATTTTCTGCTTCTCTTGCTTTTCTAAGCATGAATATTCAAGGTATTTAAAAAAGTAAAACTTTTTTTTGTTTATTTATTAGGAACTTGCACTACATTTTTGAGAGAAGGCATTCACAGAAAAAAAATGGGAAGAAACATATCCACATGGTCATGAGGCATTTGAACTTAATTCTTTGGGATATAGTTATATGAAGATGGAAGTGTGGATCGTGGAAGGCATATCAGGGAAAAAAAAAACAAAACAAAGAAACCCAAAGTTACATACTAGAAACTCAGAGTTTGTCTTGGTTCCCACTGCACTTCGACAAGATCGAGTTGTAGCAATCACCTTTCTTGACTATAATCAGTTGTTTCCCTGTTTGTCTATAACACTCTAAACATCTTTAAGAAGACAGGAGGGGGGATCTCTTTTCTATTTGTATTTCCAATGTTTAACACAATGTCAGGCACATAGTAGGTACACAGTAAGTGTTAAAGAATGAAGGATGAATTTCAAAGTGTATATTGAGGATAGGGTTATCTAGTTTGACAAGAGCAAGTATTTGATACAGAAGAAGTGGGATCTAATGTTAGAAAGATAGATTTAGGGCAATTATGAAGGCATTAAATACACTGTGGGAAACCACTAAAGTTTTAGAGTGAGTATGTGTCACCAAGAAATTAGTCTGTGGTAGAAGTGTCCAGTATAGATTGGTGGAAGGAAGGGGTAGACAGAATATATAGATACCAGTGATGGGGAAGATAAAGGAGAATAGATGTTAGTGGTCTAAAGGATACAAATGTTATTCAGTAGTTTAGTATCCCAAATAACTGGCTTCAATCTGCTTTTCCCTTCAGAATACTATCAATCTTCCCAGCCCTGAATCCTAGTCTGCCACTTAGATAACTTGTCCAATGTCGAGTGAATACTGAGTTCTTTAAACTCATTTCTGTGTATTTAATAAGAGGATTGATGGAAAAAAAAAACCCACTATATTTAGCATGGTGCCTGATGAATGGAAAATAGTCAATTATTGGTAATAACTATTAGTACTATTGCTTTTATTACTTGTGAAGTCTACGAGTAACAGTGTAGTGCCATTGGATGGAATGAGTCGTCTATGAAACTTTTTTTTTTCCTGTGTATTCTAAGTCAGAGAAATGCATCATGATTCATAACATTTGATTGATTTAATGAAAATGATTCCTTACCCTTTGTCTTTTAGCAGAACAAAATTTCTAGCAAATATTACCTATGAAGGAATCACCTTCTGTGAGAGGGTATCACGGAAAAACTTTAGTTCATTTATCTCACAGGAACATTGTGACCTTGGGCAAGTCACTTCCTCAGTATAGGTTTCCATTTGCTCAGCTGTAAAATGAAGGGGTTGGACTAAATGATCTTTAAGTTCCTTCCTAACCAGATATTAAATGATTTTTCAAGTTGCTCATTACATTTCCAGGCTCCATCAACCAGCTCATCATGTAGCTTATTTGCTCATTTAATGTCTCTCTCTATTTTTCATCCCATTTTTCAGTCTAGATTTTCATTTGGTACACTTTCATTAGCACTACAGCTTTTTGAACATTGCTTTCTGTAGATGATAACTGTGTGAGCGTGTGTGTCTGTCTGTGTCTGTGTGAAAGGGGTAGGGGGAGAGGAAGAGAGAATGAGGGAGAAAGACCTTTTGGCTAGGTTTATGAACCCAAACTTTGTTGGTGCGAATGATTGCCTTAACATTTTTCTCAAATATCTATTAACTCTTGCAGCTTGGATGCTGCAGGATAAAATTAGGCAACATTGGTCTTGCTTGATTTTTTTTTTTTTGCACCCACTAATTTACATGAGAAAGAACTTCTAGAGAGAAAAAATTGGACCTAAGTCTTTCTTTAAGGTTCAAAGGTATTAAAATATGTCTGATAGATTAGGATGAACTTGATAAAGGCCAAATTGTAGGAAAGAGGAATGAGGTGCTTGAAAAGCAACTCATCTTGGAGGCATAAAGAATCCTGACCCAGTTTTCACAGAACTAGAATAAATAATCCTAAAATGTGTATGGAACAACAAAAGACTCTGAATAGCCAAAGCAATCTTGAGAAAGAAGAACAAAACAGGAGGTAGCACAGTCCCAGGTTTCAAGATATACTACAAAGCTATTATAATCAAAACAATATGGTAGTGCAACAAAACCAGATACACAGATCAGTGGAACAGAACAAAGAGCCCAGAAATAAACCCATACATATATGTTCAATTAATCTGCAACAAAGAAGGAATATACAATGAGGAATAGACTGTTTCTTTAATACATGGTGCTGGGAAAACTGGACAGCATGCAAAAGAATGAAACTGGACTACCACTTTATAACGCCACACACACACACACACACACAAATCTCAAGGTGCATTAAAGACCTAAATGTGAGGCCTGAAACTGTAAAACTCCTAGAAGGGAACACAGGCAGTAATTTCTTTGACATTGGCCATAGAAATGTTTTTCTAGATACATCTCCTCAGGTAAGGGAAATTAATTCAAAATTAAACTATTGGGTCTACATCAAAATAAAAAGGTTTTGCACAACGAGGGAAACCATCAACAAAGCAGAAAAGCAACCTACTAAATGGGAGAAGATATTTACAAATGATACGTTCAATAAGGGGTTAATATCCAAAATATATAAAAGACTTATACAAGTCAACACCAACCCCCCCCATTATCTAATTAAAAAATGAGCAGAGGACCTGAATAGATATTTTTCCAAATAAGAAACACAGATAGCCAACGGACATAGGAAAAGATGCTCAATACCAGTAGTCATTGGGCAAATACAAGTCAAAACCACAATGACACCTTACACCTTACACCTGACCTTACACCTGTCAGAGTGGCTAGAATCAAAAAGACAAGAAATAACAAGTGTTGGTGAAGATGTGGAAAAAAAGGAACCCTTGTGCATTGTTGGTGGGAATGCAAACTAGTGCAGCACTGTGGTAAACAGTATGGACATTCCTTAGAAGAAGAAAAATAGAACTACCATATCATCCAGTAATTCTACTACTGGATATTTACTCAAAGAAAATGAAAATAATTTGAAAAGAAACATGCACCCCTGTTTATTGCAGCGTTATTTACAAATAGCCAAGATATGGAAGCAACCCAAGTGTCCATCAATAGATGAATGGTTAAAGAAATGGTATATGTATATAAAATGGAATGTTACTCAGCCAAAATATAATGATATATATATATATATATATATGCCATTTATATATATATATAAATATATATATGATATATATAATGATATAAATATCATATATATATGATATATATAATGATATATATATATCATTCCATTTATATATATATTTTGTGTATATATATATATATCATTCCATTTATATATATATTTTGTATATATATATATATCATTCCATTTGTATATATATTTTGTATATATATATATATATATATATATATATATATATATATTTCCATTTATATATATATACACAAAATGGAATGTTACTCAGCCAAAAAAAGAATGAGATTGTGCCATTTGTGGCAACATGGATGGAGCTAGAGGGTATTATGCTAAGTGAAATAACTCAGTCAGAGAAAGACAAAGATGATATGATTTCACTTACATGTGGAATCTGATAAGCAAAACAAATGAACAAACAAACAAAAAGCACAAATATATCCATAATACAGAGAACAACTGGTTGTTGTCAGAAGGGAGGGAGGTGGGGGATGAGCAAAGTGGGTGAAGTGAGTAGGAGATACAGGCTTCCAGTTATGGAATGAATGAGCCATGGGAATAAAAGATATAGCATAGGGAATATAGTCAATGGTATTGTAATAGCATTGTATTGTGACAGACAGTAACTGTAATAATCATGGTGATATATAAACATGTTGAATCAATATGTTGCATTGATGTAAACACATGCCAACTATACTCAAAAAATAAAAAAATATGAGAGCATAAAAATAAAAATAAAAATAAAAAGTTTGGATCAGGAAGCCTTTCTCTCATTAGTAGTTAAGCTTTGGAGGAGAGGAAGTCCTGATTCCATGCTCAGGATGAATGACCCTGGAACCATTTTGAAACCACCCTGACATCTTGGATATGCCTTGGGAAACTGTATGTATTGTAGTTGAAAGAACTTCACTAAAACAGGGAAGATCTTAAGCATCAGGCAGTTTTTCTCTGGGATTACAAAGTATAGCTGAAAGCCAACAGCATCTTTGCCTGGGAATCCATGAAGCTCTCTTTACCAAAAGCAATGTGAGAACGTATGCAACAACACAAAAGTGGGGGATGAAAGCCCACCTTTATCACCAGATACTCAGTGACAATGATGTTAATTAAAACTAATAAGCAGAACTGTTGGGGGTCAGCAAATATAATGCTAATTTCAGTGGGTGTCAAGTTCAGTCTTAAGGTCTAAATTCCTCTCTTTAGACAAGGAGCAGCAGATAAGCAATGGCTCTTGGACACATGAACACTCCTGGAGATCCTTAGAGATCTTTGGGGAAAGACACTTGTACAACACATTGGGGTTATTGTTCAAAGAGTAGGTGAGAATGTAGAGCCATTGGAAATTATGTACTAATGTAAATATGACTCTGTTTGATTTTAGGCCCATATTAAATTAATATAGATGCACTGACCAAGCTTAGAGGAAGGTTAAAATGTTTTGGGAGGCAGTTATACTAATTATTAATGTAAAATAATACCATGACATTCTGGATTTATATAATAGTTAACATGAAGTTACTCCCCTGGGATACAGATCCTCTTAATCTATTAGCAGGCCAGTTTTTTGAGTCTTCTCTGTAAGCCTGAGGAAAGTGGCTAATAGACCTGTGTGAGTGGCTAGCCAGTTTCTCTCAGATGATATCCAAATTCCCTTTACTGCTTTTTCTTTTATCTGCATCAATAGTCCTCTCGGGGCGCCTGGGTGGCTCAGTCGGTTAAGCTGCCGACTTCGGCTCAGGTCATGATCTCGCGGTCCGTGAGTTCGAGCCCCCCATCGGGCTCTGTGCTGACATCTCAGAGCCTGGAGCCTGTTTCAGATTCTGTGTCTCCCTCTCTCTGACCCTCCCCCGTTCATGCTCTGTCTCTCTCTGTCTCAAAAATAAATAAACGTTAAAAAAAATTTCCTTAAAATAGTCATCTGAAAATCCTCATGAGTTAGAAGGATGGGTAATATTATTTTTATCCATTTTAAATGGAATTGAGGAAAGGCTCAGAAGGGCTAACGGGTTGCCTGAAGTCACATTGGGGTTAAGTCCAAGTTTGGTATTCTGACTCTAAATACTGCGTTGTTTAATTTCTTTTCTTCTGTGGCTACTGAGACAACCTGAAGCCTGGAGGTATAGATGAAAGAGGGGGAGGGAAGTTTCTTTTTTTTTCATTGGAAAGGGGCAATAATTCCAGACAGATTGTTGAAACTATAGTTAAGCATCTTTTAAAAAAATCATCTTTTTCATAAACTGTCCATCATCCTGGACCAGACCTCCCTGAAAAATCTAATAATGTGCATAGTGTGTGTGTGTGTGTGTGTGTGTGTGTGTGTGTGTGTGTGTGTTTGTATGGGCAAGGGAACCTGGAATTTTTTTTCCCTGTGATTGAATTCCCTTTACTTTACAAGCAGCTCTGATAAGCATAGTAAGACAATAATAATTCATCCCTTGTTGATTCCAGATGCAAAAGAGAATTTTATGGTTTTATGGTCTGGGTCATTTAGTTCTCTCCCAAAGGTTGGAAATTTAATTATTTCTTTTCCTTTCCATTATAATCTGAGTGGCTTATTATTAATTTTCCAATGTATTTAAAATCTTTTTTTTTCTCTTTGTAATGGTTAGTGTTACATATGAATTTAACCATCAGACTGAAATCAGATAATGGCTGAGTTTGGATGCTTTCTACAGGAGTACTCTCTAAAGAGTACCTGACAAACAATATTTGGATCAGTATCTTTTGAAAATATGAAATATAGAATTTGATATAAAACATATATATGACATATATGTGACCTACATATAGGTCCATATATATATAAACCTATCATCTTAAGGCATCTATTTTAATAAGTGTTTTTGTGGCTAAGGGAGTGTAAGCTTGCTTGACTTCCTGTTGAAAATAAATGCCCCCCCTGAGGAGGAAAACACATGAATCCTCTGTTAGTCTCTTATTCCATAGGATGTGGTTTTTTGAATTAACTAATGGTAATTCCAGGAGGCTCTGAGGGAATTAGACATAAGAAAGCACATTTCTCTGAGAGGGCTAGATCCAGAATGTGCTGGATTTGAATCATGATGCTGCATTGCGTCCTGAATACAACACTTTGGACAATAAAACTCAATAGTTCAAGCCTGCATTTTCTTCCCTATACAATGGGATTGATAGTATTTCCCTACTCAATTCCAAAGGATTTTGCTGGGGGCAAATTAAATAAGGAATCTGAAACTGCTTATAAAACCTTCCATCATTTAGGAGTCTTTGGATATAAGCAACAGATTCCATCTAACATAAGCCAAAAGGGAACTTATTGGAAGGCCCTTGGGTAACTCACCAAATAGAGGACAAAGCAGGAGCACAGTAACCAGGGCTGGACCAGGGATCCAAATGACACAAACCAGTAGATGGCCTTGTCAGGATGCCATCACCAGCATGAATCACTTCTGCCTTTGTCTCTTTGAGATCTTCTGCTCAAGATTCATAATCCCTGGAGAGAGCTAGACCAAGACTAAATGTCCTCATGTTGGGGCAGAAGCCCTCCACCTGGACCAGCTAGACTTATTAACAGACCATCAAGACTGCCAACACAGAGGGAAAGGAAACGCTGTCAGGGGAAATCCAAGAATGGAAATTCGCTAGCAAAAACAGTGCTCACTGTAAATATTATAGTGTGCTTATTCCAGTGGGAGGGCAAGCGGTTAAGAGGGTACAGAGATGTCTGTGGTATGGGTGGGGCAGGAGTCTCTGAGCTCTGAATGGAAGGGCTGCATACTTTGGGGAAAACAGTGAGGGAGTACAAAGGAGGAAGAATGGAGGTTAGGGAAGTAGAGGTAGGAGGGCACTCAAAAGATAAACACCAGTAATTTTCCTTACAGAATCGTTTTATGCCCAATGAATTTCATATACCTTCTCAAAATAAATAGACATTTTCAGCCAATTCTTTTCTAGTAGCTTCTCCTAGTTCTTCAAAAGTAGGAGAGTTTATCTTGCATACAACCTAGTGTTGCAGGTAAGTGCCCAAGAGTACTTGGAAGAGATGTGTGGAATGGCTGGGCTTCTGCCACATGTCAGCCAGAAATGCTCCTAATTCTATGTTTTGTGAATTGGGGTTTTATGTGTGAATCTTTTTAGGTTAGGAAAAAAAAGATACTATTGCTAAAAATAGCACCAGAAAACCAGTATGGGCTAAAGGAAAACATGAAGAATTGTTTTGAATTGCATGTTTAGACTCTTCAAGCTTTGGCAGCTGGGTACACAAGCACAATATTGCCTTATTGTTTGATTCATATAAATATTACCTCAGCATTGTTCGTACAATTCATTTTGCAACAGGCAGAACGAGCCCCGGTCTGCAGAAAATGTTTACCTGCCAAGATGATTTGTTGAAATAATCCTGAATCACACTTGATATATTTGGTCAACAGGGGAATTAATAGGCTCAGACAGATTGGGCTTCTTTGCTCAAAAATATCTCCTCCTTCTTCAGTGTGTGTCCTGAAAGGTTGGAGTTCAGCTGCCCTGGAATTCTAAATCCTCCTTGAAATCTGGGAGTTCTTTTAGCTCATTCATTTATCTTGCGTGTCCATTAACATTTTCCTGTGTTCACAGAGTGAATAGAACTGGTCTGGTGAACCGATGTGAGGTTAGAGAAGTATACGCCACTTTGGGAAGTGCATATTCTTAGCTTTGCCCGAAGCAAAACAAATTGTGTGAATATTCTTAGAATGCTCAAAATAAGCTAAGCAAACAGTTACATGTAAGGTCAAGTCAGAGCTTGAAACAATGATACCTTAGACATACAACAGCCTACCATTGGCTTTTAGATGCTGCATAAAAATACTTGTTCAGTTGGATATTTTATTATGTAGCTATGCCTTCAGGGTAAGAGTGGAAGTAATGTTTTTCTTTATTTGCCGATTTCCTAAATGTTCCATTCTAATTATTTTAGTCTATATATTCTGTTTGGCTTATAACATTTTTATATGAATTAAATTTGTATATCCAGATATATATGTATATGTAGGTGTCACTGGTATGGGCCTAAAATATTTGTGTGCTGTGATTTATACCTGCTTGATAGAGGTTGTCTGTTGAAAAGAAGAGACCAAATGATATAACAGAGGATGTTTATGGGAAAAAAGACCAGGGCAAATTTTGGAATGGATATTGTAGATATAGAATGCTATTTATACTCAATAGTTTTCTTTTTTTTTAATAGTTCTTTTTATGTTAAATTTGAAATACATGCTCATTTTCAAAAACACTGACAGTATTACACAGTATAGAGCAGAGAAAATCCCAACATGAAACCTACCACTCCAAGGCAACTTGATAGAATTTCTGTATATATCCTTCCAGGATTTTATCTTTTTTTTTCTTTCATTTTACATAGTTGTGTTCATTCAATATATACAATTTTATACTTTCCTTTGTTCACTCAATAGTATATCATAGAACCACTGTCTTTGTGAATAAATATTTAATCTTTTAGTTTTTCTCAAAATTTGGATTTCCAGAAATAGAGTTAAACATATATATACTCTTGAGGCTCTTAACCTCCAGAAGGCTCTGCTAATTTACATTTCCATTTTATAATCCAATTTATACTCTGATTTACACTTTCTAAAGTCCTCCATGGGAATGCCTATCCCATTGGGTAGCATAATTGACTTTCATCAATGCTGAATTGATAATTTTTATTGAATTTATGAATTTGATAAAATACATAAGTAAAAAATCAGAAAGTTATCTTCTGCTTTTTACTTTTGCATGTCTTTGATTATTAGTAGTAACATTTTCCATGTTTATTGACATCATTGTTTCACTTTTTATGAATTATCTATTCATGTATTTGTATATTTTTTCTATTCATGCATTTATATATTTTTATTCCAGTATATTTTTTATGTAACTTCACATATTTTAATATTTTCCATGCTTATGGATTTTAGTGCTTTGTTAAATGAATTACACGTATTTTTCAGAGCTTATCAAGTGCTTTGTATGTTTACTGTTAAACATACCATTTATTGTGTGTGTGTTTAATGTTTATTTATTTTTGAGAGAGAGAGAGAGAGAGAGAGCACAAGTGGGTGAGGGACAGAGAGAGTTGGGGAGAGAGGATCTGAAACAGGCTCTGCGCTGACAGCAGTAAGCCTGATGCAGGGCTCGAACTCAAGAACTGTGAGATTATGACCAGAGCCAAAGTTGGATGCTCAACTGACTGAACCACCCACCCAGTCATCCCTATTTTTTTTGTTTTTTAACATATGGGAATTTTAAGATGCCATGTGTTCACATAACCGACCTATTCCTATATGATTTCTACCTCTAATTTTATGCTTAAAAAGGTTTTTGCCATTTCACAATCAGATAAATAATCCTATACACTTTCTTATAGTTTTTTTCATATTTTATATTTAATACTTTGATCTCTCTTGATCTTACCTTGGTGCATAGCATGATGTTGGGCCTACTTTGATTTGTTCACCCCTGAACTCCTTGCCTTAGCTCATAGGGCCCTACGTGACCCAGACCCTGCCTATTTCAGTAAACCCATTCATGTCCCTCGCTCTTCCTGATTCAATACTTTCTAGCAACACTCTCTTTCCTACTCTTTCTTTATACTCAAGCTGGTTCCTCCCTCAAGACACTTGACCTTTGGTTTCTTTTGCTTGGACGCCCTCCCCAGATCTCCATATGACTTACTTGTCATCATGCCTATCTCTTTCAAAAAGGCCTTCTTAACCACTCTATCTAAACACTGGTCCCCTATCCCTACTGGTCCCTTGATCTTATTATATTATCTCCCTGGGACTTAGCAATATCCAAAATTAATTGTCCATTTACTCGTACAGTTATTGTCTCCAACACCAAAATGTAAGTTCCATGGGAACATGGACTTTGCCTGTGTGTCACTACCATTTCCCCAACACTGAGAATTAGATTGGCCTGGAACATAGTACACTTTCTTTTTATTCATTCATTCATTCATTCATTCATTCATTTTTAATTTATTTTTTTAAATTTACATCCAAGTTAGTTAGCATATAGTGCAACAGTGATTTCAGGAGTAGATTCCTTAATGCCCCTTACCCATTTAGCCCAACCCCCCTCCCACAATCCCTCCAGTAACCCTCTGTTTGTTCTCCATATTTAAGAGTCTCTTAAGTTTTGTCTCCTTCCTTGTTTTTATATTATTTTTGCTTCCCTTCCCTTATGTGCATCTGTTTTGTATCTTTATCCTCATATGAGTGAAGTGATATGATATTTGTCTTTCTCTGACTGACTAATTTTGCTTAGCATAATACCCTCCAGTTCCATCCACATAGTTGCAAATTGCAAGATTTCATTCTTTTTGATTGCTGAGTAATACTCCATTGTATATATACACCACATCTTCTCTATCCATTCATCCATTGATGTGCATTTGGGCTCTTTCCATACTTTGGCTATTGTTGATAGTGCTGCTATAAACATGGGGGTGCATGTGTCCCTTCGAAATAGCACACCTGTATCCTTGGGATAAATACCTAGTAGTGCAATTGCTGGGTTGTAGGGTAGTTTCATTTTTAACTTTTTGAGGAACCTCCAGACTGTTTTCCAGAGTGGCTGCACCAGTTTGCATTCCCACCAGCAGTGCAAAAGAGATCCTCTTTCTCCGCATCCTCGCCAACATCTGTTGTTGTCTGAGTTGTTAATGTTAGCCTTTCTGACAGGTGTGAGGTGGTATCTCATTGTGGTTTTGATTTGCATTTCCCTGATGAGTGATGTTGAGCATTTTTTCATGTGTCGGTTGGCCATCTGGATGTCTTCTTTGGAGAAGTGTCTATTCATGTCTTTTGCCAATTTCTTCACTGAATTATTTATTTTTTGGATATTGAGTTTGATAAGTTCTTTATAGATTTTGGATACTAACCCTTTATCTGATATGTCATTTGCAAGTATCTTCTTGCATTCCTTCAGTTGCCTTTTAGTTTTGCTGATTGTTTCCTTCACTGTGGAGAGATTTTTATTTGGATGAGGTCCCAATAGTTTATTTTTGCTTTTGTTTCCCTTGCCTCCAGAGACGTGTTGAATAAGAAGTTGCTGTGGCCAAGGTGAAAGAAGTTTTTGCCTGCTTTCTTCTTGAGGACTTTGATGGCTTCCTGTCTTACATTTAGGTCTTTCATCCATTTTGAGTTTATTTTTGTTTATGGTGTAAGAAAGTGGTCTGGGTTCAGTTTTCTGCATGTTGCCATCCAGTTTTCCCAGCACCACTTGCTGAAGAGACTGTCTTTATTCTATTGGATATTCTTCCCTGCTTTGTCAAAGATTAGTTGGCCACATGTTTGTGGGTCTATTTCTAGGTTCTCTATTCTGTTCCATTGATCTGAGTGTCTGTTTTTGTGCCAGTGCCATACTGTCTTTATGATTACAGCTTTGTAATACAGCTTGAAGTGTGGAACATAGTACACTTTCAATTAATATGCTCCTCAAATAAATGAATGAATTGTTGTGTGTTATTTGTGAAGTATAATAATGTAAAGATAATGACAACAGTAATAGCTAAATTTACTGAGTGCTTATTCTGTGATAGTCAACTAAGTGTTTTACGAAGCATTATTTCACATAATCCACCAAATAGGATCTGCTTATTGAGGACATACTTAAGTTTATTACTGCAAATAGCACTTAATAATAGCGCTATTAAATCTCCCTCTAATAGGTAACAAAGCAGAAGCACTGAGAGTTTAAGTACATGCTTAAGATCAAACAGCTAGCAAGAGGGTATGTTGTAGCTTTATAATATATTTTGCATATTTCTCTGACCCATTCCTCTAGAGAAATTTTTTAACTTGTTATAGTTAGTTTATTCTACCAGGTGAATTCCTGGACCTTTCTTTTAGTCTCTCCTACAGTTTTCTTATTGAAGTTGTAATTAGAATTGCATTAAACCTCTTCATTAATTTGGAAAGAGCTTCATCTTTTCAAAATGAAGTCATTTTCTTCTAGGAACATTGTCTCTATATCTATTACTGGGAATGTTTTGTAGCCTTTTTCTTATAGGTCCTGCTTATTTTTTTAAAAAATTAAATTTATAATGAGCCATCTTATACTTTGGTTGCTGATATAAATGGAATATTTTATGTTACAGTCTTGAATTATTTATTGACAATTCTTGCCTTTAAATGATTGTGCAAAGCCATATAGTTAAAAGGAATGAATATCTGTTTCAGAGTCCTTATATTCTCTATTGGCATGTTCAGAGAAAAATGCTCACTGCCCTGACAGATTGGTGAAAACAAGCATCAAAGTCAGAAAGTCTACCAATAGAATGACTATTAAAAGTATGGGTTTAGAGCAGGGCAGACCTAGATCTGATCTAGATCTGATCTAGAACTTGATCAGATCCTGAATAAGTTACTTAGCCTTCCTGAATTTAGTTTCATCTGTAAAATAGGTATAATGATAACTTCTACCCATAAGGTTATTGTAAAAGTAAGTTAGGTAATCATGTCAAACATGTAGCCACTGAGGGATACACACTAAATGATTAATAATAAATGTTAGCTGTTGTTCCTAGGTCTACCAGTCTATATGTGATGTGAAAATCCTTTCCTCCAGATGTTAAACTAGGAAGAGAGCATCATATTGTGAAAATTCATGCTCTTTGGTAGAAGGTGATGCAGAGAAGCCTAAAGGGGAAACCAGTGGTGATAGAGTCACTTTTATTACCATGTCCTTGGCTATAAAATCAAATGGGCATGTAGGACTTAATTTGTATGTCAACCTCTTTCTGTCTTTATAACCATGAATATGTAGATACACACACACACTAATACCATCCTTTAACTTTTTAAAAGGTGTTTTATTTATTTTTGAGAGAGAGAGAGACACAGAGTACTAGTGGGGGAGGGGATTAGAGAGAGAGAGAAAGAGGGAGACACAGAATCCAAAGCAGGCTCTAGGCTCTGAGCTGTCAGCATAGAGCTTGATGCGGGGCTCGAACTTGTGACCCAGAGGGAGAGGAAGAGAGAGAATCCCAAGCAGGCTTCATGCCTAGTGCGGAACCTGATGTGCTGAATCTCATGACTGTGAGATCAAGACCTGAGCTGAAATCAAGAGATGGAGACTTAACCAACTGAGCCATTGAGGCACCTCAAGTCTCACCTCTTTTTAAACCTCTAATACCGTTAGCATAAACCCATGGGTTGTTGGTAGGGAGGGATATCAAACTGGTTAGATTATAGTTGAATCCCTCCATGCCAAAACCCCTCCCTCTGATTTTGATCTCTTGTTGTTGTTGTTTTTGTTGGAAAATTTTTTTTCTATATAAAATGGGTCAGTCTACCCTTTCTCTTAATAAATAATATGCAGTGACCATAATTAACCTTTGAAAATTGAAGCCATTGTTTTGCCTGAGAAGATCCTCTCCAATTTGTAATCATCTTGTCATGTAGCCACAACTTGGGGTTAGAGGAGAGTAGGGATATTTGATAGGGTAGGGACTATTTGCGGTGACAAAGACTTGGAGATCCCTGCAATGAGTGGACCAGTCAGTGAATGAGGGTCAGACTAGTCCCGTGGAACAAGCATAGGATTTGAAGTTGGACTATCCCTTGGCACAAATTCTGTCTCTACACTTATAAACTCTGTTCTCATATGCAATTTAACCTTCCTGATCTTTAATACTACAGCTATTATTTTGGAGATAACCAGGGTGGTATTTATGGCAATTAAACAGGACCATGTATGTAAAGTGCTTAACACAGTACCTCACACATGGGACGTCAAAGACCTTATGACACTTAGGATTATTATACTCATTCAGGTCAGGTAGAGGGAAGAAAACAGTCAGGTTCTGATGAAGAGATGTAGTTTGATTGGTTTAATATATGTTCTGTAGTAGAGCCATTTTCCTTAAAAGGAGATGAACCTCTCCAAACTGTGAATATACAGTGTATGGAGAAGAAGGCAAGGTGACTTTCAGCCTTCCTATATTTTGGTAGTTTTGCTTGCAAATGGTGACTGGTAAATGTTTTCTAGAATCTGCTGTCACACTGACATTTGATGCTTTCTTAATAATTTTCTTTTTCTTCATGTGTTAAATCACAAACTATAGCTATTTTGTTGGTCCATGGCAGTCCTATCTGTGATGCTGAGTAATTGCTTGGCACACAGAAAAGATTGCCTTCTATATTTAAACATGTTTATCAATCAAGCCTTCCAGACACCATATGCCCAAGAAGGGCCACAACAAGTGGAGGTCCGGAGAAGGATGACTTTGGGATGGAGCCTTTCCCAGGAGCATAGAACAGAACCCGTTTAGCTCTAATGATTGTTCAAGGTGGATGAGGAGAGGGAAAGGGGGAATGTGCACTCAGATAAAACCCTTACTTGCTTATTAATTGAGCAAGGCAGGTGCCAGGCTGCTCTGAATTCTGCTGGCAGGCTGAAAAATGTGCCATTTTCCCTGCTAATAAGTCCTTCAACACAGGAGACATCTCCAGCAATCTTTACAGCAAGCAATAAAGGAAAAATTCAATTAATATGAACCCTGAGGTTAACTTTAAAAATCTCTTAGTCTCTTCTCCTACAAGTGAAGTGTTGAAAGGAAAGATAAGAAAAGGAAAAAAAGAAAGAAAATGGAGCCCACTGTCACTAGGGATTAATTCAAGAGTACATTTGCTAGGTTTAGTCCAGACTCCTAATGGCATTCAAGGTCACTTTGATGTCCATAGCACACTACCTCGGACACTGACTCTGAAGCCTTGATACCAGTGAATGTAGGCCCTGGGAATGAGGCTCAAGGGGGAGGGGGCTTTACTTTGAACTTGTGACACTTTTCATCCTCATAGATATTCTCATTTCTGTTTTTTAGCTGCGACTCAAAGTTTGGGGAACTTGCCCAAGGAATATAGGCAGTGAGTGAATGAAGTAGCATTTATTTCCACTACTATCAGAACTGTTTGCTTTCATGTCTTCTCCCTCCTAAATATCTGAATGCTCCTTGGGCAAGCTTTATAACTAACTACTGGCATTTTATGTTTATTTTTTATTAAAATTAATGCAATCAGAAAACTTGGTAACAAGGAAGAGCCAAAGAAATTTGAACATTTAAACTTCCATGTATTTTCATTAATAATTTGGTTTGCATACTTCCATTCATTAGTATTTGTGTGTAAGTGCATGTGCATAATTACACCACTTGGAAACCTGCATAATGGTTAAGAGTAAGTAGCCTAGATTCAATCAAATCTAGACCTGGAACAGAATCTTTTACTGTTGTATCACACTGGATAAATTTCATAACCTTTTTGGCTTCCACTTTTCTCATCTGGGAAAAATAATGGCCTTTCTAAATTTCCATTTCCTCATTTATATAGTGGGAATAATAACAACTATTTCATAGGTACTGCCTGAGAATTGAACCATTATTGTTTATAGAGAGCACATGCCACTGGGCACATTTGATTAGCTATTGTTATAATAACAGAAAAAAATGATTATTGTGGTTATTATAATTTTTATCAGAAATATTTTCTTTCTTAATACATGTTCTTCTATAGTAGTATTTCTCAGCCTTTTGTTCTTTATTGTCCTGCAAAGGAGATTTTCAAGAATTCCCCACCCCCATTGCTATCCTCCCCAAATTTTATACAGATACACTGTATATCTGTTTATGTACCTTATGCATTTGTGTCATATGTATACGTGTGTGTGTGTGTGTGTGTGTGTGTGTGTGTGTGCATGCGTGCCTATAATCACTAAATCGAAATCACTAAATCGAAATCACTAAATGTGCCTATATTACTAAATCTTATCTAAATTGTGTATTATAATTTATAATTTTAAAAATATTTCTAAAAATCTTGGGGAGTTTAGTTTTGAGTCAGTTTTACATTCCCACCATACCTAGAGCTGTGCCTCACTCCAAGGCATGGCTCAGAGAAGCTGTCCAGATTCCACCTGAGGCTTCTCATCAGATTTTCTTTGCATCCTTCCTCCCTGGCCCCCCACATCCTGCAAAATGAACACCATGAAGCTCCCAACTGATCCGTGTGTCTCTTTTTTTCATGTTCTTGTGTATTCTACTCACTGGTGGGTTGTCATCAAGGGTGGCCCTAGGTTAGACACTAAGAATTCTAACTGATTCAATATAAGTATCCATATTCCTGCCCAATGGCACTATGGTTTTAAATTTGTATTCCAATTCTGAGGTATTTCTTCTAGTCACAATGAAGCTAGATTAAAGAGAGACCAAAAGCAGAAAGACTGTACAGAGATAGAAGCTAATTTTGTGGAAAGGGCCACAGGTTTTTTTGTGTTTTTTTGTTTGTTTGTTTGTTTTTGGAAAAGGACATTTGCTTGTTGATACATCAGATATGTATTATGTAACTACTATGTGCTTGGCACATACTATATGCCAAGCATATAGTAGTTCTAATTCCTGTGAATATGACAGTGAACAAGGCAAATGCTGTCATGTTCATAGAGATGGAAAACATCTGTATATAATAATAATAACCCCAATTCAAGAAAGTTAGGTCACCTTAGACTGGCAAATCAGAACAGTATGGAACAGAAAAATGTGGATAATGCAAGAAGAGAAATTGAAACAGTATAAAACATTGACCTGCTAAGGATTTTCATTAGATTTTAGAGAAGAGAGAAGTGAAATTTATTATTAAAATCACACTGTATATCTTTTGTAGTTTGTTTTATTAGTTTGCCTAGTTCAGCTCTGGTGTAAAATGTAGGTTATTCCCATGTCATAGAAAGAACTTGGTCATTCCTAATGAAGGCCTTTGTAGATTTTGTTAAACTCTGAATTCAGAATTGAGAGGACCAACCTGAGAATCTGAGATCAAAGATTCTAGTGTGCCAAATCAAGAAAGCAGTTCCTTAGGTACACATGGCCTTAAGAAGGTTTATTTAAGGTTGAGAGTGTTGTGTTTATATATATATTCAAAGATTGAATGCCTGTGTGTTTTGCCTGGGCTTGCCTTAGTCATCACTGCTCCCTGCACCTTATTCAGCTATTCCTTGATGGTTCAGCAACACCTTAGAACTTACCTGTCAGGACATTGGTTTCCTGTTTCACAACTACCATTTTACTGCTTTTCCTGAGTAGACTGGGACTTTCCTAAAAGCATTTGACAGTTTTTCTCTATCTCAAACACAAGGCATAGGCTAATCACAGACTAGTTGTCAATGTACATTTCTTTATGAAAAAGGAAAGTCAAAAAGGAAGGATGGAATGAGGGAATGATGGAAAGACGAAAGAAAGGTAGGTTCTGATTTGATATTTGGTCTGGAATCTAATTCTTTTATGCCTGCAGCTCTGACTTGGTTTGATGACTCTGAGAACTTGCTAGATCACAAATGTCTTCTTGCTAATGCAGAAAAGACAATCAACAGATTTTAGCAATCTTTCCCTTACTGTATTTTCTTATTTGTTTCCTTTTTTAAAAAAAAAAAAACATTAGTTATTGACCATTCACTACATACCAGGTACTAAATTGTAGAGGCTATGCTACCACCATTGTAGCTTAACTCACAATAATTAAATAAGGTAGGCATTATTATTTCCTCTTTACCCAAGAGGAACCTCAGCTTTATAGGAGAAAGAAAACTAGTCTAGGTTCACATGGCTATTAAGTCCTAGGGTGGAAATATATGCCCTAACCTGTCCTGAATGGAGAATCCACTTAGACATGGAATGTGTCTGGGGCACCTGGGTGGCTCAGGTGATTAAGCAGCCAACTTTGGCTCAGGTCATGATCTCATGGTTCGTGAGTTTGAGCCTTGTGTCAGGTTCGGTGCTGACATCTCAGAGCCTGAATCCTGCTTCAGATTCTGTCTCTCTCTCTCTCTCTGTTCCTCCCTTGCTCACCCTCTGACTCTCTCTCAGTCAAAAATAAATAAAGATTAAAAAAAACATTTTTTTAAAAGACACTAAATGTGTGGCTCTGTTTCTTACCCACATACCACATTGGTATCCACATTGATTCCATTTAATCAATGTTTCAGTGAGCTTCTAAAGAAACAAAGACTTTGGAAGCTTCAAACAAGTACATGACTTACAGAGACACATAACTATTGTACATTTATGACCCTAGATGTAGCTGTATATGGCTCTTAAATTCTTTGGCTTCAGGGAAAAATAAGTATATGAAATAAGTATGTGGTCTGTGTGTCTAAGACAGAGAAATGAGAGGGTCGGGGTGAGAAAGAGAGAATGGAGGATAGAATAAACGTTATATTTTACTTTTCTCTTTCAGAATAGTTACTTAAAATGAGCTTTAAAAACTTCTTTCCTTCCTTTTTCTTTTGCTGCACTTATAGTAAATTTAATCAATTATGGCTTTGAATGAATGAGTCAGTAGTAGGGGTCCAGCAGGTGCTGAATCACTGCAATAGAAGAGCTCCCGCCCCTAAGAGTGCACCCAAACGGTGGGAGTAAAGAGTGCTCTGTCTCTTTTTCTTATTGTCAGCAGGAATTCTCCTGCCCGCAACATTGTCCTGCTTTATAAGATCACAGATGTATGGGGGTCAGATATTTCAAGACCCTGTGTTGTCTACAAAGGTACTGTATTTTTCTTTCACTCCCAGGTGCCTTTGTGGATAGGTACTTTTTTTTCTTGCACCTTTAATGGAAATTCTGCAGGAAAATGTAATGGAATATATTTGGTTTGCTTTCGGTTGGTACCCTGTGTATTATCATTTATAGGGCTGGTAAACCTGACTTAACCTTTCTGTCTTTCCCAGAAGCTACCTTGTGTATATATTGTGTGTGATTGTGATCCTTTGGGGGATTCAATCAGCAAAGAAACAGAATTCTAAAATAGCAGTTTTATTCCATTTATTCCAGTCTATTTTTATAAACAGCTCTTTGCAGGCAGAGCCCATGTTCAGATCTGAATTTCTTGCTACAACCTACAAGGGCCTTTTCATAGCAGGTGCTTATTTAAAAAAACAAAACTTTTAATGATGATTTATCCAAAAATTTTAAAATGATGTGACAATTAGATAAAGGTCATAGATTTATGAGGGGAAAGGATATTGTGAAAGACAGTGTTATAATACATGATGTTAAATTTCTCCAAATTGAAATAGTTATCTTTTGTAACCAGCTCTAAGTTTTCTAGAATGTTATGTTATGTGTGCCATTTTTGCGTAATATGCAACATACATAATATAGGTTATTTATCAAATGTAGGAGAAAAAATTAATGCTTTTATGTCATAGAAAGATTTAGCATTATATAAAGCCCTGAGTTTTTCTCCAGTAGAGAAAAGGGCAGAGAATTTTCTGCAATCCAGCATTTTAATCTGTTGGCAAAGCTTGGTAATAAACTTGCCTGTTGTTGCCTATGAAAGCATTGAAGACTTGGTAGCTACTTTCCTTCAGGGATAATAGCACTGGGTAATAGGAAATAGAGACACCAGATAAGATCCTGGTTTTTTTTTTTTTTTTTTTTCTTTTTTTTTAAGCTTTAGTACTGGGATAACTGAACAATTAACTGAATTTAGAAAAGTTCATTAAAACAACATTAGAAATATGACTCAATCAAGTAAGGTCTAAGAAGGTCAAAGTATGATACATTAACTTCTGCTAATCTATGAATGCATAATTCCTCAGGCATCAGGAGACATTTCTGCCAGTGAAAAGCTTTCTGGGCTTGAGTGTAGCATAGAGTCAAATGATCAGGTTTGAGTCCCTTTTTAAATGACCCATGTGACACTATGTTGGTGGTTGATTTAAGACTCCTCCTCCCTGTATTTCTTTTCTCTTTAATAAAAATTATACATATTGAAGGTGTACAGCATGATGATTTTATGCATATACATAGTGAAATGACTTCTGTGGTTAAGCTAATTAATAACACTGTCTCCTTATATACTGTGTGTGTGTGTGTGTGTGTGTGTGTGTGTGTGTGATGAGAGCACTTGAAATCCACTGTTAGCGCATTTCCAGTATTCAATAGAAGATAATTAATTATAGCAACACTAGACCTCTTTATTTATTCATCCTACATCAGTGCAACTTTTTACCTTTTGACCAACATCTCACCAGTTGCCCCATTTCCCTGCCTTGGGTAACCCCAGTTTACTCTCCGCTTCTATGTATTAGACTGTTTAAGATTCCACATTTAAGTGAGAACCCCTGCATCTGTTTTCATTCATAGTACTGTGTGTGTGTGTGTGTGTGTGTGTGTGTGTGTGCGTGTGTTCTACAGACATTCTAGCTCAGAGGCATTTTTCATTTTCAGCTATGATGGCTAAATTGATGTGACTATGAAGACTGCTTTAACAGTATTTGGTGAGGATAATACATAAAACCCATCTCACAGCAAAGGAGCCTTGAAATGACCTAGGAAAACATGTATCATTAAAACAAATGTAAAAAAGAGGGAAAAAACCCCAAAATCTAACCTAGACGGTTTCTATTTTGAAGTATAGAATTTCATGCTCATATGCCTCCTGAGAAGAATATTGTGGTTTCACTATTTGGAAATGAAGATGAGGTTTTATTTTTTTCTTTGAAGGGGAGCTTCAGTAGTGTGTATGAGCAGTGCAGCTTAAGAGCAAAAAAAACAAACCAAAACAAAGAATTTATGTCCTTAAAGAATCATTTATCATTAGGATGGGTTTTATACAATGTTAATTTATAGAAAATCTGACTATTTGTAATATATCTATTTTCATCAGGAAATAAATATCTTATGTATTTTTCAATCAAATCCCTGGTTGGGATAAGAAGCTATAGACTACAACCTACATAGTTTTTATAAAGAAAACCTGAGAAGTCAGGTGAAGTAACCCAAGAAAATAAGAATAAAATTGTTTTTTTTTAAATTTTTTAAATGTTTATTTATTTTTGAGAGAGAGACAGATCATGAGCAGCAGAGAGAGAGGGAGACACAGATCTGAAGCAGGCTCCAGGCTTCAAGCTGTCAGCACACAACTCAAGGTGGGGCTTGAACTCACGAACCAGGAGATCATGACCTGAGTCGAAGTCAGGCACTTTACCAACTGAGGCACCTGGGTGCCCTGAGAATAAAATATTACTGTAGCACTAAAGCAAAATTGAACTTCTTGGATAAACCATCCTGGAATGAATTGGAATGTATTTATGTATTTGTGCTAGGCTTTAGGGTCTGTATATGATGCTTCTACAAAGTAAGACGTGTAATAGAAACAGGAGGGCATGATTCAGTCTGCCCCAATCTGACACATACAGAGTTTGACCAATATTAACAGCCTTTATTCAACGTTGTCATTAGCTTTGCACGTGATAGATGATGAGAAAGCTATAGAAAGAGGATGAGACTTGGTATTTGCTTTCATACAATTTATACTCTACAGGATGAGAGAAAGAAACCAAAATTTATTGTGTAACTTATATTCAGTCCACTGAAGATGTTTGTGTCTTAATCCCCAGAACCTGTGCGTATATTCCCTTACATGGTAAAAGAGACTTTGCACATGCCATTGAGCAAAGGATCTTGAGTGAGGAGATTATTCTGGGATGTTCAGGATGGCCCAATGTCATCACAAGGCTCTTATCAGTGAAGGAGGGATGCAGGAGAATCAGAGAGGAGATGTGACCATGAAAGCAGAGGTTGAAGAGAAATGGAGCCATGAACTAAAGGAAGTTTGCAGCCAGTAGAAGCTGTGGCAAAGAAATGGGTTCTCCTCTAGAACCTCCACAATGAGCATAGGTCTGCCTACCCATTTAATTTTAATTTTTTAATTTAATATGATTTTAAATTAATTATTGAAATATAATAGACATATATTAGTTTCAGGTATACAACATATTGATTTAATAATTCTGTATGTTACTCAATGCTCACCACAATAAGTGTGGTCACCATACAACACTATTATAATATTGAATATATTCCCTATGCTATAATTTTCCTCACTGTGACTTACTTATTTTATAACTAGAAGTTTGTACCTCTTAATCCCCTTCATCTATTTTGACTCTCTCTCCCATCCACCTCCCTTCTGGCAACCATGAGTTTGTTGTCTGTTTTTAAGAGTCGATTTGTTATGTTGTTTGTTGGCTCATTTTTGCTTTTAGATCCCACATATGAATGAAATGATATGGCATTTACCTTTCTTTTTTACTTAGCATGATACCCTCTGGGTCCATCTATGTGTCACAAATAGCAAGACTTCATTTTTCTTCTTCTTCTTTTTTTTAATGGCTCAGTAATAATCCATTGTGTGTGTGTGTGTGTGTGTGTGTGTGTGTGTGTACACTACATCTTTATACATTCATCTATTTATGGACTTTGGACTCAGGTTGCTTCCATCACTTGGCTATTGTAAATAATCCTGAAATAAACAGGTACATATATGTTTTTGAATTGGTGTTTTGTTTTCTTTGGGTAAATATTTAGTACTGGAATTACTGGATAATGCCTATCCATTTTAAACTTTTGATCTCCAGAAATATAAGATAATAACTTTGCATTGTCTTGGGCCACTAAACTTGAGGTAATTTACTGTAGCAGCAATAGTAAACTAATATACTATTACATTATCTCATCTCCTGTTCTTATTGATGCCATGGAAAGGTTATTGGTATTCCTCTGAAGAAACCCAAACTGTGCTCATGGGTGTACAAATTATTGCAAGCCATTCATCTAGTAGATAGCAAAGGAAAAATTTAAATTCTAATTAGGTGACTTTTGAACTACATCAAAATGAAGACTAGTGAATTAAGGGCCGATAATTCTGGTGTATGTCATTACATTTTAAATTACATCACAGAAGCAAAGAAGTTAAAGAAATGTGTCGTTGAGTTGTAATACTGGTTTGGATATCAGAAGAAATTGCTTTTGTCAGAGTTTAGAGGAATGGTCAAATCCCACCAGGAAGAGGAAGAGAGGGGGAGATTAATGGGCAAGAGTGATTGTGACCAACAAGTGAGAGGACAGTAAGATGATTAACTGGATGATGGAATGTAGTGTATATCCTGGGGAATAGTGGGTCAACTAGGAAGAGAGTTTCCAATCACAAAGAAGCTCAAATACAGATACCAAAGTTTATATTGAATTTAGAAGGCAGTAAGGAATAATAGATGGTTCTGAGTTGTTCATGAAAGGTTTTTGTTATTCATTTCCAATATAATTTTATTTTAAAAATAGAGCTTATAGCATTTAGGTACTATACTATTAAAGATTGGTCTTCTAGCAGTTTGTAACAAAGATTGATATCAGGGAAACTAACTGAAGGCCATTCAAGTAACCCAACCATGAAATGATGAGGACCTTGATGAGGGTGCTATTTAGAAATTTAGGGGCGGTTTCTGGATATCATATTGAAAGAACAAACAGTAGACAAATTAGAGATGAATTAATGGTATTGGGCCTAATTTCTTGGGCAAATGGTTGGGTCACTGAAAAAGTTACAGGAATGAATTTTGAGAAAAGAAGCAGGGAAAACTAATTAGATTCTGGAAATGTTGAGTTTTTGATGAAAATAAGACATGGAAATAAAATATTCACAAGGTTTCTGAAAAAAAGGTTTTAAAACTCAGGATATAAGGATAAAGAATATAAGTGGAGGTATAATTTGAAAGGTCACAGTAAACTAGCTTTTCAAAGACAAAACTGTAGAGCGACAAAGGGATATGATAACGCATTGAGTTTTGGGGAAAACCATAATTTAGGATGTAGGAGGAGAAAGTGGAGTGATGCACAGAGTTGACTGAGACAAAAAGTAGGAAGGAGATTGTATATGGCATAGACACCAAGGAATGAAGTGATTTCAAAAATTGACAGACACCCAAGAATGAAGTGATTTCAAAAAATTCAATACAGCAGAAGCTTCTTGGCAAAGAAGTCTGAAAGAGGCCACTGGACTCTGGGATTCTGGATTAAAGAAGCTGTTGGTGAATCTTGAAAGAGAAACTTGTTGAGGTTGGAAACAATGCAATAGATTGAGGGACTTATGAACAATTTGAGAAAATTATTGTTATTCACTTTGCAAATGGAAGGAAGACAGCAGAATAGTAACTAGAGAGGGTAGTAAAGGTAATTCATGAGCAACGTCTCTGCTGGTTCTTTCTCATACTTCCCTCTTTCTGTATGTGGGTGTGCTTGTGTGTATATACATATAAATATATGTATGTATGTTGTTAGATATGTGACATACATATATACATACATACATACATACATACATACACAAATACACATAGACCTTGTTAGAAGATGAAGGAGGGACAGTAAAGTATCCTGTCAACTGAAAGCTACTTTGAGATGAATAATGAAGGAAGACAGCCACTCCATATCATTTACACAGAGATTTATTCAGACTAATTTACTGACAGGGGGAGTCAGGTAGATGATAATCCAGGTGCCCCGCAGCAATTCTCTGCAAAATCTGAACCTTAATCCATAGATTTTATAGAGTGAGGAAATGTGTGGAGACCACTATGGTGAGGCCAAAGAGTTTAACATTTAATAGACCTTATGGTACCATCTGTGTGCCAGAGGGGAAGCAGGAGAAGAAACTATGTTATCTCTACAAGTTATCTTAACAACTTTAGGGAAGTTGAGAATAAGCCTTCCTACACATAGCCCCAAGGGAAGTCTTTACATGGTCATGAACAAGATGGAGGGCCAAAGATGGATCAGTATTGTCAGAATTCCTACATATATATTAAGGAACAGTTAGGACTGTAGAAGAAGCTGGATAAAACAGGTAACTGCAAGTGAGGTTCAACAACAGTAGAAATAACAAAAATGACAATTATTGTATGTGAGTCCCTTGGAGAACACTCCTCTGAGGATCTTTCAGGCTCCAGAAGGGAATATGTTATTTCTGTCTCTTTTCTTTACTGCATTTCTGGGGATAGGCAGCTAGATATTTCTTGAGCTCTCCTACAGTGCCTTATACATTTAATGCTCATTATTAATTTGTGGTCTATATGAATAAATGTATCTTATTTTATCAAGTGTTACTCCAAAGAGGTAAGAAAAATAAATTCTCTGAGATAGAAGAAAGCCTTAACTGATGCTCACAACATTTTATAATAGAGATTTGAAACTCAGGGGGTTTATATAAGCAGAAGGTAGATAGTTCACTGAGAATTTGGAGAGTGCTTTTAATCTAATGGAAAGGCCCACAGCAGTTCATGAGTTCTTTGGTCAAAATATTTGGGTGTATGTTTCTCATCAAGACAATATACTTTGACTTTGACACTGATGGTTCCTCTCACTTTTTTTTGTGCTAGTGTGAATTAACATAGCACTGGCTTCAAAATATGTGTGCTATTCTCTAAAAAAGGCAAGGAAAAGGAGTTAGAGTTGGGGTGACTTCAGAGTTGCATTGGTCAGATACTTATTTATGCAAGATATTTCATCTAATTTAATCTTCACAACTCCATAAGGCAGATGCTTTTCTTACTGTGGTTTAGAATATACATATATTTTTACCATGTGCGCATATATATATATATATATATATATATATATATATATATATCACCATTTTAATCTCTTTTAAGTATACAGTTCAATGATATTAAGGACATTCACAATTTTGTACAACTGTCACCATTGTCCATTTCCAGAACTTTTTCATCATCCCAAAGAGAAACTTTCTATTAAACACTAACTCCCCATTCAACCCTCCCTCTCTCTCTCAGACCATGGTAACTTATATTTTTGTCTTTATGAATTTACCTATTCTAGTTACCTCATAAAGGTGGAATCATACACTATCCTTTTGTGTTGGACTGATTTCACTTAGCATAATGTTTTCAAGTTTCACTCATGCTGTAGCATGTATCAGAATTTCATTCTTTTTTGTGGTTGAATAATATCCTATTGTTTGTGTAACAATATTTGTCTACTCATCTGTTGATGGGCATTTGAGTTGTTGGTACCTTTTGGTTAAGGTGAATAATATTGCTATGAACATTACTGTACATGTATCTGTTTGAGTCCCTGCTTTTAGTTCTTTGGGATATATACCTAGAAATGGAATTGCTGGAGGCAAGTGCTTTTATATCCAGTCTTTTTTTCTAATAAACAATTGAGACTGAAAAATATTAACTTTCCCAAAGTCATATAAGTGGCAGAGCTGGGATTCCAACATGACCAAATACGTCTGATTCTAAAACCCAAAACTAACATCATGTTGACTTATGAGTTTTAATATATTTTCACTTTGCTATTATGAAAAGCTTGTATTTTCTTATAGGGCGCTTCTGCCTTTCAAATGATCCAGAATGCGTTGACATGACAAAAAAAAATGATCTTGTTAAAATGGTAGCTACTGATGTTGTCATCATTGTTTTTATCATGTTTAGAAAATATCATGTGTTATAAAAGTTGAAATATAAAAAAATGGGGAGCAACATTTCAGGTGTCTGGTTCTAAGATTTTTGTAACTAAAAATTTAGACTGAACTTCTGCCCAACTCATTCAGATTGCACATTGTACTTCCTGAGGGAGATTGCTTGACAATACCATTCTTTTGAACATATATAAGTAATTAAATAGGATTATCTTTTAATTCTATACTTTATATTTGCCTAGTATTAATCACTGAATTATTTATATGCAAGAAGGAACACAGACAAACCAAAACAAATGCTGGTGAATAAGATGGAAAAGAAGAAAAATGAATATTGCCTAAGAGACCAGTCAGACATCAAAGTATGTTGTTACCTACAAGGGCACCAGCTCTCATTAGGTAAATTTTTTTTTTTTTTTAAGATACTCCTACAGTCTTCCAACAGTGACAGTGAGATGATGGGTGTCATACCTGTACAGGACGTGTACTAATGCTTAGAACAGAAAATGACATTCACTCCTACTGTGCTGAATTACGAGGAGTCAACTTTGGAACCCCCCACCCCACCCCCACCCCCGCCTACCCAATAAAAGTAAACTTTTTAGCTGCTAGTCCTGAAATGCGATTCTGCTCCGGGGTTTATTTCCTTGTATAATCCACTAGAAAAAAAACGTATACTTATTTTCTGAACAACAACCATGTGGATTATGTGCTTTCAAAATATATATTAGATGCACCTAATTCAGACAAATCCAAGTGCTGTGGACATAACAAAAATGGGGTTTTTATTGTGGAATTAGTATTTCATTATACACTACTCTTAAAAATATTAGTTCTGCCCATTTTTAAAAATGGCTGTAACTTTTTATTTTACTGTCTGCTTCTTAAGAGACAGGAAATTTAAGTCTTAGGCAGTATATCTTATCATATTTGTGGCTCAGTAGTTGATAAGGCATAAAAGAGATTTATCTCTACCCACAGTAATTCCATTGTATACCTAAAGATTGCTACTGCTCAATTTGTAATGATACAGAGACAATTGTCAATAGTTTCACCAACTATCAATAGTTTCCCATTTTTTGTCTGGCTTGATTTTTGAAGGTTTCTTGTTTCTTATGGAATGATTGGTAATAAGCTATTTTATTTGAGTGTATGTGCCTAAAATTCTGAACAATCTCACTTTTCAGTCTATCTGTAGAAAAACCAAAGATAAAGATTTGTCCTCAATTTAGCTGTTATTTGTCTTTTTTTTTTTCACATTGTGTTTAGAATACCAGTTGATTCTATTTTATTTAGACATATTTCTAACGTCCTGGTGATGAAGTTGTCTGGAATACTTAAGTACACTTATATTTTAGCTCTTTCCCTATGGGGTGTGTTAACCATCATTACATTAAAAATGGAGTCTACTCCTATGTTTTCTTACTTAATTTAACTTTCTCATAACAGTGGTTTTCATCTTACATATTTTATATATCACAGTATTTGCAGTACTTTTTATGGATTTTTAGCTCATAAAACTATGTGTATGAATAGAAAGTGGTTTTTATTTATGATTACTGTCTCTAAATGTTTATTATAGGATAGGAATATATATAATATTTAATGAGGCACCAATCCTACTTGCCTTCTAATTAGACTCCCTGAATACGAAGGTGACTGAAGAAGTTCTCATCTTTGAGTTATTTATGAGGATATATACATAACAAGGTGAGCCAACTCTGATTCATTTTAGATCATTATCCTTATTCTCACATTAACTATCATGTGTTGAATTCTTACTATGTTTCAGTCCTTGGTTAAATTATAGGTATCATTTCATTATTCCTCTCAACAACCTTTTGAGAAAATTGTTTATTGCCCTGATTGGATAAATAAGGAAATTGAGGCTAAGCAAAATTCAGTAACTTGCTCAAGGTCACACAACCAGTAAATGATAGAAACAGGAGTTGAAGCTGTTTTTTGACTTCAAAGAATGATGTTAACTATTATTTTCTTCTGCCCCCTAAAGTTCTGATGGACATTGAAGAACATAGAATGATTGGTCAAGATAGATTCCAATGATTAGTCTCAGACTGAGACTTATTAAAATTTAAGGTAAATTTAAAGTAAGGGAAACATACTTTTCTGTAATAGAGTCTACCATCAGTAGAATACTTTAAGAACATTGGTTGAGTACTGGGACTGGAAAAAGATGATTTTGAATGTGTCTTTTTTTGTAAGGGTCTTATTTTGACAATTGCCTTTGAATCTGGTTCCTCAGAAAACGTGCCTTATTGCCACGACAGAAACAAGTAAATCTGAGAAATGACAAGAACAAGGCAATTAGAATGTTTGAAACACCATGGACATGATCAAAATCTAAAAGAATGAAACATTCTTATTTGGGAGTCTGATATGAGTCCTAATAATGTTGAGGGAACACTTTCCTTTCTCATTGAAAAAATAATTGGTGTCACATGGAGATGAACACTTTAACATCAGAACTGCAGGAGTGCTGGGGTTAATGCTAGGGATTAAGAAAGGAATGATATCCTGAGGAGTGTCTGAGAAAAGTCCTGATGAAGGTCAATAGGTGCCAAAAAGAGAGAACACAGGCAGCCAACACCTCCCAAAGGGTGTGTTAGTCAACTTGGACTGCTATGGCAAAAAATGACAGACTAGGTGGCTAATAAACAACAGAAATTCATTTCTCAGTTTTAGAGGCTGGAAACCTAACATCACAGTGCCAATATAGTTGTATGAAGAACTTCTTCTGTGTTGGAGATTTCTCACTGTATCTTTACATGGCAGATAGGGCTAATAAATGCCCCAAAATCCTATTTCCTAATACTATTATTTTAGGTATTAAGATTTAACATATAAATTTAGAGGGTAGGGGGACACAAACATTCATACTATAGCAAAGGAGGAATGGAAAGAGGAACAGCTTCTCCACAAGCCTATGTTAATAAGCTATCCTGGACTCCAACAGGGAAAAGCCTAGACTTGGAAGGATTGTGGTTCAAAAATTATGCTGATGAGACAGTAAAACATAAATTGTCTTTATATTGTCTTGTTATCTCCAGATTGTAATTCTACAGTACAAACATTCATATTTATACCCATGTATATGTTGCTAATATCCCCTTTTCTGTTTGATATGCAGTATTCACCTTCATTTAACAGTTAAAATTTTTCCTCAATTTTGATAGTTGATGGATTGCCATTTGGTAGGTGGAATGCATTAATTTCCTTAGTATCTCTCCAAGTTTTGCTTTGTTTTAATTGAAAATTAAATAGGGTTGTTCTGGAACAAATCAAGTCAGAAATATTTATTCTGTATATCACCTTGATGCCCAATGGACTACCTAATGGTTATTACTTATTTCATTACTTGAGTTGAAGGTTGCTATCTGAATACTATCTAGGTGTAGACCCATTCTGCATTCTTCACCTCTGTTTGTTTAATTATGTCTTCCAAAGCTGAACGATTTCAGAGCATGGTCTTATTTTTCCAAAATTTTTATTCTTTTTCCACCACTGCATCAGGTAACAAATATGTTCTGGGTATCCAGCAGATATTTATTACTATTATCATTACCTTTCTTAATCCCTGTATCACTCCTTCAGCCCACATATAACCACAGAATGATTCATTGATACATTGATAATTATAAGTTCTCAAACAACTGCATTTCCATTGATCAACCATATAGCAAACTTTATACATAGAACTGTATACTTTATACATGGAGCTCTTTTTCCTAGGTTGCAAAATTTTGTGTTTGAAACCTGAGACTTCTATGACTTAGGTTTCACTGATGTTTTGATAAAATATTTCTTCAGGTCACCTAGGAAAGAAATGATTGTGATTGATTCCTTTAGTCCCAATACAACTAACTGAAAAGAGACATTTTAAAACATCAGCACATATAAACACACAAGGGAAAAAATGTCAAGAAGGGGAATTGGCTCATTGATTTTAGTTTCCAGCATTCCAAAACTTATTCCTCTTGTTTTTGTCAGTTTGGGGTAGCCTAACATTCCAAATCTTATTCCTCTTACCTTAATTTGGGACGCCATAGACGGGATGGCTTGAATGACAGAGACTTATTTTCTTAGAATTTTGGAGGCTAGAAATCTAAGATCAAGCCCAAGACCAAGATTAAGACCATTACCATGGCAGTTTCTGGTGAGGGCTCTCTTCTTGGCTTGTGGATAGCAGCCTTCTTGCTCTGTTCGTCAGTGGTGGTGTGTCGGGGGGAGAGGAGAATGAGTAAACTCTGGTGTTTCGTCTCCTAAGGACACTAGTCTCATCATAAGGGCCCCACACTCATGATCACATCTAAACCTAATCATCTTCCAACCATCCCATTTCCAAATAATCGCATGGTTTTAGGGCTTCAACATATGAATTTTGAGGATTACAGTTTTGTATCTAGCACCTCTTTACAGTTGTGAATGGTTTAAAACAATCAATAAGTATTCACCAAGCGATTGGTATGAGCCCAGGAATGTGCTGGATTCTATGGGAGCTATAAAAAGAAGAAGGACATGAATAAGAAGTTGATTTGAATTTTAATAAATTTAGATAGATCTTTTAGTAAGAAAACAAAGATACAGAGACATAATTCCCTATTAGGGTTTTTAAAATGGCAGAATGCTTTTTGGTTTGGTCATCAAGGAGGAGGAAAATCTTGAGTTTTGGGTTGCACAAGAAGGCATGGTGGGAAAAATAGAAGTTCTTCCTTTAAGATAATTCTCTTATGATTGCTTAGAATTGTCAGAATATAGATCAGAGCAGCCTAGAGAGGTCTATCAATCAATCTTCCTTTCCTTCTGTGCTCCTCAAGGTATTTACATAGCTGTATAAACCTGAGTTAGAAGGCCTGTGACTTAAATTCATGTGTTCTTATCTACTTCATCTGGGTCCATTATTCTATGCATTAAATATAAAATTGCTTAAGTGAAGAATTAAAGTAATTTAACCAAAAAGGAAAAAAAAATAGTATTTCATGCCTACAGTGTGGCAGACATTTTTATACTATACTTGATTTAATTCTCATAACCGCTCCCCCAAAGTAACTATTTTTATCCCCATTTTACACACAAAGACACTAAATCCCAGGAAGATTAAATAACTTGCTTTAAGCTAGTTCTAAAAAGCACTTATTCTGCTAATAAGTGGTAGAGAAGAATTTTAGTCAGACCCTGTTTAATCCAAAGCCCATAAGTTTTTCATCATATCATATCATTTCCCTGAGAAAACAACACTGAACTTGAATTTGGTAACTTCATATTTATTCAATTCTGTATGCTTCCTTCTCAAACTCACATGCATATTCACAGCATTTGACTTGCCTCTCTCTTTCTCATCTTCTCCAACAATCACATCAGATATTTAAGCAAGTTGAAAAGGATAAAAGCTCATCCTTCCATTGTTCCACCAATTGATCAAAAATAATTCCATGCAAAGGAATGAGAATGGTGTGTGCCCTTTTGTATTTCTTTAATAATTGATGTTCTAAAAGAAATATAATAGATATTATATGAAGATAAGAACCTATGGTAAAATAAATTTGGGAAATCCTGGTTTAAACAGTTAAACAAATTTGTACCTTGTAGGACTTCCCATATCCTAAAATGTTAATGTACGGTATAGATTTCCAAGAGCGTGGAATGAACTGCTGTGTTTCCATAAATTATTTGACTACAAAACCCTAATCTTATTGAATAACTATTAGAATTTTAGAGAACCTAGAATTCTCTGGAGTACAGTTTGAAACACTGACTTCTGGCAGTGAATGACTCTTGTTTCATGTAAATGGTTTTTTCCTATGGTCACTACAGGAGTGCATTTATCTTATGAGTTAAAACTTAAAATACCAGAATACATATGTGGATGAGCTAGTTCTTTCATTTCAATTGGTAAAGCGGTTTGGGGAAGATGATAAGCCACACAAATATGTGCTCAGAGTTCTATTTGTCTGTGCAGTTCAGAGCAAGGTGAATTTAAGATTGAATTGCTCTGATGGAGTGTGAGTGTGGGTAGGGTGGGAGTATGGGTGGGCGGCATTCATTTTAGGCCACCATTATGAAAGTAGAACTCACTTGCTTTTACTATCAGCACAATATGTGCCTTTGTAAACAGGACACAATCTGGAACCTGATTCCTGTATTAAACACACTTTTCTGTAGTTCATTTTTAGAATTTTGAACTTAGCTTCCTCATGCTTTTATAGAGAAGGTTTAATTTGTGCCTACAGAAGGCAGTTATCTTAGAGTCTGGGGGTATGATGGGAAAGTAATACATGAATTGGCATTGGTGGGAAAGAGAAAAACTGATTGCCACAGATCATTCTCTTGAGCTTCCAACCATCTGGAGGATGCCATATGGAGGAGGGAAGAGTTCAGAGGAGACCAGCACTTAAATCATCAGACCCATTTTAGTCTCCACTGGACTAGATTTGATCATGAAGAGCTGACTATAGTTCTCTCTATTATGGCTACTCAACTCATATAAGTCTAGGCTAAAATAATAGGTCCACCATTTACTAGCTGTGTGTCTATTTTCAAATTACCTAATTTTTCTAAACCTCATCTTAATCATCAGTTAATGTAAGGATAATATTCATTTGGACTTATTATTATTATTAATGGAGATAAAAGCACCTACATTGTACCTTGCTCATAGTTGATAATGAGTGCCACTTTCCTTTGCATGCCAGACTTTTGGATGGGTTGGAGAAGGACTTGATGAGTGGGACATGAGGAATCCAGGTAGGGGGGAACATACTGGTGCTTTCCTATATTTGATAATGTTTCTGTGTTAAGAGGGCTAGTCAGTTTTACCTACTAGACACGAGATGACAAATGGATTTAATTTCCAATGAACTTTCTTCAGTTCTCATTTTACTTTTCTGCTCTGAAGACTTTGATAATGAACAGTACTTCCTCTTGGATTTTTCTTTGACTTCTGCAAGGCTCTACTATCTTAGTTCTCCTTAAATATGTGACTACCACTTCCTCCAGCTTTTGAAAAAAAAATTGTGTTCTGGTTATCCATCACTGCATAACAAGCCACCTCCAAACTTTTTGGAGTAAAACAATGTCATTTTATTTTTACCCTTTACAGTCTGGAGGTTGACTAGCGCAACTGGGTGGGTTCTCAGGTTCTCTCATGCAGTTGCCATCAGGAACGCAGGGCTGGAATCATCTGAAGACTTACTCACTCATGTCTGTCTCCTAGGAGGAGCTGGGAGATGTGAATAGATGGCGGCTGCATCAGCTGAAGATCCCTGGGCATCTCTCTCTGTATATATGTCGTCTCTCTTCATAGTTTTTTATATACAGCAGCTTTGGGGTAAACATGCTTCTCACGTGGTGAATCAGGCCTTCATAGATACATTTCTGAGCTCGGAAGGTAGATGGAGAGAGTGGGGAGAAAGAGAGAATGATAACATTTTCTGACCTAGCCTCAGAAGTCAAGCATTGTCACTTCTGAAACATTTTATTCATCAAGATAGTCACAAAGGTCTGCTCAGTTTCAAAGGGAGGAGAAATAAACTCTGCTCTTGTTGATGGTGAGACAAGATTCTGAAAGAGCACATGGAATCAAATACTTTTGTTGGCACTTTGAGAAAATAGAACTTATCACTGTTTGTCCTTGGGCCCCAACACTGTACATCCCTTTTACATGAAAAATACATTCACTCAGTCCCCTAAGACACCATCCCCCGCAGATGTCATGCTATTATGGCATTTGGCTAATTCTCAAGGGCCAGGATCTTGGCATATAATCAGGTTTAGATATGGGTGAGCCTCTCCAGAGTGGTTCCCTTTCAGAAAGGAAGAAATAGGCAGGACAGCAGTCAGTGGTCTGCAGCAATTTGGAAAAAGTAACTGGGCGTATATTGCCAATTGTTTGATTCGGGTTTAGGCGTACTGCCTGGGAATGATTTTCCACAGCATTTGTCTTTGCCTTTCTCATAAAATGGTTCCTATGTTTGCAGCTCTGGTTTTTTTAGTCTGTTTCCTGCTGGGAGAAGCTCAAGCACGGCCTCTTTCATTTGGTGCTGTTTCTGTCCTTTTCCAGCCAAGCTGATATAATTCTTTTTTTAAAACTTGGCATGTTTTTTAATGTATCAATCTCTAAACCATTACATTAGACAAAAGTAACACCCATGGATCTCTTCAGGGTAATCTCCATGGTACCCCTGAGGTAGCTTCCTCTGAGATGGTTATGGGACAGTGCATTTCAGATTCTTAGAAGTCCTATTGTGTAATTGAAAGGATCTGTGAGACAGGCCTTGGTATGCTTAGAAAGTCTTTTTGTTTTTTTCAGGTACTACCTTAAATTTTTCTTCATATATGTTTTTATCATGGCTTTCTCTTTAGACCATGTTTTCCTGATTGCATACTAGATTTTTTTTCTGTACCCTGAAGCTATTTCTTATTTTGAGGATTGTTTTCCTCCAGAGAGGCTCAGGATGAATGTTTTATTTATGCAGCAAGCCCTGGCTCCTTTATATTTAACAATTCTTTCTTTTGGTTATTGCTCTCCTCATGCACTTTACTATAGTCAGCTAGAAAGCAGGCAGCCATTTCAATGCTCTGCCTGGAGATCTTCTATCATCTAGTCCATTAGGTGCATTTTCCCTATTTTCTACATTATAGCAGGCGAGGGTGTTGCTAAATTTTCTAACAATGCCTTTAGGCTAGCCAGACTTTATTTGGAAGTTCATGGAGTCAAAGATACATGTCTCAAGATAGAAGGCCAGCCTTTCATGACTTTTCTTGGAAGTCATGCATATTTCTGCATTTCATTTAGTTAGATGGTCACAAAGGCCCACTCAGGTTGAAGAAGAAAGGAATAGACTCCACTTCTTGATGGAAAAATGGCAAGAATCTAGAGAAGCATGCAGGAATAAAAATCTTGAGGCCATTTATGCAACATGTAATCTAACAGATCCAGACTATAGCTGTTTCCAAAGATTCTGTTCTTTTCCTGCTCTACTTTTCTTTCCATAATTGTTCACTTGCTCATTCCATCTGCACTCATGGCTTTAAGTAACATACTATGTACATGACTCTCAAAGTCATCTTCATCATCTTAGTCATTACCATTATCAAATAGCTAACACATTTTGAACACCTGTAGTAATCTAGGCACACATTATTACAATGTTAATAATTATAAATTTTTTAAAAAAATAATGGTAACAACAGTAGTAATACCTATTTCATATACTGTGAAGATTAGTGTGGTGGCATAAAAAAGTTAACCTTGTGAGTTTTTTTTTAAAAATATTTATTTATTTTTAGAGAGGAAGAGAACATACATGCACAGGTGCAAGTGGGGGCAGGACAAAGATACAGAGGGAGAGAGAGAATCCCAAGCAGGTTTCACACTGCCAGTGCAGATGTGAGGTTTGATCTCATGGAAAACAAGATCATGACCTGAGCCAAAATCAAGTTGGATGCTTAATTGACTGAGCCATCCAGATGCCCCAACCTTGTGAATCTTTAATCACTCACAATCTCTCTCTCCCCATCCCCAAAGTCACTGCAAATAGGTTGTGCAGTCTAAATAAAATTAGTCATTTGTTTGTTATTCAATCAAAGTTTTAAGAACCCTAGCACCACAACCTATACTCTGGCTTGATCACCAACCACTATTTTCCCATATAGAAATGCTTGAACCATCATCACTAGATATTGTTTATATAATATCAGCCAAGATGTCTACTGCTCAGTGAATGCTTTGTGCCTTCTTTTCCTTGACAAAGAACCAAACTGAGTACTAAGCATCATAGAACATTAGTGGTGGAGGGAATGCAATGATGCTAGGGGGATCTTAGATACCATCCAGTGATGCAGAGTATTTTACTTGTTGCTCTCTGGAAACTATAGGTATCCAAGAAAATGTTTCTTAATTGAGACTCTCTGCCAATGCTTCAACCGGAACAACTTGATTTTTGCTTGTTTTACAAATTAGGGTTCTATTCAAGATTTTCTTTGGGGATCCCAGGTTCTACTTTCATAAATTGAAAAGTCACCAATAATAAACACCACCCCCTTTTAAAAATGAAGAAACTGAGACTCAGAAGATTGACCACCTCAGAGTCACATTCATAACAAGAGGCAGAGGCAGTACCATCATTAGAGCTCATAGCTGATTCCTATAGAGGGTTCCATTGGTGCAGAGTGATATTCTCCTGGCCTCTCAAAGTTACAAGGGAAGACTTTTAATTACCTGTATTGGTATCTCTTCACTTGAGGACTTTCCGTAGGGAGGCTGCTCTGCTGGAATGTGGGGAAGGATGGAAAGCCTGAAGAATTAACAACCCCTGTGATCAAGCCCAAGCAATAAATAACAGAAGTTTGTGTAGAACTACCCTAACTTTTTTGCTCTTTACATGTAAAGAGTCTATACTGTTGTTCTGGGATTTGCCCTGTGGGATTAAGCTGTAGTTATCCATAGGGGTAATTTACTTGATAATATGCTTCTTATATAATATACCTATTTATTTTCTTATTCCTCTTCCAGAGTTTCCTTGGATCATAGCACTAATGAACTTTTTTCACTGGTGTCCTTGTCTGAGGATCTGTTTGGGAGAAAAATCAAATGAAGACATCTTCTGACTCACCATATAGTGTTGGGCTTGAGTTAACCATTGGTGAAGGAGTAGACTGGAGAAAAACAAAGTGTGAGTAGAAGACTGGGTGAAAGATAGAGTGTGAATAGCGTTGCACTTTCATAGTTCATGAAGAACTATGCCATCTTGGCACAAGGTCCTTCTAATCTGTGCAGCCCATTTTGCTAGCCTATTTTATATTTTCATTGTGTTTTATGCCCATTTAGACATCACCATTCTACTCTGACAGTCTAATTGTATTCTAGCTTCCCTGGCTCATGGTGACATTCTCAAAATCAGTGTCCTCTCATTCATCCAGCATGTCATGCAGTGCTTGGCACTGAGTTCACTGGTTGGTTAAGAGAATCACCTTCCTTGTATGTTGGTAGAATGGGTCAGAAACTCCTCTAACAGGAGCAAGTAGAAAATAAAGTGCCTACACAAGATCAGGGAAAAGAGCTTAGCTGTGAAGTTGTAAGAACTCACAAACCATAAAAGGTTTTTAAGCACAGGAACAGTATTATGAAAGTGCTATTTATGGAAGAAAATGCATTGAAGTTACACTTAAAATAGATCAGATCAAGAGAGCTTAAACTCAAGGAGGATGACAAGAGACCAATGCTGTAATTTAGGTATGAGGGGATGGTTTGTGGGGAGGAGGAAAGTCATGTCCAGGAGAATCGACAGAAAGACATAGATGGGAAGAGAAACACTGCACAAAATTTCAAGAGGAATTGCTAAGTGTTGGTAGGTAAAAATATGCCAGATTATATATATATAGTGTTTTCTGTTTTCCATAGTACTTAACTCTAAAGTTTGGAGCCACTGGGCAGATGTGATGTTATTGACAAAGGCAGAGCCATTGAGAGCAGGAACTGCTGTTGGAGGAGGTTAACAAGCTCAGTTTAGTTGTTTTAAGTTTGTGGTGAGAGCAAACTCTCCAAGTAGTAATATGCTATTGAAATACAGAAGAAGCCAGGGCTCTGTGACTACCCTAATCCTCACAAATTATTGTTTCAGAAACACATAGATTTATCAGCTAATTTTTAAGAGAGAAAATAAATAAGAATGGCTGTAGTAAAATATTTCTTATCACTTTTCTTTTTTATAGTATTCAGTAAAAATTCAATGCCATTATCAGTATAAAGATGCTTTCATATAAAATATTGGATTATAAAATACATGAGAAGACATTAAAAGTCATTGTTAACCTTCCCAGTTTTTACATGTCATACGAGATAACATATCATTGCTAGGCCTAGATTGAACAGTTGGATGTATTTTATGCTCTCATTTCACTTTATCATGGATTAAGCACTCACTGTGTACATTACAATTTAGGGGAATATAGAATGAATAAGAAAGCATTCTTGCTCTCAACAAATTTAGGATCTAAACAGTTTCTTTGAGACTAAGTCTAGATACCTCCTTGGCCAAGTCAAAAAGTTCACATTAAAATGTCAAGTGTGCATAAACAAAATTTGTGGGCTTGTGGTATCTTGTGGTGGTGCTAATGAAGGCTGTCATTTGGATTGACTAGGGTCATCCAGAAAGGCTTTTCTGAAGAGGTGGCATTTGAGATGTCCCTGGTATGGGATGGCTAGACTATTAGTAGGCAGGAGACTATGTAGCAAGTGGTGGTTGAGCTGTGTTGTTTCAATGATGTGAAAAGTATTGAGGTGTCCTTGGGCTAAGTGGTGGACATATGTGTGTGATGTTGTCAAGGCACTTGTGAACATCAGAGCCTGAAGGCTGCAGCATCACAGTGACTCAGACCTGAGAGCTTTACAGCCTCCCATTGCACAAATCCGTTCTGTTTCAGAGCAACGCCTGAGTCATCATGGGGAACAGTTGGCCATGTTGTTAACAGTACACTCTGAAGCGGTTACAGAATATTTATGCCTGTTGGCAAAGGGAAATCAGATGTGGGGGCTCAGGATACACTCCTGTATAAAGGAATGTGCCTGCAGTCTATTTTTCCCTGGAGCCTCTCTCACAAGGCAGGTAGAAAACTTGAGAGATTGGAATTGTTATAAGAATATTAACAGGTCATCAATGCTTCCATTTATAGAATGTACTATGCCCTGTTTAAAGCATGAAAGCATGTTAAATACATAACTGCACTGAAGTGAGTCCTCACAAACACCTGCTGTCAGTAGCTGTGGTTCATGGGTATGGGACAAAGGCTTGGGAAGCTGAAGTAACTTTCCCATAGTCATGTAACCCAGTAATCAGTTGGGATTTGATTTCAGCTGATTCTGACCCCAAATCCCATTTTTCTTAAACAGTTTTACCTCTCACGAGTAGACTCATAAGTACATGGCTGATGGGCCACAGGAATCATTCACAATGACACAGATCTTTAGTGTTTTTAATGTGCCAAATATTATAATTAATAGTAAGTTAAAAGAGCTGTTCCTAAATGTCGTATTTGTTCCTTATAATAACTCTGTAAAGCCAAGTTGAAGTTAATGTTCAGAGAAAGTGCTGGGCAGGAGGAAGGTCACAAGGTAATCCTTGAACACTAAATAAATGCTCATTCTATAAGTGGTTTTCAAATTTTTCAAAATAAAAAAACACTTATCCAAACAAAATATTATGGAGAAACCTAATTTGTGATGAAGCCAAAGGGAATGGGACTGTTGAGGCTGAACTCAAGTTACAGAACCTTGGGGACCCTGCCTGTTTAGATTCTTCCTACTGTACTTACTGGCCCACACCAATATACCTCAGTAGAAACCTGGGCCTTGAAGAGCTCAAGTTCTACTCTTGCTGCCTCAGATATAAAGGACACAGCTGCCTTGGTCTAAGCCTTTTATCCTCCCTCTCCCCCTACCTATACTTGCCTTTAGTCATTAGGGAGCATTTCTATTCTTTGACTCTTGTCTTTGCCTCTGCTGTGTGAGCACTGGGGTTCTGTGTCATAATGTACGAGTTTATGGCTTGCCCTGTGCAGATATTCATATCTGGAGCAAGAACTTCTTTTTCTTTTCTAAAGGAATATTAGGCATCTTTACATGACATTTTAATTATCTTATTATCACCAAGAAAGCACAGAAATTCTAGTGTCAGATTGCACAGGCTCAGATCCTTGGTGTTTAACTTAGTACGTTGAAATATAGCCTCTCTGTTTGTCCTCTCATCCCTGAAATGGGGATTATAATGGTAACTGCCACTCTGGATGCTTTGATAATTAAGTTAGTACTTCATGGAAAAGACTTAGAACAGTGGCTGGCACAGAAAAACTGCTTGACAAATATAAGCTATTGCCATGGATTAAAAACTGTGAAGAGTTTTTAGTCTCAATGAGTTAGTATGACTAAGTAGACATACACACATACCTGTTGCTCTGAGACTGTATTTATCAAAAGCATCACATTAAAAATCAATCTTAAACTTTCCTTTTCAGGAGCAACCATGGTTGAGTAGTGAGACTGGTGTGGCAGTAAATATGATGGGCATTGAGAAGTTATAGTGTATCTACAGGGTATATGATATAGTGTACCATGGGATGGTGAGCAGACCACAGAACATGAGGAGTAAAAAAATTTTTGAAATATGATGATTGAACTGAAGGAGAGAATAGACACTTAGTATGGAGCCCAATGGGTTTCAGATAAAAATAGAACCAATACGTGGGGGACTAGAAGGAAGGAAGGAAATATTTAGTACCTAGGATGTGTTAGGAATATGCATTCACATGTCACTTAATTTTTATAACTATCTCATAAAATGAGAATTATTTCCTCATTTTTACACATAAGGAAAGCTGGAGTTTAGGAATGCTTATCAATGGGGAGATCTAGAATTCAACATAGGTCCCTTGGACTGCAAATTCTAAGTTCTTTCTGCTGCATCTCTTTATATAAGTTGGAGCTGTCCAACAAGAGATAGGCTGCCATAGCAGTCTTGAAGTGTACACAGAGTGCTGTGGTTGGCTTTCTGTGACTCTTGATTCTAATACTCGGTATATGACAAAAAGACATTTCAATCTCAATTTTCTTCTAAGTTGCCTTTCATATTCCATATTGATTTTTTTCAGGTCTTCATTTTCAGGAAATATGTCAAGTTGCCATTGAGTTTTATTCAGATATCTGTATTAATTTCATCAGAGGGCACATTTCAAGATAGAGCACTTCGCTAGGGGCTTTGCCTTTTAGACACTGATGTAACGGGAAAAACCGAAACACTTAAAGTTGGCTTTGACTATTATGACAAGCATATTATGTTGGTGGAAATCCTCCAGGCTTTCAAGGAGTGAAAATAATGACTGCAAAATAAGCCCAGAGTTAAGCTTTTCTAAGTGCCCCCTTCTGTATTTGCTTCCTCATTATCTGAATCCATAATTTGCCAGAACACCAGGCACTTTTCTCCTTGCTCCGACTGAAGTTTTCTCATTTGTGTGATGGGGAAGTTGAAGGACATATCCTTCAAAATTCATCCTCATACTGGTATTTTGTGACTGAAGACTAACCTAAAATAAATTTCCTACACTTTTCTTTCTTTCTTTCTTTCTTTCTTTCTTTCCTTCTTTCTTTCTTTCTTCTTTCTTTCTTTTCCTCACTCCCTTTCTTTTTCCTTTGTTTATTTGGTCACCTGCTTGATAAATGAGACTCCAGTTTAATTTTTTTTTAATGTTGAATTATTTTTGAGAGAGAATGAGAGACAGAGACAGAGCATGAGCAGGGAAGGGGCAAAGTGAGAGGGAGACACAGAATCTGAAGCAGGCTCCAGGCTCTGAACTATCAGCACAGAGCCCAATGTGGGGCTCAAACTCACAAACCATAAGATCATGACCTGAGCTGAAGTCCGACACTTAACCACCTGAGCCGAAGTCCGACACTTAACCACCTGAGCCACCCAGGCACCTCTGAGACTTTAGCTTAAATTCAAAGCCTTGACTTAAAAAAATAACCTTGAAGTGTGTAGTTCCTAAAACAAGCTGGCACTCTACAAAGAAAAGAAATGATTTCCACTTAAGCAAAACAGCAAAGTTACAGATTGCAGCTATCATCACTAATTAGCTATCACAGATGGAGGGCTGCCTCACCTCAAAGGAAGAGCTGGACAGCTACCTACAGATAACTGGGACATAAATAACTTGCTCAGCTCTCACTACAATAACCATACCATATTGCTTCTCTTGTAAGAGATGTCCATTTTAGAACTGGGACAAAAGTGACTTGTTTTGTAATTAACTTTAATAGAATTTCCTAGGTATAAAAATAATAAACGCTATTGCAGAATAGTTAGGTAAAGGACAAAAATAAGAAAATAAGAAATCATCCACAGTTCTCTCTAGCCATAAATACAGTTAATATATTGTTATATATCCTTCCACTCCTCCTCTGATCCATGTTTATGAAGTACTAGCTTACACTGAATATTTTGCAAGCCTTTTTACTTAACACTTGTAAACATTTTTTTGTCATTAATATTATCCCACCATATCATTTATGAATAATGAAGAGTATTTTGTTATTTGGATGTTTCTTATTTTAACTACCTTTATTATCTGACACATAGGTTTTCATTTTTTCACTGTTATAAGCAATGTTGTAATAACCATCCTTATACATAGATCTCGATACACATACACAAATATTACCTATATTTCCATATATGTATGCTTTATGTATACACACATATACACACACGCGCAGAATCTATATTCAGAACACAGTCCTTATAGCTATATAGCCTTGAGTGAGTTTCTGAATAACCCTATACCTCAGTTCATTCACCTATAAAATAGAGGCCATAATAGTATGTACCTCATATGGTTGTAAGAATTAAATGGAATAACACTTGAAACATGATTAGCACAATCTCTGGAAAGTCACAAATACCCAATAATTATGAGAAAAATATTGTCATTTGTTATGTTTATGTTACTGGATAGTCAGGAAGGTGCAAGTTGGGACAGAAATTTCATTTACTGACCTACTAGTGGTTAGAAATCATGCGTAGGTGGGAAGATGGGTGTGCTTTCCCAGACATCTCTGGAAGCTACCCCCATATCCTTCTTAGCCTTAAGGTAGCAGCAAGGATAATATAAGCACATATTATTTCAAAAGACCCCTGTTGGAGAAGAGTTCAGACAGGCTAAGAGGCAAAATCTGGGGTAAGCAGATGAAGCTACAAGTCCTTTGACTTTTCTGTGCTGCCAATTGTTGAAGCTTAATCAGTTTGCATGTTTTATGATGAAAGATGTTGGCCCTGAGTGGAGAGGCAGTTGGCCGAGATTTGAAAATTATTGTGACAGTTAAAAGAGGAAAGTGAATTAGCAACAATACAATAAATGGTTTAAACAGTAGGCCTGGCCAATCAGAGTCACTGATGTAGAGATATCCAGTCAAAGGCAGGCCAATTCTGTAAATGAGGAAGTTAGCACAACTCAGACTGTGTTGCATAGAGTGGCATTTGAGTTTCAGAAACATTTTAAAGTTCCCAGAGATGATAATGATTTACCATAACATACGCTGTATTTTGGAAATAATGTAAGTACCAAACATTTGGGAATTTGTTACAGAAATCATGGTGGTGTATACCATATTATGTAACTCCTAGGTAATTAATCATTAAAAGTATGTTGCAGAATACTAACTGACATGACAGTGTTTTATTCAAGGAAATAACATTACAAAACAATATGCATAGTATGATTACATTTTATTTTGGAAAAAAATCTTTCATTAAAAAAAAGATTTGGAAGGACACAAAACAAGATATTAACAGTTACTCTCTCTGGGTAGTGTAATACTAAATGTACTTTTCTTTTTCTTCTTTCTTTTTTTTTTAAATTTTCTACCGTAAAGTAAATAAGTATATATTGCTTATATACCAAAAGTATATATTGCTTCTGCGATAAGAGTAATTTGTAAATTTAAAAAGGAGTCACAAGTGAATTAAAAATAAAATTATTAAAAACTCTTCACTAAAATCTTGAAAATTAATTTTTAAAGGTATTAATTACCATTTAGGTTTTTTAAAATTCAGTCTAGATTATTTCTACAAACAATCATTTTTCCCCCCTTTCAGTTGGGCTGATCATGCCTGTCAATTAGCAGATAGAGTATTTGAAAACAGGTTGGATTTCATCCTGTGCACTTCAAAATCAGTATTACTTATTCAATTTATTATGTTGGTAATATAGAACTTGAATTTTAATTACAAGTGTTCAAATTCAGGTGTAGAGAATTCCATTAAAAAACACCTTACTTTATTTAACAAGGAATAACTAAGCATAAAAATGAAATGAGCAATGAAAATCTCTGAATGTACCCCAAAAGACCAATGTGCTGGACTGCAAAATTATTTCTTGAACTTCTTTCCTGAGAGAAATAAGAAATTATTGAGGTACTAAGACTTATCTTTAGAATTAAAATTAGCTAAGGGCAAATATTTTCTTTTCACAACCTGAGAGTACTAGTCATGGAATGTTAATATAGATCTAGTCAAATGTCGAATAAATCAATTGTGTGGTGCTTTATACACAGTATTCCTTCAGAGGTACTTATCCAGTAACAAAAAATCTATCATAAATATGATTTACTGATTTGTTGGATGGCCCATGTTAGTCAAAATCGTCAGTTCTTTTTTGCATAATTTTTTTTCTTTTTCTCCAAAAAGAGAGTGGGAGATTGTTGTTCTAATCTCTTTTTAAGAGCTCATCAATAATGCACCAGATCAAAATTTAGAACAGGCTGTGTAACGATTGGCATATGGGGGATGAAGAAAATTAATTTGATACAAGAGAACAACCAGACAACTTCCCCTCAATAATTCTTCTACTTCTGTGAAGGGAGGATTTAGGAGGTGGTGAGGAGGGGTGAGAAGCAGATATTTAAAACCTGCCCTAATGTTTTAACTGCATAAAGAGCAGATTGATATAATTAAAATGCACACTTCCCATCTTTCTTCATCTCGATAGCCAATCAGTTGTTCTGTCATATTGATTCTATCCCTTTAGTTTTACTAAAATTTATCCCTTCCCCTTCATTTTGGATGACTTTCCCAGGTTCAGATTCTCCTTACCTATCTGTGGTTTATTCCAATGGGCCCTATTTTTTTCTGCCCCTATCTTTTCATAATTCAATCTATTTTTTAAACTAATATCATTACAAAGTTAATCTCCAAAAGCACAGTTCTCTTCATTTCATTGTTGGGTAACATTTACATCCCATTCTATATTGAGATTATTTGCAATCACTGTATTTGCTTTATCTTTCATAAATCAAGGCTAATTTTATAAGTATCTGGCATCAGAACAGTAAGGCTAGAAGTAGGTTGCTGGTAGTGCAAAAATGCATGTAAAAGAAATGCCCATGATCCATTAGGCAGTACCTTATAACATCAAGTCATATGAGGTAAGACCTTTGAGGAAAAGCATCACTGTATTGCAGACTCTCTTTTCTTTTCTTTTTTGAAAGTTTATTTATTTATTTCGAGAGAGACAAAGATAGCACGAGTGGGGGAGGGGCAGAGTTAGAGGAAGACAGAGAATCCCACGCAGGTTCCACACTGTCAGCGTGGAGTCCAACATGGGGCTTGAACCCATAAAACCATGAGATCATGACCTGAGCAACCAAGACACTGAAACCAAGAGTTGGATGCTTAACTGACTGAGCTACCCAGGTGCCCCTAGACTCTCTTTCCTTGACTTCAAGCTTCACAATATGACTGTGTTATATGACTCATTTACTAGTGAAAGCCAAAGAATAAGAATCTTGGGTTTTACTACCAATCTCTTTTCATAACCGACTCAAGAGATCAGGACATGAAAGGATGCATTCATTAATTCATTTTACTTACAAATATCTACTGAGTATCTCCTCATTCCAGAAATCCTGTTAGTACTTAATAGGTTCTTAATAAAGTTTAAGCTAATAGGGTTTAAAGCTTATTTGTCTACACTTTTCATTTTTTTAATTTTTAAAAATATTTTATTATTTATGAGAGAGAGAGAGAGAGAGAGAGAGAGAGAGAGAGAGAGAGTGAGCAGGAGAGGGACAGAGAGAGAGAGAGGGAGACACAGAATCTGAAGCAGGCTCCAGGCTCTGAGTTGTTAGCACAGAGCCTGACGTGAGGTTGAACTCATGGACTGTGAGATCATGGCCTGAGCCAAAGTAAGACGCTTAACTGATTGAACTGCCCAGATACTCCTACATCTTTCATTTTTATAAAAGATCAATTAGGTAAACTGATCAAAGTCTATGGCAAGCACTAGAATAACTATTTGTAGTAATATATGAAGTTCCTTCAATTCTCCAGCATAGGACTATTATTGTATATAATCATCCTTCCTTCTGGAACACTCATCTTTCACCTTTTAGCTCCTGTCCAATTTAAAGATTTTATTTCAAATGTTATTTTTGCATGGAAATCTTTTCTTATTTCCTGAGATTAGATTTAACCTCCACATAAAAAAACTTCATAACATCCTACTTTCCCTTTACAGCACTTAACAGAATGTTTAATTATCTAATTCATAGCTCTCTGACTAGACTAACTACAAAAGACCTCAGGCTTGCTCAGTGCTTCCACTCAATGCCTGAAACAATGAGACAGTGGACATTTGTAGGATGAATGAAGTAATGAATGGATCTTTTCATCTCTCAATCTCTTATGATTCTTGTAAAAAGATATTGTTAATAAAACCCAGTCTGTTACTATTAATTGAGGCATCTCCAGGGTCACCATAATCCTACTGTGAGGATTGAAGTCATACACAAAGGGTCTACAATACAGTGTTCAAAAGTCTTGACTCAGGTGGCCCTGATGTACTCAGATACTCACTATGGATAATAAGCAGCTGAATGCTTTTTTTTTTTTTTTTTTTACAACTTTTTTCACTACCAGCATTCTGCCTCCAGGATTACTGTTTCAAACCCAGAGATCCTTATGTTTAGCCTTGATCTTTGAAAGGTAAGGTGAACACAAAGATTGCAAATAATTTCAATATAGAATAGAATACAAAATGTTATTCAGCAATAGGATATTACCCAAGTACCCAAAGGAACTATTCATAGACATAAATAATTAAAAAAAAAGAACTGGAGGGGTGCCTGGTGGCTAATTGGTTGAGAGTCTGACTCCAGCTCAGTTCGTGATCTCGTGGTTCTTAAGTTGAAGCCCTGTGTCCTGCTCGCTGCTGTCAGCACAGAGCCTGGAGCCCACTTCAGATCCTCTGTCCTCCTCTCTCTTTGCCCCTCCCCTACTCGTTCTCTCTCTCTCTCTCAAATGAATATATTATTTTTTTAAATTAAAAAAAGAAACCTAGAGGGTAAAAATGTGGGCCAAACTGGTCAAGGAAGCATCCATGTAGACTGTTCTACCTTCCTCCCTGTTCCCCATTCCAAGCAGTAAGTTTTGTTCCACATGCATTTGATAGTCTTTTATGAGCCCTTTAAAAATCCCTCCAGACCTCTTTCCATATCCATCATAGAATCGTAGCATTCTGTATTTGTTGAGTGTATGTACATGGCTTGCTCTGGCAATGGAAAACTAATTAAAATCTTAAGTGGTTTCAGCTGTGATTTTCAGCAAAGACTCATCCAAGGCATTGGGTAGCAGAGCAGTGAATAATGCAGATGAGGTCCTTAATCTTATATAATTTATATTATCATTAGGCAGAGAGAGAATCAATAAGCAAGCAAAGCAACAAATGGCCAGGATAATTTCTTGGAGTATGATGTTTCCTGTAAAGAAAACAAGACTGGGTGATGTGATGGATGGTGACTGGGGCTGCTGGTTGTTGATTGAGATTTTTAGTTTGGGTGATAAAGGAGGACTTTCCTTGCAGAGATGACATTTGAGCCTTCACCCTTTTCCCCTACAGCAGTGGTTCCCAACTAGGGATGATTTCACATCACCCTCCCAAAGAACATTTGATATTATCTGGAGATACTTTGGTTGTCACAGCTAGAGGGGTATTTGCTACTGATATGTAGTGAGGGAAGAGGGCCAAGGATGTTGCTAAACATTCTACAGTGTATAGGACAACCTCCCCAAAAGAATTATCCATTTCAAAATATCAACAGTGCTGAAGTCGAGGAACTGGTTTATTCTGATCAAGACATCCACGTTGGTTCTTTGAAGTTGTGAGTCACATCACGTTAGTCCTCTGTTCTAAATCCTTTGAGAATCCCCATGTCTCCCAGCTCTCTCCATTACTCCTTGGCTCTTATTTCACTTCTTTTATTCATTACACTTCAACTTCTGGCCTTTGTGCTGGCAGATACTCTTGCTTGGAATGTTCTTCCCTTAGATATCTGAAGGGTTATCTTTTCTCTATCAAATATACTTACTTATGACCTTGCCAGTTGCAATCCTATACTTTCCTTCTGATTGTCTTACCTGGATTTTGCTTCTATGGCATCTTCTAACATGTCATATTGCTTAGTTATATAATATGATATTGCTTATTGCTTATCTCCCCTCCTGGAAGCTAATCTTCATAAACTTACGGGTTTATGACAGTGTCTGGCATAGTGGGTGCCTTGTGAATATTTGTCAAATGAAGGAAGGAAGGAAAGAACAGACTTGAATGATAAAAATGTGGCTGCCAAGAAAAACCCTGGGGAAAGAGTAAGTGTAAAGACCTTAAGAGACAATGAGACTGGTATGCAAAGGTCCAACTACCCACCCCCCAAATTTTAATACTGAGCTATCTTTTAAATGTTCAACATTGTTTTTGTTATTGTTTCAGAGGCTGCTACTTAAAAGTAAGTATGTTATCTGAAACATAACACAAAATTAAACTAATAAGTGTTATGCCATCAGCAATTTATTGTACTATCTCTTAAATAAAGATGGAATGAATGAAGGTAGAAGAGAAAAAGATAAGGAAGAAGTCTTCTGAATGGAAGTATGGGAGAGGTTGAAAATGTCAAGGGAAGAAACTAACATTTGCTGATCAACTAGTATGAGCAAGTGCATCACTAAGTAGTTACATATGTGCTCTTATTTTGGGTCCAACATTTTTAAAAATATTTTTTAAGTTAATTTATTTATTATTGAGCGAAAAAGAGCACAAGCTGGGGAGGAGCAGAAAGAGAGGTAGACACAGAATCCGAAGCAGTTTCCAAGTTCTAAGCTGGAGCACAGAGCCCAAAGTGGGGCTCAAACCCACAGACTATGAGATCATGACCTGAACCAAAGTCAGACACTTAACCGACTGAGCCACCTAGGTGCTCCATTTTGGGTCTAAAATTGTATTCATCCACTGAGGCTGCTATAACAAAATACCATAAGCCAAGTAACTTAAACATTAGACACTTATTTCTCATCATTCTAGAAGCTGAAAAGTCCAAGATCAAGGTGCTGGCCAGTTTGGTCAGGATTTTCAAGAGAAAATCCTGTTTCTGACTTAAAGATGGCCATCTTCTTGCTGTGTCCTCAAAAGGGGGAAAAAAGAAAGATCTTTGTGTTTCTTTTTATAAGAGCACCAATCCCATCATGAGGGCTCCACCCTCATGGACTAATTACCTCCTAAAGGCTCCATCTCCAAATACTGTACCATCACTGGCTTCCTCATCAAAAATGTAAATTTCTATAGGCCTTGGAAGGGATGTTATACTAAGTCCCACTGCTTATAGTATAAGCATATTTAAGAATGCTGTTTTCTTGTCCTGGGAAGATGAGTAATGAAAGTCTTTACATATGAGAATTATGGCCATTCTGAATTGCTGGAGTTAATGCATTCAAATATGCAATTGTTTGAAAGAGTCATCTTTGATTTTGTGCCAATTTTAATTGCCTATTTAAGCAGAAATGCACTTCAAGTTATTTTTAGTCCTATAAATTGGGTTTATAATTCAGTGAATTCACTCTTCAATGCAAATATCAAGGCTGTTATATTTGCAAGCTAGTAGAAGATGCGACTTCTATTTTTAACTTCACTGGTCATCAAAATGATGCATGGCACTAGTTTAAGAAGTAAACTAGTCAAGGTAACAGTTTATGAAAACACTCCACCTTTATAAGAAATCACTATATCCCAGCACTTGTAAAATTACAGCTTGATAAATTTACACATTATTGTTAAATCTGTGAAAAGTCAAATACTTTCTTTGGAGAATTGCTATTGTCATATGAGTAAACTCTGTATTTCTTTGCATGATAAAGACTGCCACTCACGTAGATGTCACAGTTTATGCCTGTCAGATAGGTTTAGACAGTTGGAGGTTGCAGTTAAAGATTGTCACTCTGCGGGATATTTTTCAGTAGTTCATTTATATAATTCTATTTTATTAAAAAATAAGAAAATGACTTGTTAGAGCAGATTCTCCTCACCTGCTCCGATTCAACATTTATGTTCCAGGAAATTCTAATTCTTTATAAAAGAAAAGCATATCTACAAGGCCTAGGAACCTGGGAAGTTACCATGAGCATAATTCAACAATGTGGTTGAGTGGCTAGACTATCACTTTGCCTTTGGAAATGGATAAACTTGATTACAACACATGTAGAGCAAATATCAAAAGACTGACCTGGCAGCTACTCTTTTGGAATGGTGGCATGAGGAGCTCCATGGACTTTTCCAGTGAAACAATCGCAACTGTTGAAAAGCATTTAAAAAATAACCACTTATTCAAGAAAAATTCTGTAAGGACGATAAGTCTAGGGCATTTGAACCATGACCTGCTTCCTCTCACACCATCTCTCAGCTCAGTATAATGGAAGCTTCACTGTGAACAGATGGAACTAAAGGGATGAAACTATCTCCCCCTTTGGCTTCCAGCTGAGAATTATAATATCTCATGTAGAGGAGTGGGTCACCAGTATTTCTCATCCTTCCCTGCTCCATGTTGCAGAGACTCTATTCCAGGAAGGAGCAGCTGAGAAGTTGGAGGTGATCTCTTCCTCAGTCCAGGTTCTACTCATAGGGTAGAGGTTCTATCCACTGTGGGGCAGGTAATCACCCTCACCCCACCTTGCTCATAGAGCATAAGTTCCACAGTAGAAGAAGAAATTTGAGAAAACCAGAAGCTACTTTCCCCACTCAAAACTGCTAGTAAAGCCAAAGTATCACTTTAGGATAAGCTGGCCATTGTCCATGGCCTTACTTCTAGAGTAATGGCTCAGAGATTTTGCTTAGGTGGAGACAAAGTCCATAAGAAGAGAGAGGTCTAAAGCACTCCATAAAGGAATTTATATTATTTGGAACAGAATTTGGCAAGTTTAAGACTAAGGGTGCTCTGGAAAACAATGGAGATTTTGATGGTAAGCAATTGAGAAGTGCAAAATTCCAATTTCTAGATGAAATTGAGTTTGGAAATACATTTGGAGAACAGATTGAATTGCATTACAGTATTTAGTTCTGTAGAATGACTAAAAAATAATCAGGTGCAATATGTGTATCAAAATTCCATTCAGTCCAAATAATGAACATATAAGAGATGTTTCACTTGTATAAGAAAACCATCAATATTTGAAATACCAGCAACTTTATTTTTTTAGAATAAAAGATTACAGATCTCTGTAATTCCCAATAATTGTCCCCTAATGTGGAATACTGAACGATGCATTTGCAGAGTCATAAGTGCATGGAAGATAGAGAGCCAACAAGAGTGATAAAAAATGTCAGTGTCAAAGTGATATTTTATTTTTATCAATAGAAAGAAAGAAAAATTATACTTGCTGATAATGGTGTAATGGCTCAGGGATATCATGGATACATTTTATTTTCCTTTAGCTTCATATGTTCTTTGAAAACTGCCAGACTATATAAAATTTCTGTAAATAATTGTAGACAACTCAGGAACAATATGCAAATAAAAGAAACTGCTAGTGTAGTCCTTGAAAATAAGCTATATCTTTTTCTTCTTATTTATTTTGTGAGAGAGAAAGAGAGACTTCCTGAGCCAAGGAGGGGCAGAGAGAGAGAGAGAGAGAGAGAGAGAGAGAGAATCCCAAGCAGGCTCTACACTGTCAGAATGGCACCCAGTGTGGGGCTGAACCCATGAACCCTGAGACCATGACCCAAGCTGAAGTCAAGACAGATGCTTAACCAACTGAGCCACCCAGGCACTCCTAACCTATGTCTTTTATGCACACTGAACAATTCTTGTGCAAAATCAATGGAAATTAAAAATTAGATAATGTAACAATTTTCTTTAAAAAATGAGTTCACAAAACTTATTTTTGTTTGTGCCCTATTCTTGTAATACTATTGAGGCCATGCAAAGTGGCTAGCAAATTTTTTTGAGAGAGAGAGAGAGAGAGAGAGAGAGAGAGCATGTGCACATGAGGAGGAGGGAGGAGAGAGCAAGGGGGAGAGAGAATCTTATGCAGAGCCCAATCTCACTAATAGTGAGATCATGACCTGAGTCTAAATCGAGTCGGGCACTTAACTGACTGAGCCATGCAGGTGCCCTGAAAGTTTTGATTTACAAGAAACTTGGGCAATACTTTAGTTAATTCAGACAATATTTACAACTGCCACTTATAAAGAATACTGTCAACCAAAATCAATTTGAGAAATTAGTTTTGCAATTATACACTATAAAATCATAATTAAAAACAGGGTGCTGTGTGATTTTAAAGTCCTTGGCCTAGTGCACTTTAAGTCAGATGCCCACTTTTAAACATAGCTTTAATATTGTTTGTCTTTATTTCTTCCTTCCTGTTCCTCTGAATACGGGGAAATAAATTGCAATATATCCTGGTTTTGCTAATGTGGAGCAGATAGTGTTTAAATTTAGTCTGCAAGATGATTTCACATTGGTACCGTAAGTGGTCCATTTTTCATGTTTTTGTTTTTTGACACTGAAGACTTGAAGGCAGTGAGTCTTGTATTAGAGTCAATAGAAAATGTAATACTCAAGGCAACAGAACTGAAATGGGGAATTTGGTATCAATTATGTTGCAGAGCATTTAGAATCATGGTAAAAGACTTAACTTGATTACTGCATCCATCATGACTATTTCTGAATAGTGCTTAGAGATATCAGGGACAATTTTAATGGAAAATATGCACTTTCAGAAGGGTGACATCTATAGAACCTATCTTTGCCACCAAGTGCAAAGTACTTACAGCCACGTGGTATATTTTCTGACAATTTATACGTATGAAATTATACATTCTATTATTTAATTAACAGCATTTATTACCTTTCCAGCTTTTTTACAAAGCACAGTGACTAGTATAATCAAATGTTCTATGAACTGTTATGTATTAAAAATGAAATCCAATTATGGGGCAATTTCAATGTCATCCTTTTTAAGCCTAGCAGATTTCTATAATGAAGCCCATCAATTGTTCTTTCCTGCTATAACATTTGATATTCTCAAACAAAATCTTTCAATTTTGTGTAGTAAGTTCCTTTCAGCTGTTTTAATTTTAGTTATTTGGTTCAAAGTATATGGAATTCATTAAAAATAATTTGTCATGTGCATGTGAACTATTAAAAAAATGAGACTAAGGGGAACTTGTTTGAAGTTTCAGAAGTAAAATGCACTTACAATCAAACTCGAACATAATCTATTAGGTTTTGAAAAGGTTCATATGTTCTTTCCTTACATATTTTCTCTTCCATAATACACATATCATATGTATTTGGTTTTTAGAGAAAGAGAAAGATATTTCTTGAGTGCCTACTTTATGCCAGTAAGTATTTCATAAAATGCACTGGAAAATTCTTTTTTAAAAATTGAAGTGGCATTGGCACACAATGTTACATTAATTTTAGGTGTACGGCATAGTGATTCAACAGGAATGTATGTTGTGCTGTGCCCACCACAACTGTAGCAACCATCTATGGCCATACAATGCTAATAAAATACCATTGACTATATTCCCATGCTGTACATTTTACCTCTGTGACTTATCCATTCCATAACTGGAAATCTGCATCTCATATATATATATATATATATATATATATATATATATATACACACACACACATATATATATATACATATATATATATATATATATATATATATATATATATATATATACACACACACACACATGCACACACATCTTCTTTATCCATTCATCTGTCAATGGACACTTGGGTTGCTCTTGGTTTGCTTTTATATCTTGGGTATTGTCAATAATGCTGCAATAAATATAAGGGTGCATTTATCTTTTTGAATTAGGGTTTTGGGGTTTTTTTGGTGGGGATAAGTATCCAGTAGTGGGAGCTTATGGTATTTCTATTTTTTATTTTTTTGTTTATTTATTTTGAGAGGGTGGGGAAGGGCAGAGAGAGAGGGAGAGAGAGAATCCCAAGCAGGCTCTGTGGTTTCAGCATGGAGCTCTATGTGGTGCTTAATCCCACAAACCATGAGATCCTGACCTAAGGTAAAATCAAGAGTCAGGCACTCAAAAGACTCACCCAGGCACCCCTATTTTTAATTTTTTGAGGAACTCCATACTATTTTCCACAGTGGCTATATCAATTTCACCCACCAACAGTGTAGAAGAATTGCTTTTTTCTCCACATCCTTGCCAGCACTTGTTATTTCTTGTGTTTTTGATTCTAACCATTTTGACAGGTGTAAGATGATGTCTCGTTGTTGTTTTGATTTGAATTTCCCTGATGGCAAGTGATGTTGAGCATCTTTTCATATATCTGTTGACCATCTGTATGTCTTCTTTGGAAAAATGTTTATTTAGATCCTCTGCCCATTTTTTTTAATTACTTGCTTTTTTAGTGTTGGGTTGTGTAAGTTCTTTATGTATTTTGGATATTAACCCCTCATTGGATACATCAGGTTGTCTTTTTGTTCTGTTAATGGTTTTCTTCTCTGTTTAAAAGCTTTTTATTTTGGTGTAGTCCCAATAATTTAATTTTGCCTTTGTTTCCCTTGCCTGAGGAGACATCTAGAAAAATGTTTCTGTGGCTGATGTCAAAGAAATTACTGCCTATGTTTTTTTCTAGGAGTTTTATTTCAGTTTAAGGTCTCACATTTAGGTCTTTAATCTATTTTGGGTTTATTTTGTGAATGATGTTAGAAAGTGACCTACTTTCATTCTTTTACATTTAGCTGTCCAGTTTTCCTAGTACCATTTGTTGAAGAGACTATCTTTCCCTAGTGCATATTTTTACCTCCAAGATTAATCAATTGATTAATTAACCATATAAGTATGAGTTTATTTCTGAGCTTTCTCCTGTGTTCTATTGATCTACATGTCTATTTCTGTTCCAGTACCATATTGTTTCCATTACTACTGCTTTGTAATATGTTTATAAATCTGTAATGGTGATATCTCTAGCTTTTTTCTCCTTTCTCAAGATTGCTTTGGATATTTGGGGTCTTTTGTAGTTCCATACAAATTTTAGGATTATTTGTTCTAGTTCTGTGAAAAATACTATTGGTATTTTGATAAAGATTGCATTAAATTTGTAGACTGCTTTGAATACTACGGGTATTTTAACAATATTGATTCTTCCAATTCATGAACATAGAATATCTTTCCATTTGTGTCATCTTCAATTTCTTTCATCGATTTTTACCGTTTTCAGAGTGTATTTTATTTTCAGAGTTTTATTTTATTTTTTAATTTTTTAAAAATGTTTATCGTGTTTTGAGAAAGAGAGAGAGAGAGAGACAGAGCTTGAGCAGGGAGGGGCAGAGACAGAGGGAGACACAGTCTGAAGTAGGTTCTAGGCTCTGAGCTGTTGGCACAGAGCCTGACAAAGGGCTTGAACTCATGTACCACAAGATCATGACTTGAGCCAAAGTCAGATGCTTAACTGACTGAGCCACCCAGGCAACCTTTAGAGTGTATGTATTTCACCTCTTTGGTTAGGTTTATTCCTAAGTATTTTATTCTTTTTGATGCTATTGTGGATGAAATTGTTTTCATAATTTCTCTTTCTGCTGCTTCATTATTAGTATATAAAAAGAAACACATTTCTGTATATTAATTTTGTATCCTGCAACTTCACCAAATTTATTTATCAGTTCTAGTACTTTTTTGGTGGACTTTTAGGGTTTTCTATAAATAGTGTCATGTAATCTACAAACAGTGAGAATTTTCTTTCTTTCCAATTTGAATGTCTTTTATTTCTTGTCTGATTTCTGTGGCTAGGACTTCCAGTACTATGTTGAATAAAAGTGGTAAGAGTAGACCTCTCTGTCTTGTTCCTAATCTTAGAGGAAAAGCTCTCAGTCTTTCACCATTGCATATGATGTTAAGTGTAGATTTTTCATATATGTCCTTTATTATCTTGAGATTTATTTCTTCTTAACCTACTTTTTTGAGAGTTTATCATGAGTGGATGATGTACTTTGTCAAATGCTTTTTCTGTATCTATTGAAGTGATCATATGGTTTTTATTCTTGTTAATGTGATGTATCACATTGATTTGCAAATATTAAACCATGCTTGCATCCTAGGAAAAACTCCCACTTGATCATGTTGAATTATTTTTTTAACTGTAATGTGGATCCCATTTGCTGATATTTTGTTGAGGATTTTTGCATCTATGTTTGTCAGGGATATTGGCTTGCAGTTTCTTTTTTTGTGGTGTCTTTATCTGGTTTTGGCATCAGGGTAATGCTGGCCTCATAGAATGAATTTGGAGACTTTCCTTTGTCTTGTATTTTTTTGAATAGTTTGAGAAGAATAGGTATTAATTCTTATTTAGATGTTTGGTAGAATTCACTTGTCCTGTCCATCTGGTCCTTGACTTTGTTGGAAGTTTTTTTATTACTGATTCAATTTCATTGCTAGTAAATAAGTCTGTTCAAATTTTCTATTTCTTCCTGATTCTGTTTTGGAAGGTTATAGGTTTCTGGATAATTATTCCTTTCTTCTAGGTTGTCCAATTTGTTGGCATACAATTTTTCATAATATTCTCTAAAATTCTTTGTATTTCTGTGGTGTCAGTTGTTACTTCTGCTCTTTCATTTCTGATTTTATTTGAGTTCTCTTTTTTTTCTTGGTGAGTCTGGCTAAAGGTGTGTCAATTTTGTTTAGCTTTTCCAAAAACCAGCTCCTGATTTCATTGATTTGTTCTATTGTTTAAGTCTCCATTTATTCCTGCTCTAATATTTATTATTTCCTTTCTTCTACTGGCTTTGAGTTTGTTCTTTTTTGAGCTCCTTTAGGTATAAGATTAGGTTGTTTATTTGAGATTTTTTCTTGTTTCTTGAGGTAGACCTGTATTGCTATAATCTTACTTCTTAGAACAACTTTTGCTGCATCCCAATGATTTTGGACCCCGGTGTTTTCATTTTCACTTTTGTCTGTGTATTTTATTATTTCCTGTTTGATTCTTGATTAACCCATTCATTGTTTTGTAACATGTTATTTAGCATGCTAAATATTATTTAGCCTCCACATATTTGTATTTTTCAGATTTTTTTTCTTGTGATTTATTTCTAGTTTTATACCACATGATTGGAAAAGGTGCATGATATTATTTCAGACTTTTTGAATTTATTGATACTTGTTTTGTGGCTTAATATGTGATCTATTCTGGAGAATGTTCCATGTGCACTTGAAAAGAATGTGTATTCTGTTGTTTTTGGATGGAATGTTCTGAATGTATCTGTTAGGTCCATGTGTGTAATGTGTCAATAAGGAATCAGAGAGTTCAGGGCCTGTAGGCTTTGTAAAGATTTGCTTTATACACTGAGTGAAAGAAGGGTGGATTTTGAACAGAAGGGAGATGTAATCTTCCCTACATTTAAAGGGATCTCTCTGATGTAATTGGGCAAGGATGAAATCAGGGAAACAAACTAATTACTGCAATAATCTAGAACATAGGTGATGGTGGTTTGTACATAGCAATGAAGATGGTAAGACATAAATTGATTCTGGATATATCTTGAAGATAGAAGCTATAGGGTTTCCAAATAGATTCGGTCTGTAGTATGAGAGAAAGAGGAGTCAAGGATAACTCCCAAATTTCTTAGCTTGAGCAATGGGTAGAATGGAATTAACAATTACTGAGATGGGGGACATGGTCGAGCAGATTTGTGTGTGTGTGAGAAGTGTGAATGTGTATTGGAAAAAGAAAGATCAGGGTCTCATTGAGGGATAGCAAGACACAAGGGAGAATTCTTTAATATTGATTCCATGCTGGATGTTCTCAAAGATGAAAATTGTAATGAATCAAATGAGTTTTATTTTATTTTATTTTATTTTATTTTATTTTATTTTATTTTATTTATTTTAGTGTTTATTTATTTTTGAGAGAGAGAGAGAGAGAGACAGAGCGCAAGTGGGGGAGGGATAGAGAGAGAGGGAGACACAGAATCTGTAGCAGAGCCTGATGTGGGGCTCGAACTCACAAACTGTGAGATCATGACCTGAGCCGAAGTGGGATGCTTAACTGTCTGAGCCACCCAGGCGCCCCTAAATGAGCTTGATTTTAAAAATTGATATTGAATGCTAAAGATTTTAGATTAAGATTAATTTTTAAAAAATATTTTATGGAATTTAATGTATATGATAAGGAAAGAAAGGAAAAGAGAAGGGTAGAAGGAGAAAAGTGAAGGGGTTTGAGAGAAAGAGATGTAGATATTCTCCAGTTCCAAAGCCTTACTCCCTGAGTTCCTGAGGTACCCACATGTTTGGGTCATACCTCTTCACATAAGTCAGAGCCCCAGATTTGTGAGGCTCCTTATTTGAAGTACGAGATTTTGAGAACTTCAAACTCCTCCATTTTCTCCCTAATCCAAGGCAGTGGTAGCTGTTTGCTACAGTTATTTTTTCTGTGTTGTTTCATATTAAGTCTTATAACACCCATGTAATCAATCCTCTATGTTAGATTCATTTTTTTAATGGCTGCTATGGTTTCTCTTTTTGTAATTGGACTCTAAGTGACACACACTGATGTGTAATATAAACCTATCACACTTAGTGTAAAACAACCACAGTCTATTTCATTGTTCTTAAAATTAGTCTTCAATTTCCATTCATTTGCTATTCATCAATAACCAGTTCACATAAAGGGCATATTACATTCTATACCAACTGATTTATAGCTGTTGGAATATTTTGGGTCTTAACAGAGCAACTATGTTGAAACAATGGATAGAAATTTAAGCTGAGCTTTTACCTTTTTCCTCTTGCATATCTTGGCATATAAACTATCTTAACATAGTATAGAGCTCACATTTTCCTAGTGATACACTTGGTATTTTTGAACAGCTCTCAAGAGTTGAAATGCTATATGGTTTTACATTTAAATGTAGACTTTTTGTGGGGGAAGGCATCTCTCCCTGCTGTGGAACTGAGCAACTGCTTTATTTCTTTGAAGATGATTAAAAAGCCCTTTCTTTAACCAAACCTGACTTTCTTTCCTATGCAAGTTTGAGAGAAAGAGTTCATGAAATTTCTAAAAATCTACACTCGCCTTTAATATACTCTCTTGAATCCTGACAATGAAGGAATCATTCGTACTAAGGAAGTCAATCTCTCTGGGTGATATGTAAGTATGTAAATTACACACATTGCTGTTTTGGGCCCTTATGAAAAAATACCATTAAACAAACAATGTCACAGTCTAGGAGGAAAATAGCTAGACCTGAACAAGAGAAAAATTATAATATATTTCCATATTAATTGTAGACAAGACCTTATTTAAAAGTATGTGAGTGATCAAATCTGTTTATAGCATCCTTGTATTACTTAGGATGATCCTCTACTTTATCATAAAAATTGATCAAGACTGAAAGAATTAATCTAATAATCTCTATATTTCCTCTTTGACTCTAAATTCACCATTTCTTATTGCTTTTAATGAATTAACCTAATTAGATAAATATATTATCATATAGATTCAGCACACACACACAAATCCTAGATTTTACTAGAGTTTTCATTTCACACATTCTGTACCATTTGGGGGAGGAATTATGATTCTGTTTTAAATATATCTCCATGGTCTTAATCATCTTAACTACATGCAAAACATTCTCATTTTCACAGTCCTTATCCCTTGTCCACAAGGATTAGATCCTCTAGACTCCTAGGCATTGGAAACAGCTTGGCAGTAAAGATATAATCCAAGCACATTGGTTATAGCAGGTACCATTGGTTATCTATCCAGCAACCATTTACATCACTTTCCATGCTAAGAAAACCTGATTGAGTTTTAGATACTTCAGGCAGAAAAGTTCTTTAATAAAAATGTACTTGATGCAAAACTTACAAGAATGTGAATCCTAGAGTGTGGCAGTAGTTTTGTGAATATGATGAGGACAGACCTGAGGGAAAAAGTCAACATGCTGAGGCTTGTTGTGGATGGTCGACTAGTAAGATGGAGAGACCCTGAGCCTTAATAATGTTGCAAAGGCATTTCACCAATCCTGGAATTTATCAACATTCAGAGCTCTTAATATATGGGATAATAAATGTATAACATATAAGCTGCTTTTCATTGGATATCCTGGGTTCTAACCAAGATCTTGTAATTTGTGATTTGGCATCAATTGATCATAGGGCCAAACTAACAAAGATGGCTATATCTCCTATGGAGTCCATAAGTAAAAAATATATTATAAATTCCCCAACCACAAACCCCAACATTTATGTTGTACTTCCTGCCCAGTAGGAAAGGTGCCTACCTGACAACTTTATAGCAATAAAGTTTCTAAACCATGCTTGCCCCTCACTCCTGCCTTCTGACCAAACCTGTTGACTCTATCGTGGCCCTGCATGATGTGAAATGTTTCCTCTTCTTAACTGTGAGTTATTAACTCTTTTTTTAAAATGTCATTGACCTTTCTGTATGTTCCTCAGTAACCTGTATAAATTAAAAGTCTGTGTATACAATTGAGACAGTTGGTACAGTGAGCAGGGTGACTTGGTGTTCAGTGGAGGGGCATGCCCCTAGGTTGCGCTGGCCTTATTAACTGGATTCACCAGTGAGTGCTCCCTGGGAAGGTATGCTTGTGCTTATGCTTCAGCTGTCACAGCTTTATGCTGTGTGTGCCATATATTGCCATGGTGTTCTAATGTAAATTGTAAGACAATCTCTAAGGCATTTGCTTCTATAGTATACCTGAATCAAATTTAGTTTTGAATCAAATTTAGTTTGAATCAAATTTAGTTTTAGGGAAAGATTAGCCACATTCTGGGATATATGACTGGATCCTGTGGATCTTGTTTAATGCTTTATGCCATGCTCAGGAAAGGGCAATTATGTTGATTGGCTAACATGCAAGGCAAAGGATCCCTGAAGGGAGTGAGTGGAGACTTATTCCAGAAAGATTGTGTTGGAGGTAAGTCTGATCCACTGACCCAACAGCACTGAAGTCAATGGTAGAGTCAATTGGTCAGATTGGGTTGTTTTCTTCCCATAAGCAATTTTTTTTCACTGGCTTGCACTTTTAGAGAACATCTCTGAAAAAAATCTGGGCACAGTATCACTTGGGAAGCTATAGGGACCCACTGGCAACACAATATGGGGTTCTCTTCTTATGGGAGCTTTGGCACCCAGGAGGCTTAAATGTTGCTTTACAGGCAAATCTCTTTATTGTTGCTTGTCCTACTGCTGATATAGTTTGTTCCTTGACCTGGTAGGATATGAGGGATCCCATCCTTGGAGACTGGTGGCTCAGTGCTTAATGAGAAAAGAAAAGAGAAAGGAACATTTTGTTTCTATTACCCCTGACAACTGAGGAGGTTTTTCAGCTTATCTGAGATGGTAAATCTCCAAGTTGATATGCCTAGGCACTCTTAAGTGCTGTTCCTTACCAATATGTTAAGAATCTCCTCCTTAAAACCAAATTGTTACTTTAGAATTTAAAAGATAAAGCTGAGGCCACTGTTCCTCTCCTGGATGTTGATCCCAGTCCCTCTGAGGTTGATTGTGACACCCTAGAAATTGAAACTTCACAGGAGAGATCACTGTGAATTTTCTAGTTTTTTTTTTACCCAAAGAAGGAAAAAAAGGGGCAAATATGTCCATCTGATAGTTATAAATTATGACTAGCATAAAGATTAAATAATATCGTATGCACAAACACTTAGCACAGAGCCATAAAGGTGAAAAAGTGAATGACTATTTTTCTCCACTTTTATTGCAATTGGGAACACACACATAATATTGGTATTTTCTGAATTCACAATTTTAGCCCTTGGTCCACATTTTCTGTACAAGGTGGCTCATTTTAGTCTAGATACTCAGTTATCTTAGATTCAATCTTTCACACCTGTTTTTTGCCTGCCATTCATATGATAATCCTGACATTCACAGTTAATAGCTAAGCTTTTAATCTCACCAGTGACATTTACGACATTCATTATGGAAAATGAAAAGTCCTCCTGCAAAACTTTCTAATGACTTTCTTGCTTATGGATCAGAAAGGTATATGTATATTGATATCCCTAAACCATTACTATATTATGCCTAGAATTATTGACCAAAAGAAATTTGAAATTTGGAAAGACATCCAAGACATGGCAAGTGAAAAGAGCAGGTTGTGTAACCATATGTAGAGTACCTGTTATTTTAAAAACAAACAGTGTGTGTTTATGCATTCATGAAGGGATGTTAAAATGTTCTTGATTTGGAATTTCAGCTGAGTTCTCAGAAATGAGAACCTCTACATTGAAGTGCTTGACCATCAATGCAGGACGTGCAATGGGGTGGCCAAAAAAAATCCTCTCAGGGTAAGCTTATTACCCACATTAAATTCTGGCTACATAATAGACTCCTAGAAAACTAAGAGTTCTTGAGAACAGTCAGAATGTGAGTATTTTCAGAGATACTTGTAAGTGTACTGAGTGATTCTTGCATCTATTGAGAGGGAGCAGGGGATAGGCCTTCCTAATCTTGAAGCCGGGTGAAGGGTCCTTAAAACACATTTAGAGGACTTGGCTTGTTTTCTCTAGATTTTTTTTTAATGTAAGGCCTGGCATGTGACTTCTGCCTGAAGTGGTCTGTGGCAGCAGAAAAAGAGATAGGCCTACACTTCCAGAATTTGGGCAGATTCCAGAATCTATGCATATATAGATCCCAAAAGAAAACACTAGGGGGACTTATCCAAAGGCACAGCACCCAACAGGACCACCTGGAGTGCAAGGGGTCTCCACAGAATGGTGGAAAATTTGAAGACTGGAGCAACAAGAGAAAGTGTCACCCACACCAAGGAAGCTGCAGTCAGAAATCTCCAGGAAGAGCGTCTCTGAGTACTCCCCAAATGATTAGATATGAAACAGGCTTCCAGTTGACTAAGGTCCCAAGACAGATGATAACCTTATCAGTCAAGCAAGGCCTTTCCTTACCCTCACCTCTTCCTTCCCTACCTACTCCTCCTATGGAAGAATCAAGAGTACTGGTGAAAAAGAGGGTGGGGGGGATAGAGGAACACAATGGACAAATAATGCAAAAGGACATTATGCCCTTCACCACCTCCCCACTGCACATTTCCTCACCCAAGGCAGGTCCAAGCATGGGGAGAGGAGAAGCTTTAAATGTATGAGAGGCAGCATTGCTCAAGGTTGAGTTTTAAAACCTTGTTAAAAATGATATTTTAGAAAAGTTGAACCTAAGATTGTATTTAATTTATAAATCAGTGAGGAAAATAGTAACATAACAAGGAGCAAATTTTAAGACTACGTGTAACAAGTGCTTTAATGCAAAACATCAGTCTTTGTCAGGTGCTTGTGCACACATAGGGTTAGATAAATGCTAAGGACAGTGATTAGAGTAAAAATTCAGAGGAAGGAAATAGTACTTGCAGGCAGAAAAATCTGGTCAGATTCGTTGGAGAACAGGTAAATATTAGGAATAAAGACTATGCTTAACATAAGCAGGGACTAGTTCTTTTCAGAAACAGTTAAAATGGACACTTGAATATCATGTTTCCTGAGACTAAAGAATCATTTAGCTAACTGAATTAGACCACAGATTTTAGGAGTAATAGGAGATAAATATTAAACATGTAGGTGAAAAAGATGACACACTGCTTTGCTCAGCATTTTATTTCTAGTCCTTGACTAGACTGCCTGACATTTCATATGTGATTAATAAATATTTTTGTATGAGAGATTATTTACATTATTCTGAAGTGAAAAAGACCCTGAAGCTTTGGGTCAGCAATATAAGCAGAATGATATTTTAGAAATATTGTTAGAGTAGCGGTAGAGGCGTTGGAATAAGAAAGTTCAGATATGAAATACTGAGAGACTGAAATGAGGAGGCGGGCTTTGGAACTGTAAAAGAAGAAGTGGGTATGAGCTCTGTTACAAAGATATTTGTGGAAAGGGTTTGTACACAAGGAGAGGGCCAAGGAAAGGGGGAAAGAAAAAAAAATATGAAGCAGTAACTCCATATTTTAGGTTATATCAAGTAACCTGTGTTGAGAGCCATAATCCCATTAATTCCCCATCGTTTGGACATGGGACTTTTGTTGTTGTTGTTGTAGTCCCACAAATAGAATATATAGGAACATCCCAAGTTGAAATTTGCAAGTTTTTGTAGTTTGTCTCCTTTTTGTACAGTATTGCCATTTTTATCTTGACTCCCTTCCTTTCAATTGAACAGGGTCTTCTGCTCAGACTTCTGTCTGTAAACTGGAAACTTAGTTTAGGTTTCTCCAAAAACAGAGCCAGAAATGAAGGCTTTCATGGTGATTATTCACTTTAAGGAGTGACCTAAAAAATAAGGAGTAGGAGAAGGGGAAGAGTGAAATAGTGAAATAGGATCAAACACCCATTTAAGGATGTGTTACCACCTAGTATCTGCTATGGACAACAGGGGATTGATCTTCCTGGGGACTTTTTGAGTTGTATAGAGTGAAATTCAGAATTTCCTGCCCAATGGACAGAGGAAGAAAGTTTTTGTCCACAGGTTCCTTTTTCCATTGGTCACGGTTTGCCATTGTGTAATAATTCCTTCTCACTGAGGTGTGCACATTAGAATAGCTGAGAGGGATCATGGAGGTAGTATAACTGGTTGGGTTAAAGAAGTTATAGGACAAAAAGCAGGAATTATACAACACAGTTGAGGTAGCATGCTGTCACATTACACCTACCCATAGCTGAGTCCCCTGAGTGCCATAACAGCAAGGCTGGAGTAAAAAAGTTGGCCAAAAGAATGTGAGCTGGGCAAACGAGGTGTCTCATGCAGTTCACACTTTGAACCTGTGTCCTAATTCAACAGGTTATTCTAGTTATGTGTAATTCATCGTACAACCTTAAAAGTGGTGACTGGTTACAATATCTAGAAAATACGGCTTATATAAGAATTAAGATAACCTATTCTATGGATGTTCTTAGCCGTCTCAGTACTTGCTTAATGGGCCCATGAACAGAGAATGCATGTAACAGGAGTGCAGGCAATAATAAGTCAACCATTATGGGGTCCCTTTTGTCAAAGATAATCCAGCTACAGCTCCTCCTAGAAGGTTAGCCTGCCAGACTCAGAGATCTATGCTAAATGATAGGTCACTATTCTTCAGGGAGACTAAACAGTCCCCTGGTAGCAGGTTGATTATATCACATCCTTTCCTCTTTGGAGGGAACAAAAATTGATTGCAACTGGAATTAATGCATACTCAGAATACGGTTTCTCCTTCTTTGCCCACAGATATGCCATCATGACCATAATATATGGGCTTTTAAAATGCCATATTATTTGGCAAGTCTTTGGTAGTAACACAAACTATGGTTGATTCTGCCGAGGCTGTGGAATTGCTTCTGATTTATTATTTTGGTCGGTGAATGGGGTGCAATTTAAGGGGCTTCCACAAAACATTTGCTACCACAATGTTTTGTATTTTATTTCAGGGAACTGATGCGGGAATCCTGCCAGCTGCTAAGTACACTTATTCCAATTATGTATTCAGGGACTAGGGAAGTAACTACAAGGTGGGCCCATGGACCCTTTGGATCATGTGAAATGGATTTGAGTCAGGTTTCAGTTTATTAATTGGCTTCCATTAGCACCTAATATAACCAAAGTCCATGATTATATTTTTGGTCTCAGATATTAGTAATAGCACAGACCCTGCAATGGTCTGTGCATTCATTAGCCCTGGAATGGTCTATGTATTGTCACCTCCCAAAATATAGTTACTCTGATAAATAGTTGCAAGTCCTTTTGGGAAGAAGTGGGGAATGCTTATTGAGTATACTTGATTTGGTTCTATACTCTCTCCTTCAGAGAACATGGTCTCTTCTTCAGTCAGTGGACTCTTGGCAGCTGACCTCAGCCTTCTACTTGTTAGCTCTTGATTTTGTCTGATTATAAAAGTTATTCTAGTTAACTCCCAATCTTTGTAATCCTAGGAACACTGTGATCTATCCCTGCCACCATGGGCCCTCTGTTTATGAACTTATTGGATTTTATTTAATAGTCACTTTTATGAGCTACTTTCCACTTGTATGCAACTTTGATATTTATTAAGGCAATTAAAAATTTTGATGGGCATGGACTATGTGTTAGCTACTGTTGTAGGTGCTGGGGGTGCAGACAGGAACCAAAGAATGAAGTCCCATCCTCATGGACCTTACATTCTAGTGGGCATTCATGTTGCCCAACAATTTCCTCATATGCCAACAATGTGTTAGTGTGACTGTGACTATAATTTGGCTACAAAAGTAAACATTTTAAATGCATTTAAAATACCAAACAGAGTGGCTATGGATTCACAATTTAAATATAGTAAAGAATTGAAGAAGGTTGAAAATTGTATTTAGCTATCTACTTCAGACTTCTCATTTTTCCTTTCTTTTAGAAATTGGAACCATATGTTCATGGTACTTGATATGCACAGATACTGGAAAGACTAAACAAAATCTATAGTATTTTGTGTTAAATATTTTGTGTTAAATGTAGTATTAAGTTGTTAAAAGGCAAAAATATATTTTTAAACTGGAGCACTGGAGATTGAGTTGTGGTAGCAGGATGTTGAAGTATGGTATAAGCCATAAAAGTATGGTATAAACCATAATTTCAGAGTATTGCTTGAAAGAACATGCTTGTTTTACCTAGAAAATTTATATTGGAGAATTTGAATTTATAATATGTAAAAGGAAATTAATGTATCATGCAAATATTAAATGTCTATTCAATGTTATAAAAAGTAAGTCAATATGTGTCACACCAGAACAATGGTGATTAACCTGGAGAAAGGACAGAATTAACTAAGAAAATTAAAAAAAAAAAAAGTAAATGGAATCTAGATTCCAACTAAGGAGGCTCTGATATTCTGTAGATCTTATGCAGAGTATAGACGTTTATATTTAATAGCTCCATGGATAATAAAATTAGTATTTATAAACAGTGTGCATTATTTATAGAAAGGCAGAATTTGATTCCATGCAAAAGGAGAACTTTTAAAAAAATGTTTATTTATTTTGAGAGACAGAGAGAGATAGAGGGAGAGAGAGAATCCTAAGCAGACTCTGTACTGTCAGTACAGGGTCTGATGCAGGGCTCAATCCCAACCATCATGAGATCATGACTTGAGCCGAAATCAAGAGTCAGATGCTTAACCGACTGAGTCACCCAGATGCCCCAAAGAGAGAACTTTCTAAAACCAATATAACTGTCAAGAGTCAGCATAACTAGGATATCAAATTTGAATAAAAAAACTTAGTACTAATATTCAGAGATATGCTTATATGCATACTATTGGCCAAAGTAACCTGTGCTGAACAATTACTTTTAATTTTCGTCATGAGTCAAATATTTCCAACCCATGTGATGTCACTTATATCAGTGTAAGTCTAAAATGTCCTCATATTTTCTTATAAGCTACTTATATCCAAGCTCTGTAGCAAAAGACAGTATAGCAGAGTGAGTTCAGACTATTCCCATCTTTACCAGTTGTCGTGTATTCTCATTAATTTTTACTCATGTTTAAAAATAAATATAATTGTGATATCCATTCTTGGGGAGTCTCCTTTTCCCTTGTTTTCTGTTTCCATATGGAGGAAGCTCCACTGGAAAAAGCTCCACTGAGGAAGGCTGTTCTGCTCAGCCCAAGTCTTCCCCTTAGGACAAATGTATTCATTTCTTTCTCTGCAAGGATGTTGACAGCTCACAGCTCACAGCTAAGTCATATTGTAAGAATGGCCCGCAACTGAAGAGAGCAGCCTTGTCCAAGTTCTGTCACCTCTCAAGGGCAGCTTGAGACTAGTCATGACTAGTCACCATAGGGCACAAAGACCTGGGCTTTTTGCCTCAACACAAGATATGTCTGCCAGTCTGTCCTGCTCCAATATTCCTTGGGTGATCTCCAGAGGCCTCTGTTGCAATTGTATTGCAGTTCAACTTGTCTATCTGCCCAGTCCTGCTTCCCTCAATCCCCCCAAAACACTGATCCCTAGGAAATTCTCAATGAACCTCCTGTAAATAAATCTTTGTTTAGAGTCTCCTTCCAGGGAACCAGATCTAAGAGAGACAACTTCTCTGATTGGTGAATAGGCAATGAGGAAGGCCTACAGGTACTTCTCAGTTCTCTAATGCCTCTTGTCTCCTTGTAGATCTTTTCATCTTCAGGGAGTGTGTGCTTTGGTCAGCTCACTATCTTGTCACTGAAGGATCCTAACCTTCTAGGAGGTAACCATGGTGTAATGCTATCTGTGACAGGGTGGGACTGCTTTTTCCAGATCTAAAGTCATGTTCTTTGATCAGCTTGATATATGATAATGATACTTTATTTCTGTCTGTGTAATTGCATCATCTATCTTACAGTTCTGAACTCAGGCATGATGAGACATTTACGTTACTTATTGGGCTGCCTAAAACTCCAGTGACTATCTCCAGTGAATGCCTCATAGGGTTATCGTGATAATTAAATGAGTTGCATTTAAATTTCTTAGCACAGCACCTGACATTTAATAAATGGTGAATAAATGTTAACTTTAATTATTTAAAATAACATGGCTTAACACCACCTTTATTTCAAAATGCATCCAATTTATCCAAATCCAGATCATGCTGAATAGTTTTTGGAAGTGTTGATATAGGTGCGAAAAATGAAGGCCAAAAGGAATTTATGTATTAAACCTTGATTTTTGGTCAAGAGCCCCCAAACCAAACTCAAAATCCAGATGCCTGCCTGTAATCTTCAAAGTTTGTAGAAAAATTACCTCCCCCCATTTTTTCTGTGTGCTTAGTAGCACCAGAAGTGTCCAAAGTAACAGTTCTTTGTGTCTTTGAGTCCCATTCATCCATTCAGCTAACACTCATTGGTCACTTATTCTGTGACAAGCCATAGTTTAGTAAAGCTCACATGTATTATTTTACTTAATCCTCCTATGAAGAGAACTCCTGTGCTATCGTCACTTCCTAATAGCATTGCTGAAATCCTTTCTTCTAAAGGCCTTAGTAAAATCAATGTCCATTGACACAATTTAAAGACAATTATGTACAAAGGTAGAGTAGTGAGTTACATCTATTTTCAGTGAGCATCCTTCTGCATGGAATTAAAGAATAAGAATAATGCCAAGACTTAACTGTGAGGAGGGCTGTTTTTAAGATTTATCCATGTGTAGAAATATGGGTCATCACAAGAATATGAAGTGATTTGGGCTATGGAATCATGCAGATCTTCGATGAAATCAGCACCATCTAACTATATGAATTCTATTGGCCTTTTCTGTCTTTGAAAATTATTGCATAAATGAAATAAAACATGTAAGTAAACGGGCACTTGGGTAGCTCAGTGGTTAAGCGTCTGACTTTTGGTTTTGGCTCTGGTCATGATCTCACAGTTTTCTTGTGTTCAACCCCCACATTGGGCTCTGCGCTGCCCTCCCCTACTCGTGCTGTTTCTGTTTCTCTCAAAATAAATAAATAAACTTAAAAAATGTTAATATTTAGTACAACGAATTTCCTGGCAAAGTGCACTCCCTTGATGAAAGATGATGGTACTAATAGTGGTAATAATAGTAATAGTTGTACCAATAATAGTTGTGAATACATCTGCAAAAAAAAAAATCCAATGTGGTAGATCCCATTTGACAGCTGCCATCTTTCTAAACAGAACCCTCATTTTGTACATTAATAGGCAGTTGTAGATCTTAGGGAAATTAGTCTTTCCCATTCCACTGGTTCAAGAAGGTTAAGTCACTATTGGTCTAAAGGAGACACTATGATCTCATTCTTCTGGACCTTTTTGCATATGACTCATCTTCAGACTGTCTTGCATTGGATGAAGTTATGATAGAAGGAGGTTTCCTGAGAAGCTTTCAAGAAACATTTATCACTCCTGATAATAGGAAGGTGCACATGGATATCTCTTGACATTGTGGCCTCTGCCCCTCCTTCCTTCCTTCCTCCTGGCTGTGTGATGCTCAGACTTATGAAATCCATGGTACGGTTTTTAGGTGACAGGCATAAGGAAGAAAAGCCAACTTGCTGAAGATTCTAAAGCAGAAAAACAAAGAGCAGAGCCTCTTGAGGGCATGCAGATTAATTATTGTTTTTAAATGTTGCATTAACCATTGAGGAATGGTCTTCTTTTTTATGGTGATGTCTGAAAAACTACCAAAGCACTTTTCTTACCAGCTCAGTCTTTGCCCTGGAAAGCAGCACAGCTTTGTTCTGGGGTTGTCAAGAAGTACTCTGCTTTTAGAAGCTCAAGTGTGGCCTATTAAATAACTTTACTTGTGCAGGTCATGCTTCCCTGGACTGGAATCTCTTCCGCTCTGTGCAGGGCGGGTTCTGGTTTACACTGGGAATAGGAATAGGAGATATTAGAGTTCCAAATATCTTCTCCTTCCCTGTTTCTGCTCTCTGGGTTAAACTCCACTGAGATTGGTTGAGAGAAGGGCACTTGGATTGCTGAGGCTGTCTTACAGGAGGTGGGCTAGGACAGAAAGATTGGTGGCCCACGTGTTTACCTACTTGTCCTGGTAGGCAGGGCCAGGTAGGGCTTATGCTGCTGCCATCAATCCAGCTACTAATGGGGGCTCTCCCTCAATGAGCTCTTCTTTTCTTTCAGCTCCTTTCCCAGAGGTTAGCCTCCTGGGGCTGCAGAGAACAGTGGAAGAAGATGGACAGAGCAACTATCAGATAACAGTATTGGGAAATTTACAAAAATGTTCTACTTATCAAGGCCATAAGTAATAGAATGACTGTCAACTAATTGGAAAAGTTTTTGGAAGAGTTGATGTGGTTCACCACAATAAATTATGGCTCAGACAAGGACATCCCTTAGCTAGTGGCAGCTCTGTCAAACAAAATTACAGCAACAATTTATAAAAATCAACAAATGCTTTGGCAATCATTGGAAGATTTGATGAATGATGTATTTCACTTAAACAAATAGTTTACTTTTGGTTTAAAAGGAAATGTATATTTAAATGTTTGAGTTGAATATTTATTTGTAGGTTTATATATTATCATCATGGTTGATACTTGAAATATCACTTTTGCTTGCAACGAAGTGCTTCTAACTGATGGATTTTGATGGAAAGAAGGAAGAATCATTTCATTCCAGCATTTGGTATAAAGGGTTGACTTTTCAGCAAAATTTTTGATTCTGGCAATGCGTAGATAAAAGTCAAATTCTACTGACATTGGTGAACTTCTGTATCTTTTAAAAAAAACTTGGCACCACTTTTCTTGCTGTGCCTATGTCAGGGTTATTAGAACTTGTCTCTTGATCAACCCAAATGAATGAGAACACACAAAAACACATTTTTTAAATTAAATGTGAAGCCTAGACATTGGTACAGTTCAACTGTGAATAAAGAAGCCAGTGATATTATTCCAGGCTTCCTCAGCCTTAAATGAAAGACTTTTTATCACAAGTTCATATTTCTTTGTTTTTAAAACAAGTTTAAAAATATTTATTTATTTTTGAGAGGGAGAGAGAGAGAAAGAGGGAGAGAGAGAGAGAGAGAGAGAGAGACAGAGAGAATCTGAAGCAGGCTCCAGGTTCCCAGCCTGAAGCACAGAGCCCAATGCAGGGCTCAAACTCACGAACCATGAGATTATGAACTGAGCTGAAGTTGGACGCCTTAACTGACTGAGCCACCGAGGTGCCCCACAAGTATATCTTTCTTTGTAAGTAGCCCTTGCTGATGTGGGAAACAAAGTAAGAAGGAAATGGTAGATAAAATTAAATTTCCTTATAACCTTCAGCCCACTGACAAATACTTGAGGCAGGCAGAGTATAGCATTCCTTCAGAAACTCCCTACTGTCTTAATGTTAATGCTTTGCTAGAGGGAAAATCAACTTTAGCTTGACAATAGCTAGGCCTCCAGTACCCAGTAAGTCTTCTTTAACAAAGGAAAATTCTTTGGAAACTTCCTCTTGCCTTTACCTCCCCCCATCTCCCAAGTATTTAATCAGTCACTCCTCACAATCCCAGGGCAGCTTTTTCTGCCCATGATCCTGTCTCAGTGCTTTAATAAAACCACGTTTTTGCACGAAGATGTCTCAAGAATTCTTTCTTGGCCATCAACTCTGAACACCAACATTTTCCACATCACTTGCCTCTCCATGGATGCCAAGACTGACACAGCTCAGATTTCACCTGTTGGGAAAATGTTACAGGCAGATACTTTGATCTTTAACTTCACTCCAGATATTTTCAAAAGGTAATCTTTCTGACATTAATTTTCTTTTTGAGACTTATTCAACTAAGTAAAGTATATTAGATTAGATCAGATAGGCTATTAATTATTCGTATTGAAGAGAAATATGGAAATGATAAAAACTGTTAAATTTCTTTATTGCCATTCCTCAGATAGATACTGTGGATAGTGGGTGTTCACTTTTTATTCCTTTGAGTTCTCCTGATCCTTCACAGTTTCTTAAGGGATACTGTGTAAAGGGAAATTAAAGTGGGTGGGTCTGCAAGACATTTACTCCTTTGCAGACATTGAATCTATGCTTTTATTTGTTTATATATGGGGGTTCCACTGGAGATTATGCAATATTTTACTTAATAGTCAACCCTATATGCACACACACATATTCCTAAGTGTATACATATACTTACATATATAATTTACATTCAGTAAAATACATTTTATTTTATTTTATTTCATTTCATTTTATTTTATTTTATTATTTTTATTTTAGAGAGGGAGAAAGAGAACATGAGTGAGGGAGAGAAGCAGAGGGAGAGAGAGAGAGATGGACTCTCAAGCAGACTCCAGGCTTAGTGGGGCTCATTTCCATAACTCAGATCATGACCTGAGCTGAAATCAAGAGTCGGTCACTCAACCCAGTGAGCCACCCAGGAGCCCCAAATTACATTCATCTGAGTGTGCAATTTGTGGGTTTTGACAATTGTATCCTTTTTTCTTTCTTTTCATAATCACAGTCCTGCTCTTCTTGTTATGCAATATTGGAATATATACTTTGTTCAGGTTTGTAGCTGTTTATGGCAAAGTGGGAAATCCCATGCCAGTTATTCTATCATGACCAGAAGCAAAAATGTTTGACTTTTAGAGGACCATTTGCCAGCTGAAATTCTTTGAAAAACTTTCTCATATATCTATTTCTAAACTACTTATGCACAATTAATAGATTGAATGACATAAACAAAGAGTTAAATAAATAAAACATTATTTTCTTGAGACAGTTGGAGCTGTAAAGAAATCACTGTCATATGTCCAGATGTTCTAGGAAGAAAGTTTTTGAATATGTTTCACTTCTGGATCACCAGATCACAGTCCTGGTTCTACCCCTTAATGCTTATACAATCTGGAAGGAACTCATGGAATGTAAGACGTTATGAAACATGGAGATATGGCGCTAAAGAACTGTTTTGAAACAGACATAGAATTTGTGTGTATGATAGTTTGGGTGGAGGGCCCTTGGGTGCTGAGAAAACATATTGCAAATCTGTTAGTATCTGAAATTACTGTGCAGAATTACTTAAAATTAGTTAAATATTCTGGAAACCATTGATGGGGCTATTTTGAGAATAAGACCCATTAATAAATTTGCTTCTAGACTCTTTGTTCTGCAATTTTAAGTGATCTTGTCAGTTGGAAACTCATTTGATGATGTAGTTGACCTTTAGTAAACCTCAGTGTACTCACTAATGTATCAAAAGAATTACTGGTAATGCATCCTGATGATAGATTAACACACCATAATATGCCATTGGAGTGGAGCTTTTATATTATGTTCCTCCAAAAGACTGCCTAGGGAAGGATAAGTCCTGAAGATGATTTCATTTAATTACTCTGGAATGTGCAATGACACCATGAACTGTTTTAATCCTTAGATGCAGAACAATTTGCAGATAGGCCTTGCATGGAGGAATTGATATCTGTGGACCCTAGAAAGAGACTGTTCTTTTCCCCGGAGTTTTGCAATAGAAAGGGGCCCATTTTTAGAGTTACCTAGCTTTGGATATTTTCTTTTTTTTTTTTTTTTAAATTTTTTTTTCAATGTTTTTTATTTATTTTTGGGACAGAGAGAGACAGAGCATGAAAGGGGGAGGGGCAGAGAGAGAGGGAGACACAGAATCGGAAACAGGCTCCAGGCTCTGAGCCATCAGCCCAGAGCCCGACGCGGGGCTCGAACTCACGGACCGCGAGATCGTGACCTGGCCGAAGTCGGAGGCTTAACCGACTGCGCCACCCAGGCGCCCCTGGATATTTTCACTAATTAACTTGAATGGGTTCTCTGCCTAGGAATAGAGTGTGACCATATATCAGAGGTGTTGTTAAGCAGTTACTTTTTAATGGAGCCTGTCCAATCACATATATCAGATATGGTATAGAATGTTAGTGTTACTCTATTTCTTAAGGGGCATAGGATAGAGAAGTGGGGCTGACAAAATAATTCAGCAAGGAAGACTGAAGGTGACAAACAGATTTCATTTTGTGCATTATTTCTGATAATTTGGTAGCAGTTACCTAAAAGGCTATTTTGAGAGATATTCTGAGGCAATAGCCAAGCTCTGCAGGAAAATATGCCATGATCAATTAATAGTGACTGCTCTAAGTCTAGGTAAAGAAGGGGAAAGTGAAAGCACTTTTATGTCTGTCTGTCTCTTTTTTTCCTTTTTGGCATCTCTTGTACATAGAAGCTAAGATTGCTATAAATTATAAAAAAAAGAGAAAGCCATGGGTGCACATGAATACAGGGTTATATTGCTGTACCATAATACACTATGCTCGAGAATTAGGCTCTAAAAATTTGGTACAGGTCCAGATAAGGGAGGTAACATGTATATGTGCTTTAGTCAGAGAAGATTAGAGGGAGTGTGGATAGCTTTCTTGAATGGAAAATGTCAGAATGAAGTTTTAGATTTCCTTGGAGACGATTTTTATGCATAGAAAAGGCTATTTTTTTTGGTTATTTTAAAAGTAATATTCATTTTATCAAACATAAATTCAGAAAGTTTGTTTTTCTTTAAGATTCTTGATTCATCTTATTCTGTTTATAAGTCTAGTAAAATAAGATGGGTTTCATTTATAAACTTGGCCTATTAAACTTCCTCAAATATTTATTTTATTTTATTATTTTATTCTCCTCAAATATTTTAAACTTAATTTATTACTTTTTAAACAGTTCAGATATATGACTAACCATCAAAATCTTCCCAAGTACTTAAGCAATTCTAGAAAAATAAATTACATATGGTGAATCTAAAACTGTTTACCAAGATTAAGTGCCATTATACTTTTCAAGCAGAAATCATAAGTCTAAGATCAATTACTCCATAAACTCAAGGCTAGTCTATTAGATACTCTAAAGTATCAAATACTTTTAAACATTAAAGATAATTTAAAAGTAAAACATATGCTCCCAAGTTCAAGTTAAGTTGTTATTTTATTTTGTAACCTCTAAGGAAACAATCAGCAAAACTAAAAGGCAACTGACAAAATGGGAGAAGATATTTGCAAATGACATATCAGATAAAGGGTTAGTATCCAAAATCTACAAAGAACTTATCAAACTCAACACCCAAAAAACAAATAATCCAGTGAAGAAATGGGCAAAAGACATGAATGGACACTTCTCCAAAGAAGACATCCAGATGGCCAACTGACACATGAAAAAATGCTCGACATCACTCATCAGCAGGGAAATACAAATCAAAGCCACAATGAGATACCACCTCACACCTCTCAGAATGGCTAACATGAACAACTCAGGCAACAACGGATGTTGGTGAGGATGTAGAGAAAGAGGATCTCTTTTACATTGTTGGTGGGAATGCAAGCTGGTACAGCCACTCTGGAAAACAGTATGGAGGTTCCTCAAAAAGCTAAAAATAGAACTACCCTACAACCCAGCAATTGCACTACTAAGCATTTATCCAAGGGATATAAGTGTGCTGTTTCAAAAGGACACATGCACCCCCATTTTATAGCAGCACTATCAACAACAGCCAAAGTATGGAAAGAGCTGAAATGTCCATCGATAGATGAATGGATAAAGAATATGTGGTATATATATATATATGTGTGTGTGTGTGTGTGTGTGTGTGTGTGTGTATACACACACACATACAATAGAGTACTACTCGGCAATCAAAAAGAATGAAATCTTGCCATTTACAACTACATGGATGGAACTGGAGGGTATTATGCTAAGTGAAATTAGTCAGAGAAAGACAAAAATCATATGACTTCACTCATATGAGGACTTTAAGAGACAAAACAGACGGACATAAGGGAAGGGAAACAAAAATAATATAAAAACAGGGAGGGAGACAAAACAGAAGAGACTCATACATATGGAGAACAAACCGAGGGTTACAGGAGGGGCTGGGGGAGGGGGATGGGCTAAAGAGGTAAGGGGCACTAAGGAATCTACTCCTGAAATCACTGTTGCACTATATGCTAACTAATTTGGATGTAAATTAAAAAAATAAAAAATACAATAAATGATATTTCATCAACTTAAAGAAATAGATAAAGACTACTTGTTGTAAATATGAGATTAAAAAAAAAAATCCCGTGTCGACAAAGAACCCTATGGCAGGCAGATAATGACTGTTAAATGGGACACCAAGGTGTACAGCAGAAAAGATCATTATCCCAGGATTCCAAAAGGCCACGAGTAACTGGGTTTCCATGAACACAGAGTTTGCAAATGTGACTTTCATGCCAAATTTGAGTCATACCTATTGAAAAACAGGAGGGCTCCTGGGACTTTTTTTTTAATTGAGATAAAATTTACATAACAGAATTAACCATTTTAATGTATACAAATTAGTGACATTTGGCATATTCACAGTATCACACAATCATCACTTCTACCTAGAACCAAAATACTTTCATCATCCAGAAAGGCAACCTGTGCCCATTAAGCTGTCATTCTCCAACCATTCCTCCAGCCCCTGGCATCCACTATTCTGCTTCCCGTCTCTGGGTTTACATGTTATGGATATTTCATAAAAATTGAATCATGCAATATAGAGCCTTTTGGGTCTAGCTTCCTTTAATTAACATAATCTTTTTGAGGTTTATCCATGTGAAAACATGTATCAGTACTTTATTCCTTTTTATGGCTTACTAATATTCCATTTGTATGTATGCACCACATTTGTTTATCTGCTCATCAGCTGGTAGACATTTGAGTTATTTTTACTTTTTGGCTATTGTAAATAGTACTGCTATCAACTTTCATGTACAAGCTTTTGTTTAATTACCTGTTTTCAACTTCTTATTTTTGAGAAGCTATGTAGTTTGCCTAAGTTTAATAGCTAATACTGGAATTGGGATGTGAATCAGGACTTTACAATCCCAAGCTATGTTCTTTCTAGAACTTTCTACCTCCTTGTATAAAAGAATTGAATGGAATTTGATTATTCGTCACTTTCTAAAGTAGTCCGTGATTAGAAAGGGATAGGCTTAGAGAGGAAAGGAATATGATTGATTATAAACTATCCCTGCATTTACAGACGGGCAGTGTTTTTTTCTGCTCCCTTTCAACTTACCTCAGGTGCTTCTGCCTTATAAACATTATTGGCTAGTATGTCAATTAGTTTTAGCTTAGAAATTATCTGGAGGAGAAAGTCTCCGAGAACAAACAATGCTGTGCTCTGTTGGTGTCCTTTTGTAAACGATTCCCTCTAGTGGTTTGAAATATTTGTCACCATGTTGACAAGACTTCTGTCTTTAAAAATGTAAGCAAGATAGACCCAGGCTATTTATTATTGATAATAATCAAAACCACAACAACAATTCTGGAGGTTTCTGGCTGTCATCACAAAGAGGAAACCAGGGTGAGCTTTTAAAATATTTATCATATCAAGTTACTTCCTGGCTTTACATTCCAATTAGAATAAACTCCAAACTCTTTTGTATGTCTTATAAAACCTTAAAAGCTTGAAGCCTGCCTGTTGCTCCAAACTCTTGCTGGAAAGTCAACTCCAGGGGAGCCAGAGGCTTCTCTGTCTTGGTCATTAGTTAGTCTCCAGCACCTGCGATAATGCCTAGCAAATGGTTGGTGCTCCAGTAAATGTGTGAATGATTGAATAATGTCTTCTCATTCTGAAGATCTCCTTCTCCAACCGCCATAATAAACCTTCCTCCTCTCTTCAATACCTTGATCACATCAAACTTCTTGCTGAATTGTGGGTTGGCATTTGTAATCCCTTCCAGTTGCAGTTTTCTCTTCTAGATGTTTGCATGTGGAGGAAACTTACCATCCTTCAGGGTGCCAGGCTCCAAGAAGAGATTGTGTGAAGTAGCCCCCCAACCCCCTTCATTATTCCCTATCACACCACAGTTTGCAAATAATTATTGGTATATTTGTTTACTTGTCTCTTATTTGATTTCCCCCAAGATAGGAAAATGGTAAGGCCCATGTGTTGTCTATGCCTCTCAGTGTGTTAAGTACCTATGCAGTGTACCCGGTGTGGTAGCCGCTCATCTTGAGTGTGCCGAGTAAGAGAACAAATGGCATACTATGGGAAACTTCCAAGTTTGTTCAAGTCCAGTAATCCTTACCACAATCTAATTTCAGTGATCCTGATTTTATCACAAGTCCCTTTTGGGTTACCACATTCATGAAGAATAGTAGAACAGAGTTACTTAGCTCTTGTAGCCTTCATTTGGAGAATAACATAGGGACATACCACTTGGCAGAAGGTATCATAGGGCCAAGTGGGTAGAGTTTTGAAGGATTTCATGCATTCTCTGACAGTGCGAGGCTTTGGCCTGGTATTGTGGGAAGGGCCTAAGCCATAGTCTGTGAAGCCGCCATTTTCAGTAGTTTTCAGTAGTAAACTGATGGTCAGTCGGAAAGGGTGAGACATGCTTGCTTTCTTTACAGGTGTATCAGAGAGCAGAGTCAGGGCCAGCTTGGTTAAGTGCAAAGAGTCCAAACTGGAGTTACAGCTAGATTTGAATTTTAGCTCAGCCACTCACTCACTAGTGACGTGACTCCAGGCAGCAAGTGAGACTTTCTGAACTTCAGTGTCCTTGTCCAGAATGTGTGAAGAATAATGTGTGCTGCACAGAGTTGTGGAATAATGACCGTTAGACTGAGGCGAAGGTCACCCGATGTATGGCAGGGTGCTTGGCTGCTGAAGCAAGGTGAGAGGTGGGCTGGGGATATGCTTCAGCAAAAGGGAACAGGATGCTATAAAGCTCTGAGGTAGGTGAAAGATTATGACCTGTTTGAAAACTGAAAGATGGGGGTACATGATCTGACCCAGGGAGTAAGGAGGAGGCTGATAGGAAAGGATGCAGGAGAAGCAGGAAAGGTGAACTATGCAGGGACCCAGAGCACTGGGAAACCAGAAAATGGTCTCAAAGTAACACAATTCAATTTGTATTTTGTTCTGGATGTGTAGCATGCCAAATGTTGCATGATGCTTGGACTGCTGGGTAGGTTTTGAGCTTAGACCTACTTCATAGTTCTGCCTTTTTCCTGTAAACTGCCCTACCATTCCCAACAGATCAACTCACTTAGATACACATCTGCCCTTTAATAAGGACTTTTAATGCCTAGTCCACCAACTGTGTGACCTTGGATAATTTATTTAATCTTACTACATGTCATTTTCCACATCTCTAGGACTGTCTTGAAAATTAAATGGGCTGTAAATATTTGACAGAGGTGCATTCTCAGTAAACATTAGCCACAATGATCAGATATTGTTATATTATTATAACATATAAGGATCAGGGCGAATATAAGACACTTTAGAAACCTGATAAAGTCCTATTTTGTGAGAGGTGCATCTTTCTGTATCTCTCAGTTGAATTCTATCGAGCAAGCTATTCCTACAGGGCAGAAAGTCAAGAGACGTATGTCCTATTCTCACCTCTACTGGAAATCCATTTCATCTCCTTGGACGAGTTATTTATCTCTGATTCTCAGTCTCTCCATCTGTAATGGGGATTGGAGATCTTAGTAAGAGTCTTTCCTTGGGATGTTGTGAGGTCAAAATGAGCTATAAGGGCTCAGAGCTCTTTGAAAGAAAATGACAATATAAATTCAAGGAAGCTGGTGTCATTTTTAATGCTGTGGTTGAAAGGTGATTGATTTACACTGTGAATTCCCCTTAATAATTTGCTCTGTAACAGCAACATGAAATGACCCTGAAGAAGTCTAGACATAGCTGGCCTCCCTGGTATTAGCAAAGCTGAAGAAATATCAATTAAGATAAATACCCTAAGGCAAAAAAGCCATTAGCTTTCAGAGCCAAGAAGAATCTAAATACCTTCCTCAGAACTCAGAATAGTCCAGCATAAATTTTTTCCACTGCATTTTGGGGACAAATAGACAAGAGTGCAGTGCATCTCTTTTATATTAGAAGCAACTGAATCACTAGAGAAGTCAAATGACTTGCCTAAGGTCATATACTAAGTCAGCAACTATTAGAATCTATTATTTTCTGATTTTGAGTCTAGAATCAGAACTTACTAGACCTGACTGATACCACAGCTTGACCTGGGAATTCACTGGGCTTTTCTACTAAGCTGCGTCACAAACCATCATGGCAAAATAATTCTGCCATTTCTTCCCACTGAATCGTCAATCACAGCTGTTTGTGTGATGAGCTTGCTATTTGTCCATTATACCGCTGTTTTAATGGTATGCAGTTGACGCAAGAGTTAAGGGCACTGACCCCACACAGTCAAAACTCATATGACTTTAGACTTTCCCAACTCTTTACTACTAATAGCCTCTTTTGACTGGAAGCCTTATCAATAAATGGTCTATTAATACATACTTTTATGTTGTATGTATCATACACTGTATTCTTACAATGAAGTAAGCTAGTGAAAAGACAATGTTGTTAAGGAAAGTATAAGGAAGAGAAAATACATATAGTACTATACATATAAAAAAAAAATCCACGTATAAGTGTACCAGTGCAATTCAAACCTGTGTTGTTCAAGCGTCAGCTGCTTGCTTCAGACCAGGCAAGCTTACAACTAAATTGTGAAAGAGGCTAAGTTTGCTTTGCTGCTGAGGAACCCAAAGCCCCAGGTATTCCTGGCCTTCTATAAAGTTCTGCTGTAATTATTTACCCCTGTCCTTTTCCATCAAAGCTTATTTGTCCCATGTCCTGTCCCCAGTGCCTAAGAAAGGTGAATTCTTCTTAATATGGGAATGGAGGTAATAGGTACTTAGTTGAGCACTCACAAGAATTTTCTGGGCCCCATATTTTTATACCTAAGAATCATTTGATTTTTATTTTTATATCCTCTGTGGATTCACTTCTTCTAAAAGATTTGGCTATCAAGCCAACTGCATATATTAAGTAATAATTAATTTGTTTTTCCATTTTTAATTAACCAGGGACTTAAACAGCTGCCAGAGAACTCCTGATCAGCATGAGATATAAGCAGCATGACTATCCTGAGATGATTATATCCAGTGAAAAGCAAGGAAATTTCCAGACGTGCCATATGTAAATGAAGAACTGCAATTAGCCTTTAAATATATATATTTATGTTTTATATTTATATTTAAATTTAATTTATATATATCTTTTTCTCTTGAAAATCTATTTTCCTCTGTTTAAAAAATACTTTTTTGAGGAAACCTAGGCTAAGAAAAACTGACTTAAGACAAGTCATAGTTCTTGGGTTGAATTTTAGGGTAAAACTTTTAGGAGTTATCAGTGTCCAGCAGGGTAATTTTTTTTTCTTTTAGTGGGAGATCTTTGGCATTACTTTAGGGTCAGCATCTTATCTGAATGTTCAAGGAAGCATTTTTACCATAATGCACAAATACCTGCTTATATCTGCTAAGTGCCAGGAATTAGTAGGTCCAACAGAACTGAGTTTCTGCACTTTGCCTCACTGAAATGATGATGTAGGGTGAGCAGGCTTTCAGCATTTCTTATTCAAGAGCAGATTTGGTTTCTAACCTCTACCATGGAATAAATGTTGTTCAGAATACATGATCAAAGTAAAGACTGAGAAAAATGAGGAGGATAGCTAATTTGCATATAAAAAAGTTTAGTCATTATTTATCAAGAAATAACCATGGGGCCTTTCCTCCTAAAACTCTGTGCTTTAAAAAAAGTTTATTTTCATCCTTGACTAGGATTTCATTTAGCATTGCTAAAAGAAATATTTATGTGACTTTTTTCTATCTTTCCAATTAATTTGGAGGAAAGATGATCTTTTCTACCTCAAGCCTGGAATGTGGGAAATGAAACACTGTCCTGTTCCCCACACTTCTAAATTCCCTGTATTCCTCATCTCTATTCTCCCAAGCCCTCAGGTTCTCTTCCAATTCAACAGTGTTCCACACTTTCAGATTTGTTATCCAGATATATGATATGATATGATATCATACTGGGACTCAAAAATACCTTTTCTGGTAAGTAAAGACTAGGCTCTTCAGCCTGACATAGGAGATCAAGTGGATTAAATCTGACCTCTTACTCTTTCTTAGTCAACTTCCCAAGATCAGCTTATTTTATTTTATTTTATTTTATTTCATTTTATTTTATTTTTTTAAAGTTTATTAATTTATTTTGAGAGAGACAGAGATAGCATGAGCAGATAGCGTGGAGAGAGAGAGAGAGAGAGAGAGAGAGAGAGAGAGAACAAAGCAGGCTCCATGCTGCCAGCACAGAGCCCTCAACAGGGCTTGAACTCTTGAACCATGAGATCATGACCTGAGCTGAAACCAAGAGTTGGATGCTTAACTGACTGAGCCACCCAGAGGCCCCTCTAAGATCATTTTAAATGCTACTCCCTCTGAGAAGCCTTACCCGTTGGTACTAGCTGGACATGACTGCTTTTACCCTGTGAACCCTTACAGAATTTTGAACTTCTCTTTAATTCTGGCTTAAATCATAGCCATGTGCTCATTTTATCTCTCCCACTGGGTGATTGGCTCCTTTGAGTGTGGGCCTTTTCACAAGTCTGTATTCACAAGGGGCCTAGACTAGAGCTTTGTAAAGAGGGAGTCCTGGATTACATGCAGTGAATGAGTGAGTGAATACATTCAGTTCTCACTTCTTCATATTGGGGAACGAAAGTACCTGTGTTTCTCAGCACTCAGGGGACTGTGAGCCAGTGACTTGGGTTCTAGACATGGGAATAAAAGATCTGATTCTGCTGGAAATGCATATGGGGCTAATGAGGGCATTTAATTTTTTTTTTTGTTTTGTTTAATAAAAAACTCGCCAAAAACAGTGGGAAGGAGAGAGAAAAGTTTCCATGGCAACCTCCAACGCTGTACCTCTGAAGATTCAGTTTATACATTTAAAAAAATGTGCCTTCATTTATTCTTCCCATGGAGACTGCAACTTAGTTAACTGCTAAAAAGTTCTATGGAGGAGGTTTTAATGACACCTGTCAGTTTTGGGAAGGTAAAGAGGGAAAAAAGCTTATCATAGCTGGTGAAAGGCACTCAGATGTCTATACTCGGATTTACCAGAGTAAATGTGTATAATGAGTGATGGGTGGGTGGGTGGAAGGCCTCAGACCTTGCCAGAAAGTCAGTGGCTAGGCTAACCTAATGCCATGTTCTGCCATATTGCCCACCTCATCATGATATTAGCTGAAAAGAAATGGAAAGAAGAAAAATGAACCTTAGTAAAATAGTTAAACTGATCATTGAATGCAACTATTTTGGGGTAGAGGGAAAAATGTAAATTCAGTAAATCAACAGATGTTTAATAAGAGAGACAGATTATCTGAGGGACAAAGCTTCAAGTCAAAGTGAGTTAAAAACTTAGCTGCTCTGGTAGCCATACTGAATTGAAGAAGTTACCTAATTTTCCATAAGCCTGTTTGCTTAAGCATAAATCAAGAATAGTACCTACCTCAATGGGGGTGTTGTGACATTTAAAAGGTCAGGACAGGATATGACATACACTTAAACCTCAGAAAATCTTAGATGATGATGAGGGTGGTGTTGGTGATGATGATGATTTCCTTCTGTGCATAGCACTATATTATGCATCTAGGGTGTAACAAATATACTCTTACATAGGGATTATGACTTAACCTGGCATATGTAATGGTCACAGGTTACAAGTTATATAGGAATAAAGTTCTAACTCCTTCATTCGATGTCAAGGCCACTAATTATGTCTCCTCCCACCCCTCTCTTGCTCATCCCTTGCTACTACTCCTAACACAAGCTGATACCAACACACAAGCTGTACCAAATTACTTTCTACCTGTGAGCTTACCATGCACCAAGCTCGCATCCCTCTATCTTTACTGATTCCACTCCTTTGTATGACTTTATCCTCTTCATCCACCTGCTGACCCATCATTCAGTCCTCAGTTTCTTTGACATTGCACTTAAACCTCTTCCCTTTCCTAAGGCACTTGTATTTATCTCTGTTAGAAAGCATTTCTTTCCATCAATACTTAAGGCACGTGTCAGAAACTGAGATAGGCACTGGGATACAAAGCCCAGAGAATCATCATATCTGCTCTCGGGGATTTTTTGTTTCTGTTTTTACTATTTTGTTTGCCCTCAACAGACCGTGGAAATGTGACCACATTTCCCTTCTTTCTTGCCCCAAAGGCTAAGGGTAGGGTCTGACATGTAATAGATAAGAAAGGTTGATAAGGTAAAATAAAGAGACGAGAAGCATTTTGTGCAAAAAATAGTTAAGCCAAAGGTACTGTTATGATAGGAAGAAAGGAGAACTCTTAGTATTTAAATAAGCTAGGTTATGGGAGATGGAAATTGGGTAGACAGAGATACCAATTTGGATAAAACTACTCACTTTGAATGGATGAATGCCGGAATATTTCCCTCTCACAAACAAGTATACCAAATCTGTGTTGCCCCATTTAATCTTATATGTGTATTGGAAAGCAGAGGGCATGAGCCAATGGCTGTAGACACTTATTGCATGTATTTGAATGTGTCTTGATTCTATGTTGAAGCTAATTATATTTTTGTTTTAGAATATTTATTGTTTTTATAATCATGTGGAAGTTATTCCTCTATTTGTGTAGACCATGTAGGAGTGAATAAAATTAAAAGTACTTATTTTTATGCACAGCAAGTGATTGGATTACACTAAACAAGTGTAACTCTTTTAAATAGTACTGTCCCAAGGACAGGTCCCAATATTTGAAATATCAGATGTCTCCTCAGGGACAAAGTCTCCTCCAGAGAGGAGAGGTTCTTATATATCTTTGTTTTTGTTTTTGTTTTTTGCTCCTTGAGTGTTGCTTGCTTATTACTTTTTTGTTCATTTGCACAATGTATTAATTGATCCTACAGGCTGTATAAGGTACCATACCTTATATGGCTTCGGGGCTGGAGTGGGACTAGAGCAAACCTGTGGAATGATATTTCATGTAGATTTTCAGAATTTCCAAAAGAGGGTAATAGCAGATGTAGGTCTAGTCCCCAGTGTATACCCTGTCACAAAAATCTATTCCCCACCATGTTTTCCAACCCCCAAAGCAATTTTACATCAAGAAAGTGACCTATTTTGAACCTGAGTTGTTGGATGCATTTATCGTTCTACAAGCTTGTGTGAAAAAAAGGATTCTGTTGATTAGAGTTGTGAGAAGCTCTTCCCAGCCAGGAGGGAAAATAGTGACATCACCTTTATCCCTCCCCCCCTCCCCCCCCCCCCATCTTTGGTCTCCACTACTAGACAGAAGAAAAAGAAGTCATTTCCTTTCTCCCTACCCCACCAAAGCTGGTGCTGGTGGCCTGCCAAATGTTATCCACAGCATTCAGTCACTCTATCCTCAAGGAATCCTAACTAGTGTCACCTAAGAAGGACCTGAGGAATAAAACTCTGGGAAATTGCTGATGGTGAAAGCTCCATGCTCCTCTCAGCTCTGGGGAGTTGCTGCTAATAAAAGTATAGACCAGCAAACCTCATTTTCTCAAAAGCAGGTGTGTGGCTGACTTTAAGCCTGCAAGGAAATACTTTCATTACAACAGCTGTCCAACTGTCTTATGAACAGATGCTAAATAGAACATTCTCCCGCCAGGTCATTTGGTTGTAAAGACTTTAGTAATGACCAAAGTTATCAAAATAGGTGTTACTAGGGGCAAAGGGCTGAGATTCAGGACTTTGATGAAAGAACTTTTTGTTGCAGATTAATTTAATCTCTAAATATAACTGATATTTCCTTTACTAAAGGTTACTGTTTTTCATTCCCAGAAGAACTCATGAACTTATCTGGTAGGAAATGAAAATTCATGAACATTAAGGAAGTTTCCCACAGTTATCAAGTTAGGAAATGGTGGAGCTGAAACTCTGTCCCATATCTTTATATTCTAGGACTCATGCTTTTCATATAATTTATCCATATATGTTGATTTCTGAATATAATGAGGCTGAAGGCTTATTATTGGTTAGAATATCTTCCAGCAGTGTTTCTTAGAATTTGGTTGAAAGAGGACATGCATCTATTATGACTTATCAAGAATTAAGAATGACCCAAGACCATGAGACAGAGACAAACTAATTTGACCATAGAAAAAACAAACCTAAAACAAAACAAACCTAAAACAAAACAAAACAAAAAAACAGTAACACTTTCTAAAATGAGTTGTGATGGTAATATTATATGTGACTATGTAATAATCATACCCTTTATTGTGTGTTTCCTAAACTATTTTATTAATGGTTGTGCTTTTTTTTTAAATTTTTGAATGTTTATTTATTTTTGAGAGAGATGGAAAGAGAGCACAAGCAGACGAGGGGTAGAGAGAGAGGGAAACACAGAATCCGAAGCAGGCTCCAGGCTCTGAGCTTTCAGCACAGAGCCCGACACGGGGCTTGAACCCACAAACCATGAGATCATGACCTGAGCCAAAGTGGACGCTTAACTGACTGAGCACCCAGGTGCCCCAATGGTTGTGCTTTAAAATGTTGAGTTTTTACCCTGTGTTGTTAATGCAATACAGTTTTTTAATCACCACTTTTAAAAACCTATTTAACATTGGCCCTTCTCATATGCAACTCCTCTTGCCATAGATTTTAGACTAAAAATTGTCTAAAGCTGTCTGCCAAACAGGGCAACATACAACCAAAGTGACTCTCATTGTTACTATCAATGCTAATTATTGTCAGCAGAATCATATTTCATGTCTAGTCTGCTGATGAATTGGATTGACACATTGTGGTCCAATCCATCTGAAATGGAAAAATACTTTTGTATCTCTTATATTGAAAGTATTGTGCTTGGTGGGTGGGGAGCTTAAAAAGCCAATGAGAGAAAAAGGTATTCAACAACTATTGAAGATATAAGGCTGAATGAAATACATGCTATTTTATAGGTAAATAGTGCCAGGGGGGCAAAAATGAAAAAGCAATTGAATTTGTCAGGGAAACCTGGGAGGGTTTCACAGAGGTGTGACATATGAGCTGGGTTTTCATGGATAATCTTTTTTTTTTTTTTTCCCTATGTAGGAGCTGGTGGAGAGGGGACTCTAGGCTGAGGGAAGAGCAAGAGCAGGCAGAGGTAGAGGGGAAGAAAATACATTTAGAAAAGCACAAGTGTTGGGAGAATTGGAAATATCACTAGAGAATTAGAATAAAGGTGAGGTGTGTCAGGTCATGAAACAGTACTGGTATTTAGAGATATAGGCCTGCCAGATTGAGCAAATAGAATTACAGAATGACCAGTTAAGTTAGAAATTTAGCTAAAAAACAGGTCATTTTTAGTAGATGTGTGTCAGAAACATTGGGGCACCTGGGTGGCTCAGTCAGTTGAGCGTCTGACTTCGGCTCAGGTCATGATCTCACGGTTTGTGAGTTCGAGCCCCGTGTCGGGCTTTGTGCTGACAGCTTCTGATTCTGTGTCTCCCTTTCTCAGGAAGAATCAGAAGCTCCTGCTTCTGATTCTGTGTCTCCCTCTCTCTCTGCCCCTCCCCTGCTCACACTCTGTCTCTCTCTCAAAATAAATAAAGATGAAAAAAAAAGAAATATTGGTTGGTGCATATGCATAGTAAAGTGTATTTGTTTATTTAAGTTCTGCTTTCATTAGGCATGTTGTATTTTATCTGATGGCACTGTAGAGGGAAGAGGAGTAAGGGGGCTGCACATGGAGGGCAAGGAAAAGATATAAAAAAGACTTTATGTCATTGGAGTTTGATAATGTGAAGTTTCTCACCTGGGCTTCTCCCTCCTCATTCTCAAAATGTCTAATAACAAGAATAGAGGAACCCTGGTGGTGCCTGGATGCCTCCATTGGTTAAGCGCTGGACTCTTGCTTTTAGCTCAGGTCATAATCTCACAGATCGTAGGTTTAAGCCCAGCTTTGGGCTCTGCACTAACAGTAGGGAGCCTGCTTGGGATTCTCTCTCTCTTTGCCCTCCCCAACTTGTACATGTGTGCTGTCTCTCTCTCTCTCTCAAAATAAATAAATAAACTTAAAAAAAGAATGGAGGAGGGCAGCAAGTCAGGGGAGGCTATGGCTGTTTGGTATCAAATTCAGAGAGCAAATTCAAAGTGTGACAGTCTTGGTATTACATTTGAATGCCACCAGAGAACATTCTCTGCAAAAGAGGCACTAAATAATCAAGCGGACAGAATGACTTGGCCAGTTGGCATCAGCCAGCATCTGTCCCTGACCACCCCAGGCACCTCAGTACTAGCACAGGATTATTAATGAGGTAACTCTATTGGCAGAGTCGGAAGCTGTATGTAAACCCAACAGCAGGTGCTCCTTCTCATCAGGCTGTTAGTTTTGGGTCTCCAGTAGGTAGAATATATGAATTCAAGAACCTAAGGGTGGAAGAATAGGGTGACCTATTCATGTCACTGCTTGTGACCCATGTAGGTAATTTCTGTTTCCTGTCCCCACAGCTTTAGGCTCTTTGGGTCTAGAGCAGGGTTCAGCAAACCAGGGCCGATGGACCAAATCTGGCCCATAGACTGTTTTCTCACAGCCCTATGAGCAAGGAGTAATTACAAATTTTTTAAAAGATATATATATCTTTAAAAATTTTTTTTAATTTATATATATCAATGAATATGTGGCAGAAACTGTATCTAGGTTTAAAAGCCTAAAATATTTACTCTCTGGCCCTTTGCAGAAAAAGTTGGCTGATCCTTGGCTACAGGTGCTGGATCCCAGAGAAGGATTCTTCTACTAGGGCATACAGTAAGAGTTCCATAAATTTAAAACTACAACTGCCACCAGGTTACTTTGGATACCTGTGCAAAGAATGGGGTGATTGTCCTTGATTATCAAGAGATTGGGTTGCTGTTACATAGTTTTGTCAATTGGTTGATATCCTGGGACATCTCTTGTTTGTTGCATGCACAATTTTAACTGGAGTGTGCAGTGCAGCCACCATGTTTCTTTCAGTAAGAGCAGGGGGGCAAGAGGCTCCTATCCCTCATAGACGAGGGCCACCCTAACTGGCAAGCTAGCAATTCAGTGGAAGTTGTAGATGAGCCAGCAGGGGAGTCTAGAATCAGTGATGGAGGAAAGAGATGAGGAATATCACTTACAGCCTTAGGATCAGTAGCAGCAGCACTAACCTCTCCTTCTTTATAAGCTTTCCTGGAAATTGTGACCAACCAGAATCTTGGAAACAACATTGTTTGAATAGAGTGAAGTTTGTGTGAGAAGCAAGTGCACCTGAGTGGTGCCAGGGTGGGATGTGGTGGACGCTTAGTGCTTCAGCCAGATCTCATTTACCAGGCCAATGTATCTACCTGTTCATGGCTTCTAATGGCTCACATCTGCCCACTTCTGAGAATTGCCCTTGGCTGTACAGGCGCTGCCTCGGCTAGGAAGTTCTTCCCAGGAGCAGCTTGTTAATGACTGGTGACATGAGGGAACAAAGGGATATCTCTCTTGCTATGAAGTGGGATCAACTCTATAGTGCTCTTCATTCTCCAGAGCTCCCTGTGGCATTGGGCTGCAACTAGTCTCCATCAGAGCTCACGATCTTGCTTTGTTTTGCTCCCCTGTATCCTATACTTCTTTTTTTTTTAATTTAAAAAAATTTTTTTTTATTTTTTAAAATTTACAACCAAATTAGTTAGCATATAGCGCAACAATGATTTCAGGAGTAGATTCCTTAGTGCCGCTTACCCATTTAGCCCATCCCTCCTTCCACACCCCCTCCAGTAACCCTCAGTTTGTTCTCCATATTTATGAGTCTCTTCTGTTTTGTCCCCCTCCCTGTTTTTATATTATTTTTGTTTCCCTTCCCTTATGTTCATCTGTTTTTTCTCTTAAAGTCCTCGTATGAGTGAAGTCATATGATTAAAAAAATTTTTTTAATGTTTATTTATTTTTGAGAGAGACAGAGACAGAATGCGAATGGGTTAGGGGCAGACAGAGAGGGAGGCACAGACTCGGAAGCAGGCTCCAGGCTCTGAGCTGTCAGCACAGAGCCCGACGCGGGGCTCAAACTCATAAGCTGTGAGATCATGACCTGAGCTGAAGTCAGACGCTCAACCGACTGAGCCACCCAGGTGCCCCTTCTGTATCCTATACTTCTTACCTCATGTCCCTCTCTTGAGAGGATTCCCTTCACAAATCAATTGCACACAAATTCTTGTTTTAGGTTTTGTTTCTGGGAGACCAGAACTAAAACAAAATCCTATATGATCTGGTCACCGCCTACCTTGCTAATCTCATTTCTTTCTGCTTCTCCTCTGACATACTTGATTCCAGCTAGTCCCAGCCTTCTTGCTGGGATATGATATGCTTGATATGATACACATCTGCCATTTTCAGGGTATGTATCCATATTCTTCCCTCCACCTGAAACTCTGTTCTCTCAGTAGCAACTAGGCTCACTCTCCCTCTTCATATGCATTTGTAATCAAATGTCACTTACCTACTTAGAGAAAACTTTTCTGAATATCATTCTAACACAGTGTGCTCTGCTCTTATATCTCCTGGTTCTTCATTATTTTTTGCAGATCCTATCACATTCTGAACTTTTACTTTTTTTTTTTAATCTGTATTATCTGCCTCCCTGACTAGAATATAAACAACCAATGATAGGGGATTTTCTAGTTCATTTGCTACAATATCCCTAGTGTGCTCAACAGTGTCTGGCAAATAGTAGGCATTTTATAAAGAATGCCACTTTATGACAGTCACTCACTTATTCATAAATGGTGTATCTTGAGTTCAAATCTGAATTTGTTTGGCTCCAAAAATCCTGCCTTTGGCTCTGATCCCTTTCACTGCATAGTCATTCTTCCCAGCCGCTCCATTTGCCAAGTGGCTTATTCTAATTCACTTGACATCAGAATTCCAGTGGGGCTAAAATTCCTGACATCCCACATATTAATTAGGGGAATGCCATCTAGTAAAACAAATGAAACATTTCAGTGGTTTAACACAATAAAAGTTTATTTTTGCTCATATAAACCACATGGGTAAGGTTTGAGGAGGATGAGTTGGTATTTTGTTCCATGCAGTCATTCAGGGTCCTAAGCAGATTGGAGATGTGCCATCCTTAATACTCAGCTACTAAAGTGGCAATGAGCCAGCAAAATTAGAGGAAGAGGATATGTCCAGGTCTAGGAATAGCACACAGAACTACTACTGGCATTGGATTGACCAGTAGTTGGATTCAAAGCACGTTCAGAAATGTAGTGGTTTTTTTGTTGTTGTTTTTGTATTATTATTATTTTTTTTTTTGTGATGTTGAGAGAGAGAGAGAGAGAGAGAGAGCGCGCTCGCGAGCGAGTGGGGGAGGAGCAGAGAGAGAGGGAGACCCAGAATCTGAAGCAGGCTCCAGGCCCTGAGCTCTCAGCACAGAGCCCAACGCTGGGCTCAAACCCATGAGTGTGAGATAATGACCTGAGTCAAAGTCAGATACTTAACTGACTGAGCCACCCAGGCTCCCCGGAAATGTAGTGTTTAATCTTCCAGCCCTTTCCTGACAATGAATGTATAAAATGGAAGGGAACTTCACTCTTTTATGAGCAGCTAATCACATCTACCACAAGCTCCCTCCCTTGCCACCAGTTATGGATATGCACCCTTCTTTGCAAACAAGAATAAACTATCCCTTCCAATAGGGAAAAATCCAGTGTTCCATTTTGTTACTTCATGTAGATCAGCCTGGAGGCAGAATCTTTCACCATTTGACTAACCCTGATCCAGAGAAGAGAAGTGGATGCAGGAGCCCCTTTAGTTTCTGAGTTTTGTAGACAGAGAGAAAAGAGATTCTTGTCTACAATCTTTACTCCACTTAGTAGGAATTTCTCTTGTAGCCATTGCCTCCTTAAGCTTGAAACTCTGGCATTGCTTGGTAATACATATATTTTTTCTCCTCTCAGGAGCAGATGGAACTAAAATTCTAACCAGTGTCTTAGTATGCGATGTATCACATTACTTCTCCCAATAGATACTCTTAATAATTCTGATTATAACAATTTATAGTCTTTGCTTTAAGTCTGTTTGTTTAGTAATATTTGTTTGCCCTTTGTTATCTCACTATACACTAATTAGAGAGAAATATGTCCCTTGTATTTAAAATGAGAATAAACAAAGTCATTATTTGATTGGAATACCATGGTTACTAGGGCCAGTCGTTATAGGTTGTGGGTTAGAGCCCTCAGGTACTCTCCCATTGCCAAGTGAGTTAGTGCCAGATCTAGGATTGAAGAGACCATTGAAATTTCCTTCTTTTTTTCCATGCTGAAAGCAATGCAGGTAATAATTTTCACTTAACCTTGTCTTTGATAATGAATAAAGTAAGCATGAAATCCTATTAGTAATATTTGATATCTTTGTTTTACTATTCTGCTAATTTTGTATGATTTTGGTCAAAAGAATACAAGTATTATCAGACTTATCTTAGGTTGAAAGGCATTGAGAGATACATTTATATCTATATATCTCTGAGAGAAATCCATAATATGTAATTTCTGTTCATTCTTTTAACCATTGTGTTAGATTGCTACATCAATGATATCTAATTAATTATACCCATTGATATCTATGCCTTTAATAAGCAGCAGTCTTTAAGTGCTGGAACATTGAGGTCTACCCTTTAGAATGCTGTTATCACTCTGTTCAAAGCCTAGGCTATTTTTCTGAAGAGGCCATGTAGCGGTTTACCAAGGTTCTCTGGCTATCAGTTCCCAGAGAACCAACAGATATGTGACTGAGGCCACATAGGACCATCCAGCTTCATTTGAACTGCCAAGTGATTACAGCTTCATGAGGGACTCCAGGAGAGACCAGACAGAAAAACTGCCAGCTGGATCCAGCCCAAATTGCAGAATATTGAGAAAATAAATGGTTGTTACTTTAGGCCTCTGATTTTGGGGAGTTTGTTACATAGTAATAGATAACTGATAGAACTGTAGCATATTTATTTGGAATAAATATATATTCTGAACATGATCATTTCCAACATTGCTATTGCAACAGCATTAACCCTAGCCACTGTCATCTGTCATTGACTTCTCTCTACAATGCAGTTCTCTAGGAAATCATGCAATTTGCAACAGAGACTTCTGGCTGCCAGCTAGATTCTTTCACTGCTTTGTTTCCTTAGTTTCCTGAGGGATCTTCTATGTCTAACTATTTACATTCTACCTTGTTGTTCCCCATTTCATATCTTCCCTTGATCCTATGTATTTTTCAAATTTCTTCCAGCTGTGTTGAGCACACAGCGTTAAGAGATACTCAATAGGGGAGTGACTAAAGTCTTATAGCCAAGTTGTTTTTTTTTTTTAATCCTTAAAATGGGTAAGTTTAGATATATTTATAATCTTGGTCATCCTCAGGTTCAGTATTTGGTCTTTAACCCATCTTGTAATTTCCCTACCTTTTCTATTTCTATTTATTTATTTATTTATTTTGAAGCCCATTCAGTTAAACTTAAATCTCATGGGCATAGTGTTCTATGGGTGAAAATGAAAAGAGAATGAGCTCCAGAGCCATTAGGTATAAGTTGAACTGTGGTTCTTCAATATTCCAACTTTAGAACTACAAAGCATTTTACTAACATCTGAACCTCAGTTCTTCAATTTATATAATATTATATATATATATATATATATATATATATATATATAATATTAAATGATTCTTTCCTTTGTAGATTTGTTAGTAGGATGTAATAACAAGAATACAAAGTCCCTTGGGCAGCTCCCTAAGTAAGGGTAAGCAATAAATGAATGGTAATCATCATCATCAAGATTAATAATAGCTTATAACACATTGACTCTCCCTCAAGAACATTCTTCTAGCTAGATCTGAATTAATTTATCTGATGCATTTTTTTAAAGTTTTATTTTTATTTTTGGGAGAAAGAGAGAGTGAGAGTGAGAGAACATGCATGTGTGGGGGAGGGGCAGAGAGAGAGGGAGAGAGAGAAAACCAAACAGGCTCTCCACTCTCTCACAATGGTGAGATCATGACCTGAGCCAAAATCAAGGCAGATGCTTAATCGACTGAGCCACCCATATGACCCTCTCCTTAAGATGTTTTAAAGCCCTTGAGTCACATCTTATTTCTAATAAAATATTTTTGCTCAAGTCTGTTTTTTTAGAAATCCTGGTATCAACTTATCATACTCTCTGGGCAAAGGAAATTCAATTTGAGCTGTTCAGTACGTTTTTATTGAATTATTTAAAGTGTGTAATACCATTTTAGTTAGCTGATATTGCACTTGAAATTGCTTCTGAGAGGAGGTAAGCAATTAAAACTATGGGCTTTATAGGAAGACAACACTCATTTTAAACAATTCGCCACAGGTCAGATCATTTCAGAACTCCTGCAACCCAGTTCCCTATCATTACTACAGCTAGTTGAAATTCTCCGTAGAGGACTTTCTGCCCTATGTTCTGACATAATGGTAGGGCAACAATGTTCCAGACATTGCTTTTGTCTTTTTCCCAAAATAAAACGTTAATTTACCTGTAATCTTAATATTTATTGTTTATTTTTTTTAAGTTTATTTATTTTGAGAGAGACAGAGGCAGTACGAGTGGGGGAGGGGCAGAGAGAGAGGGAGACAGAGAATCCCAAGCAGATTCCATGCTGCCAGCACAGAGCTCGATGCGGGGCTTGAATTGATGAAACTGCAAGATCATGACCTGAGCTGAAACCAGGAGTCTGATGCTTAACTGACTGAGCCATCTAGGCGCCCCTGCCTGAAATTTTAAATTCTAAAGTTATTTTTGAAGATCCATCATCCTTCACTTGCCTATGACAGAACTGTTATAGGAATGACATGGGATAATTTAGTAAGCTACTGAGGCATTCTTACTACACGAGAGTTTGCTGTATGTGGGGGTTGTGCTAGATGTTTGAATTTCAAAAGTGAAAACATGAGAGGGTTAGCACAATGGGAAATGAGTTTTGGATCGTATCTATTATGAGCCAAACATTGTGTTGGGCACTCTATGCATACCATCTCATCTAACACCCCAATACTATGTATTCTTTTTCAGGTACAGAAACTGAGGCTCTAAGCTATTAAAGCTAAGATCATTCAGCTTAATATATATGGTGGGGGAGAATTAAAATATTCTGTAATATTTATTAGTTTATGTGTCTGAATTCTAATACGGAATCATGAACAAACGATCTGGGAACTCAGGAAAAAACAAGTTGTTCTTTCCCAGGTGTGGTTCCAAGGTAATATTTCGGTTGGGGTTTGGAAGTCGTATGAGAACGATAGGAGCAGCCATCTTTCTGACTGAAGGATTAGATTGAGCAAGTTTTTGCACAGGTGAAAGTGAATGAGACAGGGAGTAGGTGGACATTTCTCAGGTACAGGGTACGTTGCAAGGTGGCTCATGCAGCAAAGTGGGGGTAGTGGATGCTGTTAATGCGCCAACCCATATCCTTAAACTCACCTCTGAATCCACCTGAAGCTGTTGTGGATCGTTTGCCAATTTAAACACCAGGGCCTCTGCTTCTCAGCCTGGAGACTTTTTCTGTCAGCAGAGACATTTGCTCAATTGCAGATAGCTGTGAGATGGACATGTGGAGAGTTAACCCGAGGGGCACTCCTCAACCTAGGGGAGTTAGGATTCAGTGGTAATACTTTAGTTCCTATAGTGTAAGCCTTGACAGTTGCTTCTCCCCACTCCCCCCCCCCATTTTTTTTTTTTTTTACAATGCAAGCACATGCCCTAAGCTTTGATTGCTAAGCATCCAAAGAGGCATCCACTTCAAAGACAGGTATCTTGAGTAAACACATTGCCAGCCACAGGACTGGATGCAAAGTCAGGCCACCTTCCCCAACTGAGGCTCCCTTGATTTAGAAATCTTGGCTGATTTCCATTAACTCATCATTTGGGCCACCTGTCTTTTCTCTTCCCTGTATTTTAAATTCCCACCCTTAGGTTTTAAATTCACCAATAAGAAAGGAGCCCTTGAAATCCTATGCCCCCACACTCAATTCCAATAAAAGCAGACGCCCCTCCCCTTTTTCCAGTGCACTCTGCCTCCTCCTTTCTCTAACTACAACCTCACCGTGAGGCCCTATATGTGCTGTGTAAGTTCCAGATCTTGTAAGTAGTAAACCTCTATTTTTTCCAAAGTTTCCTGATGGTTTGTTGCTGAAAGGTGTCTTGCAATCTGAATAAGAATCACAAGCGCTGGTCCAACCACAACTTTGGTCATTGATAGGCTAAGACTGGCACAAAACAGTCCCTTGGTTCACTGGTGGGGACCTCCTGAGGCTCAATCTAAACAGTTTCACAGAAACTTTCTAGTAGAATTGGACTCCAGCTGCCTGGCTTTTTAATGTATATTTTATGATCTTTTCTCACTTTTCTGACCTCCTTTTTTTTCTGGCATCATCTTCCACTAAATTACTTTGAGCTGAATCCTTATCTCAGGGTCTGCTTTGTGGGTGACTGGAGGGACTCACAGTAAGAGGGCAGGGAAAGTGGAAGGGAGAGGAAGAGCTGGGTGTATTTATGGCCTCTTGTGCTGAGAGGCATGGCTTTAACCTGAAGAACATAGGAAATCACTAAAGGCTTTAAAGATGAAAATAATATCAGAGTTGTAATGAAAGATTCATGAGGCTGCTTGGTGTAGGATACAGTGGAAAGGTTAAAGTTGCCTAGAGAGATTATTGGGTAAGTTTTATAATTGTACAGTGGCCTCAATTTGGTGTAGAATTTGTGACAGATGGAGACTTTTAAGGTAATATCTAAAAGCTGGTTACTTGGTACATGTATCAGTCAGGGATATCAGCAAAATAAATGCATATTTAAAATAGGTTAATTTTTTAAAGTTTGTTTATTTATTGAGCGAGGTGGGGGAGGGAGGGAGAGGGAGAGAGGGAAAGAATCCCAAGCAGTCTCCATGCTGTCAGTGCGGAGCTCAAGGAGGGGCTGGAACTCATGAAATAAAAGATCATGACCTGAGCCCAAATCAAGCAAGAGTCAGAGGCTTAACCGACTGAGCCACCCAGGTGTCCCTAAAATAGGTTAATTTAAAGAGGGTGTAAAAAGGGACCTATTCATACAAATTTGTGTAGGATAAAGCAAACAGTGAGAGACAGAATCCTAAGGCAGGTTAAACCAGAGGAACTTAAACCACCGTAGGCCCAAAGAACAGCAAGGAGTGGTTACCAGATCCTAAAGGAAAGCACAGTACAGACAGGGGTCCTTGAAAGGAGCAGTGACATGTGAGGCTGAGCCAGTCCATTGAGACCCAGCAGGGAGGAAGCTGGGGAAATAAATATCCAGACTTCTCTCTCTTCCCTTTAGTATACCTATTGGGCTCACCACTGGACAAACCAATTGGGAACAGAGAACAATTTCATATGTTGTTGTAGGCTGCACAAATCAGCCACCTGGGGTGGAGGGCAAGGAAGCCAAAAATGAAGTGTGGATCTGTAGGGCAAAAGACAGCATGTGCTGTTCAGTAGCAGGTTCTTGAGACTGGAAAGCAGAACAGAAACAGCACAAAAGTTATAGGGAAAAGAAGGAAAGATGCTGGAAGCTTTGTGAGGGCAATCTTGGTATGACAAGCAATGGTGTCCTGTGAGGGTAAAGTGTAGATAAGTGCACTTGGGTGGGACAGGATGACACAGCACTGGGAAGAAGTAGGCTGACAAGAGTATGAATATTTGAGATGAGATGGGACCAATGTCCTTTCTTGGTGTGAGCATGGCTGGGTCTAGGTCATTTGAAGCTGGTTCCTTTAAAGCAAATATCTCTAAAAATTACTTAGTCCTCTGAAAATTGAGATGAGAAATAACACTGCTTTTTTGTTGTTTTTTAAATTTTTATTTATTTTTGAGAGAGAGAACACAAGCAGGGGAGGGGCAGAGAGGAGGACAGAGAATCCAAAGCAGGCCTTGTGTTGACATCGGAGAGCCTCATATGGGGCTCAAACTCATGAACCATAAGATTATGACCTGAACTGTAGTCTGATGCTCAACTGACTGAGCCACCCAGGTACCCCTAGAAATAACACTTCTTAATTCCACATCTCCACTTCTCAGCTCTGACCTGCACTTGAATACACACACACACACACACACACACACACACACACACACGCACACTTTTGTAATGTTGGGAGTGCATTGGCTTTGATAACATTTCTGTTAAATATCTAGTGACAGGTCCTAGGGAAGTAGAATATTCCTCTTCATAGGGGACATCTGGCCATCTGAGACCTTTTCATGCTATTAATGTGAACAGTTCAACAGTACCTAAGTGGAACACAGGACTAAAATGTGTGTTTCAATGTCAGGAACAGGGTTCAAGTCCTTACTCTACCCTTTATATGGAATTGAGCTAATTACTGTCACCTTCAGTTTCTTATCCATAGAATGAAGAAAACAGACCTCTGATTGTTTTTTGCAATTGCTAGGATAAGCCAATGTATGCAAAAGCATAATTGTTTACTGTTAATTTGCTTTTAAACTTTTTAAAAAAGTTTGTTTATTTATTCTGAGTGAGAGCCAGCATATGCACAAGTGGGGAAGGGCAGAGAGAGAGGGAGAGAGAATCCCAAGCAGGTTCAGCACTGTCAGTGTGGAGTCCGATGTGGAGATCGAACTCATGAACCACAAGATCATGACTTGAGCTGAAGGTGGATGCTTAACTGATTGAGCCACTGAGGTGCCCCTTACTTTTTATTTCTGCATAAAGCACTATAATTTTATTTTACTTTAACTTTTTACTAGAAGGAAAGTGTTCTGTGTTCACAGGGCCTATAGACTTTTAGAGATATACAGCAAATTCTGGTAGCAACATTGTTAATAGCATGGGTTTTGGTTCAGATGGATTTGGGTTTTAAGCCTGGTTCTTCCACTTGTCAACTGTGCAACTTTAGGCAAGTTATTTAAATTCCATTAAATTTCCACACCACAAATAATAATAGTATTTATTTGACAGAATTGTTGTAAGAGTAGATCTGGTAATACACAAAAAGTAGTATTCACCATAGATAATGAGCACTCTGCTAATGATAAATATTATATTTCATTAGGTGAGTTAGCTTCTTCTCCTTCCTCCACTTGTCTTTTTCAAGTCTCTGTCCTCCTTTTCCTCCTCCACAGAGGCTAAACCCCTGAGGCATGCTAGAGTAAATATAATATGACCTGGGCCTAGTGATGTCCAGAAGCTTTACATATGTTAATCCATTTAATCTAAACCAGAATCTTAGATATTTTCCCCAGTTGACACATTATTAACCAAGGCTTAGAGAGGTTAGGTAATTGCCATAAAGTCCCACAGCTGATAATTGGCAACACTGGAATTTAACATGTATTCACCTACCTCTACAGTTCTTTCTACAACTGCATTCTGATTCATGCACAGTTAAATGTGGTAAAGTAGTCAAGGAAAAAAAATTTTGTAATATTTGAAGTAATACACAAATGTGAAATACTATTTTAATCATTATGAATTATTAAAATAATAACAATTGCATTGCTGGTTGGGCTGAGAGGCCTTTAACATCTAATCTGACCCTTAGTCATCACCCAGATGGGGCAGTCTGGTGCCATACTGGCCAACAGGGCAGGCTTAGCAAAAAGGCAGTTCAGTCTTCCCTGTCCTTTCAGGCACAGTGACATTAGGGATGCATAAATAGGACAGGCCAGCAATCTGTTTTTCTTCTCATTGTACAGTTAGGAACCAGCTCTGAGTGGGGAAGGAGTGAGTCCACATACAACCCAGGATGTAGTTTCCATTGACAAGAAAGGTGGTTTCCAGAAATTCCAACCCTGGAATTGTTAAGGAGACTAACAATGGGAAGCACACAGGATGCCTGGCTCTATGCGGATGGGGTATGACCCATTGCCTGGGTCCATAAAAGCCATTTACAGAGCTGAGAACTTATCTGAAATAACAATTTAAAGATCCAATTAGCATGCCAGCTGGATTTTTCCTTTTTTTTTTTCTTCACAAGCTAACTGCCTTCTAAAAAAACAATGACCTATATTTAAACTCACATGTTACTGGCAGAGCAAAAAATCTGGTTAAGGCGCACAAAACTGTCATTGGTGGAGATAACGAATAAAGAAGAAAATAGGAAACTTCTGAGCAGAGAGTTTGACTCCTTCTTACCTTCCTCACATCTTTCCTTCCTTCTTCCTTGCCTTCTTCTCTGCCTTACTTTTTCTATTAAGTAAAATAATACATGTTTTTAGGAGAGAGGTGACTTCTTTTTCTAAGACTAGGAGTGATACTGAAACCTCTTTCTAGTTAATTCAGAAGGCCCAGGAGAGGTCATGTGATTAAGTCTGTGACCCTCTTCAAAGTCTTAACTACCTGGGAGTTTCCTCAGGGACATTGTCCAGAATCCAGCAGAGGGAATTGAAATGTTTCCCTTCAAAGCTTCTTCTGGTCACCTACCATCACGCCTTACACTTTTAACTTAAGCAAATCTACCATTTTGCATAAACTTCCATTTAACCCATGATATTTTACAATGGGTTTATCTATTCTTAAGTGAAGAATGGGGAAAAATGCTATTGAGAATAGACTCATAAGCAATTCTCTAAAGTTAGTTGAAAAATATCGGTTTTATTGCTGAGCATACATATTCCAAATAACAGCTACTTTGTTTTGAGTGCCTATTTTATGTTAGGTTCTGTATTAAGACCATCACATAATTGGTCTCAGTTAATCCTCTAATCCTCTAGTGATCTTGCAAGATATATGTCATTACTATATTTTATAAAAAAGGAAACCAAGGCTCAGGTTACATAACTTTCCTAAGTCAGAAAGTGGTAGTTTTCATACCAGGATTAAGTTCTAAACCCAAGTTCTTTCATGCTATCCCCCACTCTTTTTTCTTAGGCGACTTTTTTTTTAGGAGACTATTTCATAGCTAAGTAAGGTAAATATAGAAAGCATTGCTCCACTTGTTGTACAGGTGAGAAAATAGTGCCAGAGGTTTTGAAGTGATTGATCCACAGCAACACTTGAAAAGATATAGTGAGACTTCATGGATTTTTCCAAAGTATACAAATCACTGCATTTATGAGATGGTCTGTGCAATTAATAAAGTTAAAGTAATGGTTTGCTGGCAATGATGAATTGGGATATTTATTAAAATAAGTTAAAGAAGGATTTTTTTTTTTTTTGCCCATGAAAATTACCTATGAGAAAAGATGATTTTCAGTGAAAAATGTGGCAATTAATGCACCAGGGAAGTGAAACGTAAATGCTTTTATAGCATTGATATCTATTGTCTACTTGGCCTGAAACTAGATAGAGCTTTTATTTGTATTTGCTTGCTTGGTTTACTTCTAACTTTGCCTCGATGAATAGGCTTTGTTTCATGTGATTGTAATTTAGTATCATTCAACAAACAGTATCCCAACTCCTATTTCACTGCAATAAGCCCAACAGCTTTCACTGCCATCAGGACGATATATCCTATGATAATTTTCTGTAGGACTCCAAAACAGGTTGTTAAAATACCAACCAAAGCTATTACAGACTAGATGGAAGTTCTCATGGGAACTCTGAAACTCTGCTCAAGTCTTTCTTCCTGTCTGGTCCCAGGCTCCACCATGGTACAGTTTCCCCAGGTTTTGTAACATTTTGATATATTGACCGAGCACTGCTGCATATGGATCTCAACCTGGATTATCTTCTTTTGGGCCCTTACTGTGAAAACAAACAATTCGCTTAAAAAAAAAAAATAAAAGTAATCTCAGGGCACCTGGATGGTTCAGTAAGTTGAGTCTCTGACTCTTGATTTTGGCTCAAGTCATGATCTCACAGTTCATGTGATCAAGCTCTGTACCAGGCTCTGCACTGACAGTGTGGAGCCTGCTTGAGATTCTCTCTCCTTCTCTGTCTGCCCCTATCCCACTTGTGTATGTGCACATGTCCTCTTTCTCTGTTTCTCTCTCTCTCATTCACTCAGAATGAATAAACATTAAAACAAAGTAACCTCATCTTGCCTGGACCAGAGCTATCCAGTAGAGATAAAATGCAAACTACATGTGTAATTTTCAACTTTGTATTGATGACATTGTTTAAAAAACATAAAAAGGTAAAGTTATTTTTAATGTTTTGATTAACACAAAATATCATCATACAATGTATAATCAAGGTAAAGATTATTAATGAGATATTTTACATCCTTTGTATCAAGTTTGTGAGATTTAGTATGTATTTATATTTACAGCACATCTGAACTTGATCTAACCACGTTTCCAGGTAGCTAGTGGCTGCCTTATTGGGCAGTGCAGGCCTAGGCTTTTCAATGATGGATATAAAAATAGGTTTTTGCATGATGAAAATTTGCATTAAAGACTTTTATGGATACTGCCATAAAAACAATTAAGAATCAGTCAATCACGTATTAAGTATGTACTATGTACTAGGTGCTGGGATGTGGTGAAGGTGAGGTTGTTAGCAGGAGTATAAAATATAGTTTCTCATTGTTCCATGTCTAAGGAGCCTAAAAATTCCTGCATGGCTGCACCGAGGGAGGGGTAGGTAGGACAATGTAAATGAATACTACAAGGGAATTTGTTTTTTACTTATGTTTCTATCCAAGAAGAGCTATTTTTTTTTTTTTTAATAGCCAGGACACTAATGGAGTCACTCTCCAACTGTATTTCATCCCCTTCCCCTTCCAGCCCCTAAGAATTAACAAATACCCCTCCCATTGAGACAGTTTCAGAATAAGAAGTTCAGAGGCAGAGGGTCAGAATGCCCCCAGCTTACAACATGCCCAAGGAGAGATGTGGACACTTAACACTACACAACAAGAAAATCTGATAATTGCAATTAGGCATTTTACCAGCTGTGTGAGATGATGGGTAAACACTTCTGTATTTAATTTTTTTTTTATTTTTTATTTTTTTAACGTTTATTTATTTTTGAGACAGAGAGAGACAGAGCATGAACGGGGGAGGGGCAGAGAGAGAGGGAGACACAGAATCGGAAACAGGCTCCAGGCTCTGAGCCATCAGCCCAGAGCCTGACGCGGGGCTTGAACTCACGGACAGGAGATCGTGACCTGAGCCGAAGTCGGACGCTTAACCGACTGAGCCACCCAGGCGCCCCAACACTTCTGTATTTTAAATCTAAACTTTGAAAAAAAAATTATGAAAAACCAATGATACTGCCATAATTTCAGCAGTGGCTTTGTTGTAAGAAAGTGACACCCCTGTGTAGCTTGGCATGCGAGAACAACATGGGGGCAAACCCAAGACATTTAACAAAACTGCAAGGACCACCCAGCCAGATAAGGCCCTCCTGGGTTCAAGCTTACTTTTGGATTGTTTTTCATTGAGAAGAATCTGGAATTCTAAAATAAGATCTCGCTGCATTCCTTTTATAAGTCAGTATAGCAAAATCCTTCCAAGGTATGGTTTCAGAACACTCTTTTATTGTGTCCTTTAATCTTTATTTATTGAACTCTCAATAGCCTGAGCTCTTTCAGGGAAGGGTCTGTATCTTGTATATCCATGTCAATAATGCCTGGTATGTAGTAAATGTTCAGTATGCATTTGTTGAATTACCCAATAAATTGTGACTACTTTTTTTTTTTTTTGGTTGAATCTCCTTGGATATTGTTATAGACAGACATAGATAGGCCTTACCTGACCACTAAAGTCATGATTCTCATCCCCAGGACCACTTAAGCAGAGCTTTGCATAGAAAGCTGCATAATATGGCTTATTTCTTTCTGGTTGGTTACAAATTACACTGATATCTAGATAGCATATCAAAAAATGTTCATAGAAAAAAGTGTCAGTGCAAGGCAATATGAAGAAAGTGCCAAATGAGCAGAACAGATAATACATGAATTCAAAAGCAGGCGAGATCGATGTTGGCATTGGTCAGAAGGTGAGGTAGGAACTGGACTCAAGAGAATGGGTGGAATGTGTACAATCATTGCATGGAAAGTCATCAAGCCGAAAACCAGAAATTTTTGCTTGTTGTTTTTATTTATGGACCAAACATTCACTTTAGGGAGCCCACATGGTACTTTCACAGCATAGATAGCCTCCTTCTGGTCTCAATGGAGCTGAAAGAATTGGCTTCAGACTCTAGCTCAGGTTTTCCTCACTGGCATTTTCCACTATTTACAGGAAATGGGAAAACACACCCAGCTCTCTGTACTCTGGAAGGTACCATGGGTATTGCTGTAATTCAATAAGGATTATTATTGAAAGGAGTAATAAAATAGAATGATAGCCCAGTACACAGAGATAGAAATGAAACTACTCAGAAGTGGTGTATACCTTTTCGTCCATCTATCAGAGTACTTTTGAATTCAAGGCAGGTACAAAAAAATATTAAGAGGTCTATCCATATCTAGAATCCTTTAATAAATAATAAATCATTTAAAATGGACTATAGGAGACTTGCTAGTTGCTTGCTTTTCTTCTGTTTGGCTATTCACCAGAGTCTAAATCCCATCAATCCATTCTAATGAGTTTTTGGTTTATATGTTTAATTAGTCCCTGATGTCATATTAGCAGTGGATTTGTGGGATTGTACTATTTGTAAGAAAATGTGCAAAGAAGGAAATAAATAACATCTTTTCTCTAAAACTGAATCTCTACTCCTTAAAGAATCTGTTTTCTTCTTTACTTCTTTCCTCTATCCCTCCCTTGCTCCTTCCTTTCATTCTTTCCTCTCTTCCTTTTTTCCCCATTGTTCTCTATTTTGGTTTGGTTCCTTTTATTTGTGATACTGCTCAATCATAATAGAGAACTTAATGTCTTTCTAAATTTTTCCTTCAAAAACAGATGCAGATATTCTTGCTATATCATGTAAAATGTCATTTAGCTTGAAAAAACAAAATCCCCATGCAATTAAATGTTCTATGAAGTATATCAAACTTCATGTTATTTGCAAGGATATCTGGATGTTATCTAGTTCCACTGCTGTGCAATGTCACTTTGTAAAATTGACAGAAATCCCTTTAAAAATCCCTCTGTGTCTAGGTTTCCACATTTGTACATAAGGGATTTTCTTGAGAACAAAATGTGACTAGGTCGGCAAAAGTGCTCTAAAATATATAGAGCACCTATATCCAAGGCTGGTAATAGTCATGGAGTTTTATGTCTTTTATTCTCTTACATTTATTACTGTTTTGCTAAAAAATCAGTATATTTGTTCAGAAGTTAAACTTCTTTATATAACTGAATCTGTTTCTTGATTTCCTGTTATATAATGAGTGGATTGGGACATTTCATGGAGAGATAAAGTACTAATTTCTTTCTGATTAATTATGTGGCTTGGGCAATTGATTTATCCCAGTTGTTGTTTCAATACACATTCACTTCAGAAAATTTCAACTTATGTAGAAGAAAGAAGAGAATGAATTGCCTAACCTCAAATGACTTTTTTAAAAATATATTTAAAAAATGTTTATTTTAGAGAGAGTTTGCGAGGAAGCACATGCATGATCTGGGGAGGGGCAGAGGAAGAGAGAGAGAGAGATAGATAAAATCTTAAGCAGGCTCCACATTTAGTGCAGAGCCCAATCAGGCTCAATCCCACAACCCTGGGATCATGATCTGAGCCAAAATCAAGAGTCAGACCTTTAACCTCCCAAGCAACCCAGGCAACTCTGAAATGACTCTTAACTATGATTAACATTCTAATATGTGTCTTTTTGATAAATTTGCATATACACACAACATATAAATGTGTATATAGAATATAAACATACATAATATATGTAAGCATATCTAAATATACATTTATATAAAATAAAAATATTTGTTAGACAATTACATATTAACCTATATAAATATATATACATACATAAATATGCATGTATAAACATTATGTAAATTTCAACCACCAATATTAATCATTTAATATATTTTTCTTAGCAATTTACTTACATATGTATTCTAGTTTTAGGTTACAACAATTTTACAGTTAATTTTTTATGCAATGTACTCTTTTCCTAGCCCTAGTCATATTTTCAACTGTGCTCTCTTCACATCATAGAGCTAGAACCAAATGAAATTGTGTTTTGTCAATTTTAGCCTTGTTCACATAAAAAGTCATGAATCCTCTTCCTTTTCAGTGTTTGTTCTTTGATTTCACTCTTGTTGCTTACTGTCCTCAGACCTTCCTGGCTTTGTCTATTATTCCTGATTCCCCATTTATCCCTTGGTCTTGATAACAGATCTGGCTTCTTTTCTGTAGTTTTAAACCTTGGCATTCTCCTCTGGATGCAGCTTACACTCCTCATCTGGCTTCATTCCCACCCGACCATTCTGGGAAATTGTGAAGTTCAATCAAGCCTGAGCTTGGCTGCCCTATTCAAGCTGGCTGGAATTTAAATGCATGCCAGGGATGGAGCATTCAGAGCTGAAGGTTGTGGTCAGGTTATGGAGGCCTTGAGTGCCAAAGCAAAGAGTTTATACTCTTTTCTGTAGACACTGTGGCCCCAATAAAGGTTTTTAAAAGGGTTTGCTTTAGAGAAATTAACTTGGCATCTGTGTGTAAAATAAAACAGGGGAAAGACTAGAGACTGGAGGCTACTGAGTGGGCCAAGTGATTGTTGTTAGTATGGGTCTGTAATAAGATAGAAATAGACAGGAAGTGAATATGTGACAATTTTTTTTCAGTAGAGTTGGTGGGACTCTTAAGCCACATACTATCAACAATATTATAAAGATCTTACTATGTGTCAGGTACCACTGTGTCTTTTACAGGCATTAATTCTTTTAATTCTTTCAGCAATCTAAAGTAGATATAATTATTTTTTTAACTTTACAAATGAAGAAACAGAAGATTAGAAAAGTTATGTAACTTTCTTAGGATCCACAGCTAAGTGGCTTTCCAATCTAGACTTCACAGATTTCAGTGTCCAGGATCCTAACAGATCCAGGTTCTGTTATAACCTGGATGGTAATAATAGTAATAAAGAATGTGGAAGAGGACTGTGTTGCTAGTTGTGATTATAGAGAGGCGGAATTTCTTAGGGGAAATCATTCTTTTTAACTGTAATGAAAACTTTAATGACTGCTTCTGATTTTCAGAATAAAATACTTTTTATCCTATAATAAATCGAAATAACTGGCCCATTCTTCCCTTCCTTTCTACCAATTCTTCACAGAGCTTCCTATTCCTGTTTACATGGAAGCGAGCAGCTTGCATTGTCAGAGCTTTGGTTAAATTGTGATTGCAGAATTAGCTTCCTGCTGTTACAACTCTGGTGTTGTGAAATGAGATCTCATGATACAGTTACAGTCACCCAGTTGATGCTGATACTTTTCAGCTGCTGTTTCTTCAATACAAATAAAACTGCTGCCAAACGTATTTATTAGCATCGCTCTGTGTTTAATCCATTACAATGCATCAAATGTCAAGCTAACAGCAATTTTGTCACTGGAGAGTATGGTCATATAGGAGACTCTGGGATTGTCTGTTAGGTAACTAGTCTTATAAATGTCATAGAGAGGATTCCCTCTCCCTAAGATTAATTTCCATTACAGCTGCATATATCCTGTAAATTTCTTCAGCTAGTTATATCAAAAGTAGATAAATAAACATCACAAAAGATTAAATTATGATTATAGTGAAGCTTTTATATCTCTCCCAGTTGGGAAATAATATCTATTATGGCCCATTCTTCATCATCCCTAGAACTTGCTATGTAAATCACTGGGTACTTGTCCCAGTTAATGAAATGAGACAAGAAAAGAAAATAAAAGTCATACAGATTGGGAAAGAAGAAATAAAACTGTTTTTGTTCATAATCATCTATGTAGAAAATGCAAAGAAATGACAAGAAGCTAAAACCAAAATGACAAGAAACCAAAACCAAACAAAAATAATTCCTGGAATTAATAACCAATTATAGTAAGGTTAGGATACACAGTTAATATAGAAGAGCTAATGCTTTCCTGTACATCAACAAATGAGCAACTGGAATTTGAGATTAAAAACAATACTGGGGTACCTGGGTGGCTCAGTCGGTTGAGTGTCCAACTCTTGCTTTCAACTCAGGTCTTGATCCAATGGTTGTGGGATTAAGCCCTGCATCAGGATCTGTGCTGAGTGTGGAGTCTGCTTAAGATATTCTCTCTCTCTCTCTCTCTCTCTCTCTCTCTCTCACTCTCACTCTCACTCTCTCTCTCACACACACACACACACACACACACACACACACACTCAATCTCTGTTTCTTTCTCTCTTTCTTTCCCTCCCTCCCCCATCCCTTTTCCCTGCTTGTGTGCTCTCTCTCTAAAAAAAAAAAATAAATAAATAAAAATGAAAAAAAAATTAAAACAACCCACAATACCATTTTCATTAGCACCAAAAAATGGAGAAATACTTAAGCATAAAACTAATAAAAACTAATAAAATATGTATAGGATCTATATGAGGAAAACTAAAAAAATTATGAAAGAAATCAAAGGTCTAAATAAATGCAGAGGTATTCCATGTTCATGAATAGGAAGATTATTAAGATGTTAACTCTCCCCAACTTGATTTATAAATTCAGTGTAATCCTAATCAAAATTCCAGGAAGTTAATTTGTGGATATTTATAAACTGATTCTTTTTCTTTTTAATAATTTTTAATGTTTATTTTTGATAGAGGAGGGGAGGCAAGTAGGGGCGAGGCAGAAAGAGGGAGACAGAAGATTCAAAGCAGGCTCCATGCTGATGGCAGAGAGCCCAATGTAGGGCTCACACTCATGAGCAGTGAGCTCATGACCTGAGCCGAAGTCAGATGCTACACCGACTGAGCCACCCAGGCACCCCTTGATGAACAGATTCTAAAGAAATAATTTATATGTATTTGGACATGCAAAAGCCTCAAATAGCCAACATAATATGAAACAGAAAGAACAAACTTGGAGGATTGACTTGACCTGACTTCAAAACTTATTATAAAGCCATTGTAACCAGGACAGGGTGGTTATGGTGAAAGAATAAACAGAACAATGGAACAGGATAGAGGGTCCAGAAATAGGCCTATATATATACACACACATATGAACATACACATACACCCAAATACCCACATGCATACATGCATACGCATACACACATACACTCACACACATACACACACGCACACACACACATACATATACACACACATATACATATATATCTGACATATATATACATATATATATGACAAAAGAGCAAAGGCAATTCAGTGTAGAAATAGTCTTCTCAACTAATGGTGCTAGAAACAACTGGACATCCACATGCAAAAAAAAAAAAAAAGATACAAACTTTACACTTTTCACAAACATTACCTCAAAATGGATCATAGACCTAAATGTAAAATGTAAAACTGTAAAATTTCTAGAGGAGAAAATCTAGGTGACCTGTTTGGCGATAAGGTTTTAGATACAACATCAAAAGTACAATCCCTGAAAGAAAATTGATAAATTGGATTTTAAATAAAACTTCTGTGCAAAGACACTATAAAGAGAGAGAGAAAAGACAGGGGTGCTTGGGTGGCTCAATCGGTTAAGCGTCTGACTTTGGCTCAGGTCATGATCTCAAGGCTCGTGAGTTTGAGCCCCGTGTTGGGCTCTGTGCTGACAGCTCAGGGCCTGGAGCCTGCATTCAATTCTGGGTATCTCTCTCCCTGCTCCTCCCCTGCTTACACTCTGTCTCTCTCTCTCTCAAAAATAAATAAACATTAAAAAAATTAGAGAAAGAAAAGACAAACCATAGACTGGGAAAAAATATTTGCAAAACACGTATTTGATAAAGGACTTATATCCAAAATATACAAAGAATCCTCAAAACTCAGCACTTAACAAAAACAAAAAAACTCAGTTATGATGTAACAAAGATCTGAAAGATGCTTTACCAAAGAAAATATACAAATGACAAATTAGTATATGAAAACATGCTCAACACTGTATGCTATTAGGGAATTTCAAATTAAAACAAACAATGAGATTCTACTACATACCTACTAAAATTACTAAAATCTAAACACCTGACAACACCAAGTGCTTTCAAGGGTGTGGAGCAGCAGAAACTCTTATTTGCTGTTGGAGGAAATGAAAAGTGGTACTTTGGAAGGTAGTTTTGCGGTTTCTTACAAAATGAAACCATTTGGGGCGCCTGGGTGGCTCAGTCGGTTAAGCATCTGGCTTCGGCTGGGGTCATGATCTCGCGGTTCGTGGGTTCGAGCCCTGCGTCAGGCTCTGTGCTGACAGCTCGGAGCCTGGAGCCTGCTTTGGATTCCGTGTCTCCCCCTCTCTCTCCCCCTCCCCTGCTCATGCTCTGTCTCTCTCTATCTCTCAAGAATAAATACACTTAAAAAAAAAAAACACCCAAAAACCAAAATGAAACTATTTGATCCTATGATCTAATGATTGCACTCCTAGGGATTTGCCCAAATGAATTGAAAACTTAAATCTACACAAAAACCTGCACACAAATATTTGTAGCAGTTTTACAAAATTGCCAAAAATGGAAGAAACAAAGATGTTCTTCAGTGCGTGAATCAATACATAAAGTTTGGCATATACACACAATGGAATATTAGGTGATAAAAAGAAATGAGCTTTCAAGCCAATAAAAGATATGGAGAAAACTTAAATGCATATTGCTAAATGAAAGAAGTCAGTATGAAAAGTCTATGTACTGTATGATTCTAACTGTATGATATTCTGGAAAAGACAAAACTACAGAAATAAAAAGAACATGAATTGGAGCAGGGGAGGGCCAAGGATGAATAGATAAAGCACAAAGGATTTTTAGGGCAGTGACACTACGTATGATACTGTAGTGTGGATATATGACATGATTCATTTGTCCAGATATAGAACCATATAACATAAGGAATGAACCCTAATGTATATACACTATGGAATTGAGTTTGTAGTAATGTATCAATGCCAGTTTATCAATTTAACCAATGTACCACACTAATACAAGATGTTAATAAGGGAAACTGTGTAGGAGAGAGGTAGTCTATGGAAGCTCTGGTCTATCTGCTCAATTTCTCCCTAAACTTAGAGCTTTTCTAAAAAAAAAAAAAAAAAAAAAAGCAGAAAGTCTCCTGATTAATATGAACAGTTTGTTACTATCACAGTGATATCATCAGAAAAATCTTTATGTATAGGAAAGCTGTCAAGCTCATGGTAGCAGACATAAGTTTCCCAAGAAAGCTCAGATTTTATCATTGGCAACAAACACTATCTGTTGTTTTCCTTGAAGTGATAGGCTCTTTCGTTCATTTCCAGGAAAAATCCTAGGAAACACCTAAGTTTGAAAAACCATAGTTGTCTGTCAGTCGTTCTTTCAGGTAAAAGTGATGATTGAAGAAAAAAGCAGCCAGTAGAGCTATAGCTCAAATAGCACAGGGGCTTTCCCTCTTGACGTTATAGTTTAGTATGCAGCAAAAATGCCTTCTGTGTTCTGTCCATTTTATCACACAAAATATTAAAAAGGCTCATTCAATGGTCAACATTTAATAGTTTTACTATTCAATTAAAGGTATTTAGTGAAACTGGCTTTTGGAATGCCAGTACTCTGACCTGCTAGTATATTGGGACTATTGCTTTGAACTGGGCTAAGGTATCAGCCGTATTGCCTCTCCCTCCTACCCCTCTGTTCCCACCAATGGTACATGTATTAACCAAGTGAAAAAGGAAAATAACATTTTACTATTATTATAAAAATAGTTTTGATCTCCTAGATCTTTTGGATGGGTCTTGGGTTCCCTCAGGCATTTGGTGGAAACAATTTGAGAAGTGTTGGCTTAGATTTGGGCCCTATAAATCCTTTATATCTTTTTAGTTCTTAAACATGTGTTTAAGGAAATTTCAGCATGACTTTTTAAATTTTGTTTTCAGCAGAGCATTGGTCTGAATAACCTAGCTCATCACTAGAAAAACTAGCAATAGAGATCCATTTGACCCTTTAAAAAATGTGACCCTCATCTTTGATAGTATTTTGTTGTCCACTTATCCTTTATTCTGCTCTTTCAGTTCTTTAAATCTTTCATGTATTTTTATATTCTGTAGTTGCAATTCTAACTGAGGTCAAATAGATCATATTTTGTTGAACTTAATATGTGAAATCCTGAACTTAATAGGGATGCCCTGGGGGATACTTGTATTTACTTCTTGCCTACAACCAGCTGGTTCTACTCACTGGGGACCATTTTCTTCCCCTTGAGGATCCTGACTTAATGCAGGGTGAACACCACATTGGCATCTCTCTAGAACAACTTCAGCTTTCTCCTTGGCTTATTGAGCACAATTCAAATTTCAGTTTGTTTATCCTTTCCATTATTTTATTTCTTTACTTCCCCATGAGGCAACACTATTAAGCATTCTCTATTCATGGATCTATTAATATTTAATGGATGGGAGGTGATAAAGTTTGGAAGGAAGTCCCTGAATTTGCCTGGTCTGTTTTCTCATAGTCCTTCCCCCATGCTGCTGGCAATAAAGATCTTTATTGTTTTCATGACACTTATTCCTAGCTCAAGTTCTATTTTAAAAATTTACCTGTTCATTGCCTGTCTCTCCCATCAGAATGTAAACTCCAAAAAAGAAAGGATTTTTTCTTTCTCTTTATTGCATCTCTATGCCTATAACAATGCCTGAAATATAGCAGATTCCCAGGAAAGTATTTACTGAATGAATGAATGAGTGAATGAGTGAAATTCAAACTTCCATCCACTGATAAATTTAATCAGTAAAACTGCAGTTCAGCTGACACTGGCAACTCACTGCTTCCTAAAACCCAGAGACTTTAAGCTCAGTTTCCCCCAAGAGCCTTCTGTGCTTCTATTTGTTGCTGCAGACATTTCAACTGACAGTGTCTACTCTAGTAAATAGCCTTTGCTTATGAACAAGACACGTGTATCCCAAAGAATGAAGATGGTTTCCTTGTGGTCGCAATGGCTAATTTCTGGTGGAACTTGAACCCCAAGTGCCTTTCTATGTGTCACACATAAATCTTCATTTCTCACAGCTGTAAGAGGCCAGAAGCATTCCATAACTGACTAATATTAACCCCAAATGAGGAAAATAAACAGGAAGTACAAATTTGGGATTCATTTGGAGGCTGAGGAGATTTCCAGGTCAAGGTATGAGTTAAGCAGAAGAAAGAAATTATGAGTTATCTCAAAAACCATTTTAAAAATTAAACCTTTATGACCACTGAGGTTTATTATTTATAAACTCTGGTCAGAGAACTTGAGCTAGGTGGGAGACTAATGCATGCCATTCAAAATGAGTACTACTCCAATTGTGAAACATAGCATTTAAGCAAATAAGCACCTTTCACTGCTTGGTTCAGGTGTAGGGATACATATCCCCCTCTTATAAAAGCCTCTGATAAATATGATTCATTTCATATCTGTGTCAGATGAGCAACATCAAACCTTAGTATCATTTGTGTGACTTTGAAATCCCTCTCTGCATTTCCCTTGTCTTGTCAAATCTGACACTTTAAGGATAGATCTTTCTTACCAGTCTTGTACAGTAAAAGTATATAACAAGTTGATTCCCAACCATTTTATTTTCTTTTTTTAAACATTTGCTTTAGAAATTGCTTATATGTTAGGGCACTCATCAAACAAACCCACATTTTGACACCCACATTAATATCAAAAGAGACCATTTAATGAGCAGTGTTCTTATCGAGAAAAATGAAGAACTTGTGAATAGAATAATCTAGATTGTACACTAAATGAAATGTTACCACGAGAGAGGGGGAGATATTAGACCCTGGAGGGGTTTGGTACCCCCCCAATACATGAATGCAGGGAGGTGTTCCCCCTACTGTGGTCTGCCTAAGATTTTCTCCTTGGTGTGCTGGTGCACTGGTGTATGGAATGGGAAAATCAAAATAAAAACAGGTCCTTGTTTGGGGGAGAGATGAAGAAAGCTGGCCTCCTCCCCCATGACTCACCCAGCTGGCTATGAGGTTAAGGGAGTCTTTTTTAAGACTGGGAGGAAAGTGGAGGAGGCAAGAGGAAAGCTCTGGAAGGTTATGCAGAAACTGAGTCTTCTAAATAGTACATAAGACGGTGCATCTGTGGATGAGATGGAGGCTGGGCCTTGCCAGAAATCACGCAGTTTGCAGAGAAGTGCTATTTAGAGAGATGAGCAACCTAAAATAGATTGTAGGACACCTGTAAGGGTCGGCCAACAAGATTTCCCAGGATCTGTGTTCATCCTTTTTGAGCCTGAGAAGTGTCTAGAACAGGACCTGTAGCCTAAGAGGCACTCAATAAACAACAGCTGTGATTATTGTTGTGGATCGCTGGTGTCTCACTCTAGTTGGGAGATGTTGTGGTAAAATACAATGAGCATCACCTTCGAATCCAAAGGCACATATATTCCAAATGCCCTTTCTAATTGTTTGGTTATAGATGAGTCATTTAACCTTTCTGGCCCCTGGTTTTCTAATCTGGAAAATGAGGGTAATGCCTGTCCTGTTTATTTACATATTCCACAGAATTGAATGAGGAAAAGTGAGATACTGAATATAACACTGTTTTGTTAAGAAAAAAGCCCAAAAGTGGAAAGCGGTGGTGGTGGTGGTGGTGGTGGTGGTGATGATGATGATGATGAAATCACTAGCTAATTCTGAAATATTATTTATCAGGCATAGAGCTAAGAAGATTTTACATATGTATTCTCATTAAAAAAACACACGAAATAAGTATTTTGCAGCTAAGGAACTTGAAGCTCGAAGATGATACTCAAGGTTTAGTTGGACAAGTAAGTGGTAGGATCAGGTTTTGGACTGAGATCTGTTCTGTTTTCTTTATGCCATCCTGCCTGTTATTATTAGCCAATATCTATTGGGCTTTTACTATAAGCCAGGCACTACTCAATGAGCTTTGTGTCTTTCACTTCATTTAATACTCACAACATTACCCTAAGGGAGAAATTAAATATTGTTATCATCATTTTACAGTTGAGGAAATAATATCACTATTGCTATTATATTCATTGTACACGAGGCCAGCTCCAGCCCTCGGAAAGCTTTCCTTTAACTGGGTCACAGAGGGTTCCAGCTGCCCACCCACTACCGGCCCCACAGGGATCCAGGAGAATGCTATTTATGTCTCCTGCCCATCCCACAGAGCCTGGCACCCAGCTCCCTGGGGGAGGACTGCTCTTTGGAATTCCTGGCACTGTCTTCATTCTCCTCCTCCTCATACGCTGCTCATCTCTCTTACTAATGCCTATATTCAGTTTGTCTTTTAGCTCAGGCACAGAGCAAGCATGGCCCTTGGCTTAGGGGTCGCAATTTGGTTACTGAAGTCTGTCCAATGCCTCTGGCATCTCACTTTTCAGAAAGGGAATGGGGAGTGAATTACCAGCGGCAGATCCTCACCTGCAGCTAGCCCTCTGGGAAGGTTTGTTAGAAGGATTTCTCCACCTACCAAGACCGTATTTTTTATGTGACTGGGTTGGCTGCATGTCTAGGGGCATTTCTTTCCCCTGTCTGTAGCCGCTCTGGTGTTGGGGAGCTGGTAACCTAGGAAATAATGGGTGCGGGGGAAGAAGGCTTTGGCTGTGCTGAGTCTCCAGTGTGATTGTCAGCCCGGGGGGGGGGGGGGGCTGACTCTGAGGTGGTAGGTGTGTGAGAGGGTGTGTGAGGGTGCTGTGAGTGTGCGTGCCTGTGGTTGCTAGAGTGCTGGCACAGAGGTGTGGGCGTGATTGCAGTGTGAGTGATGCCAGTGAGGGTAATTGTCAGGCATCTCAGATTTTTTCTTTTCTCCTTCTTTTTTTCTAATTTATAGTAGGGAAAGAAATCCTCCTCTGCATCAGTGAGGTGATACTTTTGAAAAGTTTCCAAGGGGATGAATTATGTGCTGTGTCATTTCCTCAGTGTTATTGATTCTCTAAGGCTTTGTGACTAATATTTCTTAATGAGGGGGCCTGGGGTCAGGGGTAAGCTTAGGAGGCCAGCCTTGCCTATTTTTCACCACAAAAAGGACACAAGCCAGAAGCATCATGGGGTAAAGTCACCTGTAGTATCAACCTTAGTTTTGCAGCCAATGTCCACACCCTACCCCAACACTTCGGTTGCACTAGATCCAACTTTGCTTTAGAGGAAACATCCCACCCTTATTTTCAACACATCAGATTGAGTAGGACTGACCCAACACTCAAGGGTGGGCTTGTAATCCAGAACCCAGTATATCATGAAACTACTATAATGGTTCAGGAATGAGCCTGAGACTCAAAAAAGGCCAGTGAGGATGAGATTTAAAATTAAACTACTGAAGAATAGATAAATTTTTTAAGTTGATCTTAGAAATGAAAGATGTAATTTAAAAATTTTGGCAATAACTTCCTAGGGAGAGCCCGCATGAAAATAGAGTTAATACCAAAGGATTGAAGAAAAGGGAGAGGGACAGTGTCTGATTTCATCTGAGCCCCTGGATCCAGTTGCTTTTGAGGCAGGTTTTATGCCTAAACTTTTTCATCATGTGAACCAGTAAGATCCTTTTGTACTGTGTGGTTAGTTTGGATTTGATTATCTAGCACAGGAAAACACTGCTTTTCAACTGGAAGGAATTTTACCCCTGGTGGATATTTGTCAATGTCTGGAAACATTTTTGTTTGTCACAGCTGGGAACAAGACTGCCATGGGCATTCAATGGACAGAGGCAAGAGATGTTGCTAACCATCTCCCAATGCACAGGATAGGACCCTAGAACAAAGAATCATCTGGCCCAAAGTCTCAACAGTGCTGGTGTTGACAAACCATGTCGTTCATAAAGCTGTAAAAGTCAGCTAATAGGTAGCAAGGCTGTCTTAATCATGTCTTCCCTCCAAAGACAGTTCATCTTATCAGAGATAAAACCTTGGATTAGAAATTAATGGGGGGAATTTGAGGTCTCTGATGCCCCAGGAGTGATGCTGTACATGGAGCCACTCCTGACTTAGCTCTAATAGCTTGAGCTTGCATATGAAAATTGCAAACAGGTACAGGTCACACAAAGGCTGCATGAATCTCCTCATGGAAGGGAAGCTGTCTTCCTCTAGAACATATGATCCAAGAGAGCATGGAAGGAAGAAGCTTGCCCAGCCTTATATGACCAGGGTCCTATAACATTGTTTCCACCATATTCTATTCTTTAGAAAGGAGTCACTAAGAGTAGCTTGCACTCAAAAGGAGTATTATACTTTACCATCTGAAGGAGGGAGCATCAAAGAATTTGTGGACACATTTTGAAACCGCAGCATACTGCTTCCCTGAATGAAATGTTAGGTATAGCTCACAATTCTTTTGGTCATTCTCAGATAGTAAAAGTTCCAGCCCAGTCTAACAAAAACCCTTATTCAAGTTTCTCACTTCTCCCAGTTTGGGCTGGGTCCCTAAAAGGAAGGGGGAATTTGGTTGATCCTGCCTTCTTCTCTATCTTTTTTCCCCATTCATATTGGGCAACTCCTTCACAGTCGAGCATTTGTGAGTTTGGAGCCAGTTATAGAAGGCATAGTAGTCTGGTTTAGTTAATGTCTGTTTAGTAGTGCCAGATTTGGGAGTTTCTCTTATTGAGCCCTTTTGGGGTCTTCAAGGTTTCTTCTTGGAGCCTCTCCACTCACAGATATAGCTATGAAAATGAGATCTCTATATGGTCACTTAAAACTCTGTATTCAGCCTGTCTTCTTACTCTGTCACTAAAGGCCACTCAAGGTATAACCAAGCTCTTAAATGGTTCTTTTAAAAATCTCGTTCAGCTTTAGATGAGAAAGAAATATTCTTCTCATTCCCACACTGGGGGTAATGGTTGGTGGTTGAGAGCATTTACATCCAGCACAGTAGAAAAACTCTTCCAAATTGTTTTCTCTATCCACACTTCAAATCTTCAGCCTCAAGGTGCTTGATGAATGAAGGATTGAATATCCAATATCACCATCTTTTAAATAACTTGATTTTGTGGCCTGCTGCCTATTCCATTGTCTTCAACTGCTGAGACCTCTGTAGGACTTTAAAATAATAGAAAAAATATATGTAACATCTTATTACACCTATATAGAGTGACTGACAATTCCTCACATCTTAAATTCTTAAACATCAGCTCACATATTTTTTTCTCCTAAAAATGGGGCCAAGAAAATTTATGTATGTGATTAAGAGTAACAGCTTTGATTCCCAAACTCCTAATGCAATTGCTAATTTTTTTAACGTTTATTTATTTTTGAGACAGAGAGAGACAGAGCATGAACGGGGCAGGGTCAGAGAGAGGGAGACACAGAATCTGAAACAGGCTCCAGGCTCTGAGCTGTCAGCACAGAGCCCGACGCGGGGCTCGAACTCACAGACCGCAAGATCATGACCTGAGCCGAAGTCCGCCGCTCAACCGACTGAGCCACCCAGGCACCCCTGCAATTGCTAATTTTTAGACTAAAACTTGATCATGGATGTGAATGTGGTTGGGGGAATATAAAATGCTATACCAGTATGATTTATCAAAAAATCTCAACTCCATTTTTACTAGCACAGTAGTACCTTGGCAACGATAATTGTCTTTCTGAAATCCTACTCTATTGACTCTTTGAAAAGCCTGGTTTAATCACAAACCATAGAACACACATATATTATTGATATAGCACTTAGCCTTCTGGCCTCCCAACACTTTCCCTGACAGAACCCTTTAACCTCACCTGCTATGCTTACTTTTCTGATGGAAATTAACTTTGTAGGA